>NC_086445.1:898546182-899182432 GCF_028390025.1 Pseudophryne corroboree | reverse complement strand
AATGGATGGCGACCAATGGGAAATGTTTACGGTACACTCATAGGTGTGATATAACGGCGGCTTTCGTATTTAACACTTTATGAGACTCATTGCTCAAATCTTTCCTCTTCATGAAGATTTTTTTTTATTATCTTATTAGAAAGCTATAAGCATACATGCACAGTATGCGGAGTACAGCTACCGAATAGAGAGACACTAGGACATCAGAACAGTTGGCTTTTGTTGGAACTAACTCCGCCACGAATTGGAAGTGATGACCATATTAGCTACTGGCAGAGTATTTCCAGTACCTAGTTCCATCATGTCTTACAGATGCTCTGTTGCAGTGGTCATCAACCTAATTTAGCACATTGGACCATAAAATAAAAAATAAAAAAAGCTACTTAATCCCTACAAGCCTACATCCCATCCCCTCCAAATCTAGGCTACAAGGCTGCTGATACTTTAACTAAATTAGTTGCTCCCTGAAGCCTCCTTAGTTTCTTCACGGTGCGATTCTGCCTATGTGGCCAATTTGCACTACGCAACTTCCCTTGAACTCCCTGGAGCTCAGAACCACCGATATGGACTATACACATGGTGCAATTTTGGTTATGTATTATTCTGACAATGGCCAATTTTGACTATACTATGTACTAGATTGTTCACTTACTAGTCAAATTTGACCTGCCTGCACAGTCTATTTTTTCTTGTGAACAGACCCCGAGAGAGCACGCATTACCATCACACGGTGTATACACATGGTGTGATATGCACTATGTTTTCTATCAATATGGACTACATAGTCCATATTGGTAGTCATATCGCACTGTGCGTATGCGGCTTAAGACCAGATGTATACTATTCTTGTTTCATCTTCACAATACAGCATCCTAGCCACAACAAGGGGTGTAAACAAAGCAGATAAAAACTCTATATAGCAGGCTCTGCTGACTGACAACCAGAGTGCAGCAAGACAAAGAACATAGACACCCCTTGGCAGAACCTTGGAGGAGTTCCACCAAAACCGGTTTCAGAGAAAATACTCGACTGGATCATGACCTAATGACTGCAACTGCCAATGCACTAATCACAAGTCATTGCCATGTTCCTGGAATCATTGCCTGTAGCAAAAAAAAAAAAAAAAAATGTTCCTAAACAAGGTTGCTAAACAGTGATTGACCTGATTTTTGGATATCTCAGGGCATGTGGAGACTGCTTTTTAAGATATAATAATTTTATTTCAGTTCTTCTGTGTCTGCAAACCTTAGCCTCATGCCGTATCCCAGCAGTGACAAAGTGTGCAGTCTCATGCCAGTACAGTCTCACTATCATGCCATGGTCTTTATCGCCTTCTTGTCCTGACAATTTTTCCCTCTGAATTACACGCATGAGCCATCTATTTTAAACTGCATTGTATACATATAATTATTAAACCCTATCTCCAAGACATAAAAATGAAGAGCATGGTCCTATGGTAGGGGCCTGAATAAGGTAAGTCACAGAGATGCAAATACCAGACATTACAGGGAAGGTAGGGATTAAAGCTCAAACATTAATAGAAAGGAAAAAAAAAATTTAATATTAAACACTGCAATGTATAACAGAATTATTAATTGGGCCGCAGAATGGATGCTTGTAAGATTATGTTAATATACAATTTCTAATCACAGTTACATTTCTTCATACTGACCACACGTTACATTAAAATTGCGGACACATTTTATGGCACACCTTGGTCCACAAGCTAGTTCATACACTATCTGTATGTGGGTCAGTCCACATCAGATCACCCAAAATAAAAAAAAATGAAATGTCTACCACCCATCTCAGCAGCAACATTAGAATACTAGCAGCATTTCAATATTGCCCCTCGATCACTTTAGACAGGAGATCGTGGGTGCGATAACATTTGAATTCCCACAAGCTAAGAGAAGGTCCTGCCCTCGCAACATTGGGTAGATCACAGAAAAGCAGTATCGTCACAGCAAACTAAATACGTGGCTTGATTGTTCTTCACAGGTTAATATTAAATGGTCACCTATAAGAATATCTTATTTTTTTTGTACGACAGTGTTCTCCCCGAGATCAATTTGTCGCCCCACCAGTCTTTTAAATTTTTACATGCTACTCCACCCTATCCCGCTACAGGGGTCTGATGGCCAAAATCAAGAGTTGTGGAACTACACTTCCCAAACTGCCCTACCACAGTTTCATCATGTACTAATAGCAAACTGTGGCAGGGCCGGGATGTGTAGTTCCACAACAGCTGGAGGAGTGCATGTTAAATCCAACTGCTGTATGAGATAACGAAAGTAGGATTTTAATACCTACCGGTAAATCCTTTTCTCTTAGTCCGTAGAGGATGCTGGGGTCACATCAAGAACCATGGGGTATAGACGGGATCCGCAGGAGACATGGGCACTTTAAGACTTTCAAAGGGTGTGAACTGGCTCCTCCCTCTATGCCCCTCCTCCAGACTCCAGTTTAGAATGCCCAGGGAGACGGACATTTCGAGAAAAAAGGATTTGTTAAATCAAGGTGAGATACATACCAGCTCACACCACAAGCACGCCGTACAACATGGCCTTCAACATAACGCAAGTCAACGGCATGAACAACGTCAGCAACAGAGGCTGACTAAAAAACGTAACACAACATGTGTTGAAACGTAACAAAAAACTGCATATACAGTACGCACTGGGACGGGCGCCCAGCATCCTCTACGGACTAAGAGAAAAGGATTTACCGGTAGGTATTAAAATCCTATTTTCTCATACGTCCTAGAGAATGCTGGGGTCACATCAAGAACCATGGGGTTATACCAAAGCTCTAGAACGGGCGGGAGAGTGCGGATGACTCTGCAGCACCGATTGACCAAACATGAGGTCCTCATCAGCCAGGGTATCAAACTTGTAGAACTTCGCAAAGGTGTTTGAACCCGACCAAGTAGCCGCTCGGCAAAATTGTAATGCTGAGACCCCCCGGGCAGCCGCCCAGGACGAGCCCACCTTTCTGGTAGAATGGGCCTTCACCGATTTCGGTAACGGCAATCCAGCCGTAGAATGAGCATGCTGAATCGTATGACGGATCCAGCGCGCAATAGTTTGCTTGGAAGCAGGAGCCCCAATCTTGTTGTGAGCGTACAGGACAAACAGCCTCCGTTTTCCTAAACTGAGCCGTTCTGGCGACATAAATTTTCAAAGCTGACTACATCGAGAAACTTAGATTCCAGCAAGGCGTCAGTAGCCACTGGCACCACAATAGGTTGGTTCAAGTGGAAGATTAAAACCAATGAGATTGAAGGAATTGCAACACCACGTTAAGATCCCACGGTGCCTCTGGGGGCACAAAGGGAGGTTGGATGTGCAACACGCCATTCACGAAAGTCAGAACTTCTGGAAAGGAGGCCAATTGTTTTTGGAAGAAAACCGATAAGGCTGAATTTGTACTTTAATTGAGCCCAACTTTAGACCCGCATCCACACCAGCTTATAGAAAATGGAGAAAACGTCATAACTGAAATTCTTCCGTAGGAGCCTTCTTGGATTCACACCAAGACACGTATTTTCTCCAAATACGGTGGAAATGTTTAGACGTTACTCCTTTTCTGGCCTGAATAAGAGTGGGGATGACTTCCTTGGGAATACCCTTTCGGGCTAGGATCCGGCGTTCAACCGCCAAGCCTTCAAACGAAGTTGCGGTAAGTCTTGGAACACGCACGGCCCCTGCTGTAACAGATCCTCCCTCAGAGGAAGAGGCCAGGGATCTCCTATGAGTAATTCCTGAAGATCTGGATACCAAGCCCTCCTCGGCCAGTCTGGAACAATGAGGATCGCTTGAACCTTTGTTCATCTTTTGATCTTTATCACTTTTGGAACGAGTGGAAGCGGAGGAAACACATACACCGACTGAAACACCCACGGTGTCACTAGTGCGTCCACTGCTATTACTTGAGGGTCTCTCGACCTGGAACAATATCTCTGAAGTTTCTTGTTGAGGCGAGACGCCATCATGTCTATTTGAGGAATTCCCCAAAGACTTGTCACTTCTGCAAAGACCTCTTGATGAAGACCCCACTCTCCTGGATGGAGATTGTGTCTGCTGAGGAAGTCTGCTTCCCAGTTGTCCACTCATGGAATGAAGATCGCTGACAGAGCGCTTGTATGCCTTTCCGCCCAGCGGAGAACCTTTGTGGCCTCTGCCATTGCCGTTCTGCTCTTTGTTTCCGCCCTGACGGTTTATGTACGCTACTGCTGTTATGTTGTCCGACTGAATCAAGACGGCCCGATTGCGAAGATGTTCCGCTTGCAGAAGGCCGTTGTAAATGGCCCTTAACTCCAGAATGTTTGTGTAGACAAATTTCCTGGCTTGACCATCTTCCTTGGAAGCTTTCCCCCTGTGTGACTGCTCCCCAGCCTCGGAGACTCGCATCCGTGGTCACTAGGATCCAGTCCGGGATCCCGAACCTGCGTCCCTCTAGGAGGTGAGAGCTGTGCAGCCACCACAGGAGTGAGATTCTGGTCTTGGAAGACAGGATTATCCTTCGGTGCATGTGCAGATGGGACCCGGACCACTTGTTCAACAGGTCCCACTGAAACACTCTGGCATGGAACCTGCCAAACTGAATGGCCTCGTAGGCCACCACCATCTTCCCCAGCAACCGAGTGCATTGATGGATCGATACTCTTGCTGGTTTCAGAATTTGTTTGACCAGGTTCTGAATTTTCAGAGCCTTTTCAACTGGAAGAAAAACTCTCTGTAATTCTGTGTCCAGAATCATTCCCAAAAACGACAGCCGCCTCGTCGGAAACCAACTGTGATTTTGGCAAGTTTAGGAGCCAACCATGTTGCTGCAGAATTGTCAGGGAGAGCGTAATGTTCTGCAATAATTGTTCCCTTGAACTCGCTTTTATCAGGAGATCGTCCAAGTACGGGATAATTGCGACTCCTTGTTTGCGCAGGAGAACCATTATTTCGGCCATTACTTTGGTGAAAACCCTCGGAGCCGTGGACAGACCAAATGGCAACGTCTGAAATTGGTAATGACAATCCTGAACTGCAAACCTCCGGTAAGCCTGATGTGGAGGATAAATGGGAACATGTAAGTAGGCATCCTTTATGTCTACCGACACCATAAAATCCCCCTCCTCCAGACTGGAGATCACTGCCCGGAGAGATTCCATCTTGAATTTGAATATTCTCAGGTAGAAAATTGAGGGATTTGAGGTTCAGGATTGGTCTGACTGAGCCGTCTGGCTTCGGGACCACGAACAGGATCGAATAAAAGCCTTCTCCCTGTTGCGATGGTGGAACCCTGACAATGACTTGATTGTGACACAATTTTTGTATTGCGGCGCATACCACCTCCCTGTCCGGAATAGAAGCTGGCAAGGCAGATTTGAAAAATCGGCGAGGGGGAACGTCTTGAAACTCCAGTTTGTACCCCTGGGACACTATTTCTAAAACCCATGAGTCCAGGGCCGAACGAACCCAGCACTGACTGAAGAGTCTGAGACGTGCCCCCACCGGTGCGGATTCCCGCAGAGGAGCCCCAGCGTCATGCGGTGGATTTGTCAGAAGCCGGGGAGAACTTCTGCTCCTGGGAACCGTCCACGACCGGTGATCGTTTACCTTTTCCTCTCGAAGCAAGGAAGGAAGACCCTCTGCCTTTTCTGTATTTATTGGGCCGAAAGGACTGCATCTGATAGTGGTGTGCTTTCTTTTGTGGTGCAGGCACATAAGGTAAAAATGATGACTTACCCGCGGTAGCCGTAGATACCAAGTCGGCGAGGCAGTCATCAAACAATACACCACCTTTATACGATAGAGACTCCATAGCTTTCTTAGAGTCAGCATCAGCATTCCATTGATGAATCCACAATGCTCTACTAGCTGAGACTGCCATGGCATTGGCCCTTGATCCCAAGAGGCCAATATCCCTCGCAGCTTCCTTTAGGTAGACAGCAGCGTCCCTGATATAACCTAGTGTCAAAAGAACGCTTTCCCTATCCAGGGTATCTATTTCAGTTGACAAGTTATCTGCCCATTTTTCGATAGCACTACTCACCCACGCAGATGCAATGGCTGGTCTGAGTAGCGTACCCGTGGTGACATAAATGGATTTCAATGTATTTTCCTGCCTACGATCCGCAGGATCCTTTAGGGCTGCCGTGTCAGGGGACGGAAGAGCCACCTTTTTGGACAGCCATGATAGAGCTTTGTCCACAATGGGGGGTGACTCCCATTTTTCCCTATCCCCAGAGGGAAACGGATATGCCACTGAAATCCTTTTGGGAATCAAACTTTTTGTCAGGATTTTCCCAAACCTTTTCACAAAGCGTGTTCAGTTCATGAGAGGGAGGAAACGTTACCTCAGGTTTCTTTCCTTTATACATACAGACCCTAGTATCAGGAACAGTAGGGTCCTCAGTGATATGTAATACGTCTTTTATTGCCACAATCATGTACTGAATGCTCTTTGACAGTTTTGGATCTAATTTGGCATCACTATAGTCGACACTTGAGTCAGTGTCCGTGTCGGTATCCGTGTCTGCCAGCTGGGCAAATGAACGTTTTTGTGACCCCGAGAGGGTCCGGACTTGTAACAACACATCCTCTGCGGATTTCTTCCATGCCTGGTTCTGAGACTCAGATTTATCCAATCTATTATTTATCAGATCCACATTTGCATTCAAAGCACTCAAAACATTCACCCAATCAGGTGTCGGCGGTGTCACAGGGTCACTTCCACAGCCGTTTGTGTCCCTAACATAGTCTCCTCCTGGGAAGAGCACTCCGCCTCAGACATGCCGACACACGTGCGCCCAACACACCCAGACACACTGGGCCTATAGGGGACAGACCCACAGTAAAGCCTGTCAGAGGGACACAGAGGGAGTTTTTGTCAGCTCACACCCCAGCGCTCAATCCCGGTCTGAAACACCACAGAAAATGCCCCAGACCTGCAGCGCTTTTATAATTAACATATAATGCACCAAAATAACTGTGCCTGCCCCCCCCCCCCCCCCCGTTTTTCAACCTGATACTTATGCAGCAGTGTGAGGAAGGACCAGTGTCTCTGCAGCCTTGTGTAGAGAAAATGGCGCCGGGTTGTGTGCTGTGAGGGCTAAGCTCCGCCCCCGTAATGGCGCGCTTCAGACCCGCTCTTTTCAAATACATTTTTATACTAGCCAGGGTCCGGACAGTGTCCTGGCACTATGTACGATCTTGCCAGTTACTTATAGAGGTCATATATGCTGCCCAGGGCGCCCCCCACCCTGTAGTGTCGCTGTGTGTGGGAGCATGGCGCTAAGCGTGCGAGCGCTGCGGTACCTCAGAAGCAGTCACTGAAATCTTCTTTTCTTCTTCTACTCACCTGTCTTCTGACTTCTGGCTCTGCAAGAGGGGTGACGGCGGGCTATGGGAACGAGCATCTAGGCGTACCTAGCGATCAGACCCTCAGGCGCTAATGGGGTCCTGTAGCCAAAGAAGCAGAGCCTTTAAACTCACAGAAGTAGGTCTGACTTCTCTCCCCTAAGTCCCACGAAGCAGGGAGACTGTTGCCAGCAGTCTCCCTGAAAATAAAAAACCTAACATAAGTCTTTTTCAGAGAAACTCAGTAGAGCTCATCAGAGTGCATCCAGTCTCACTGGGCACAGATTCTAAACTGGAGTCTGGAGGAGGGGCATAGAGGGAGGAGCCAGTTCACACCCTTTGAAAAAGTCTTAAAGTGCCCATGTCTCCTGCAGATCCCGTCTATACCCCATGGTTCTTGATGTGACCCCAGCATCCTCTAGGACGTATGAGAATATAAGATTTTAAACCTAGCGGTAAATCTTTTTCTCCTAGTCCGTAGAGGATGCTGGGGACTCCGTAAGGACCATGGGTAAGACGGGCTCCACAGGAGATATGGGCACTCTAAAGAACTTTTAGTATGGGTGTGCACTGGCTCCTCCCTCTATGCCCCTCCTCCAGACCTCAGTTAGAGAAACTGTGCCCAGAGGAGATGGACAATATGAGGAAAGGATTTTGCAAATCTAAGGGCAAGATTCATACCAGCCCACACCAATCATACCATATAACTTAGAATATACGCAACCAGTTAACAGTATGAACGAAAAAACAGTATCAGTCAAAGACCGATTCCAACTGTAACATAACCCTTATGTAAGCAACAACTATATACAAGTCTTGCAGATTTAGTCCGCTCTGGGACGGGCGCCCAGCATCCTCTACGGACTAGGAGAAAAAGATTTACCGGTAGGTTTAAAATCTTATTTTCTCTTACGTCCTAGAGGATGCTGGGGACTCCGTAAGGACCATGGGGTTTATACCAAAGCTCAAAACCGGGCGGGAGAGTGCGGATGACTCTGTAGCACCGATTGAGCAAACGCGAGGTCCTCATCAGCCAGTTTATCAAACTTGTAGAATTATGCAAAAGTGTTTGAACCCGACCAAGTAGCTGCTCGGCACAACTGTAATGCCGAGACGCCTCGGGCAGCCGCCCAAGAAGAGCCCACCTTCCTAGTGGAATGGGCCTTTACCGAACTCGGTACCGGCAATCCAGCCGTAGAATGAGCCTGCTGAATCGTGTTACAGATCCAGCGAGCCATAGTCTGTTTAGAAGCAGGCACGCCAATCTTGTTGGCTGCATACAGGACAAACAGAGGCTCTGGTTTCCTAACCCTAGCCGTCCTGGCTATGTAAATTTTTAAGGCCCTGACCACATCCAGGAACTTGGGAGTCCTCCAAGTCTCCCGTAGCCACAGGCACCACAATAGGTTGGTTCATATGAAAAGAAGAGACCACCTTAGGCAGAAATTGAGGACGAGCCCTCAATTCTGCTCTATCCACATGAAAAATCAAGTAGGGGCTCTTGTGAGACAAGGCCGCCAACTCTGACACCTGCCATGCAGATGCCAAGGCTAATAACATAACCACCTTCCAGGTGAGAAATTTTAATTCCACCGTTTGAAGAGGTTCAAACCAGTGTGATTTAAGGAACTGTAACACCACGTTAAGGTCCCATGGTGCCACTGGTGGCACAAAAGGAGGCTGGATGTGCAGCACTCCCTTTACAAAAGTCTGGACTTCTGGGAGAGAAGCCAATTCCTTTTGAAAAAATATAGATAGGTCCGAAATCTGTACCTTAATGGAGCCTAATTTTAGGCCCATATCCACTCCCGTCTGTAGGAAGTGGAGAAAACGGCCCAGATGGAAATCTTCCGTAGGAGCATTCTTGGTTTCACACCAAGATACATACTTCCTCCAGATACGGTGATAATGCTTCGCAGTTACTTCCTTCCTAGCCTTTATCAGAGAAGGGATAACTTCCTCCGGAATACCTCTCTCTGCTAGGATTCGGTGTTCAACCGCCATGCCGTCAAACGCAACCGCGGTAAGTCTTGGAACATGCAAGGCCCCTGCTGTAACAGGTCTTCCCTGAGAGGAAGAGGCCACGTATCTTCTGTGAGCATTTCCTGAAGATCCGCATACCAGGCCCTTCGAGGCCAATCTGGAACCACGAGTATTGTTTGTACTCTGTTTCGTCTTATGATTCTCAACACTTTTGAGATGAGAGGTAGAGGAGGGAACACATAGACCGACTGAAACACCCATGGTGTCACTAGGGCGTCTACCGCTACTGTCTGAGGATCCCTTGACCTGGCACAATACCTCCGAAGCTTTTTGTTGAGGCGTGACGCCATCATATCTATTTGAGGAAGTTCCCAAAGACTTGCTATCTCTGCAAAGACCTCTTGATGAAGTCCCCACTCTCCTGGATGGAGATCGTGTCTGCTGAGGAAGTCTGCTTCCCAGTTGTCCACTCCCGGTATGAAGACTGCTGACAGAACACTTACGTGATTTTCTGCCCAGCGCAGAATTCTGGTGGCTTCCGCCATTGCCACTCTGCTCCTTGTCCCGCCTTGGCAGTTTACATGAGCCACTGCTGTGACGTTGTCTGATTGAATCAGAACCGGTAGGTCGCGAATAAGATATTACGCTTGTCGTAGGCTGTTGTATATGGCCCTCAATTCCAGTACGTTGATGTGTAGACAAGCCTCCTGGCTTGACCATATCCCCTGAAAATTTCTTCCTTTTGTGACTGCTCCCCATCCTCGGAGGCTCGCGTCCGTGGTCACCAGAACCCAGTCTTGAATGCCGAACCTGCGACCCTCTAGAAGGTGAGCACTCTGCAGCCACCACAGGAGAGACACCCTGACCCTGGGGGACAGGCTTATCTTTTGATGAAGGTCTAGATGGGACCCCGACCATTTGTTCAGAAGGTCCCACTGAAACGTCCTCGCATGGAACCTGCCGAAGGGGATGGCCTTGTAGGCTGCCACCATTTTTCCCAGAACTCGAGTGCATTGATGAACAGACACTCTTTTTGGTTTTAGCAGGTCCCTGACCATGTTCTGGATGTCCTGGGCTTTTTCTGTTGGTAGAAAAACCCTCTTCTGTTCCGTGTCCAGAATCATGCCTAGGAATGATAGTCGAGTCGTTGGAAACAACTGAGACTTTGGCAGATTGAGAATCTCAGGGAGAGTGACACGCTTTTCAGCAATTGATCCCTTGATCTCGCCTTTATCAGGAGATCGTCCAAGTACGGGATAATTGTGACACCCTGCTTGTGCAGGAGCACCATCATTTCCGCCATTACCTTGGTGAAAATCCTCGGGGCCGTGGAAAGCCCAAACGGCAACGTCTGAAACTGGTACAGTCCTGTACCGCGAAACGCAGGTATTCTTGATGAAGAGGAAATATGGGGACATGAAGGTAGGCATCCTTCACGTCCAGCGACACCATAAAATCCCCTGCTTCCAGACTGGATATCACAGTCCGGAGTGATTCCATCTTGAATTTGAACTTTTTCAAGTATAGGTTTAGGGATTTTAGATTCAAAATTGGTCTGACCGAACCATCCGGCTTCGGGACCACAAACAGTGTTGAATAGTACCCTTTTCCCTGTTGGCCTAGGGGAACCTTGACAATCACTTGCTGCTGACACAGCTTTTGAATTGCATCTAATACCACTCCCCTCTCTGGGGAAGAGGTTGGCAAGGCCGACTTGAGAAAATCGGCGAGGGGGCACCTCTTCAAACTCCAGTTTGTAACCTTGGGATACAATTTCCAACGCCCAAGGATCCACACCTGATAGGACCCAGACCTGGCTGAAGAGTCGGACTCCCTCCGTGGAGCCCCAGCGTCATGCGGTGGATTTAGCAGAAGCCGGGGAGAACTTCTGCTCCTGGGAACTAGCCGAAGCAGGTGTTCTCTTACCTCTACCCTTACCTCTGGCGAGGAAAGAGGAGCCCCGACCTCTTCTGGACTTACGCGACCGAAAGGACTGCATCTGATATTGTGGGGTTTTCTTTTGCTGTGGGGGAACAAAAGGCAAAAATGTAGATTTACCAGCGGTAGCTGTGGAAACCAGGTCCGCGAGACCATCCCCAAACAAAACTTCACCCTTGTAAGGTAAAACCTCCATATGCTTTTTTGAGTCGGCATCACCCGACCATTGGCGGGTCCACAGAGCTCATCTTGCCAAAACTGCCATGGCATTGGCTCTGGAACCAAGCAGCCCCACGTCTCTTTGAGCGTCTCTCATATACAAGACTGTGTCCTTAATGTGACCTAAAGTCAGGACAATGGTATCCTTGTCCAGGGTATCCATGTCAGCCAACAAGATATCTGTCCATGCTGCAACAGCGCTACAGACCCATGCCGATGCTATTGCCGGTCTGAGTAAAGCCCCCGTATGTGAATAAATAGACTTTAAGGTAGTCTCCTGTCTACGATCTGCAGGATCCTTAAGGGCCGCGGTGTCTGGAGACGGTAGCGCCACCTTCTTGGACAGACGCGTTAATGCCTTGTCCACCCTGGGCGAGGATTCCCAACGTACCCTGTCCTTTGCTGGGAAAGGATACGCCATAAGGATCCTCTTGGGAATCTGCAGTTTTTTGTCTGGAGTTTCCCAAGCTTTTTCAAATAATTTGTTCAGTTCATGAGATGGAGGAAACGTTACTTCAGGTTTCTTCCCCTTAAACATGTGTACCCTCGTGTCAGGAACAGAGGGGTTATCTGTGATATGCAAAACATCTTTTATTGCCATAATCATATAATTAATACTTTTGGTCACCTTAGGGTGCAACCTTGCCTCATCATAGTCAACACTGGAGTAAGAATCCGTGTCGGTATCAGTGATAAGGGACGCTTTTGAGACCCTGACGGGCCCTGTGACCCAGTCAAATCCGCGGATTGACTCCCTGCTGTTTCCTTGGACTCAGCTTTGTCCATTCTCTTATGTAATAAGGTCACATTAGCATTTAAAATATTCCACATATCATACCAATCATGAGTCGGCATTGCCGACGGAGACACCACAATCATCTGCTCCACCTCCTCCTTGGATGAGCCTTCCGCTTCAGACATGTCGACACACGCGTACCGACACCCGTACACACACACAAGGATATATCTATAAGGGGACAGTTCCCCAACAAGGCCCTTTGGAGAGACAGAGAGAGAGTATGCCAGCACACACCCAGCGCCAACTGACACTGGAAACAATTCCCAGATATATTATATATATATATATATATATATATATATATATATATATATATATATGTCAATCGTGTAATACACTCACTGCGCCAAAATGTGCCCCCCCCCCCCCTCTTTTTCAGCCCTGTATCACCGTTCTGCAGGGGAGAGTCCGGGGAGCCAGCTTCTCTTCAGCACACTGTGGAGAAAATGGCGCTGGTTAGTGCTTTGCGACCAAGCTCCACCCCTCTCTAGTGGCGGGCTTCGGTCCCGCTCAAATTCACAATTAATGGCGGGGGATGAACATATCCACTGACTCCGCAGCCCATATGTGTAATAACATGCCAAAACAGAAGTATATATTGCTGCCCAGGGCGCCCCCCCTGCGCCCTGCACCCATCAGTGCCTGTCCGTGTGTGTAACGTGCGCTTACCTCAGGGAAAATCTGAAGTCTTCTGCCGCCTTAGAAGTCTTCTTTCTTCTTATACTCACCCGGCTTCTATCTTCCGGCTCTGCAAGGAGGACGGCGGCGCGGCTCTGAGACGAACGGCAGGGGGAGACCTGCATTCCGATCACTCTGGAGCTAATGGTGTCCAGTAGCCTAAGAAGCAGAGCCTATCATTTAAGTACGTCTGCTTCTCTCCCCTCAGTCCCACGATGCAGGGAGCCTGTTGCCAGCAGTGCTCCCTGAAAATAAAAAACCTAACAAAATTATTTTTCAGAGAAACTAAGGAGAGCTCCCCTGCAATGCACCCAGTCTCCTCTGGGCACAGGATCTAACGGAGTTCTGGAGGAGGGGCATAGAGGGAGTAGCCAGTGCACACCCATTCTAAAAGTTCTTTAGAGTGCCCATATCTCCTGCGGAGCCCGTCTATACCCCATGGTCCTTATGGAGTCCCCAGCATCCTCTAGGACGTAAGAGAAACAATCATTACAGACATGAAACAACAATATCTGAAATAATTCTTATGGATTGCACCAAGTGATGTGCATGCTATTCATGAAACGTTTACCAGGGCATGCAACACCTGTACATAACAATATATCCCACCCCAAAGTACTTTGTTACTAATACTTTGTTACATAATAGCTGCAAACTCTTTATTGACCATATGGCCACACTTACATTGAACCGCTATTTTCATTTCAATTCAATGAAATAGACTGAACTTGCACTTACTATGCAGGTTTCTAACTCAATACTGAATTACTATCAGCTGTACAATACTAGAGGGCATCTTCATTTTCAGAAAACACCTTCCCCAGTATGGTGTGCACCACATACCAGGTGGGGTGCCCTTCAGTGTGATCATTGGTGACGCAAATGGAAGCCCTGTCATCTGAAACAAACAGAAGATTTATTATTGGGTAACATGTAATCCAGAACTAGTCACTGGTAACTGGAATGAGTTGCAGCTCAGTGGTGGGACATCATTACCCGCTATCGATAGCATATCCTATTTGATTAAATATAATGAAAAAAGTGGTAGAGCCATGCCTAATCTTTGTTCTAGTTGCAGGAGAAGGTGTACACGTTTGCAATACAATCCTGTCATCCACACTATGACATATATCAAATATTCTACAGGTGACAGCTGGGATGAGGTGTCCATGGCAACCAGCTTTTTCATTTTATAAAGTGTACCAGATAAATGAAAACTAGAAGCTAGTTTGTTGCTATGGGTAACTTCACTTGTCCTCAAGGTCAGTGGTGAAAGACGACCGCCATCTTCACTTGTGCTGTCAACATTTCAACAAAAAAGTGCCTGAATAAGAAAACGGTAGTTTGGCTCTCCACCTGAACAACAAGACCGGTGCTATTTGGTCACACAAGGACAAAATATTACTGGATCTGCTTGTTCGTCATTTATGCCAAACAACTGTATTGCATAGTGCAGGAAACAAATTCTGACAACAGCCTTGAGCTCTCCAAGTGCAAGATAGAAGGACTCTGGTCACCCAGCCGACACTTTCCTAATTGCTGAAAGGTTTTATGGGAAGTAAAGCTTGAGAACCAAGAGAGGTCATGAAACTTGTGGTTGCCAGCAAACAGAAGCTCTTGCAACAGACAGAAGTGTTTTATTGGTAGCTGTGAGATTGCTCTGTCAATCTAGCCATGCTTCCACAAACACAATGCTGCATAATAATGAATCTTTACCTCCCTAGCGTTATGTTCATTCCCCCCGAAGGTAAATCACAAGAAAAGAAAACAGGCTCTGAGAGACCAGACAGACTACAGTAAGTAGACACCAATCACTGCTTGGAAGTAGCTGCAGGCCATGACCCATGTGAACGGATACGGACAATAGCCAATGATCTGCATGCACTAGACAGCAAGTGTATCAGTGATGTCTATAAAGCTGTACAGCAAACCCTGTGAAGTAGATAGATACCTCACACTTAGGGAAGTCTAAAGCCCTTTATTAGATTTATCAAACGGAAACATTTATTAAGTGCATTACACCAGACAAAATGACATAAGGCAGCTACCACTTTATACGTATTGGGTATGCGTAACCGCCACTGGGGATTCCGGCGGTCAGCATACAGACCGCAAGATGCCGACGCGGGTGGGGCGAGCGCAACAAGCCCTTTGCGGGCCCGGTGTCGTGGACACCACGAGAGTGTATAGTACCTGCTAGTCGGCATGCCGACTGTCGGGATTTAGAGGGGGACGGGATGTAGTCGTCGGTAATGTGACATCCCCTTTATACAAAGGGGCCGGAAGTCTAAGGGTGCATACACACTGGGCGTTTTTGCTCAGCGTGTATGCACAGTGATGATCGTGGACATCGCTGGCAGGAAAATAGCTCAGTACATACGCTGTGAGCTATTTTCCCTGTGCCCAGCGATGTTGACGGAAGGTGGGGTGAAGCACTTTCCACAGAAGGAGACTGTGGAAAGTGCACCACTCCGCTGTACAAACAGCCCGACGACAGCAGCAGTCAGCGATGATGCGGGTGCGCGCATCAAGCTCACCACTCATCGCTAGGCCATACACACAGGACGAGTTTGAGTTCAAAGTAGCTCAAAATGCCAAAAGTGAGCTACTTTAAGCTCAAAATCGCCCAATCTGCGTGATGCTGGGCGAACTTGTACGTTTTTTAAAGGGGCAATCATTTACAAGGCATAATGCCTTGTATAGTCCATATCGGTAGATATATATTGCACCATGTGTAGGCCTTTTAAGGGCTTTGTTTTTCATATTATGTAAATAAAATGTGATTGTTTACCATGTAGGCTAGCACTTAGCAACTAGACTGTTTTAAAGGGATGTATCCATACAGAAGTATATATTCACTGACAGAATGCAACCCTGTGTGGGCCCAATAGATGCTACAAGCAGCTTGTACAACTTCCCCCTCCACCCTGAGGTACAGAAAGTGGCGTCAAATATCCAGATCAACAATTTTATTAACCCAGAAAGCGGAGCAGTCAGCTAAACACTGTACAGATACACATTTTGCAGGCTGAACATATATGCTGTCTATCCATTTGCTATGAACCGGTGACATCACTGAAGGCTTATATTCAAGACTCACAACTTCTATTCAAGAGACAGACATTCCTTGAATATTAGTGTATTTGAAATGTGAAGGCGACTGGACCACTGTAGATGGAATAGACATCACATATCACCTGAAACATGGATACACAATACTCTCAACCAAATTCACAGAAGAGAGAGTGTAGAGATGACAGTATAACGGGAGAGGGAAATGCGGACACAACAGGAGCCTGTAGCTGGAAGTACACCCAGGGGGAGTGATATAGGGTAGGATAGGTTAGGCTAGGCTATAGTAAAGAGGTGAGTTTTGAGAGCACTTAAAAGACTGAAGGGTAGATGTATTAAGCCCGGAGAAGTGATAAAGCAGTGATAAGTGGAAGGTGATAACGCACCAGCCAATCAGTTCCAATATGTAAATTGGCAGGTAGGAGCTGATTGGCTGGTGCATTATCACCTTGCACTTAACTGCTTTATCACATCTCCAGGCTTAATACATCTGCCCTTGAATGTTTGGGAGAGTCTGGCCAGGACTGTGGAGCAGCATGGAAGTCTTGGAGGCGGGGGTGAGAGGTGGCTATGAGAAGATGCACAGCTAAAGGTGCATACACACGGTGAGATATTGATTATCTTTACTTGAGATATTAGCTATGTGCAATTTTGACTATACTATATTGTGTACTGGATAGTCAAAATTGTCTTGCGTGCAGAGTCTATTTTTTCTTGCGATACCGACCCCACGGGAGCGCGCATCGGTATCGCAATCTGTGTACACACGGTGTGATATTGGCTAACTTTCCTTACGATTTTGAATATATAGTCAAAACCGTAAGCATACATCGCGCCATGTGTATGCACCTTAAGGCCCATATACACTAGGAGATTTTTTCCAGCGATTTGAGCGATAACGGCAGTTTGGAACGCTCTATCGTTCAAATCGTCTAGTGTTTACACAGCAGACGATAAACAATGTGCGCATCAGTGCTAGTTTTTGCAGTCCATGCATGCAGCTCAATCCCCTTAATCCCAGCAGAGCAGATCATTCGTAAAATCACTCAGTGTGTATACTCAATATTGTTTGTCAGGGATTTCAAGGGAAATCGACTGTGGTGATTTCAGATATACAGTATGAGGGGGTGGAGTTTGGAAGAGCTCGGAAGATGAGGCTGTATAGTAGTAAGATGTGTTTCTATACAAAGAGGTAAATAGCATTAAATGGGAACATTGGACAACACAGGGTATGTAGCCAAGCCTTGGGGATGTGGCCAGAAAGAGCTGGCTGCGACAACTGTACTTTCTCAGGCCACAGGAAGCTAGATAGGAAGCTATCCAGCTCATGTAAAATGAGCGCAGTGCTCCTTTTACGTAACTGCCCCCTGCGACAGAAACGCTGCAGACTTCTACAGCAACACAGTGCATTTGGTAATGTTTGTTTCTCTGCTAGACGATCAGTCTTATGTGTACTTATGAGACTCATATGGAAACACGCCAGGGTTTTGCAAGGCAACAAGACTCCCTGTATAGGCATTAATACGATCTCTGCATAGATAGGAATGCTTTACTCAGCATTTCCATTATTAAATGCTATTGGACAGACCGCTGTCCTTAGTTCACTACTGCCCTAAGAAAAATGATCCTGCAAGTCTAGTTGAGGTTGCAGCTTGATCAGAGGTCATGTGACTCAGTGTCAGGGTGATGCAGATAAAGCACTTCACCTCCTGACCTCAGAGTACAAGTAGCGCTCACTAACATTAACCAACTCCTTGCTGAAAGAAGTCAATGAAGCACCCATTTAACTAATGGTGTAAAATATAGATTAACAAAAAAAAAAAACCACCGCAAGTAGATCCAAAACAATTTGGCGACTTCAGCAGTAAACATACAAGACCATTTAATATTAAAGTTCTTTGCCTTCAACAGTAATGAAACAATTTCAGTGGCTTTTTAAGCAATGTTCACATCATTTGCAAAGTACATATTTACTATTCTATGGAGGGAATTTCATTTTTATCGCACCCCCAATCTCCCATCTAAAGTGACGGGAGATCGAGGGGTGATATTCAAATGCCCCCAGTTATCACGCAGATCATGCCCATTACACTCGGGTTTAGGCACGCAAAGCGAGCGTGAATAGACGGGTCTCTATGTGTATTTCAGCTCTTGTGCGATCGCGGGCGGGATGAGGGGGGGGGGGGGGGGGGGGACATTTGAGTCCGTCCCTCTTTGATACAGATTTGTGAAAACTAGGTATCTGGGTATCCCTGTTGGTGACCATATAACATTGTTGAAAACTATCTCAGATTTTCCAGGTAAATAACGTAAAGAATTATAAGAATAAAAAGAAAATCCTCGTTTGGAAGAGGTAATCGTCTAAAAACCCGACATTTAGAAAGCACAGCGTATGCAGAGGACACTGGTAGTTCCATAACTTTCTCTCCCAGGGTTACAGAGGAAACCTGTTTATTTTACTAGCTACGTAATGTACAAGGCGCTAAAGTATTAAAGCAATAAAATGAAAACAAAGACAGTGGCAACATGTTCTCCAAATTGTTTTCCAGCTTGTCCTCAGAACAAACCCTGGTAACCTCCACTTTCCAGCAATGCAGCCAAATTCTCAAAATATTTATAACCTGAAGAATTCAAAAGTAGGCAAGATGTATCCCAGAAGCTGGCAGCGCCCGCCGCATAACTGGCATTCCCAGAAATGCCCTCATTACCAATATAGATCATATTGGTTTCCTTTAGCAGGTCAACAAACAGATCCTATTATTATTATGCTTTATTCATATTGCACAGCAGCGCCCATTTACAGAGTACATAAACGAACAATCAAAACAGGAAAAAAGTGACTTAAGAGGTCTATTTACTAAGCCTTGGATGGAGATAAAGTGGACGGAGATAAAGTACCAGCCAATCAGCTCCTAACTGACTTGTCACATGCTGGGTTTGAAAAATGACAGGAGCTGATTGGCTAGTAGTTTATCTCCATCCACATTACCTCCATCCAAGGCTTAGTAAACAAACCCCTGAGGAAGGGTTCACACTAGGTGATGAGCTCTATGAGCGATGTCACCTAGTGTGTACCCTTCCCTGCCGGGGTGGTCGGCGGCAGTGCGTACACACCAAGCTATATGCAAACTATATCGCTCAGTGACGTCACACTGCGGCCGGGCCGTGCATGCAGTTTTCGGATGACAGTCCCAATTGAGCTGCATGCACTGCCGACAGCGAGGGTCTTTAATCTGCGAGGTCGCGCATCGCTCGTCGTACACACTAGTCGATATGGTAAATGACGTCGCTCAGGAAGGGCAAAATGAGCAACGTTGTTTACTTTATCGGCAAGTGTGTACCTACCTTTATAGTTGAAGACAATATAGGACAAGTACAGGGTAAATAAACATAGCTACATCAGCAGAGGACACTGACATAAGTATTTAGATTGTAAACTCGCAAGAGCAGGGTCTTCTTTCCTCATGTGCCTTTCCTTTTCTTACTTACACTATCTTATACTCCATACTCCCTTTGATGGCACCTGACCCCAGGTTTTCTATACCTGTTCTATATTGTCCTGTACTGTAAGTGCTGGTTTCTTGTTTGCTCATTTGATTATGTACCGTGTAACGGGCGCTGCAGATCCCTTGTGGCGCCATATAAAATAAGATTTTACTTACCGGTAAATCTATTTCTCGTAGTCCGTAGTGGATGCTGGGGACTCTGTAAGGACCATGGGGAATAGACGGGCTCCGCAGGAGACATGGGCACTTTAAGAAAGAATTTAGATTCTGGTGTGCTCTGGCTCCTCCCTCTATGTCCCTCCTCCAGACCTCAGTTAGAGAAACTGTGCCCGGAAGAGCTGACAGTACAAGAAAAGGATTTTGGTAATCCAGGGCAAGATACATACCAGCCACACCAATCACACCGTATAACTTGAGATAAACATACCCAGTCAACAGTATGAACAACAACAGAGCAACAGGTCCAACCCTGATGCAACCATAACATAACCCTTATTGAAGCAATAACTATATACAAGCATTGCAGAAGAAGTCCGCACTTGGGACGGGCTCCCAGCATCCACTACGGACTACGAGAAATAGATTTACCGGTAGGTAAAATCTTATTTTCTCTAACGTCCTAGTGGATGCTGGGGACTCCGTAAGGACCATGGGGATTATACCAAAGCTCCCAAACGGGCGGGAGAGTGCGGATGACTCTGCAGCACCGATTGAGCAAACACAAGGTCCTCCTCAGCCAGGGTTTCAAACTTGTAGAACTTTGCAAAAGTGTTTGAACCTGACCAAGTAGCCGCTCGGCAAAGCTGTAATGCCGAGACCCCTCGGGCAGCCGCCCAAGAAGAGCCCACCTTCCTAGTGGAATGGGCCTTAACTGATTTTGGCAGCGGCAATCCAGCCGCAGAATGAGCCTGCTGAATCGTGTTACAGATCCAGTGAGCAATAGTTTGCTTTGAAGCAGGAGCACCAAGCTTGTTGGAAGCATACAGGATAAACAAAGACTCTGTTTTCCTGACCCTAGCCGTTCTGGCTACATAAACCTTCAAAGCCCTGACCACATCAAGCAACTCGGAATCCTCCAAGTCAGTAGTAGCCACAGGCACCACAATAGGTTGGTTTATATGAAAGGATGAAACCACTTTCGGCAGAAATTGTGGACAGGTCCGCAATTCTGCTCTATCCGCATGGAAAACCAGATAGGGGCTTTTATGTGACAAAGCCGCCAACTCTGACACACGCCTAGCCGAAGCCAAGGCTAATAGCATGACCACCTTCCACGTGATATATTTCAACTCCACCGTTTTGAGTGGTTCAAACCAGTGGGATTTCAGGAAACTCAACACCACGTTAAGATCCCAAGGTGCCACTGGAAGCACAAAAGGGGGCTGAATATGCAGCACTCCCTTTACAAACGTCTGAACGTCAGGTAGAGAAGCCAACTCCTTTTGAAAGAAAATGGATAGGGCCGAAATCTGGACCTTAATGGAGCCCAATTTTAGGCCCAAATTCACTCCTGACTGTAGGAAGTGAAGGAAACGGCCCAGCTGGAATTCCTCCATAGGGGCATTCCCGGCCTCACACCAAGCAACATATTTTCGCCATATACGGTGATAATGTTGAGCTGTCACGTCCTTCATAGCCTTTATCAGCGTAGGAATGACCTCCTCCGGAATGCCTTTCTCCGCTAGGATCCGGCGTTCAACCGCCATGCCGTCAAACGCAGCCGTGGTAAGTCTTGGAACAGACAGGGCCCCTGTTGCAACCAGTCCTGTCTTAGAGGAAGAGGCCACGGTTCCTCTGTGAGCATTTCTTGCAGATCTGGATACCAAGTCCTTCGTGGCCAATCTGGAACAATGAGTATCTTTATCACTCCTCTTTTTTTTATTATTCTCAGCACCTTGGGTATGAGAGGAAGAGGAGGAAATACATAGACTGACTGGAACACCCACGATGTCACCAGGGCGTCTACAGCTATCGCCTGAGGGTCTCTTGACCTGGCACAATACCTCTGTAGTTTTTTGTTGAGGCGGGATGCCATCATGTCCACCTGTGGCAGTTCCCACCGACATGCAGTCTGTGCGAAGACTTCCTGATGAAGTCCCCACTCTCCCGGGTGGAGGTCGTGTCCCGGGATGAACACTGCTGACAGTGCGCTTACGTGATTTTCTGCCCAGCGAAGAATTCTGGTGGCTTCCGCCATCGCTTCCCTGCTCCGTGTGCCAGCTTGTCGGTTTACATGAGCCACTGCGGTGATGGTGTCTGACTGAATCAGAACCGGTTGGTCGCGAAGCAGGGTCTCCGCTTGACGTAGGGCGTTGTATACGGCCCTTAGTTCCAGGATGTTTATGTGAAGGCAAGTCTCCTGACTTGACCACAGACCTTGGAAATTTCTTCCGTGTGACTGCTCCCCACCCTCGGAGGCTTGCATCCGTGGTCACCAGGACCCAGTCCTGAATGCCGAATCTGCGGCCCTCGAGAAGGTGAGCACTCTGCAGCCACCACAGGAGAGACACCCTGGCCCTGGGGGATAGAGTGATTAACCGATGCATCTGAAGATGTGATCCGGACCACTTGTCCAGTAAGTCCCATTGAAAGGTCCTCGCATGGAACCTGCCGAAGGGAATGGCCTCGTATGATGCCACCATCCTTCCCAGGACTCGAGTGCAGTGATGCACTGACACCTGTTTTGGTTTTAATAGGTTCCTGACCAGTGTTATGAGCTCCTGAGCTCTCTCTATCGGGAGATAAACCCTTTTCTGGTCTGTGTCTAGAATCATGCCTAGGAAAGGCAGACGAGCCGTAGGAACCAACTGCGACTTTGGAATATTTAGAATCCAGCCGTGTTGCCGTTACACTTCCAGAGAAAGTGCTACGCTGATCAGCAACTGCTCTCTTGATCCCGCTTTTATGAGGAGATCGTCCAAGTATGGGATAACTGCGACCCCTTGCTTCCGCAGGAGCACCATCATTTCCGCCATTACCTTGGTAAATATTCTCGGTGCCGTGGAGAGACCAAACGACAACGTCTGAAATTGGTAATGACAATCCTGTACCACAAATCTGAGGTACGCCTGATGAGGTGGATAAATGGGGACATGAAGGTATGCATCCTTTATGTCCAGAGACACCATAAAATCCCCCCCTTCCAGGCTTGCGACGACCGCTCTCAGCGATTCCATCTTGAACTTGAACCTTTTCAGGTATATGTTCAGGGATTTTAAATTCAATATGGGTCTGACCGAACCATCCGGTTTCGGGACTACAACATGGTCGAATAATAACCCCCTCCTTGTTGAAGGAGGGGAACCTTGACCACCACCTGTTGAAGACACAATTTGTGAATTGCAGTTAACACTATTCCCTCTCGTGGGGGGAAGCCGGCAGGGCCGTCGGTGAGGGGGCATCTCCTCGAAGTCCAGCTTGTATCCCTGAGACACAATATCTACTGCCCAGGGATCCAACAGGGAGTGAACCCACTTGTGGCTGAAATTTCAGAGGCGTGCCCCCACCGGGCCTAGCTCCGCCTGTGGAGCCCCAGCGACATGCGGTGGATTTTGTAGAGGCCGGGGAGGACTTCTGTTCCTGGGAACTAGCTGTGTTGTGCAGCTTCTTTCCTCGACATAGCGTTGACTCTAGAACCCAGTAGACTAATGTCTCTTTGGGCATGTTTTATATATATCTAAGACAGCATCATATATATTATATATATATATATATATATATATATATATTGCGAATGTGCTCCGGCACTCCGGTCCTCCCCCTCAGGGTGTGTCTCGCTCCGGTGCCTTCCCCAGGGATGCTCTCCTTTCTATTGCCGGCATATATATATATATATATATATATATATATATATATATATATATATATATATATATATATACACATACATACATACATACATACATACATACTAGGGTCTCCATCTCTGCTGATAAGGTATCTGTCCACGCTGCTACAGCGCTATAAACCCATGCCGACACAATCACTGGTCTGAGTAGTGTACCAGAATGTGTGTAAATGGACTTCAAAGTACTTTTACTGCATGCTATCTGCAGGATCCCTGAGGATTGCTGTTAAGTCAGCGCTACCTTCTCACAGCAAGCTCAGGAGAGCTCACTGAACAGCAGCCAGCTCGTCCGGGCACAGTCTCAAACTGGGGTCTGGAGGAGGGACAGAGGGAGGAGCCAGAGCACACCAGAATCTAAATTCTTTCTTAAAGTGCCCATGTCTCCTGCGGAGCCCGTCTATTCCCCATGGTCCTTACGGAGTCCCCAGCATCCACTAGGACGTTAGAGAAATAAAAGGATGATAATAATAAGTATCAGGGTGGCAGAAAACCGTGGGATTTAGTGCTGTTGAACATATTTAAGAAGGAGAAGGATAAGCACATGAGGGTTGAGGGCCCTGCTCGTGAGAGCTAATCCTATAATCACAATGTACTTTTCTGCAGTTTCCCAAGCAAATTATGGCCACAGAAATGTCTTGAGTAGATATGGTAGATGGTCCCTTCCCATGATATCACCAGGCATGACACCACATCCATGTCATAAACAAATAATCTAGTCAGTATTCAGCCAAATAAGATATGGCACAAAATCTGATATTCTTAACTACTGTAAAACTTCACATTATACTATTTAGCATTGCCTTGCCAGTAAAAAACACTACCTAACAGAGCTGCATAAATATTCAGTTTTACACCATAACAATTACGGACTACTAATAGCAATTAGTTGCTGTCATTATCAGAAGTCACAAAGAAAAAGAGAAAAAGAAACATAAAACACTGGTTTATGCAAGTCAGCCTATCTAATAAATCCAGAAAACACCCAGACTGCTAAACATATTGCAGACCAGAGGCAGTTGCAGAGGTCGGGCTGCAGCACAGACCAGAAGTCAAATAGGGCAGCCACACCACCTGCCACCCCAAATATCACCAGCTGGGACTCTTTGCAGTTGCTGTGACTCCCCTATAGCCCAGTTCACATCTGCAATGCCGGATCCTACCCCGGAAATGGGAAAGGGTCCTACCCGGGTTGGATCCGACGTTGGAGCGCCGCTATGGCGTTTGCCATAGCGGCGGCGCTGGGAGATGACCTCATCTCCGCGCCGCCTCTCCCTATGTAATAAACGGTGGGAACCCATTTAAAGTGCCACTGACCCAGGATTAATCCTTTTTATAACCCGGGTTGAATTACCGGGTCAGGTGACCCAGGAATTCTCATGGGCCCCTTTCACATCGCAGAGTGACCCGTGTGGACCCGGCAATATGCCGGGTGGATACCGGGTTATTTATGCGATGTGAAAGGGGTATATTTGAATTTTGGCCTGTGCTGCAGCCCCACTCTGGAACCACCACTGTAAGCATACCAAAGTCAGTGTTCCTCCACTCTGGCTTTGATGCCCTCCAGCAAGACAAGGTTATCAGACTATCATACTTATCAGTGAAAGGTCATTCAGATTACTTCTATTTTCCCACAGCTCCTCAGAAAGACAATGAACTATGGCCTTTTAAAGGGGGTTTAACCATAACTCCCAACATGACCCTCTCCAGGAGGGACACAATGCTCTCCTTCCGGACTTCCCTCTTAAATTATAATTGTCCTCACCTGTGCTGAAACACCTTTCTTATCCATTAGCCTGTTCAACACAGGTGCCGGCAATCATGAATTAAGAGAAAATCCAGGAGCAGAGCATTTTGTCCCTCCTGGAGAGGGTCATGTTGGGAGGTATGGTTTAACTCATAAGGGAGATGTATAAAACCTTTTAAAGAGAGAAGTTGCCCATAGCAACCAATGCACTTTGATGTGGCCTTTATCAAGAACATGCTATGAAATGATAGGTATGAGCTGATTGGTGAAGTTGCCCATAGCAACCACTCTTTCGAAGGTTTAATACATTAGGGTACAGGTTCTCACTCGGTCCTCAGGACCCCACACGGTGCATGTTTTCCAGGTCTCCTCACAGAATCACAAGTGACATCATTAGCTCCACCTGTGGACCTTTTAAAATGTGTCCGTGAGTAATTAATACACCTGTGCACTTGCTGGGTTACCTGCAAAACATGCATTAGGGCACAGGTTCTCAAACTCGGTCCTCAGGACCCCACACAGTGCATGTTTTGCAGGTAACCCAGCAGGTGCACAGGTGTATTAATTACTCACTGACACATTTTAAAAGGTTCACAGGTGGAGCTAATTATTTCACTTGTGATTCTGTGAGGAGACCTGCAAAACATGCACTGTGTGGGGTCCTGAGGACAGAGTTTGAGAACCTGTGCATTAGGGCATAGGTTCTCAAACTGGGTCCTCCGGACACCACACTGTGCATGTTTTGCAGGTAACCCAGCAGGTGCACAGGTGTATTAATTACTCACTGACACACTGTAAAAGGTCCACAGGTGAAGCGAATTATTTCACTTGTGATTCTGTGCATTAGGAGGTAGATTTACTAAAACTAAAGCATCTAAAATTAGAATTGGAGGTGTTGCCTAGAGCAACTCAATCTGATTGTATCTATGTCTCTATCACATTCTGGAAAATTGTAAACAGAATCTGACTGGTCGCTATGGACAACACTTCCACCTCTGTTTTGGAAGCTTTAGTAAATCTACCCCTTAAGACTCTTAATAGCATAAGTCTTTGAGAAGTGCAGTAGAATGTCATTAACTACTTTTCTCTATCGTCCTAAGTGGATGCTGGGGTTCCTGAAAGGACCATGGGGAATAGCGGCTCCGCAGGAGACAGGGCACAAAAAAGTAAAGCTTTACTAGGTCAGGTGGTGTGCACTGGCTCCTCCCCCTATGACCCTCCTCCAGACTCCAGTTAGATTTTGTGCCCGAACGAGAAGGGTGCAATCTAGGTGGCTCTCCTAAAGAGCTGCTTAGAGAAAGTTTAGTTTAGGTTTTTTTCTTTACAGTGAGTCCTGCTGGCAACAGGATCACTGCAACGTGGGACTTAGGGGGAAAGTAGTAAACTCACCTGCATGCAGAGTGGATTTGCTGCTTGGCTACTGGACACCATTAGCTCCAGAGGGATCGAACACAGGCCCAGCCGTGGAGTCCGGTCCCGGAGCCGCGCCGCCGACCCCCTTGCAGATGCTGAAGCGTGAAGAGGTCCGGAAACCGGCGGCTGAAGACTCCTCAGTCTTCATAAGGTAGCGCACAGCACTGCAGCTGTGCGCCATTTTCCTCTCAGCACACTTCACTGGGCAGTCACTGAGGGTGCAGAGCGCTGGGGGGGGGCGCTCTGAGAGGCAAATATAAACCTTATACAAGGCTAAAAATACCTCACATATAGCCCATAGGGGCTATATGGAGATATTTAACCCCTGCCTGACTGGAAAAATAGCGGGAGAATAACCCGCCGAAAAAGGGGCGGGGCCTATCTCCTCAGCACACGGCGCCATTTTCTGTCACAGCTCCGCTGGTCAGAACGGCTCCCAGGTCTCTCCCCTGCACTGCACTACAGAAACAGGGTAAAACAGAGAGGGGGGGCACATTAATGGCTATATATATATATATATTAAAGCAGCTATAAGGGAGCACTTAATATAAGGATATCCCTTGTATATATAGCGCTTTGTGGTGTGTGCTGGCAGACTCTCCCTCTGTCTCCCCAAAAGGGCTAGTGGGTCCTGTCTTCATTAGAGCATTCCCTGTGAGTTTGCGGTGTGTGTCGGTACGTGGTGTCGACATGTATGAGGACGATATTGGTGTGGAGGCGGAGCAATTGCCAAATATGCAGATGTCACCCCCCAGGGGGTCGACACCAGAATGGATGCCTTTATTTGTGGAATTACGTGATGGTTTATCTTCCCTTAAACAGTCAGTTGAGGACATGAGGCGGCCGGACAATCAATTAATGCCTGTCCAGGCGCCTCAAACACCGTCAGGGGCTGTAAAACGCCCTTTGCCTCAGTCGGTCGACACAGACCCAGACACGGGCACTGATTCCAGTGACGACGGTAGAAATTCAAACGTATTTTCCAGTAGGGCCACACGTTATATGATTTTGGCAATGAAGGAGACGTTACATTTAGCTGATACTACAGATACCGTAAAACAGGGTATTATGTATGGTGTGAAAAAACTACAAACAGTTTTTCCTGAATCAGAAGAATTAAATGACGTGTGTGATGAAGCGTGGGTTGCTCCTGATAAAAAGTTGATAATTTCAAAAAAGTTATTGGCATTATACCCTTTCCCGCCAGAGGTTAGGGCGCGCTGGGAAACACCCCCTAAGGTGGACAAGGCGCTCACACGCTTATCCAAACAAGTGGCGTTACCCTCTCCTGAGACGGCCGCACTTAAGGATCCATCAGATAGAAAGATGGAAGTTATTCAAAAGAATATATACACACATGCAGGTGTTATACTACGACCAGCTATAGCAACTGCCTGGATGTGCAGTGCTGGAGTAGTTTGGTCAGAATCCCTGATTGAAAATATTGATACCCTAGATAGGGACAATGTTTTACTGTCGTTAGAACAAATAAAGGATGCATTTATCTATATGCGTGATGCACAGAGGGATATTTGCACACTGGCATCTCGGGTGAGTGCTATGTCCATTTCAGCCAGAAGAGCCTTATGGACACGACAGTGGACAGGCGATGCGGATTCAAAACGTCACATGGAGGTTTTGCCGTATAAAGGGGAGGAGTTATTTGGAGTTGGTCTATCAGACTTGGTGGCCACGGCTACTGCCGGGAAATCCACTTTTTTACCTCAAGTCACTCCCCAACAGAGAAAGGCACCGACCTTTCAACCGCAGCCTTTTCGCTCCTACAAAAATAAGAGAGCAAAGGGCTTGTCGTACCTGCCACGAGGCAGAGGAAGAGGGAAGAGACACCAACAGGCAGCTCCTTCCCAGGAACAGAAGCCCTCCCCGGCTCCTGCAAAAACCTCAGCATGACGCTGGGGCCTCTCAAGCGGACTCGGGGACAGTGGGGGGCCGTCTCAAAAATTACAGCGCGCAGTGGGCTCACTCGCAGGTAGACCCCTGGATCCTGCAGATAATATCTCAGGGGTACAGGTTGGAATTAGAGACGGATCCTCCTCATCGTTTCCTGAAGTCTGCCTTACCAACCGTCTCTTCCGAAAGGGAGAGGGTGTTGGAAGCCATTCACAAGCTGTACGCTCAGCAGGTGATAGTCAAAGTACCCCTATTACAACAAGGAAAGGGGTATTATTCCACTCTATTTGTGGTACCGAAGCCGGATGGCTCGGTAAGGCCTATTCTAAATCTGAAGTCCTTGAACCTCTACATAAAAAAGTTCAAGTTCAAGATGGAGTCACTCAGAGCAGTGATAGCGAACCTGGAAGAAGGGGACTTTATGGTATCCTTGGACATCAAGGATGCGTATCTACACGTTCCGATTTACCCCGCACACCAGGGGTACCTCAGGTTCATTGTTCAAAACTGTCACTATCAGTTTCAGACGCTGCCGTTCGGATTGTCCACGGCGCCTCGGGTCTTTACCAAGGTAATGGCCGAGATGATGATTCTTCTTCGAAGAAAAGGCGTATTAGTTATCCCATACTTGGACGATCTCCTAATAAGGGCAAGGTCCAGAGAACAGCTGGAGACAGCTTTAGCACTATCTCAAGAGGTGCTAAGACAACACGGGTGGATTCTGAATATTCCAAAATCCCATTTAATCCCGACAACTCGTCTGCTGTTCCTAGGAATGATTCTGGACACGGTTCAGAAAAAGGTTTTCCTTCCAGAGGAAAAAGCCAAGGAGTTATCCGATCTGGTCAGGAACCTCCTAAAACCAGGAAAAGTGTCAGTACATCAATGCACAAGAGTCCTGGGAAAAATGGTGGCTTCTTACGAAGCAATTCCATTCGGCAGATTCCATGCAAGAATATTCCAAAGGGATCTGTTGGACAAATGGTCAGGGTCGCATCTGCAGATGCACCTGCGAATAACCCTGTCACCAAAGACAAGGGTGTCACTTCTGTGGTGGTTGCAGAAGGCTCACCTATTAGAAGGCCGCAGATTCGGCATTCAGGATTGGATCCTGGTGACCACGGACGCCAGCCTGAGAGGCTGGGGAGCAGTCACACAAGGAAGAAACTTCCAGGGAGTATGGACGAGTCTGGAAAAGTCTCTTCACATAAACATTCTGGAACTAAGAGCAATCTACAATGCTCTAAGCCAGGCGGAACTTCTCCTGCAAGGAAAGCCGGTGTTGATTCAGTCGGACAACATCACGGCGGTCGCCCATGTAAACAGGAAGGGCGGCACAAGAAGCAGGAGTGCAATGGCAGAAGCTGCCAAGATTCTTCGCTGGGCGGAGAATCACGTGATAGCACTGTCAGCAGTGTTCATCCCGGGCGTGGACAACTGGGAAGCAGACTTCCTCAGCAGACACGATCTTCATCCGGGAGAGTGGGGTCTACATCCAGAAGTCTTCAACATGTTAATAGACCGTTGGGAAAGACCAATTGTAGACATGATGGCGTCTCGCCTCAACAAGAAACTGGACAAATATTGCGCCAGGTCAAGAGATCCACAGGCAATAGCTGTGGACGCACTGGTAACTCCTTGGGTGTACCAGTCAGTGTATGTGTTTCCTCCTCTGCCGCTCATACCAAAGGTATTGAAGATCATACGGCAAAGAAGAGTAAGAACAATACTAGTGGTTCCGGATTGGCCGAGAAGGACTTGGTATCCGGAACTTCAAGAGATGCTCACGGACGAACCGTGGCCTCTACCTCTGAGAAGGGACCTGCTACAGCAGGGTCCCTGTCTTTTTCAAGACTTACCGCGGCTGCGTTTGACGGCATGGCGGTTGAACGCCAGATCCTAAAAGGGAAAGGCATTCCAGAAGAAGTCATTCCTACCTTGATTAAGGCACGGAAGGAAGTCACCGTGAAACATTATCACCGCATTTGGCGAAAATATGTAGCGTGGTGCGAGGATCGGAGGGTTCCGACGGAGGAATTCCAACTGGGTCGTTTCCTACATTTCCTGCAATCAGGATTATCTATGGGTCTCAAATTGGGATCCATTAAGGTTCAAATTTCGGCCCTGTCAATATTCTTCCAAAAAGAATTGGCCTCTGTCCCTGAGGTCCAGACTTTTGTCAAGGGAGTACTGCATATACAGCCTCCTGTGGTGCCTCCGGTGGCACCGTGGGATCTAAATGTAGTTTTAGATTTCCTCAAATCCCATTGGTTTGAACCATTGAAAAAGGTGGATTTGAAATATCTCACATTGAAAGTGACTATGTTACTAGCCCTGGCCTCTGCCAGGAGAGTATCTGAATTGGCGGCTTTATCTTATAAAAGTCCTTATCTAATCTTCCATTCGGATAGGGCAGAACTGCGGACTCGTCCGCATTTTCTCCCTAAAGTGGTATCAGCATTTCATCTGAACCAACCTATTGTGGTGCCTGCGGCCACTAGCGACTTGGAGGACTCCAAGTTGTTGGACGTTGTCAGAGCCTTAAAAATATACATTGCAAGGACGGCTGGAGTCAGAAAATCTGACTCGCTGTTTATATTGTATGCACCCAACAAGTTGGGCGCACCTGCTTCTAAGCAGTCGATTGCTCGTTGGATTGGTAACACAATTCAACTTGCACATTCTGTGGCAGGCCTGCCACAGCCTAAAACTGTAAAAGCCCACTCCACAAGGAAGGTGGGCTCATCTTGGGCGGCTGCCCGAGGGGTCTCGGCATTACAACTCTGCCGAGCAGCTACGTGGTCGGGGGAGAACACGTTTGTAAAATTTTACAAATTTGATACCCTGGCAAAGGAGGACCTGGAGTTCTCTCATTCGGTGCTGCAGAGTCATCCGCACTCTCCCGCCCGTTTGGGAGCTTTGGTATAATCCCCATGGTCCTTTCAGGAACCCCAGCATCCACTTAGGACGATAGAGAAAATAAGAATTTACTTACCGATAATTCTATTTCTCGGAGTCCGTAGTGGATGCTGGGCGCCCATCCCAAGTGCGGATTATCTGCAATACTTGTACATAGTTATTGTTAACTAATTCGGGTTATTGTTAAGGAGCCATCTTTAAGAGGCCCTTTCTGTTGTCATACTGTTAACTGGGTTTAGATCACAAGTTGTACGGTGTGATTGGTGTGGCTGGTATGAGTCTTACCCGGGATTCAAAATGCCTCCCTTATTGTGTATGCTCGTCCGGGCACAGTACCTAACTGGAGTCTGGAGGAGGGTCATAGGGGGAGGAGCCAGTGCACACCACCTGACCTAGTAAAGCTTTACTTTTTTGTGCCCTGTCTCCTGCGGAGCCGCTATTCCCCATGGTCCTTTCAGGAACCCCAGCATCCACTACGGACTCCGAGAAATAGAATTATCGGTAAGTAAATTCTTATTATTCCTCTATTAACAAAAGGCTCAAAACCTCATTACCAATAGATAAAATACAAACAAAATACCAATGGGAAGCGAATTACATGCGAGCACAAATTAAGCCAATGAAATACTTACAATGTATACATAATACACTCATTTCCCTGTGAAAAGGGTATTACAGGTTGAGTATCCCTTATCCAAAATGCTTGGGACCAGAGGTATTTTGGATATTGGATTTTTCCGTATTTTGGAATAATTGCATACCATAATGAGATATTATGGTGATGGGACCCAAGTCTAAGCACAGAATGCATTTATGTTACATATACACCTTATACACACAACCGGAAGGTCATTTTAGCCAATACTTTTTGTAACTTTGTGTATTGAACAAAGTGTATCTACATTCACACAATTCATTTATGTTTCCTATACACCTTATACACACAGCCTGAAGGTCATTTAATACAATATTTTTAATAACTTTGTGTATTAAACAAAGTTTGTGTACATTGAGCCATCAAAAAACAAAGGTTTCACTTTCTCACTCTCACTCAAAAAAGTCCGTATTTCAGAATATTCCGTATTTCGGAATATTTGGATATGGGATACTCAACCTGTATTCTGACACAGAAATCAAATACCTAATGCTGGCAGAACAATCCAGCTCAACACCAGGACATACTCAAGTGGGGATCCATTCTCTAAGTCGACAGTAACTAGGTCGACCACTATTGGTCGACAGTAACTAGGTCAACAGGGTGTCTAGGTCGACATGTTCTAGGTTGACAGGTCAAAAGGTCGACATGAGTTTTTCACAAATTTTTTTCTTTTGTTTGAACCTTTTCATACTTAACGATCCACGTGGACTACGATTGGAACGGTAATCTGTGCCAAGCGGTAGCGGAGCGAGGCACCTTGACCGAAGCATGGCGAGCAAAGCGAGCCATGCGAGGGGACACGGTGCACTAATTGGGGTTCCCGGTCACTCTACGAAGAAAATTACACCAAAAAAAACATAAAAAAAACTCATGCCGACCTTTTGACCTGTCGACCTAAAGACCCTGTCGACCTAGACACCCTGTCAACCTAGTTACTGTCGACCAATAGTGGTCGACCTAGTTACTGTCGACCTTCCATACCATACCCGCTCAAGTGGCCCTAAGGCATACCTCCCAATATTTAGCTTACAGAAAGCGGAACTTTTATGGGACAGCGGGCCAGTCCCAGAAAAATGGAACTGTCCCGCGAAAATCGGGACAGTTGGGAGGTATACCTAAGGTGACAGCACACACTGGACGATGGTGGTAATTATTACCTTTATTTAGGTGACGCCACAAGGGGTCCGCAGCGCCTTAGAACAAAAGCAGTGCAAACAAGAAAAAAAATTGCAAGAGACTTCCAGAACAAAGATTGTAGAACATTGGATACAAGTTATCCAACCACTGCTACACATGCAGTTATAATACCCAGAAAAGCAGCACAGGCTGAGATTCGGTGGCATGAGGTGGATAAGATGGCATAAGGAAGGAAAAACACATTAGGGAAGAGGGCCCTGCTCTGACAACTTAAGATCTCAAATAATCTCAAGACTTCAGTTTATCAGATTGTTTTATTGGCTGTAAAATTGCTGTGAGCATCCATTATAAACATGTAGCATGGCTTAGACTAAAAATAAAGTTTGTGATCCCCACACAAAATGTATTACTTAACACAGAAGACAGTAGAGCAGAATGCCTTTCACAAAGATTCAGAATGGGAAAATATTGCACATTACATGTATGATTGTTACAGCTATAATACTTCATTTTATTTATATAGCGCTCTTTCTCCAGCAGGACTCAAGGCGCTTTACAGGTGTCAAATACACAGTAAAGATTAATACAGTGATACTGAAGCCACACAAGGACCCAAGGCACACATGCGAACAACTAATACGTGTGTAGTAGTACAATATAACCAGTATGGATAGATCCACATGGTGGAGGTTTAGCATACGGTGGGGTGAAATACATTGCACATGATGGAGTCCATAAGGCAGCAGATAAGAGAGGCAGTAGGTAGCAGTAGAAATAAAGCCCATGTGTGTGTCCTATCGGCAGCTTCAGCAGCCATGTCCTCCTCTGAGGCAGGCGCAGGCAGGCCACATTAGAGCTGGGCGCATGAAGGCGAACCGGCCCTGGGTCAGGGAAGGGAGGCAGCCTGACCCATTTAGTCCTGGCTCCCCCTCCCCCATCCTGCTCACCCCGATGAGCAGGTCCGCGGGATTCTGGAGTCCTTGACAGGAGTCACCGGTCCTGGCCCTGAAGATACTCCTCTCCGGCCGGGTCTTGTCAACAGAGCAGGGAGAATCCGGAGGCTCCGGGGATCGGGCCAGGTCACTGTTTTAGGCAGCGCAGAGATCAGCCCAGCAGGCATCCGGCAGCAGAGTAGACCGTCCAATTGCCGGAATATGTCTCTGTAGTGGAGAGCAGGGAGCAGGCTGGTCAGGTGTTTGGAGGTGATGGAGGGCCCAGTGAGCCCAGGTGATGGAGGGCCCAGTGAGTGCTGGGAGGTGGCGGGGGCTGCAATGCAGCTCCTGGATCCTGCAGCAGCGAGACCATATTGTGGGAGTCTCTACGTGTTGTCCCCCCGGGATGCAGCTGCAGGTAAGGAACATTTGGGGGGCATAGGATAGTAGCTCTACGAGCATGCTACCATCCCTGGCGCCCACTGGAAGCTGTCTATCATGAAAAAATAGGAATTTAATACCTACTGGTAATTCCTTTTCTCCTAGTCCGTAGTGGATACTGGGGTCTTGTACTTTAGTACCATGGGGTATAGATCGGGTCCACTGGAGCCTGGCACTTTAAAACCTTTAGTGCGTGTATGTGTGTGCTGGCTCCTCCCCTCTACGAGGGGAAATATCAAATTAGGGCTCTTACAGGATAAGGCCCCCAATTCAGACACACGTCTGGCAGACGCCAATGCTAATAACATCACCGTCTTCCAGGTGAGAAATTTTAACTCCACCTTATGTAAGGGTTCAAACCAGTCCGATTGGAGAAAGGACAGAACCACATTGAGGTCCCACAGAGCCGTGGAGGTACAAAGGGCGGTTGCAAATGAAGAACTCCCTTCAGGAAAGTTTGAACTTCAGGTAACACGGCAAGTTATTTCTGGAAGAAAATAGCGCAGAAATCTGAACCTTGATGGAGCCTAACCGTAGGCCCATATGTGCTCCCGCTTGCAGGAAAAGTAGAAAATGACAGATTCTAAATTCCACTGGAGACCCCTTTCTACTTTCACACCAGGAAACATACTTTTTCCAGATACGATGATAACGTTTTGACGTCACCATCTTCCTGGCTTAGACCATGGTGGAAATAACCCGGGAGGGAAGACCTTTTCTTGCTAGAATCTCCCTCTCAACTTCCAAGCCGTCAAACGTAACCGCTGTAAGTCTGGATAGATGAACGTACCTTGCTGAAGAAGATTGTTCGGAGCGGCAGAGGCCAGGGATCCTCCAGAGCCATTGCTAGGAAGTCTGAGTACCACGCCTGTCGAGGCCAATCCAGGGCAATTAGATTGCCATAACACTTTCCCATTTTAGCCTTTTCAGAACCCTTGGGATCAGCGGTAGAGGAGGGAACAGGTACACAAACTGGTACAGCCAAGGCGTCGTCAGCGCGTCCACTGCTACAGCCTGCGGATCCCTCGTTCTGGAACAGTAACTGCATAGCTTCTTGTTGAGACGAGAAGCCATCAGGTCTATCTGCGGACAGCCCCACCGGTGAATTGATTGTTGAAACACCTGGGGATGTAGACCCCATTCCCCCGGATGGAGGTCGTGTCTGCTGAGGAAGTCCGCTTCCCAGTTGTCCACTCCTGGAATGAATATGGTTGAGATGGCCCTTGCGTTTAACTTTGCCAGAGGAGGATTTTTGACACTTCTCGCATCGCTGCTCTGCTTCTTGTTTCCCCTTTTTGGTTTATGTACGCCACCACCGTGGCATTGTCCGATTGAACCTGGATCGCTCGATCCCTCAGGAGATGGGAAGCTTGCAGAAGGGCATTGTAAATTGCCCTGAGTTCCAGGACGTTTATCGGTAGAGTAGATTCCTGTACCGACCATATCCCCTGGAACTGGGTCCCTTGGGTCACAGCCCCCCAACCCCGGGGGCTGGCATCGGTTGTCAGTAGAATCCACGAGTGGATATTGAAATTCCTGCCTTCTACCAGGTGAGAAACTTGTAGCCACCATAAGAGAGAAATCCAGGCTTTCAGAGATAAGGTCACTTCCTGATGCATGTGAAGGTGACACCCCGACTATTTGTCCAGCAGATCCAGCTGAAAAGGCCAGGCATGAAATCTGCCGTATGGGATTACCTCGTAAGCAGCAACCATCTTGCTCAGCAAACGTATGCAAAGATGTATGGACACCTTGCGAGGACAGAGCACTGAGCGAACCAAATCCTAGATGGCCAAGGCCTTGTCCAACGGGAGAAATAACTTTTGAATACTGTATCCAGTATCATTCCCAGGAACTGAAGACGTTGGGTCGGTTCCAGAGGAGATTTGTGGAAGTTTAGAATCCACCCATGATCCGTAAGCAGGACACCACTGCCCGCAGGGATTCCATCTTGAATTTGAACACCTGCAGATACGGGTTTAGAGACTTCAGGTTTAAGATGGGCTGCACCGAACCGTCCGGTTTTGGAACGACATAAAGACTGGAGTAAAACCCCCTTTTGTGTAAAAGAGGAGGTACTGGAACTACCACCCCTGTCCGCAAAAGTTTTTGAATTGCTTCTTGCAAGGTAACTTTTGCATTGGATAAAACTGTTAAGCCAGATTTGAAAAAATCTGTGAGATGGAAGTGCTTGAAATTCCAGCCGGTATCCCTGGGAAATGAGATCCCTCAGCCAAGGATCCTGGCAGGACTCCGCCCCCACGTAGGCGAAGTGGTGAAGGCGAGCACCCACCTGAAAGTCACCTTGCTGCTGGGGCCAACCGTCATGCGGAAGGCTTAGCAGCAGGGGATCCGGTGGTCTGGTCCAGGGAGACAGCAATTGAAAGTTTACGGGACTTACCACGAGATCCTCTGAAAGTAGTGGAGACCCCTCGGACCCTGCCTCTGAACCTTGCCACACGAAAGAACTGCAAGGAGGGACCTGTGTAAAAACGTCGAACTTAACCGCCATTGCCTGGGAGATCCATTTATTCAATTTGTCCCCAAAAGAGGCCTCTCCTGTAAAGGGAAGATTGTCTACACCCTTTTTGGAATCAGCGTGCGCTGACCATTGACGCAACCACAGAGCCCTGCGTGCCGACACTGCCATAGCAGTAGTGCGGCCATTTATCTTACACAATTCCTTAATAGCCTCACTCAAAAAATTAGCAGCATCCTGTATGTGTTGCAGCAGAGTAATGACCTCATCCAGGGGCAGAGAGTCTAAACCATCAATAACAGTAACAGTATCAGTTAACAGTATCAGTTATCACTTGACCATTGCCCTGGAAATCCACCCACAAACAATTGTGGGGCGTTGTGCTGCGCCTGCTGCAGTATAAATGGCCTTGAGCGTGGTCTCAATTTTACGGTTAGCTGGTTCTTTCAGGGACATAGCCCATGGCACCGGCAGTACCAATTTCTTAGACAATCTGGAGACAGACGTGTCGACTGACAGGGGGGTTTCCCATACCTTCCTATCCTCAGCTGGGAGGGGAAAAGTAGATAGAAACCTCTGAGGAATTTAAACTTCTTGTCAGGGTTTACCCATGCCTCCCTGTCCAGGGAGTTTAATTCCTTTGGACACAGGAAAAGTGGCTGAGGTCTTAGGTCTAACATTAAAATACAACTCATCCAGTTCTGCCTTCTGATCCGGTATGTAAAGAATCTCTCTTACAGCATAAATGAGGGCCTCCACCCCAGGGGACAGAGAGCTGTCCTCATCCATATCATCATCATCCACATCAGAATCAGACCGGAGCACCTGTGGCAGTGAGCGTTTATGTGAAATCACTAGAGGGGGCCGAGAAGCTTTCGTGGTATCTGCTGCTTTAGCCACACAATCAATATAGTGCTTTAACACCTGTCTTTCAATTTTAGCAGCAGCTGCATCTGAATTTACATTCTGAATCATGCTTTTAAAGCTATCTAGCCAGTCAGGTGCCTGTGAGCTGAGACACTGTGGAGATAAGGAACATAGTTCACGCATGAGTGACCCCGATGAAGACAGGGTAGAGTTTCAAGCAGCACACATAACCATGTCAACAGATATCTTACACAACTGTAACACAGCGCAGCCCACTGACCAACACCTCCACCCAGACCCTAGAGAGCCCCTGGAGTGACACTGGGGAGCGGACACCAGCACACAGAACACAGCAGCACAATGTGTAGGATTATATGTGTATGACCTAATAGCAGTGCAGCGGCGCTACCGCTGGTGTGCTCCCCCCTGTCTATGACCCGCTGGTACCAGTCATATAATCTGTAACAGCGTGGGTCCTGGAGGAGCAGCGTGCATGCAGCCTTGATGATCCGCAGCAGCAGGGAAATGGCACCTTCCCGTCGCTGGTCCCGCTCTGGGAAGCCCCGCCCCTTGCAATGGCGCACGGTCCCTACCATAGATTATACTGGCCACGTTATAACAAACATCAGGAAATGTATTGTACAGCCCACACAAAGCCTTGAGACAGTGAGCACTGCGGGGCAACAGCCCTGAGCCAGTTTGTCGGCGGCGGGCACCGCAGCTCCAGGCCCGTGACTTGCCGCCAAAACTGTACCAGAGACCCGCTAACCAGGACCCCGGTGTAACACTCACCGCACCTTGTAACTTCGGCATGTTAGTGGGTGGCGGCTAGCTGCTGACGTGGGCACACATACTAACGATGTGTGATCAGCACCTCAGGAGCTCAGTGTACTGTCAGCTGGGATTACGAACCATTAACCCTCAGGAGGTTGGTTCGGTCCACCCTCTAAGTCCCACGAAGCAGGTAGCCTGGTTGCCAACCAGTACTACCTGAAAATAATAAACTAAAAGGAAACTCTCTGGAGCTCCAGAGACATGCACCCGGCTCCTGGGCACATTTTTCTAAACCGAGTCTGGTAGGAGGGACATAGAGGGGAGGAGCCAGCGCGCACACACACTAAAGGTTTTAAAGTGCCAGGCTCCAGTGGACCCGGCCTATACCCCATGGTACTAAAGTATCCACTAGGACATAAGAGAAATATATGGAGGGCTGTACGAGCAGCTCTATAATTATTTGATCTTTACTTGCCATTGGTAGCCACCAGTTAACAATATATGGGCAGGAACACACACAAAAGGGGGAAAAATAAAAACCCTATAACAACCATATTTGAAAGTGGTGTCAGAAATAAAGTAAAGGTCCCCATACACTAGAACGATAATGCCCGATTTCATCCAATTTCGGGCATTCGGACAGATATATAGAGTGAAATCTGGCATTTTAGATGTGTTTCCGATCCGCGTTCCCATGAGGGTCGGATTGGCTCCCCTAGATCGTTAGTGCTGCACTCGTGTTATGTCGGTTCCCGCAGGCATGGCTGGGATCGCATACGATATAATCGCATGCAAAATGTACCAAATTGTATGGAATCGTATGTAACCACTCCCAGGAAGCTCCCGGGAGAGTTCAAGGGAAATCGCCTCCGACTTCAGCCTCAGACATATCGTTGTAGTGTATGGGGCCCTTAAGAGTGAAGCCAGGTACACACCTATACAATCATAACAGTTCTTCCGATTCACAACCCGTTCATGAGATATAATTCATGTACACGTACCTTTGATCATATTTTATTGGAAGAAAACTGACCACATCTGAAAAATAAGATTTTACTTACCGGTAAATCTATTTCTCGTAGTCCGTAGTGGATGCTGGGGACTCCGTAAGGACCATGGGGAATAGACGGGCTCCGCAGGAGACAGGGCACTCTAAGAAAGAATTTGGATACTGGTGTGCTCTGACTCCTCCCTCTATGTCCCTCCTCCAGACCTCGGTTAAAGAAACTGTGCCCGGAAGAGCCGACAGTACAAGGAAAGGATTTTGGAATCCAGGGCAAGACTCATACCAGTCACACCAATCACACCGTATAACTTGTGATAAACTTACCCAGTTAATAGTATGAACAACAATGGAGCATCAGATCAACCCTGATGCAACCAACATAACCCTTATTTAAGCAATTACTATATACAAGTACTGCAGAAAAAAGTCTGCACTTGGGACGGGCGCCCAGCATCCACTACGGACTACGAGAAATAGATTTACCGGTAAGTAAAATCTTATTTTCTCTAACGTCCTAGTGGATGCTGGGGACTCCGTAAGGACCATGGGGATTATACCAAAGCTCCCAAACGGGCGGGAGAGTGCGGATGACTCTGCAGCACCGAATGAGCAAACACAAGGTCCTCCTCAGCCAGGGTATCAAACTTGTAGAACTTTGCAAAAGTGTTTGAACCCGACCAAGTAGCTGCTCGGCAAAGCTGTAATGCCGAGACCCCTCGGGCAGCCGCCCAAGAAGAGCCCACCTTCCTTGTGGAATGGGCTTTTACTGATTTTGGCAGCGGCAATCCCGCCGCAGAATGAGCCTGCTGAATCGTGTTACAGATCCAGCGACAATAGTTTGCTTTGAAGCAGGAGCACCCAGCTTGTTGGGTGCATACAGGATAAACAGTGACTCAGTTTTCCTGACTCTAGCCGTTCTGGCTACATAAACCTTCAAAGCCCTGACCACATCTAGTAACTCGGAATCCTCCAAGTCACGAGTAGCCACAGGCACCACAATAGGTTGGTTCATATGAAAAGATGACACCACTTTTGGCAGAAATTGCGGACGGGTCCGCAATTCCGCCCTGTCCATATGGAAAACCAGATAGTGGCTTTTATGTGACAAAGCCGCTAATTCTGACACACGCCTAGCTGAAGCCAAGGCTAATAGCATGACCACCTTCCACGTGAGAAATTTTAACTCCACGGTTTTAAGTGGCTCAAACCAGTGTGACGTCAGGAAACTCAACACCACGTTAAGATCCCAAGGTGCCACTGGAGGCACAAAAGGGGGCTGAATATGCAGCACTCCCTTCACAAACGTATGAACTTCAGGAAGAGAAGCCAGTTCTTTTTGAAAAAAAATGGATAGGGCCGAAATCTGGACCTTAATGGAACCCAATTTTAGGCCCAAAGTCACTCCCGACTGTAGGAAGTGAAGGAAACGGCCCAGCTGGAATTCCTCCGTAGGGGCATTCCTGGCCTCACACCAAGCAACATATTTTCGCCATATATGGTGATAATGTTTAGCCGTCACGTCCTTCCTAGCCTTTATCAGCGTAGGAATAACCTCCTCCGGAATGCCTTTTTCTGCTAGGATCCGGCGTTCAACCGCCATGCCGTCAAACGCAGCCGCGGTAAGTCTTGGAACAGACAGGGCCCCTGTTGCAACAAGTCCTGTCTTAGAGGCAGAGGCCATGGGTCCTCTGTGAGCATTTCTTGCAGCTCTGGATACCAAGTCCTTCTTGGCCAATCCGGAACAATGAGTATTGTTCTCACTCCTCTTCTTCTTATGATTCTCAGCACCTTGGGTATGAGAGGAAGAGGAGGAAATACATAGACCGACTGCAACACCCACGGTGTCACTAGAGCATCTACAGCTATCGCCAAGGGTCTCTTGACCTGGCGCCATACCTCTGTAGCTTTTTGTTGAGACGGGATGCCATCATGTCTACTTGTGGCAGTTCCCACCGACATGCAATCTGCGTGAAGACTGCTTGATGAAGTCCCCACTCTACCGGGTGGAGGTCGTGCCTGCTGAGGAAGTCTGCTTCCTAGTTGTCCACTCCCGGAATGAACACTGCTGACAGTGCAGTTACGTGATTCTCCGCCCAGCGAAGAATTCTGGTGGCTTCCGCCATCGCCACCCTGCTCCTTGTGCCGCCTTGGCGGTTTACATGAGCCACTGCGGTGATGTTGTCTGACTGAATCAGCACCGGTCGGTCGCGAAGCAGGGTCTCCGCTTGTCGTAGGGCGTTGTATATTGCCCTCAGTTCCAGGATGTTTATGTGAAGACAAGTCTCCTGACTTGACCACAGACCTTGGAAATTTCTTCCCTGTGTGACTGCTCCCCACCCTCGGAGGCTTGCGTCCGTGGTCACCAGGACCCAGTCCTGAATGCCGAATCTGCGGCCCTCGAGAAGGTGAGCACTCTGCAGCCACCACAGGAGAGACACCCTGGCCCTGTGGGACAGGGTGATCAGCCGATGCATCAGTAGATGTGATCCGGACCACTTGTCCAACAGATCCCACTGAAAGGTCCTCGCATGGAACCTGCCGATGGGAATGGCCTCGTATGATGCCACCATCTTTCCAAGGACTCGCGTGCAGTGATGCACCGACACCTGTTTTGGTTCTAATAGGTCTCTGACCAGTGTCATGAGCTCCTGAGCCTTCTCCATCGGGAGATAAACCCTCTTCTGGTCTGTGTCCAGAATCATGCCCAGGAATGGCAGACGAGTCGTAGGAATCAACTGCGACTTTGGAATATTTATAATCCAGCCGTGCTGCTGTAACACTTCCCGAAAGCGTGCTACGCTGATCAGCAACTGCTCTCTGGACCTCGCCTTTATGAGGAGCTCGTCCAAGTATGGGATAATTGTGACCCCTTGCTTCCGCAGGAGCACCATCATCTCCGCCATTACCTTGGTAAATATTCTCGGTGCCGTGGAGAGACCAAACGGCAACGTCTGGAATTGGTAATGACAATCCTGTACCACAAATCTGAGGTACGCCTGATGAGGTGGATAAATGGGGACATGAAGGTAAGCATCCTTTATGTCCAGAGACACCATAAAATCCCCCCCTTCCAGGCTTGCGATGACCGCTCTGAGCGATTCCATCTTGAACTTGAACCTTTTCAGGTATATGTTCAGGGATTTTAAATTCAATATGGGTCTGACCGAACCGTCCGGTTTCGGTACCACAAACATGGTTGAATAGTAACCCCTTCCCTGTTGAAGGAGGGGAACCTTTACCACCACCTGCTGAAGATACAATTTGTGAATTGCAGCTAACACTATTTCCCTCTCTAAGGGGGAAGCTGGCAGGGCCGATTTGAGGTAACGGTGAGGGGGCATCTCTTCGAATTCCAGCTTGTATCCCTGAGACACAATCTCTATAGCCCAGGGATCCACCTGGGAGTGAACCCGCTTGTGGCTGAAAATTCGGAGACGCACCCCCACCGGGCCTAGCTCCGCCTGTGGAGCCCCAGCGTCATGCGGTGGATTTAGTGGAAGCCGGGGAGGACTTCTGTTCCTGGGAACTAGCTGTATTGTGCAGCTTCTTTCCTCTACCCCTGCCTCTGGCAAGAAAGGACGCACCTCGTACTTTCTTGCCTCTTTGTGATCGAAAGGACTGCATTTGGTAATACGGTGCTTTCTTAGGTTGTGAGGGAATATATGGCAAAAAAATTGACTTTCCAGCCGTAGCTGTGGAGACCAGGTCTGAGAGACCGTCCCCAAACAATTCCTCACCCTTGTAAGGTAAAACCTCTATGTGCCTTTTTGAGTCGGCATCGCCTGTCCATTGCCGAGTCCACAGGACCCTTGTGGCAGAAATCGACATTGCATTTATTCTGGAGCCCAGTAGGCTAATGTCTCTTTGGGCATCTCTCATATAAAGGACAGCGTCTTTTATATGCCCCAGGGTCAGTACTATAGTATCCTTGTCCAAGATATCAAGTTCCTCAGATAAGGTATCTGTCCATGCTGCTACCGCACTACACATCCAGGCCGACGCAATCGCCGGCCTTAGTAGGGTACCTGAATGTGTATAAATAGACTTCAGGATACCCTCCTGCTTTCTATCCGCAGCATCTTTTAGGGTGGCCGTATCCTGTGACGGCAGGGCTACCCTCTTGGATAAGAGTGTTAAAGCTTTGTCTACCCTAGGGGAGGATTCCCAACGTAACCTGTCCGTTGGCGGGAAAGGATACGCCATAAGCATCCGTTTGGAAATCTGCAGTTTTCTATCTGGAAATTCCCAAGCCTTTTCACATAACTCATTTAACTCATGTGAAGGGGGAAAGGTCACCTCTTGCCTTTTTCCCCCCATACATATAAACCCTCTTGTCAGGGACTGGGGTTTCCTCTGTGATATGCAACACATCCTTCATTGCCATAATCATAACGGATGGCTTTAGCCATTTTAGGCTGTAACTTTGCATCATCGCTATCGACACTGGAGTCAGAATCCGTGTCGACATCTGTGTCAACAATTTGGGATAGTGGGCGCTTCTGAGACCCTGACGGCCTCTGCGACATAGGATCAGGCATGGGCTGAGACCCCGGCTGTCCCAAGGCTTCTGCTTTATCCAACCTTTTATGCAGGGAAGTAACATTATCATTTAAAACCTTCCACATATCCATCCAATCGGGTGTCGTCGCCGTCGCCGTCCTGTGTACGATCCCTCTGGAGCTAATGGTGTCCAGTAGCCTAAGAAGCAGGACCTATCTTCTGTGAGTAGGGCTGCTTCTCTCCCCTCAGTCCCACGTAGCAGAGAGTCTGTTGCCAGCAGATCTCTCTGAAAATAAAAAAACCTAACAAAATACTTTCTTTCTAGCAAGCTCAGGAGAGCTCACTAAGTAGCACCCAGCTCGTCCGGGCACAGATTCAAACTGAGGTCTGGAGGAGGGACATAGAGGGAGGAGCCAGAGCACACCAGTATCCAAATTCTTTCTTAGAGTGCCCTGTCTCCTGCGGAGCCCGTCTATTCCCCATGGTCCTTACAGAGTCCCCAGCATCCACTAGGACGTTAGAGAAATCAGGTTTTATCAGTTTCCTAATATTCATCAGATGCAGTGGTACAATACTGGACAAAAACTGAAGCGTATACAGAATATCGACCAATCTGTCCAATGTTTCTGCAGTAGCGTACCCAGAAATCAGTAGTGTGTACAGAGTCCAATCTTTTCAGCAGATATTTTAGATACATGAGTTTTGTCTATCATCAGTTAGATTGTAAAAGTGTGAACACACGAGTCGGCACTTTGAACGGGACTTCCCATCGTAAGTGTGAACGTAAGTAAAATCGCACCTAAAGAATGATTATACAAGTGTGATCTAGCTTAAAGTTCCGTACACATTAGACCAGGGGTGGGCAATTATTTCAGCTGGGAGGCCGCTTAACACTTCCAGCGAATATTCGAGGGCCACACACAAAATACTCAAAAAGAGATCCCTTTTTACACATTACGGCAGACAGCGTGCCCTTTTTACACATTACGGCAGACAGCGTCCCCCTTTTTACACATTACGACAGACAGCGTCCCCTTTTTACAGATTACGACATACAGCACCCCCATTTTTATAATTACGGCAGACAGCGCCCCCGTTTTTATACATTACGGCAGACAGCGTCCCCGTTTTTATACATTACGGCAGACAGCGCCCCCGTTTTTACACATTATGGCAGACAGCACCCCCGTTTTTACACATTACGGCAGCAAGCGCCCCCGTTTTTATACATTACGGCAGACAGCGTCCCCGTTTTTATACATTACGGCAGACAGTGCCCCCGTTTTTACACGTTACGGCAGACAGCGCCCCCGTTTTTACACATTACAGCAGACAGGGCCCCCGTTTTTACACATTACGGCAGACAGTCCCTACCCCCCTTTCCCCATCCTCCCCTAAGCCTATATAGCAGTCCTTACCCTCCCCCTCCCCTAAACCCATATAACCGTTTTTAACTCCCCTCCCCTGAACTTATATGGCAGCTTTAGCTTTATCCAGGACAGGGGGTTTACCTATTTGTCAGTGGCAGACGATCCCCGCTGTCTAATGGTCCGCGCTGCTGCCGCTGCTGCCGCCGCTTCTCCTCACTGGCCGCCGCTTCTTCTCCCCGCTGGCCGCCGCTTCTTCTCCCCGCTGGCCACCGTTTCTTCTCCCCACTGGCCTCCGCAGTGCTCCCCACTGGCCGCTTCTGCTCCGAGTCCCCACTGCAGTGCCCGCCCAGCGCCGCCCCCCGTGACGCCCAGCGCATGATAGAGGAAATCCCGGTCAGCTGACCCTGTGACGTGACCGGGATTTCCTCAGCGGCGCCGCGTCTGAGAGCAGTGCAATGACAAGCGGCCTGTCGGGCCTCTTGTCATTGCACTCTGGTGGGGCACAGCGGGCCAGACAGGATCGGTCCGCGGGCCACATCCGGCCCGCCTGTTGCCCACCCCTACATTAGACGATGTCGCTCTATGAGCGACCTCGTCTAATGTTTCCCCTCCCGTGCCGGCCAGTCGGCAGCCGACTGTACACACTGAGCGATATGACCGCTCATATCGCTCAGTGACGTCACGCCTCCGCCAGCCCTGCATGCAGGTCGTGGACGACAGTCCAGATCCTGCATGTATGCACTGCCGACAGCGATGATCGTTGCCGACCCGCGGGGCCTCGCATCGGCCGTCGCTGGCCGCATATACACTTGCCAATAAAATGAGCGACGCCGCTCAGGGAGGGGGAAAATGAGCGACGTCGCTCATTTTATCGGCAAGTGTGTATGGGCCTTAAGAAAACCAAAGTATGTCACAAGATGACTGGATGAATGAAAATATTTTTGATAGTGCACCAAACAAAAGTTATTTGGAAACACACAGATTCGAATAAAAGCAGTTTAATCATATTCAGGGAAAATATATATTGACACTAATCTGAGCCACAGATATTGATAGGTTTATAGAATGCAAATAAAACTGAACCATGCACGGAAGAAAATACTAATTAACAGTATCTTTTTTTTACACCAGATTCAATGTCCTTCAATTTACACATCAGATGCCCCAGCAGCAGCAGCCCAGTCTAAGCGACACGAAGCTCATATTTCTCACTGTACATGAGCTTCCAGGAAGCTGGCTAAGGATTGCCCTGTAGTGTCTGCCCTTCCCCCACCCCAGTGTATTTAGAAGGGCTCTCCCAACAACCAGACACAGGAGTGAGGGGAAGAAAAAGGGGGGACTATACAACACAGGACCCACCTCCTCCTAATCTCCACCCCCTTCACATCTGTGCTGAGGAGAGAAAGAAAAGAAAAATCCTGGAAGGTGCAAATAACCACAAAAGAAATCTTGTGCAGCAATGCGGCTGTAAAATGAAAAGAGAAAACACTGGAATAATAATTAAAAAAATGGAATAATCCTGCAGCCTTATTAGTAATAATGCTGCCAGTGCCTGTAGAGTTATAGCTGCCTGCATTTAGACTTTGACCAGCAACTGTGTGTACACAATACATTGAGTATTAGGAGCACACCATGTATAGGAAACAATGCATATTGTTATAAAGCACAATTTTTATTGCGTGTAACAGCTCGTTACATAATATAGACATGTGATCAGTCAGCTTACTCACAGCTGATAGCTGGCAATACCACTGCATACTGCAATATATACTGTGGTGGGAGACTGTTAATGTCTCAGCAGACACTGGCGGGTTACTGCATATGCCGACTCGCATACAAATGTATCTGAACTGATATATGTGATTAGTTCATATACAGATTATTTCCCTGCTGGGCGAAGCACATTTAGCATACAGTCATGCTGTAGGATTGTATAACATCTCATTGTAAGGCATAAAAGACAACAAACTAACATGCAATGTACAGGACAGGTGGAGAATGAAGGCTGCTGCACAGTAGGAGGCAATGAGGGGATGGCTATCAGACTGTTAGCTGCCTGTGGGAGATACAGGATGCTTGTGTCTGTGTGTGGAGAGGGTGTATGTTCTCAGCACAGCTAACACACAGTGTACGAGAGCCATCATGCTACAGGGTTGTGTGTAGCTCACATACATGTGATATTTTAGATTGGAAAGGAGGCCTGACACTGTGGGCGCCATATCATGCACAGTGCAAAGCAGTTATAGAAAGCATTATACAGTGTAGAACAGGGAATAGAATTTAATCGATTTAAACTCAATCTCAATCAATGTTGGATTTTGGGGCTGAAACACATTTGTGAACAGGTGAATATTTTTTTATTAATTTTAGATATTAATAAATGTGGGGGGTTTGGGGCGCTGGAAGTACAGCAGCGATTGCTAAATTTTCAAACAAAATCAGTTTTCTAATTATGGATTTTAGGACAGCAGGTGTCACCTCCTATGGGGCTTACAGCCTATTGGGGGGGGGGGGGGGATACAAGAATAGGCACCCTTCGGAGATATATCATTGTTTTGCCGATGGGGGCCAGTGCCGTTATTTCCACTCACACCATCCTGAGATTAGGAGCAGAAATATGTGAGAAGCGGCGCCCAAACTACAGTTTCGGCGACATGCCCAATAGTTTAGACGGGTTTAACTGTAGCTGCTATAGGGCCGAAACACACCCAGCCGGCTTTAAACCGCTGCTGTGATGTAGACACATGCAGCGCAATGTGTCCTTACACACGGCACGGTCCCGGCACGCTGCCGGGTCTCACCACTGGAAGGTCCGGCTGCCGGGCTGGCGCCTGGCTGTCTTTGCAGCCAGTAAACCGTGTGTGTGAAGAGGAGCCTTCACACACAACGGTTTTTTCCCAAGCCGTGTCTGATTCTGCGCATGCGCACAGCATCACACACGGCTCAAAGCCGTCCTGTGTGACAGACTCTGCCGGTTTCTCCCGGATGGCAAAAAGCCGGATAAACAGCATCACACACAGCTCAAAGCCGTCCTGTGTGACAGACTCTGCCGGTTTCTCCCGGATGGCAAAAAGCCGGACAAACTTTGTTTGGCTTTTTGCCATCCGGGAGAAACCGGCAGAGTCTGTCACACCGGACGGCTTTGAGTCGTGTGTGATGCTGTGCGCATGCGCAGAATCAGACACGGCTTGGGAAAAAAACGTTGTGTGTGAAAGCTCCTCTTCACACACACGGTTTACTGGCTGCAAAGACGGCCCGGCGCCCGCCTGGCAGCCGGACCTTCCAGTGGTGAGACCCGGCTGCAACCCGGCAGCCGGGCCGAGACCGTGCCGTGTGTAAGGACACATTGCGCTGCATGTGTCTTTACATCACGGCAGCGGTTTAAAGCCGGCCGGGTGTTTGCCGGGCGGCGCCAGCCGCCTCGTGTGTTTCAGCCCTGACACTGGTGAACCGGTGCATTTTGGCGCAGCGCATGCGGTAAGTAATGTGCACCCACAGCACTCATGCAAATCAATCAAATAGCTCCATCAGGCGCACATCACTTATAAGAGCACAAATAACAATTGAAATCTCCCACAGACCTATTTTCTACAACTGATAATGCACAATACAGTGACAGCAGATCAGGGAACCAGCACCCACACAGGGTCACATGCCAGGGTGTCTCACTGCAGTCTATGTGGTAATGCTAGGAAAGATCTCTGTCAACAATGTAACACTACTCCCTACGTGCGCTACTGGGGGCGTGGGAGGTTTCCACGCACTGGCTGCAGGACGGGGACAGCGTGTCACCAGTGGGGAGGGGGCACAGAGGCCGTACACTACGAGGACTCAGACTGGTTGGCTGCATTATGCTGGGGATCGGTGCTGCTGTGCTGTGGGAGGGATCTGCCGTGGGAGGGGCCCTGTGGCCGTGGGAGGCGGCGGGTTACGTGGTTAATACCACGTGCGTGCTGCCCGGCCTGGCCCCGCCCCCTCCCTGTCTGCCTCCCGCTCAGACTCGCGCTGCCCCTCCCCCTGTCAGGGAGTGTCTCTCGGTGCACGTGGGGGGAGGGGCGTGGCCTGACACGTCACCAGACACATGTGTAACCCCTTCTGCCCCGGACATCCCCGCCCTGGCTGCGGTATCCCGGCGCTCTGCTGCCGCCCATCACCACCAGGGCTTGCGGGGCCAGGCACGGTGCAGCCCGGCCGGGGAGGGGTGATATGTCCTCGCTGCAGACTCGCCGCTGCGGGCCGGGGAGAGCGCCCGGTAACCGGCCATACGGGGGTTAAGGGGAAAGGCCGCCAGGAGTCATATGACAGCAAGCCCGTGTCAGGGTATTATGCAAAGTGCGGCTGGAGCATTGCCACCGCCCTGCCTGCCGCCGTCTCTTCCATCACCCGGGGGAGACCCTGGCACCCTGCCCCGCTGTGACACGGCTGCAGCCGTAACCCCGCACTGCTGCCTCCCTGATGCTCACATCCAGAGACCCTGCTGTACTGCGCTGCCCTATACCCCCTGTGCCACACTGCCCTATGCCGCCTGCCTGCAGCGTACCACACCGGTTCCCTATGCTGTGCTACAGCTATTCCGCCTCCCTGACACCCGCACCCCGGGCAGCGGCGCGATGTGTCCCCGCAGTGCTGCTGCCGCACAGAGGGGATGCGGAGCAATCACAGGGACAGACAGATGAGTGCGGCATCACCCCCGCCAGCCTTACCCCGGCTCCGCTGCTGCTGCTGGGCTTGCCATTCCAGGAACAGGGCTGCCTGTAACAGGGTCTCCAGGCTCATGTCTCCAGCTCCGCCGCGGTGTCTCTGCCTGCGATCAGTCACACACTGGGGCCACTGCCGGCTGTCTGCAGCCTCCTCCGCTGGGAGACCGGTCACTAGATCATACAGAGCCAGCTACTGTCACCCCGATCCCCCAGCGAGCCCTGCCAGACAAGGAGAGGGCTGCAACAAGATGGCGATGAGTAACAGAAACACAACAAGAAAAAAAAAAAAAAGAGGGACTCGCAGAGCTCTGAGCTACTACCGGGCGGGGGGAAAACCCGGAGACTGGAGCCGGGCCGGGGGTGGGCTGAGTCACAGCCAGGGAGGGAGGAGTGAGGGCTGAGCTCCGGCTCCGTGTGCGTGATAAACACCCTGCCCTGAAAATGTCCTCATCCCTCCGCCTGTCACACAGACCCCCGAACCCCCCTCCCTGTGAGCAGCTCATCACACGCGCACACACAGGGCTGTATAACTCCCCACAGACAGTGGCGGTGTTCCCACATTCTATCAGCTGGGGCTCTCCAGTTGCTGTGAAACTACAAGTCCCAGAAAGCCTGCTGATATTTGTAGTCCGACAACAGCAAGCTGCCAAGCTCTGGATAATGAATAATAACACCCACCCGTGATGAATATCTTGTTCTGTGACACGTGTATGTATCTATTGCAATGTGTGCAACATGCAATTCTGTACTGGTGCAGTGTAACGATGGTAAACACAATTCAGCAACACTTCACACTGACTCTCATGTACTGAACAAATCGGTTAACCACCGATGGCGGGACCATCGATGAACCCCAACTTCGCAGACTGCTTCTGTTGTCGGACATTGTCCATGGCCGATGTCCACCATCAGATCATCTACTGGTACTAGCCACCGATGGCCACCCCTATAACCTGGTACTGCATGTGTGAGGATAGTCTATGTACAGTCTATGTACAGTATGAGGACATGCTCAGTCTCTGCTTATGTGATGCAGCACAGAATGTAAGGTGTGCAGGGTGAGGCAGGTGCTGGGAGGGGTTAGACTCTAGACAAGCACACAGCATTTCACCGTCACACTGACTGGTGTAAGCTACACATGCACCACTAACACACACACACACACACTCTCTCTCTCTCTCTCTCTCATTACAGGCAGCATAATGCACGGAGCATATTCCGTTCACTGCATGTCCAACTTCACACACAGGTTTTCATTGCAGCTCATATTAACCACTTCCTGCCAGTGTGTGGTGGGCACAGCCAGCAGTGTTGGAAGTTGCACTGCGAGGGGGTAATACAGATGACTGCTGTTTAACCTGTTCGTGCCCAAGTGACACCTCAGACACGTCTGTCCGTAGACCGATGCATTACTGGCCGGAGCTTCCTCCACCCTCCCTTACACACACTCTATCTCGGCACATTCCAGAGGAGGACGAGGGCTCCGGTACGTGTTTTCCAGACGCCCCGCCCCCCTGCAGTGCGTTTGCATATCATTAAAATATGTCATTCCCAGTTCAGCCAATCATAAGCCGGGACAACAAGGCATGGATCAGCTCCACATGGACTCCCTGCTCTGTCTGATGCCGTAAGACAGCCATTTAAAGGGACAGGACTGTTCCACGCTGCTATAGATTCCTTATTGCTGCTTCTCTGGAAATGTCACAAATCGGTTTTGCATATGACTCAGTGCGAGTAGAGAACAAGACGTGCTCAGCTTTATCCAGGCTCTGTTCCTGTATGGTTTGTAATATATCCTGGCCAGGGAGACATACCTTGTATTGCTGCATTCACCAGAGTGATCTTAATAGATTAAATGTAGACTGTTCTGTTGACTTATTTTATGATCAATTATTTATAAATCACACACACATATTCCTCAGTGCTTTGCGAGGTATATTTAGTCGGGATGCGGTTAGTATACTGCGTGTCGGGATCCCGATGTTCGGAATACCAACGCTGAAATCCCGACAGACTGGGAATGCAGGCGGTTGGAATTCCGACCACAACTCAGAATTGCCACTTGGGGAGTGGGTTCACGTCACCACCCCATACACTCCAACCGGGGCGCTTTAAGAGAGGAGGAGGCCCGTGTGCTGCCTCCTCCATACGGGCCTCCTCCACAGGGCTGTTTCTAGCTAATTTGGCTCCCAGTGCAAGATTTAAAAATGCGCCCCCACCCCACCCATTGACATAAAAAAAATCTATATGTGCCCCCCCCAATAGATAGAAAAAGAAAAAGCAAGCGCGCGCCGAAGGCGCGCGCGCTCCCGGCAAGGGTGTGTGGCCTCATTAAAATGGACGTGGCCTCATCTGATCTCATCATCACGGCCACCACAGGAAAAAAAAAGTCTCCATTTTAAACAGTACGGCAGGCAAGAGTCCTCATTTTACACATTGCGGCAGGCAAGTGTCCCCATTTTACACATTGCGGCAGGCAAGTGTCCTCATTTTACACATTATTGCAGGCAAGTGTCCCCATTTTACACATTGCGGCAGGCAAGAGTCCCCATTTTACACATTGCGGCAGGCACGTGTCCCCATTTTACACATTGTGGTAGGCAAGTGTCCCCATTTTACACATTGCGGCAGGCAAGTGTCCCCATTTTACACATTATTGCAGGCAAGTGTCCCCATTTTACACAGTATGGCAGGCAAGAGTCCCCATTTCTCTATCGTCCTAGTGGATGCTGGGGTTCCTGAAAGGACCATGGGGAATAGCGGCTCCGCAGGAGACAGGGCACAAAAAGTAAAGCTTTTTCCGATCAGGTGGTGTGCACTGGCTCCTCCCCCTATGACCCTCCTCCAGACTCCAGTTAGATTTTTGTGCCCGGCCGAGAAGGGTGCAATCTAGGTGGCTCTCCTAAAGAGCTGCTTAGAAAAAGTTTAGCTAGGTTTTTTATTTTACAGTGATTCCTGCTGGCAACAGGATCACTGCAGCGAGGGACTGAGGGGAGAAGGAGTCAACTCACCTGCGTGCAGGATGGATTGGCTTCTTGGCTACTGGACATCAAGCTCCAGAGGGACGATCACAGGTACAGCCTGGATGGTCACCGGAGCCACGCCGCCGGCCCCCTTGCAGATGCTGAAGACAGAAGAGGTCCAGAATCGGCGGCTGAAGACTCCTGCAGTCTTCAAAAGGTAGCGCACAGCACTGCAGCTGTGCGCCATTTTCCTCTCAGCACACTTCACACGCAGTCACTGAGGGTGCAGGGCGCTGGGAGGGGGGCGCCCTGGGAGGCAAAATGATTACCTATAAAGGCTAAAAATACCTCACATATAGCCCTAGAGGCTATATGGAGATATTTAACCCCTGCCTAATTTTTCTAAATAGCGGGAGACGAGCCCGCCAGAAAAGGGGCGGGGCCTATCTCCTCAGCACACGGCGCCATTTCCTCTCACAGCTCCGCTGGTCAGGACGGCTCCCAAGTCTCTCCCCTGCACTGCACTACAGAAACAGGGTAAAACAGAGAGGGGGGGGCACATTTATGGCGATATTTTGATATAACAAAGCAGCTATAAGGGAGCACTTATTATAAGGCTATCCCTGATATATATATATAGCGCTTTTGGTGTGTGCTGGCAAACTCTCCCTCTGTCTCCCCAAAGGGCTAGTGGGTCCTGTCTTCGTTAGGAGCATTCCCTGTGTGTCTGCTGTGTGTCGGTACGTGTGTGTCGACATGTATGAGGACGATATTGGTGTGGAGGCGGAGCAATTGCCAAATATGAGGATGTCACCCCCTAGGGAGTCGACACCGGAATGGATGCCTTTATTTATGGAACTACGGGATAGTGTCAACACGCTAAAGCAGTCGTTTGACGACATGAGGCGGCCGGACAATCAATTAGTGCCTGTCCAGGCGACTCAAACACCGTCAGGGGCTGTGAAACGCCCTTTGCCTCAGTCGGTCGACACAGACCCAGACACAGGCGATGACTCCAGTGGTGACGGTGACGAATCAACCGTATTTTCCAGTAGGGCCACACGTTATATGATTTTGGCAATGAAGGAGGCGTTACATTTAGCTGATACTACAGGTACCACTAAACAGGGTATTATGTGGGGTATGAAAAAACTACCTATAGTTTTTCCTGAATCAGAAGAATTAAATGACGTGTGTAATGAAGCGTGGGTTGCCCCTGATAAAAAGCTGATAATTTCAAAGAAATTATTGGCATTATACCCTTTCCCGCCAGAGGTTAGGGAGCGCTGGGAAACACCTCCTAGGGTGGACAAGGCGCTAACACGCTTATCTAAACAAGTGGCGTTACCCTCTCCTGAGACGGCCGCACTTAAAGATCCATCAGATAGGAGGATGGAAAATATCCAAAAAAGTATATACACACATGCAGGTGTTATACTACGACCAGCTGTAGCGACTGCCTGGATGGGCAGTGCTGGGGTAGTTTGGTCAGAGTCCCTGATTGAAAATATTGATACCCTGGACAGGGACAATATTTTACTGTCGTTAGAACAAATAAAGGATGCATTTCTTTATATGCGTGATGCACAGAGGGATATCTGCACACTGGCATCACGGGTAAGTGCTATGTCCATTTCGGCCAGAAGAGCTTTATGGACGCGACAGTGGACAGGCGATGCGGATTCAAAACGGCATATGGAAGTTTTGCCGTATAAAGGGGAGGAGTTATTTGGAGTCGGTCTATCAGATTTGGTGGCCACGGCTACAGCCGGGAAATCCACCTTTCTACCTCAAGTCACTCCCCCACAGAAAAAGGCACCGACTTTTCAACCGCAGCCCTTTCGTTCCTTTAAAAATAAGAGAGCAAAGGGCTATTCATATCTGCCACGAGGCAAAGGTCGAGGGAAGAGACAGCAACACGCAGCTCCTTCCCAGGAACAGAAGCCCTCCCCGGCTTCTACAAAAGCCTCAGCATGACGCTGGGGCTTCTCAAGCGGACTCGGGGACGGTGGGCGGTCGTCTCAAAAATTACAGCGCGCAGTGGGCTCACTCGCAGGTAGATCCCTGGATCCTGCAGATAATATCTCAAGGGTACAGGTTGGAATTAGAGACGGATCCACCTCGCCGTTTCCTGAAGTCTGCTTTACCAACGTCCCCCTCCGAAAGGGAGACGGTTTTGGAAGCCATTCACAAGCTGTACTCTCAGCAGGTGATAGTCAAGGTACCTCTTCTACAACAAGGGAAGGGGTATTATTCCACTCTTTTTGTGGTACCGAAGCCGGATGGCTCGGTAAGGCCTATTCTAAATCTGAAGTCCTTGAACCTGTACATAAAGAAGTTCAAGTTCAAAATGGAGTCACTCAGAGCAGTGATAGCGAACCTGGAAGAGGGGGACTTTATGGTATCCTTGGACATCAAGGATGCGTATCTCCACGTTCCAATTTACCCCTCACACCAGGGGTACCTCAGGTTCGTTGTACAAAACTGTCACTATCAGTTTCAGACGCTGCCGTTCGGATTGTCCACGGCACCTCGGATCTTTACAAAGGTAATGGCCGAGATGATGATTCTTCTTCGAAGAAAAGGCGTATTAATTATCCCATACTTGGACGATCTCCTAATAAGGGCGAGGTCCAGAGAACAGCTAGAGATGGGATTAGCACTGTCTCAAGAAGTGCTAAAACAGCACGGGTGGATTCTGAATATTCCAAAATCCCAGTTAATGCCGACAACTCGTCTGCTGTTCCTAGGGATGATTCTGGACACGGTTCAGAAAAAGGTTTTTCTCCCGGAGGAAAAAGCCAAGGAGTTATCCGAGCTTGTCAGGAACCTCCTAAAACCAGGAAGGGTGTCTGTACATCAATGCACAAGAGTCCTGGGAAAAATGGTGGCTTCTTACGAAGCAATTCCATTCGGCAGATTCCACGCAAGAATTTTCCAAAGGGATCTGTTGGACAAATGGTCAGGGTCGCATCTTCAGATGCACCTACGGATAACCCTGTCTCCAAGGACAAGGGTGTCTCTTCTGTGGTGGTTGCAGAGTCCTCATCTATTGGAGGGCCGCAGATTCGGCATACAGGATTGGATCCTGGTGACCACGGACGCCAGCCTGAGAGGCTGGGGAGCAGTCACACAAGGAAGAAACTTCCAGGGAGTATGGACGAGCCTGGAAACGTCTCTTCACATAAACATTCTGGAACTAAGAGCAATATACAATGCTCTAAGCCAGGCAGAACCTCTGCTTCAGGGAAAACCGGTGTTGATCCAGTCGGACAACATCACGGCAGTCGCCCATGTGAACAGACAGGGCGGCACAAGAAGCAGGAGTGCAATGGCAGAAGCTGCAAGGATTCTTCGCTGGGCAGAGAATCATGTGATAGCACTGTCAGCAGTGTTCATCCCGGGAGTGGACAACTGGGAAGCAGACTTCCTCAGCAGACACGATCTTCACCCGGGAGAGTGGGGACTTCATCCAGAAGTCTTCCACATGCTGGTAACCCGTTGGGAAAGACCAATGGTGGACATGATGGCGTCTCGCCTCAACAAAAAACTGGACAGGTATTGCGCCAGGTCAAGAGATCCGCAGGCAATAGCTGTGGACGCGCTGGTAACGCCTTGGGTGTACCAGTCGGTGTATGTGTTTCCTCCTCTGCCTCTCATACCAAAAGTATTGAGAATTATACGGCAAAGAGGCGTAAGAACGATACTAGTGGTTCCGGATTGGCCAAGAAGGACTTGGTACCCGGAACTTCAAGAGATGATCACGGAAGATCCGTGGCCTCTACCTCTAAGGAGGGACTTGCTTCAGCAGGGTCCCTGTCTGTTTCAAGACTTACCGCGGCTGCGTTTGACGGCATGGCGGTTGAACGCCGGATCCTAATGGAAAAAGGCATGCCGGAAGAAGTCATTCCTACTTTGATTAAAGCAAGGAAAGAAGTAACCGTGCAACATTATCACCGAATTTGGCGAAAATATGTTGCGTGGTGCGAAGATCGGAGTGCTCCGACGGAGGAATTTCAACTGGGTCGATTCCTACATTTCCTGCAATCAGGATTGTCTATGGGTCTCAAATTGGGATCTATTAAGGTTCAAATTTCGGCCCTGTCGATTTTCTTTCAAAAAGAATTGGCTTCAGTCCCTGAAGTCCAGACCTTTGTTAAGGGAGTGCTGCATATACAGCCCCCTGTGGTGCCTCCAGTGGCACCGTGGGATCTCAATGTAGTTTTGGATTTTCTAAAATCTCATTGGTTTGAACCACTAAATAAGGTGGATTTGAAATATCTCACTTGGAAAGTGACCATGCTTCTAGCCCTGGCTTCTGCCAGGAGAGTGTCAGAATTGGCAGCTTTATCTTACAAAAGCCCATATCTGATTTTCCATTCGGACAGGGCAGAACTGCGGACTCGTCCGCATTTTCTCCCTAAGGTGGTGTCAGCATTTCATCTGAACCAGCCTATTGTAGTGCCTGCGGCTACAAGTGACTTGGAGGACTCCAAGTTACTGGACGTTGTCAGAGCATTAAAAATATATATTGCAAGAACAGCTGGAGTCAGAAAATCTGACTCGTTGTTTATATTGTATGCACCCAACAAGATGGGTGCTCCTGCGTCTAAGCAGACGATTGCTCGTTGGATCTGTAGCACAATCCAACTGGCACATTCTGTGGCAGGCCTGCCACAGCCTAAATCTGTAAAGGCCCACTCCACAAGGAAGGTGGGCTCATCTTGGGCGGCTGCCCGAGGGGTCTCGGCATTACAACTTTGCCGAGCAGCTACGTGGTCAGGGGAGAACACGTTTGTAAAATTTTACAAATTTGATACTCTGGCTAAGGAGGACCTGGAGTTCTCTCATTCGGTGCTGCAGAGTCATCCGCACTCTCCCGCCCGTTTGGGAGCTTTGGTATAATCCCCATGGTCCTTTCAGGAACCCCAGCATCCACTAGGACGATAGAGAAAATAAGATTTTACTTACCGATAAATCTATTTCTCGGAGTCCGTAGTGGATGCTGGGCGCCCATCCCAAGTGCGGATTATCTGCATAAATTGTACATAGTTATTGTTAACTTATTCGGGTTATTGTTGTAGGAAGCCATCTTTCAGAGGCTCCGCTGTTATCATACTGTTAACTGGGTTTAGATCACAAGTTATACGGTGTGATTGGTGTGGCTGGTATGAGTCTTACCCGGGATTCAAAATCCTCCCTTATTGTGTACGCTCGTCCGGGCACAGTACCTAACTGGAGTCTGGAGGAGGGTCATAGGGGGAGGAGCCAGTGCACACCACCTGATCGGAAAAAGCTTTACTTTTTGTGCCCTGTCTCCTGCGGAGCCGCTATTCCCCATGGTCCTTTCAGGAACCCCAGCATCCACTACGGACTCCGAGAAATAGATTTATCGGTAAGTAAAATCTTATTTTTACACAGTACGACAGGCAAGTGTCCCAATTTTACACAGTACGGCAGGCAAGTGTCCCTATTTTACACAGTATTGCAGGAAATAGTCCCCATTTTACACAGTACTGCAGGCAAGTGTCCCCATTTTATACAGTATTGCAGGCAAGTGTCCCCATTTTATACAGTATTGCAGGCAAGTGTCCCCATTTTACACAGTATTGAAGGCAAGTGTCCCCATTTTACACAGTATTGCAGGCAAGTGTCCCCATTTTACACAGTATTGCAGGCAAGTGTCCCCATTTTACACAGTATTGCAGGCAAGTGTCCCCATTTTACACAGTATTGCAGGCAAGTGTCCCCATTTTATACAGTATTACAGGCAAGTGTCCCCATTTTACACAGTATTGTAGGCAAGTGTCCCCATTTTATACAGTATTGCAGGCAAGTGTCCCCATTTTACACAGTACGGCAGGCAAGTGTCAAGTGGGGGGAGGGGAAGGGAGAGGGAGGGGGGGAGGGAGAGAGAGAGAGAGAATACTCACATACAGTATGAAGAGGCTCTTTCCGCTCTTCGGCCCGCGCCGGCTGCCTCCTCCTTCCAGCTGGCTCCCCCTCCTCTTGTCATCGGTACTCCTGTTCGGGGGGCGGAGTTTCGCGGAATGACGCGATTGCATTGTGACGTCATGACGCAACCGCGTCATTGAGCAAAACTCCGCCCCCCCGAACAGGAGTACTCGGGAAGGGGGAGGAGGGGGAAAAGGACCTGCAGAGTGCCGCGGCGGGCGCCCCGTGCGGTTGCACGGCTCGCCCGCCTCTAGAAACGGCACTGCTCCTCCACTCTGCGGGAGCGCTGTAGAGTCTGAGCACTAGAGGGCTCAGACTCTACTGCGCATGCGCAGATCTCCAGGAAAATGGCACAGTGGCCATTCTCCCAGTGATTTCTCTACTGCACATGCGCAGAACTCTGTGAAAATGGCAGCTGTGCCATTTTCACGGGGTTTTAACAGCGACGGTGATGGCGGTGTAGAGATGTGCCCTGTGGGCACATCAGAGGTGCTGTCCCTGGCTGTGGACAGCGCTGGGGCAGCTTGTCTGTCCCCAGCGCTGGGTGTGCAGCGGCGGGTGTCTGGTGCAGGGATCGGATGTTTCCCTGCACCAGGCTGTCGGCGGCAGGTAGCGGCGCGGTGGCGGCGCTTTAAACTTGGCGCCGTTCTGGCCGCCAATCAGAAGCGCCGCCCGCGGCTTTTCGAATCCGGCGCCGTCCGCGAGCCAATCACGGCTCGCGGGGCGCAGGCCAATCAAAAGCGGCCAATCGGCGCTCGCCGCGTCACAGGCCCTGACGTCAGACGCCGGGCGGGAGCCGAAGAGGATCAGAAGCGCGCGGAAGAAGAAGCGGCCGGGACCCAGAGGAGGAAGTCGGCGCGGGAGAGAAGACGACGGCCGCGGAAAGAAGAGCTCCGGTGGCCGCGGAAGAGGCCGGAAGACTCCATGCCCGGGAAAGAAGATGTCCAGCGGTGGCTGGACGTGGCGAGGCGGCGGTGGCGCCGCTGGCCAGGACGGGCCAGCGGCCGAAGATTGAAAAAGAGCGCCGGAGAGGTCACCAGGGGTGGAAAGTAAGAGAGCTGACGAAGCTCCCCCCTGGTGCCTCTCCCAGCGGGTCAGGTAGGCCCTTCTCAGGTGCCCCTGTACCCGCTCCTCCCTAGACCACCGGGTGTTCGGGCATTAGGCCCGTGGGCACAGTCAGGCCCTTCCGGCCTGTGGGCACGTAGTCGGGCCCTCTCGGCCCGTGGGCACATTGTCGGGCTCGTGGCCCTGTTAGCCGGGCGCTAGGCCCGCGGCCACATTTAGTCGCCCGTGGCGCAAGATAGGCGGGCATTAGGCTCGAGCGGCAATCCAGGCAATAGGCCTGTGGGGACATTAGAGGGCATTAGGCCCTAGTGTATTTTGGCCAATTAGGGTAACATAAGGTGACCCTGGGCACCAGGCCCAGGTCACCCAACGAGGGACGAGTTAGGCGGGCACTAGGCCCGTGGGTAAAGTCGGGCCTCGGGTCCGTACGCAAATAAGGGGCGCTAGGCCCAATAAATAAGTGGTTCCCCCAAAGTGAATAGAGGTGGCACTGGGCACTAGGCCCAATTCACCCCAAGGTGTTTAGGCAGGCAGGCCCGCTCGGCCTGAGCCCTGGAAAGAGAGTACGGGAGGTTGGGTGAGCTGTGCGGCCCCCACTACCGGGTGTTCTGAGTCGGGTACCTAAAGGGACAGCACCGTGGTAGTTGCGTGCACTGTGTATCGTGATGTCTGTTGTTACCGTGCGGGGCAAAGTATGAGCTTGTTAAATGTGTTTAGTTTTTTGCACCACACCCACAGAGCTAGTTTGAGGGCTCTGCCGTTGTAGTTAGTATAGGGGTGTGACACTAGGTTAGGGTTAGGCCCTGCACGGCTGTTTGCTTGTTTGTTTGCCTCCTTACAGGGACCTGTAAGAGAAGAAGACGTTCGCAGTGCGGAACTGACGGTGAGTGGCATCTGTGTGCGTTTGTCCCTTGTCTGTCCCCCGAGTGCCGGAATAGGGATTGCTCACGGACGTGAGAATCCCCTTCATCACACTACGTGCGAGAGCGCGAGTGTGTGAAATCTGGGTGGCTGAGGCTTTGTGCCAGTGATGACCTTTCACTCAACCGGTGAAGGTCGCTGTCACACCTGGGGTATCCCCTCTTCCGGTGGAAGAAGGGTGGATACCTCCCTTAAGGTAGACCATTTTCTCCTCAGCTCGTTCGTCGGTCAGCTCCGAGAGGGAATCGCCGTGTCCAGATCCGACTGAAGATTGCCAGGTCCGTTGAAGGTTCCGGTACCTGAAGGTGAGAGAGAGCGGCGCCTGGTGAGTACCGAAGCTACACCTGCACGGCAGCAGGCACCACCACACGCACCGCCGCACCTCTTACAGCGGCACGGGACTCCGAGGGGGTGAGTGTTAAAAAAAAATGAGTGCGGTGTGGGCCCCCTCTGGACTCAGGGGCCCGTGTGCACCGCACACACTGCACCTATTATAGAAACGCCAGTGCCTCCAACATTTTAAACATAAAAATCAGTACAGATTAGGAAAGGGGGCGTGGCCACGGGTAAAGGTCCTTTTCCTATACGTTCAATGGAAGTTTGGAGAGACAAAAATCGGTACAGACCATAAAAAAAGGTACAGCTGGAGGGTATGCCACCCAAATGGCTATATAACCTGTGGCGAGCGCAGTGAGGGGACTCGCTGCCGTGATTCCAGCTGATGGGATGCTGCTGTCAGCTGCATCCCGTCAGCCAGTCTCCAGTATGTATTCCATTTAATCATTTACGTCAGCCCATGAACCAGTGGAGCTTACAATCTACATTTCCTACCCTATATATTAGGTGAACATCTTTGTTACAAGCCAATAAAAGTAAACTACCAGTATGATTTATGGGGATCAGTATGAGATCCCGGCGGTCGGAATCCCGACCGGCACAATCCTGACAGAGGGGCGAGCGCAACGCAGCCCTTTGCGGGCACGGTGACTCGCTACGCTCGGCACACTAATTTATTTTCCCTCTATGGGTGTCGTGGACACCCACAGAGGGAAAATATGTCGGGATTGTGCCGGTCGGGATTCCGGTGTCGGTATTGTGCCGGTGGGATCTCGACCGCATCCCGATTTATGAATTGTGGGAGGAAACCCATGCAAAGAAGGGGAAAACACATAAACTCCACATAGATATGGCCTTGAAGGGAGTTACACCCAAGGGGATCTAGTTAAATTACCAGCGCTCACGATCCCGGCGGTCACCATGCAGATGCCAGGATCCCGAACGCTAAAAATGCTGGCAGTCGGAATGCTGACCCACAGTGTCTATTCCCACTCATAGAGTGGGAATAAAACCTGTGGCGAGCCACCGAGCCCGCTGCTTGGCGAGCAGAGCGAGCCCGCAAGGGGCTTTGTTGTGCTCCCCACCCCGACGACATTCTGCACCGGGATCCCAGTGTCGGTATGCTGACCACTGGGATCCCAGCAACTGTCATAACATAGCAACCCCTCCCCCCGAAAAAAAGGAAAATAAATTGAAAGGCCCCTATCAATGCTCTTGGGACAGCCTCCTTCATATAGTACAGAGATAACGGGTACCTGCCAAGGCTCTCACAGGTGGTCCGTCCTGCAACGTGCTACTGCGCATGTGATGCTATTCCGTGGTTTTCAGGACCCTGCTGCACCTTTTGCGAGTTCAGTTACATCCCCTAGAGCCTACGAGGCTATTCACCAAACTGCGCCAAACTTATATCTCTTCACTCATCTCAAAATATCTCCCTACCAGACCTCTCCGCTCTGCAAAAGATCTGTGCCTCTCATCCACACGCATTACTTGCTCCCACTCAAAAATACAGGACTTTTACTGTGCTGCACCCACTCTGTGGAATGCTCTCCCATTCACAAAAAGATCCACCTCCAGTCTACAGACCTTCAAGTGTTCCCTGAAAACTCACCTCTTCAGACAAGCTTATCAAATTCCAGACCCACCTATGCAACCTTCAATGTCTCCTATCTGATTACATCCCCCCTGTACAGATCACACATAACTTCACATATTTTGACTTTCTTCACTTTCCCATCCTCCTAACTGTGGGCAACATTGCCAAGTGACCATATCATACAGCCCATTAAGAACCTTTGCAATCTGGCAGGACCATTGGGGGTAATTCCAAGTTGATCGCAGCAGGATTTTTGTTAGCAATTGGGCAAAACCATGGAGGTCATTCCGAGTCGTTCGCTCGGAAAATTTCTTCGCATCGCAGCGTTTTTCCGCTTAGTGCGCATGCGCAATGTCCGCACTGCGACTGCGCCAAGTAAATTTGCTATGAAGTTTGGATTTTTACTCACGGCTTTTCTCTGACGTCCTAGTGGATGCTGGGAACTCCGTAAGGACCATGGGGAATAGCGGGCTCCGAAGGTGGCTGGGCACTCTAGAAAGATTTCAGACTACCTGGTGTGCACTGGCTCCTCCCACTATGACCCTCCTCCAAGCCTCAGTTAGAATTCGTGCCCGGCCGAGGTTGGATGCACACTAGGGGCTCTCCTGAGCTCTTAGAAAGAATAGACTTAGGTTTTTTATTTTCAGTGAGACCTGCTGGCAACAGGCTCACTGCAGCGAGGGACTAAGGGGAGAAGAAGCGAACTCGCCTGCTTGCAGCCGGATTGGGCTTCTTAGGCTACTGGACACCATTAGCTCCAGAGGGATCGACCGCAGGCCCAGTCCTTGGTGTTCGGTCCCGGAGCCGCGCCGCCGTCCCCCTTACAGAGCCAGAAGCAAGAAGATGGTCCGGAAAATCGGCGGCATGAAGACTCTGTCTTCACCAAGGTAGCGCACAGCACTGCAGCTGTGCGCCATTGCTCCTCTCACACTTCACACTCCGGTCACTGAGGGTGCAGGGCGCTGGGGGGGGGGCGCCCTGAGGCAGCAATAATAACACCTTGGCTGGCTAAAATACCTCAATATATAACCCCAGAGGCTATATATGAGGTAAATACCCCTGCCAGAATTCCATAAAAAGCGGGAGAATAGGCCGCGAAAAAGGGGCGGAGCTTATCTCCTCAGCACACTGGCGCCATTTTTCCCTCACAGCTCGGCTGGAAGGAAGCTCCCTGGCTCTTCCCTGCAATATACAGTAACAGTAAGAGGGAAAAGAGAGGGGGGGGCATTAAATTTGGCAGTATATATATATATATTATATGAAAAGCAGCTATTAGGGACATAACTCAGTTAGTCCCTGTATATATATAGTGCTCTGGTGTGTGCTGGCATACTCTCACTCTGTCCCCCCAAAGGGCTTTTTGTGGGTCCTGTCCTCTGTTGAGCATTCCCTGTGTGTGTGGGGTGTGTCGGTACGGCTGTGTCGACATGTTTGATGAGGATAATGAGGTGGAGGCGGAGCAGAGGCATTTTGAAGGGACGTCACCCCCTGCGGGGCAGACACCCGAGTGGATGAACTTATGGAAAGAAATGAGTGCACGTATAGATTCTTTACATAAGAAATTTGACGACATGCCAAATGTGGGACAGCCGGGATCTCAGCTCGTGCCTGTCCAGGTGCCTCAGGGGTCGTCAGGGGCTCTAAAACGCTTGCTACCTCAGTTTGCAGACCCGGATGTCGACACGGATACTGATAACAGTGTCGACGACGATGAGCCAAACCTAATGCCTGTCAGGGCCATTCACTGCATGATTGAGGCAATGAAAGAGGTGTTAAACATTTCTGATTTACATCCAGGTACCACAAAAAAGGGTATTATGTTTGGGGAGAAAAAACTACCCGTAGTTTTTCCCCCATCAGATGAACTAAATGAAGTGTGTGAAGAAGCGTAGCTTTTCCCTGATAAAAAATTTGTAATTCCTAGGAAGGTACTAATGGCGTTCCCTTTCCCGCCAGAGGATAGGTCACGTTGGGAAACACCACCTAGGGTGGATGGAGCGCTCACACGTTTGTCAAAAAAGGTGGCACTACCCTCTCAGGATACGGCCGCCCTTAAGGAGCCTGCTGATAGAAAGCAGGAGGCAATCCTGAAGTCTGTATACACACACTCAGGCATTATACTTAGACCAGCTATTGCGTCAGCTTGGATGTGCAGTGCTGCCGCTGCATGGTCAGAAAAACTGTTAGAAAGTGTTGACACACTAGACAGAGACACTATTCTGCTAACGATTGACCATATAAAAGATTCAGTCTTATATATGAGAGATGCACAGAGGAAAATTTGCCGGCTGGCATCTAGAGTAAGTGCATTGTCTATCTCTGCTAGGAGATGCTTATGGACTCGTCAGTGGACGGGAGATGCAGATTCCAAGAGGCACATGGAAGTTTTGCCTTGTAGAGGGGAGGAATTATTTGGGGATGGTCTCTCCGACCTAGTTTCCACAGCAACGTCTGGGAAGTCAGCATTTTTACCCCATGTTCCCTCACAGCCTAAGAAGGCGCCATTTTATCAGGTTCAGTCCTTTCGGACCCAGAGAGGCAAGCGTGGAAAAGGAGGGTCTTTTCTGTCTAGAGGCAGAGGTAGGGGGAAAAGGCTGCAACAGACAGCAGGTTCCCAGGAACAAAAGTCCTCCCCCGCTTCCTCTTCCAAGTCCGCCGCATGACGGTGGGGCTCCACAGGTGGAGCCAGGTACGGTGGGGGCCCGCCTCAGAAATTTCAGCGATCAGTGGGCTCGCTCACAGGTGGATCCCTGGATCCTTCAAGTAGTATCTCAGGGATACATGCTGGAATTCGAGGCGGCTCCACCCCACCGGTTCCTAAAATCTGCCTTGCCGATTGCTCCCTCAGACAGGGAGGCGGTGCTAGCGGCAATTCACAAGCTGTATTCCCAGCAGGTGATAATCAAGGTACCCCTACTTCAAAAGGGCCGGGGTTACTATTCCACACTATTTGTGGTACCGAAGCCGGACGGTTCGGTGAGACCCATTTTAAATTTGAAATCCTTGAACATGTACATGAAAAGATTCAAGTTCAAGATGGAATCGCTCAGGGCGGTTATTGCAAGCCTGGACGAGGGGGGTTACATGGTTTCCCTGGACATCAAGGATGCTTACCTGCATGTCTCCATTTGCCATCCTCACCAGGAGTACCTCAGATTTGTGGTACAGGATTGCCATTACCAATTCCAGACGCTGCCGTTTGGACTCTCCACGGCACCAAGGGTATTTACCAAGGTTATGGCGGAAATGATGATACTCCTTCGAAGAAAGGGAGTTTTAATTATCCCGTACTTGGACGATCTCCTAGTAAAGGCACGGTCCAAAGAACAGTTGTTGGTGGGAGTAGCACTATCTCATCGCAGATTCGGCATTCAGGACTGGGTCCTGGTGACCACGGATGCCAGCCTGCGAGGCTGGGGGGCAGTCACAAAGGGAAGAAACTTCCAAGGACTATGGACAAGTCAGGAGACTTCCCTTCACATAAATATTCTGGAACTAAGGGCCATCTACAATGCCCTAAGTCAAGCAAAATCCCTGCTCCTACACCAGCCGGTGCTGATCCAGTCAGACAACATCACGGCAGTCGCCCATGTGAATCGACAGGGCGGCACAAGAAGCAGGATGGCAATGACAGAAGCCACAAGAATTCTCCGATGGGCGGAAAATCATGTACTAGCACTGTCAGCAGTGTTCATTCCGGGAGTGGACAACTGGGAAGCAGACTTCCTCAGCAGACACGACCTCCACCCGGGAGAGTGGGGACTTCATCCAGAAGTCTTCCAAATGATTGTACATCAGTGGGGTCGTCCACAGGTGGACATGATGGCGTCCCGCCTAAACAAAAAACTAGAGAGGTATTGCGCCAGGTCAAGAGACCCTCAAGCGATAGCTGTGGACGCTCTGGTGACACCGTGGGTGTACCAGTCAGTTTATGTGTTCCCTCCGCTGCCTCTCATACCAAAGGTATTGAGAATAATAAGAAAGCGAGGAGTAAACACAATTCTCGTGGTTCCGGATTGGCCAGGAAGAACATGGTACCCGGAACTTCAAGAGATGATCTCAGAGGACCCGTGGCCTCTGCCGCTAAGACAAGACCTGCTACAGCAGGGGCCCTGTCTGTTCCAAGACTGCGTTTGACGGCATGGCGGTTGAACGCCGGATCCTGAAAGAAAAGGGCATTCCGGAGGAAGTCATTCCTACGCTTATTAAAGCCAGGAAAGAGGTTACAGCAAATCATTATCACCGCATATGGCGGAAATATGTTGCATGGTGTGAGGCCGAAAAGGCCCCAACTGAGGAATTTCAACAAGGTCGATTTCTGCATTTCCTGCAAGCAGGAGTGAATATGGGCCTAAAACTGGGTTCCATTAAGGTACAGATCTCGGCTCTATCGATTTTCTTTCAGAAAGAACTAGCTTCAGTACCTGAAGTTCAGACATTTGTAAAGGGAGTGCTGCATATTCAGCCCCCATATGTGCCTCCTGTGGCACCTTGGGATCTCAACGTGGTGTTGAGTTTCTTAAAATCACATTGGTTTGAACCACTAAAAACCGTGGATCTGAAATATCTCACGTGGAAGGTGGTCATGTTATTGGCCTTGGCTTCTGCCAGGCGAGTATCAGAATTGGCGGCTTTGTCTTATAAAAGCCCTTATCTGATTTTCCATATGGATAGGGCAGAATTGAGGATTCGTCCCCAGTTTCTCCCTAAGGTGGTGTCAGCGTTTCATTTGAACCAGCCTATTGTGGTGCCTGCGGCCACTAGGGACTTGGAGGACTCCAAGTTGTTAGACGTGGTCAGGGCCCTGAAAATATATGTTTCCAGGACGGCTGGAGTCAGAAAATCTGACTCGCTGTTTATCCTATATGCACCCAACAAGCTGGGTGCTCCTGCTTCTAAGCAGACTATTGCTCGTTGGATTTGTAGTACAATTCAACTTGCACATTCTGTGGCAGGCCTGCCACAGCCAAAATCTGTCAATGCCCATTCCACAAGGAAGGTGGGCTCATCTTGGGCGGCTGCCCGAGGGGTCTCGGCTTTACAGCTTTGCCGAGCTGCTACTTGGTCAGGGGCAAACACGTTTGCAAAATTCTATAAATTTGATACCCTGGCTGAGGAGGACCTGGAGTTCTCTCATTCGGTGTTGCAGAGTCATCCGCACTCTCCCGCCCGTTTGGGAGCTTTGGTATAATCCCCATGGTCCTTACGGAGTTCCCAGCATCCACTAGGACGTCAGAGAAAATAAGAATTTACTCACCGGTAATTCTATTTCTCGTAGTCCGTAGTGGATGCTGGGCGCCCATCCCAAGTGCGGTTTATCTGCAATACTTGTACATAGTTATTGTTAACTAAATCGGGTTATTGTTGAGCCATCTGTTGAGAGGCTCAGTTGTTTCATACTGTTAACTGGGTTTCATATCACGAGTTGTACGGTGTGATTGGTGTGGCTGGTATGAGTCTTACCCGGGATTCAAAATCCTTCCTTATTGTGTACGCTCGTCCGGGCACAGTATCCTAACTGAGGCTTGGAGGAGGGTCATAGTGGGAGGAGCCAGTGCACACAAGGTAGTCTGAAATCTTTCTAGAGTGCCCAGCCACCTTCGGAGCCCGCTATTCCCCATGGTCCTTACGGAGTTCCCAGCATCCACTACGGACTACGAGAAATAGAATTACCGGTGAGTAAATTCTTATTTTTCTTCGCTCAGGCGATCGTAGTGTGATTGACAGGAAATGGGTGTTACTGGGCGGAAACAGGCCGTTTTATGGGCGTGTGGGAACAAACGCTACCGTTTCCGGAAAAAACGCGGGAGTGGCCGGAGAAACGGAGGAGTGTCTGAGCGAACGCTGGGTGTGTTTGTGACGTCAAACCAGGAACGACAAGCACTGAACTGATCGCAGATGCCGAGTAAGTCTGGAGCTACTCAGAAACTGCTACGAGGTGTGTAATCGCAATATTGCGAATACATCGTTCGCAATTTTAAGATGCTAAGATTCACTCCCAGTAGGCGGCGGCTTAGCGTGTGCAATACTGCTAAAATCGCCTTGCGAGCGAACAACTCGGAATGAGGGCCAATGTGCACTGCAGGGGAGACAGATATAACATGTGCAGAGAGAGTTAGATTTGGGTGGGGTGTGTTCAATCTGCAATCTGATTTGCAGTGTAAAAATAAAGCAGCCAGTATTTACCCTGCACAGAAATAAAATAACCCACCCAAATCTAACTCTTTCTGCACATGTTATATCTGCCTCCCCTGCAGTGCACATGGTTTTACCCAATTGCTATCAAAAATCCTGCTGCAATCAACTTGGAATTACCCCCATTATGTAATAGATAGCACTTATCTTTGTGTATCAATGCCTGTTTCCCTATAGATTGTAAGCTAGCGAGCAGGGCCTTCCTATCTCTGTCTGTTATTACCCAGTTTTGATCTATTACTGTTGTTCGAATTGTAAAGTGCTACGGAATATGCTGCGCTATAAGAAACTGTTAATAAATAATAAATAAATAAATAGCAACTCCAATTACTGTTAGCATAACGATTTTGCATGAATTTGGTAAAGTACGTTGTTTTACCTGTAAAGTGGTATACTCATCTTGAGGCGATCTTTCTGGGTGAAGCCATAACTTACAAAGGTAAGTATATGAAACCTTATATAAAGGTATCTTTAACGGGTGGAGAGGATGGAATGGAAAGCAGGGAGCTTTATGTAAAGCGTACCCAACTCACGTGAAGAAAATGATAAGTGATGCTCATAAAGGTATCTTTATCCCTCAGGTGTTCTATTTATCCTGAATTTGTACTGGATCTTTAGCTGGATGTGTTAATCCGATGGTCTCCTCCTTTCAGCTCCTCTAGACCTTGGCGGCGGGATCCTCTTGACTGTGCAGCGCAGCGTGAGGTTGGCCCGCTACACCCGACGTGCACGGCGGGTGTAGCGTCTCCTGACCGCCGGGATCCCGACAGCTGGGATATCATACTGATCCCTATTTCAGATCATATTAAGAAAGATGTGCTTTTTTTTTATTTTACTCATGTAACCTAATATATAACTCATATAACCTAATATATACAGTTACCAATGCAACAAAACATTAAATACATAATACTAAACAAGGACAAAACTAGAAAAATGTAGGAAGTGTGGAAGTTTACCACATCAGTTCCCAAAGACAATCTAACAGAACATGGGAATTTGGTGACAAAGTAGCAATAGCTATGTAATGTCACCTCTAAACCTATATAATAATCGAAGAAGGCTGTCATGTCTCTATCATACACAGTATCCTCCACAACGGGTGGTATTCAGTATACCGACTGACGGGATCCCGGCGCACAGTATACCAACGCCGGGATCCCGACAGCCGGCATACCGACACTTATTCTCCCTCGTGGGGGTCCACAACCCCCCTGGAGGAAGAATAAAATAGCGCGCCACCGTGCCCGTAGCGTGGCGAGCGCAGCGAGCCCGCAAGGGGCTCATTTGCGCTCGCCACACTGTCGGTAAGCCAGCGGTCGCGCTCCCGGAGCCGGTATGCTGGTCGCCGGGAGCCCGACCGCCGGCAGATCGTAGTGAACCCCTCCACAACAGCTCCCAGTACTGGAGACAGGACAGCCCAAAAGAGGAGAACCTGCCACCAAGTAACTAGTGTGGAGGGGGGTATATCTGGACTTGTCTCGAATGATCCATTAGTACTAGTAACTACATAGTGGTGACTGACAGATAACTCTCAACACATTATTGATTGTTATCTGATAAAACAGAAAAAACAGTTCATGGAGGCTTCTTCCACAGAGCAGACAGAAAATGTAGGTAAGGTATCTGTAATAACATACAGTATAAGCAGGCATTTTAAATGTGTTCCAAATTCTAACAAACAAATCTGACGCTAATGTAAGGAGTAACTGGGAGACGCAATTAAAGTATTGTAAGGTTGCATATGTGGCCCTTAGACCGCCTGTTGCCCATCACTGCGGAAAAGAGAGTATTTGTACTATACTGCACTTTTCGGCCTGTGTATAGAGTGTAATGTTCAAGGTCTATTACGTTATAACTAGTGGCGGATTTTACCTATGGGCTGCAGTCCTCCCAGGCTTTTAGATGCATGAGCAGGAATAAAAGGACTTCATATCACAACAGGAGAAGTTGTGTTAAGGGCCAGCGACCCCTCTCCTGGTACATGTGACATCATGACATCACACATCTAGTGCCTTGGGTGCACTAAGAGCAGGAAGGTGGCAGAGGGGTGCATCCTATGGCTTCTATACAGAAGTGGCATCCAGCAAGGTAAAAAAGGGTGACGGGTGCCAGTGGCATCAGTTGGGGGGTGCGGCTCGCACCCAGGTGTCACCATCAGAGGGGGTGACACCAAAATGCCATCTTCTCACACTCACAGGAGCTGGGTGCTGCAGTGTGACTGTCTCCTGCAGCACTCGGCTCCTGTCATACACAGGGAGGGGATCAGTATGATTTACCTGCGGCCGGGATGCTGACCATCAATATACTGACAGCGGCATCCCGGCCGCTAGTATGCCGGCAGTGGAGTAAACACAGAGGCCCCTTGCAGGCTCGATGCGCTTGCCACGCTGCAGGCTCGGTGGCTCGTCACATATTCTTTTCCCACTCTAAGGGTGTCGTGGGCACCCACTAGTGGGAATAGTCCTGTTGTGCTGGTATTCTGGCTGCTGGCATTGCCAGCTGTTGGGATTCCGGCGGAATCTCGACAGCCGGCAAATTAAACCTATACCATGGGGAACCCACACTGCATTTACTGGTCTCAAGGGGCAGCCCAGCTTCTTCGGGTGATAATGGGCTGCCCCCAGAGTGATGTAACTAGGTTCCCCCGCGAGGCCATGCCCCCTCTATCACAGGTCACACCCCTGTGTGGCTGGGGTCACACTAGAGCAGAGGTTCTCAAACTCGGTCCTCGGGGGCACACAGAGTGCATGTTTTGCAGGTAACCCAGCAGGTGCACAGGTGTATTAATTACTCACTGACACATTTTAAAAGGTCCACAGGTGGAGCTAATTATTTCACTTGCGATTCTGTGAGACCTGCAAAACATGCACTGTGTGTGCCCCCGAGGACCGAGTTTGAGAACCTCTGCACTAGAGGATGCAGAGTGCGCAACGTGTGTCAACAGACCAGGTGATGCCTCTGACAGGTGCCTCTCTCGGGCGCAATTGGGGTAGCAACCGTGCTGCCTCCTCGACCTTGTGCCCACGGCAGTGGCACCGTTCACACACCCTGACCCTCTCCAGTAGGGACACAATGCTCTGCTTCTGGACTTTCTCTTTCTCTATGATTGCCGGCACCTGTGTTGAACAGGTAAATGGATAAGAAAGGTGTTTCACCACAGGTGCTGGCAACCATACATTATTAGGGAAGTCCAGGAGCAGAGCATTCTGTCCCTCCTGGAGAGGGTCATGTTGGGAGGTATGCTGACCCTTGTTCCAGCGCTGAGTAAAGACCACTGATGTCACTATCCTGTACACAAAGACACGGCCAAACTAGTTGACAGGGAATATAATATTATATACTTTAATAAGCTCTCACTAGCAGGACCCTCTTCCCTCTTGTGATTTTCTTTTTCTTCTGCTCCATACTCCATATGATGACACTAAATCAATTTTCTGTCACCCTGATACTTATTGCAGTGTCGTCTGCTGATACAGCTATGTGTATATACCCTGTACTCGTCCTACATTGGCCCTCATTCCGAGTTGATCGCTCGTTATTTTTCATCGCATCGCAGTGAAATTTCGCTTAGTGCGCATGCGCAATAGTCGCACTGCGACTGCGCCAAGTAACTTTGCTATGAAGATAGGATTTTTACTCACGGCTTTTTCTTCGCTCCGGCGATCGTAGTGTGATTGACAGGAAATGGGTGTTACTGGGCGGAAACACGGCGTTTTAGGGGCGTGTGGATGAAAACGCTACCGTTTCCGGAAAAAACGCAGGAGTGGCCGGAGAAACGGGGGAGTGTCTGAGCGAACGCTGGGTGTGTTTCTGACGTCAATCCAGGAACGACAAGCACTGAACTGATCGCACAGGCAGAGTAAGTGTGGAGCTACTCTAAAACTGCTAAGTAGTTTGTGATCGCAATAATGCGAATACATCGGTCGCAATTTTAGGATGCTAAGATACACTCCCAGTAGGCGTAGGCTTAGCGTGTGTAACTCTGCTAAATTCGCCTTGCGACCGATCAACTCGGAATGAGGGCCATTGTCTTGAACTGTAAGTCACGGTTTTCTTGTTTTGCTTATATATGTACTCTGTAATTGGGCGCTGTGGATCCCTTGTGGCGCCATATAAAGGTTAATAATAATAATAGTATACATTTAAATTCGAGAAGCACCGTTGACAGCTTCGATCAGTGAAGTCGCTTCCCTAGTGTACTCTGTTATTAAGCCTCTGGCTCTACTAGTAGACTGTACGATCATGTCAATAAAAATGGCAGCAACTAGAGCGCACAGCCTGAGGTCTGCGGTCACTATGCGGTTTATGCTGGTAACTTTTATGAGAAATGACAGAGATTTGCAGGGCCACATCACATAATAGAGCTTTCACAAGAGGCCCTGGAGGTTACTAACATCCCTAACAAAGAGAAAGGGGTGGGTGATATTAGTTCTGGTTCCCCATCCCCACCCATCTAAACTGGAGGAATGAGAGTCACAGCCCTGCAGTAAATTGTCACTGACGGCGGAGTAAGATCCATACTGCGCTCATTAATAATAATGGCTGCCTATCCTGCCTGTAATTTCTGCCAGGAGCTGCTTTTGCTCAAAGCAAGTTTCCTTGGTGTTGGAAAGGTCAGGCTTTTAGATGCATGAGCAGGAATAAAAGGACTTCTCATCACAGCAGGGGAGTTTGTGTAAAGAAGATATGTTTCATTCATGGTATGGATATATCGTAGTAGGTTAGTTCCTGTGATCTTGCTGGGACTTGTAGTCCCACAACAGCTGCAATCAGGAAGTTTCCTGGTTACTGTTGGTGCTGGTGGGCATTATATCACACCGCTATTGACAGTAACCCCGACTATCAGAGATGACAATCAGACAGGAATGAATGATGGTTGCATCCCCCGTGGTACGTGCAGGGTTAGCGGGTGTGTCCCCATGCTGTGGGTGTGTGGGAGAGGCTTGGTGCTACGTTTCACAATCACTGTTGGAGGAGAAGGAGGGCCGGGAGGGGGAGAGAGAAACAACGTGGAGGGAGGTGGAGCCCGGCCCGGGGATTACACGGACGCGTGATGTGACTGAGGCGGAGACTCTCTGGGGAGGGAGATCCTGTCTCAGCGCTGCAGCTGCTGCTGGACCCGGCTTCTTAAAGCGGCAATCCTGCTGCTGCTGTTGCTGCTCTATTTAACTGCTTGCCCACCACCTGTACTGGGATCTTCTCTTCAGAAAGCCGCAGCTACAGGGGATTAACTAATATTCCTCACATGATGAAGCCATGTACGAGCCACCTCCATAGCCCATATCTGCTATATTGCGATCAATGCTACCTCTACTGTAATATTTGAACTTAATATTATTACTGCACGCACCTTTTTCATGCAATAGCCATAACCTGACAGGTATTATTTTCTGTCCCCACTTCTAATATCTGACAGGACAGTGGGGCATATTTATTATTAATCACGGTTTGCCCACTTTAATAAAGATTCCATTTGTGGCAATAAGGATTCTTTGGGTCGGATTCAAATGTTTATCCCTCCCTCCTACTCCCTATCACGCCTGCTGGCCAGCAACGGACTGGGGCTCTAAATCGGCCCGGGGGTGTGCGCGCTCGTCACGGGGGCAACCGCGAGTCGGGAGCGTGGACTCGCGGCACTCCCCCATTTACATGGAGACTGGTGGGGGTGGCTGAAGCAGAGAGCTGGAGGTTGCGCTGTACGTGGTCTTCCCGGCTCTCTGAGGGACCCGATTGGCCCACCTGCCCTTCTGCCATGTGCCAGATGGCCAGTCCGGCCCTGCTGCCAGCGGTATTCTAATGTTACTGCCGATGGGCGCGACAACTAAATTTCAGCTCGTTACTCCCGGAGGTAGCGAGCTGAAATGTGTGTGAAGAGATCTCTTCACGATCGTGCCCATAACTTTAGTCGTGTTTAGGCGCTTGATGCGCCTAAACTAGACTGGAATGAGCGCTGTAACGGGGCACATTTGCATATCGCCCCGCGATCTCCCGTCACTTTAGACGGGAGATAGCAGGTGCGATATCATTTGAATCCGACCCTTTGTCTACCTAAATCTGTACTGTGACAGGGGCTCAGAAAAGAGCCAGTCGCGGAAACCAGTAAGAACTAGTATATGCAGTAACTTTACTCTCTAGCTCAGATCCTCACTATGCACGCTTCCGTCAGCGCATGTATATGTGGACTGATCCGTCAGATCTCTCTCTCTCAAACAAACAAAAAAAAATGTTATGTAGCCCATAGACTACAATGGCTAATGTACAGCATTACAGAGATTGGTAAATTTGCTGATTTAGCAACATCCAGGTGGCTAACGTCAATGGTATAAAACCATTCACAGGGGAACCATCAATGGTTTCACCTGATGGTCATCCCTGCTCTATTACTAACTGAGCTGCAGGCCAATCAGAGACTGGGGGCGGACCTAGGCTCCGTATATTGGCACTAAGTTAAAGGAACAACCATCGGGAGGGGAAGGGGTGGTGTCATCAATGGTGGAGAACCATTGAATCTTCACCATCAATGGCTAAATTAGGCTGATCATAATATCCCTTTAAACTGGGACACTCATAAATTACACAGGTTCTGGGGCTGATTAAAACCAGGTGATATACAGACATGAATTCAGACAGCTACAGAACCTGTGTAATTTATGAGTGTCCCAGTTTAAAGGGATATTATGGTCAGCCTAGCTAAACCATCTAACATTGGTGGCTAACCATTGATAATTTGTAACCATTAATGGTTCCTCTTCGACAAAATCTGCACTGGCTCTCATTCCCACGCAGAATCCTCTTCAAACTCCTCACCCTCACATACAATGCCATCTCTAGTTCCACTGCTCCCTACATCTCCAGCCTCCTCTCACTTCATACTCCCTCCCGCCCCTTACGGTCGACCAATGACTGGCGCCTCTCCTCTACCCTGGTCACTGCTTCCCATGCTTGCGTTCAAAATTTTGCCCATGCTGCACCCCTTTAGTGGAACGCGCTCCCCCGCTCCATTAGACTCTCCCCTACTTTGCAAAGCTTCAAACAGGCACTAAAAAACCACATATTCATCAAAGCGTATCCTTCCGATGCATAACCTAGTCCTACGGCTGCTCTTTCATCCCCCTGCCTCATGCCTTGACCATCTCTGCTTTGCTTACATCCTGCCATCAGGCTACCTGCCGCTTGCTTGCACCTTATGTCCTCTGTCTGTTGCCCCTTCCTACTAGATTATTAGCTCCTCAGAGCAGGGCCCTCTTTCCTCTTGTTGTCAAAACCCTCTTCTTGACACATTTCACTCACAGGCCACTCCTACACAGCAACCATCTTTACCCGCATTTTTTCCTGCTGGTAAAGGCTCATCTCTATCTATGGCCACCAGCTCCTAGTAGTACGCTGATCAGTCCCTCGCTACTTACATCTAAGCTGTATTATGTTTTGAGAATTTTGGTGCTCTTTGTTACCTGTACTCTATTTTTGTTATTTATTTACTGTAATGTTAAGTTTTGTCTCCCTGTACTGTCCTTTGTACGGCGCTGCAAAACACTTGTGGCAGCTTATAAATAAATTAATAATAATAAAATGGCCAACCCTAGCCCCCGAAGACATCTATGGGAGCTGCTTTTGCGAATGAAAACTGAGGGACTGGAACTCATCTGCTGCGTTCTCACCTTCTTTCATATTGGGGATGCATAATTTTTATGTGTATTCCCTGAAAAGGCTGTTTGGGGGTATATCCCGCAAAATAGCCTTGATATATGTACTTCACTGTGTTTTGTAATTGCTTTTGTCCTACCCCTTATCTCTACTTGGATCTATCCAAGGCCAGTTATCCACTGGTATTAAGGAGCACACCAGACATAGGGCGGGATGGACTAACCCTCGTCAGTACATCCCGCCACATATTGCAGTGACAACATATGGATACTAATTGCATAAGCACTAACGTAAGCGATTAGTACGGCAAAGGACAGCTCTCCCGATAAGAGCTGTCATTTGTGATCAGCGTCAGCACTGGACTTTCGGATTTATGACCCGGGAGTCCATCGGCGCATGTGCAGAAGGATGCATTGGCCGCGGGGACTGCCGGAAGGGATCCGGTGGGATCCCTCTGGCAGTGCAATACGCAAAGAAGCCAATAGGCTTCTATAGTGTAATGCCAGCAAAAGGTGGCGTTACCCACCGCACTGAAGCCCTGGTGTCCAGGGCTTAGTGCATATGCAAATGCGGTAAAAACCCTGAAAACAGGTTTTTTACAGCATCTTTCCTTGCATGTAAAGTGGTACTGGTTCCAATGACTTCAAGATATACATATAAAGTCTGCCAGGAATATTTATAATTATTTTTCAATACAATAAGATTTTCATTCGAAATGTTAAAAGATAAAGCCTCCGTCTTTGAAGTATTTAACTTATAATACGAGACTTTAGAGTATTCATCCAAAATAGAGTGTAAATGAGGGAGTGACAGAGCAGGTTGAAGGATACACAATAATATATCATCGGGAAAGAGACTGATTTTATGAGACCTTTCTCCAATAATAGGGCCCAAAAAACTAGTGGAAGTCCTAATCTTCTCTGCCAAAGGTTCCATAGCTAAGGCAAAGATTAACGGGGAAAGGGAACAGCCTTGTCTGGTGTCATTGGAAATATTAAATTTAGAGGACAGACATCCATTCACTGATACTGCTGCGTAAGGACAAGAATACAATGCAAATATAGAGTCCAGCAACCTCCCCCCGATGCCGAAACGCTTCAAAGTCACTTGTAGATATTGCCAATGTAGTCTAGCAAAAGCTTTCTCGGCATCCAGGGAGAGGAGCAATAAGGGCACTCGTTGAGAGTTGCAATATTCTATAATAGAGAGGGCTCTCCGGATATTGTCAGGGGCCTGCCGTCTCGGAATAAATTCGACTTGGTCAGGGTTGATCTAGGAGGACAATATAGGGCTTAACCGGTTAGCAATAAGTTTTGCGTACAGCTTCACGTCTGTATTTAAGAGAGCGATAGGTCTATAGTTTTGAACTGCAGTATTGGTCTTGCCCGGTTTAGGGATCGTGACGATCTGAGCTTCTAACATCTCTTTCAGGAAATTACTAGTATCTGAAGCTTCCTCGAATACAGATAGTAGGACAAGGGCTAATGATGGTGACCTTATTGACTGTAATTACACCCCTCTTTTGCGTGCTTTAACTAAGGAATGGTTCTCGCATGAAGTCTCCTGGCTGGGACGGGTGGCAGCCGCCAAAATGATATTATTACCCAAACTCATGTACCTCTTCCGTACTATTCCTAGACCATTCCCTAAATGCCTGTGCACCAAATTTTACAAAACCATCAACTGCTATGTGTGGAAGGGGGCCAGACCCAAAATTGCTAGAAATGTACTTATATTGCCCAAAGTAGATGGGGGTGTGGCTTTCCCCGATTTTGAGTCTTACCATAGCGCCGGTCTTCTTAGCCAGCTCACTGATTGATTTCAGCTAGTGAACCCGAAACCCTGGGTGGTCATTGAACAATCTCTTATAGGTTCCATACCTCTATCGGAACTCCTGTGGTTACCGGAGAAGATTTCCTCAGTATGTTCTGGCTTGGGCAGGGTGGTTCGGGTGACTCTGCAGGTGTGGCTTAAATTTATCTCCTCTTGTGATGGACTCGCCTTGCACGCAACGGAATTGTCCTTATCAGTTATTGCCTCACTCATTCCCAACCTTTGTCTTGAGTCTTGGGAACCCATGGGCCTGCTGAAAATTGGTGACATCTGCGACCTGAGGGGTCTGATCCCTTTTTATGACTTGCAACGGACACATGGCATTCCAAAGAATGACTTTTATAAATACTTACAGATTCGACATTGGTTGGGCAGCCAGACTGCTGGCCAAGAAGCTCCCCCTGCTATCCTAAAGTTATTACTTGCCGATTACAGCTCCCTAGTTCTAGAGGCGTCACTGTATTAATTAAAGACTCCAAAAAAGGTAAACTACCTGCCCTACATAAAATATATATGTGTATATAGAGTGTTCTGAAAAAAATGTGTATATACATATATATTTCATTGTCATTTATTTTAAACCACACCTTTCTTAACAGTCATACCCAGGATTAGAACCCATGACCTGTTACGCTGAAGGTACTTACTGATAGAGCTATTTGCTCCTGCTTAGCAAGCCTATAGATTCTAACTATATGAAGCTAGAATTGTCAGTTCAAAACCATTGCAGCTAGGCAGATCCATGTAGTGTGCAGCCACACACTACATAGATCTGCTCAGTCACTCACAATGCTGATTATTTATCCGACAATTATTTTACAAGTGTCATACCCAGGATTAGATCCCACGACCTTTTACACTGGAAGCAAGCTCCTTACTGATGAAACCATTTACTCCCGCTTAGTAAGCCTGCAGATTCTAACTGTATGAAGTTACTTGTAATTGTCAGAGAAATAACTTCATATAGTTAGAATTTTCATGCTTCCTATGATGGAGCAAATATCTTCATCAGTAAGGTCTAATAGGTCGTGGGTTTTCATCATGGGATATATACTTGTAAAATGTAAAATCTATAATAAAGCGGGTGTGACTTGTAAAGTGCAGAGAGGAAGAGATAGCAACTTAATTGAATGGCGTCACTGAAAATGGAACGGGAGGAGAGGTGCACCCCCTACAGAGCAGGAGCCCGGTGGCAGCCGACTCTGTTGCCTACCAAAGTTGCGTTCCTGCATCAACCATGGGGTCATTCCGACCGGATTGCACGCTGCACTTCGCAGCAGTGTGATCGGGTCAGAACTGCGCCGGTGCCGCAGAGCGCCGGCGCATGCCAGACGGCCGAAGGCCGTCGTTGCCTAGCGTTCGCCTCTGCCTGATTGACAGGCAGAGGTGGTCGCTGGGCGGGAGGTGGCTGGACGGAGGCGTCAAGCCGCTGTTTATGGGGCGCGGTCCGGCTAACACAGGTGTGGCCGGATCATTGGGGTGGCGTCCCGTGGCAGCAGCATGACTTCACATGCAGCCGATGCGACCCGGGCAGCGAATAGGTTCTCCCAGCCAGCCGCAGGAGCTGCGCTGGCCGGGAGGTACTCCTGAAATGCGATGCTTTTGCACTTCTGCTGGGGAAGGGGGGCGGCACTGACATGTGGGGCGGACTAGCCCTGTGCTGGGCATCCCCCCGCATGTCTGAGTGCCTTATCGTAGCTGTGCTAAATTCAGCACAGCTACGATCAACTCGGAATGACCCCCATGTCTGCAAGGAAACTAGAGAGAGCTCTTCTTCACTGTTAAACCAGGAAGATTGGATCTGCCCAGGGGCAGAGTATATGGCCATCATTAGGTGATCCCTTGTCCCTACATGTAATGATTATTAATACATTCCTGCGGTACATCATTTTTTTATTGCCACTGATAGTGGAGATAAAAAAATTATAATTATCAGGTCTAAAACCTGCTAATTAATAAGTATTCCCAATGCAGGAAAAGGGCCAGAGTTTGGAGAGTTGTAAAATTGGCTTAGTGACCAAGGGGGAGATGTCTTAAACCTTGGAGAGAAATAAAGTGGAAAGAGATAAAGTACAACCAATCAGCCTCTTACTATCATTTTTCAAACACAGACTGTAAAATGATAGGAGCGGATTGGTTGGTACTTTATCTCTCTCCACTTTAGCACTTTCCAAACTTTGATAAATATCCCTCCAAATACGATGTGGTGTGGTGAGGTCAATGGCTAGTGAGACACCGGCTAGCATCAGAGCCAGATTTACAAACACATATATGATTTAATGATGAGTTTTGACAATAAAAATTATTAGTATAATACAAAGAGGATATGAATAATACAAAGATGATTTTTTATAAGTTATAAATAATTTCTTTATATTATTCTAATCATTTTTATACTCAAAACTCTGGAGTGTACTGGAGTATGACAGGTGAGGATCTGCCTCTCCTGCCTACCCTGACCGCATGTCACTGTCCAATTAACATCTGATGCTTGCGGTCACTGATGAGAGGTGATTTGCTGTAGTGTAGCAAGTACAAACTAGTGGCAGGCTCTGGTTCTCTACGCTATTTAGTGTATGTGGGTATGACTTGCCAGGTGGCTCTGCAGGTGTATTGATGAGCACACTGTGGGCGATGGCTGTGTGCCCAAGCAGAGTCATTGGGTGGGACCTGGCAGCACAGCAGATATGTATGTCTGGTACAATAAGTGTGTCGTTAAGTGGGTGCGTTTTAGGTTGCATTGTGTGATATATGATGGGGGCACATGTGTACATACGTAACAGTAGTTTACATGTGTAGTCTCACTCGCAGTGCATAAAGAATGGGTTAGAGTTAGGGAACTTAAAAAATAAAAATGAATTAGCCCTAACGATTGCTGTAGTGTGTGTGGGGAGTGTTTATTAATACATTTAAACGGGATGCAGTTAATTTGCCAGCAATCAGGATACCGATGCCAGAATCCCGACCGCTGACAATGGCGACAGCCAGAATCCCAGCTAACGGATTAGTCCCACTCCACAAGAAGACTCTTTGTGCTCGCCCTGCTGCTGGCATGCCATTGTCGGTATACTGACGGCTGCCATCCCAACCGTCGGTATATCATACTGATCCCAATTAAACATTGTAAAATTGAGGGTAATATTTGGTGATCCAGCCAACATGTCAATTGTCACAATGTTGGCATTCTTAATGTTGATAGTTAAGATTTGGACATTGTTGAAATGAAGGTAGCTAACGTCTATCATATAGGAGCAGATGTATTAAGCCTGGAGAAGTGATAAAGCAGTGATAAGTGCAAGGTGATAACGCACCAGCCAATCCTGTAAATTTACATATTGGAGCTGATTGGCTGATGCATGATAACTTACCACTTATCACTGCTTTATCACTTCTCCAGGCATCTGCCCCATGTTTGCAAAATGTCAACATGTTCAAAATGTTGGCAAGTAACTGCTGACATTGGTGGTCATTCCGAGTTGTTTGCTCGTTGCCGTTTTTCGCAACGCAGCGATTAGTTGGAAAATGCGCATGCGCATGGTACGCAGCGCACATGCGCTAAGTAATTTAACACAAAACTTGGTAAATTTACACAAGCTCCAGCAACGTTTTTTTATTGCTCGAGTGATCGTAGTGTGATTGACAGGAAGTGGGTGTTTCTGGGCAGAAACTGGCCGTTTTCAGGGAGTGTGCTAAAAAACGCAGGCGTGCCAGGTAAAAACGCAGGAGTGGCTGGGGAAACGGGGGAGTGACCGGCCGAACGCAGGGCGTGTTTGTGACGTCAAACCAGGAACTAAACGGACTGAGGTGATCGCAGTCTAGGAGTAGGTCTGGAGCTACTCAGAAACTGCAGGGAATTATTTAGTAGCAATTCTGCTAATCTTTCGTTCGCAATTCTGCTAAGCTAAGATACACTCCCAGAAGGCGGCGGCCTAGCGTTTGCAATGCTGCTAAAAGCAGCTAGCGAGCGAACAACTCGGAATGACCACCATTTTACAAAATGCATATGTATCAAAGCTTGGGGAGAGATAAAATGGAGAGTGAAAAAATATCAACCAATCAGCTCTTAACTGTCACTTTACAGCAGGGATGGCCAAACCGGTCCTCGAGATCTACCAACAGTTCATGTTTTCCAGGCCTCCTGGAGATCTGTAGAATTGTCAGTTAGGAATGAATGCATCACATCTTAATTAGTAATGACTACACCTGTGGACCAGCTAGGTGGTCTGGAAAATGTGAACTGTTGGTAGATTTCGAGGACTGGTTTGGCCAGCTCTGCTTTACAGGCTGTGTTTGAAAACGGACAGGCTGATTGGTTGGTACTCTGTCTCTCCAGTTTATCTCTCTCCAAGCTATGATATATATTTTCCTGTAGTCACCGGCAGGGCCGTAACTAGGTGTGTGCCAATGGTGCAATGTCCACAGCGCAAATGCACTGTGGGCGCACCATCTGGCAGCACCAACTGCACGGCCGCCCGCCTTCCACCGCTGTAGCGCTGCCCTGTATGTAGTCGTGTGTGCTAGCTCCTTCTCTGCTGCTGAGTGCACTACTACACAGGCTGCAGCGCCACCTTCCCCCCCGGATAGGATATTCTGCCCTCCCATGCAGTGTCTCCAGGGAGAGATATAATGATGTCATTTGGGGAGGGGGCATTACTGATCACGGTGCAGCCCAGCGACTCCAGAGTCAGACCTCCGATGACCTTTCCCCCACCTGCCCTCAGTCACATAGCTTCCAGGAGGCTGCCAAGGGCCTGATCCTGCTTCTGTGCTGTCACCAGTTTCGGCACACTGGGCACTAGAGTGTGAGGCTGCGGGTCGCCCCTGGCACCAGTATTGGCACACTGGGCACTAGATTGTGAGGTCGCCGGTCACCCCCGGCACCAGTTTCGTGCACACTGGGCACTACAGTGTGAGGTCGCCGGTCATCCCTGGCACCAGTTTCGGCACACTGGGCACTAGAGTGTGAGGCCGCCGGTCGCCCTGGCACCAGTTTCGGCACACTGGGCACTAGAGTGTAAGGCCGCCGGTCGCCCCTGGCACCAGTTTCGGCAGACTGGGCACTAGAGTGTGAGGCGGCCGGTCGCCCCTGGCACCATTTTTGGCAGACTGGGCAGTAGAATGTGAGGGGGCTGGTCGCCCATGGCACCAGTTTCGGTAGACTGGACACTAGAGTGTGAGGCTGCTGATCGCCCCTGGCACCAGTTTTGGCACACTGGGCACTAGAGAGTGAGGCCGCCGCTCGCCCCTGGCACCAGCTTCGGCACACTGGGCACTAGAGTGTAAGGCCGCCTGTCGCCCCTGGCACCAGTTTCGGCACACTGGGCACTAGAGTGTGAGACAGCCAGTCGCATCTGGCACCAGTTTCGGCACACTGGGCACTAGAGCAAGAGGCTGCGGGTCGCCCCTGGCACCAGTTTTGGGCACACTGGGCACTAGATTGTGAGGCAGCGGGTCGCCCCTGGCTTCAGTTTCAGCACTAGAGTGTGAGGCAGTGGGATACCCCTGGCACCAGTTTCGTGCACACTGGGCACTAGATTGTGAGACCGCGGGTCGCCCCTGGCACCAGTTTCGGGCACACTGGGCACTTTATTGTGAGGCTACGGGTCGCCCCTTGCACCAGTTTCGGGCACAATGGGCACTAGAGACTGAGGCCGTGGGTCGTGGGTGATTTGTATTGTTTTTACCTTTTGGAATTAATCCACTGAGGCCTTAGAACCCTGTGGTTGCAACTACAAATCAGTGTTGTGTTTTCACTTTCCTGCATGGGCTCTTAAAGTAGATTTATCTGTATAAAGTGTATAAAGCATTGATAAGGTGTACGCACTGCGGGTACTTTGTATCGCCAGCGCTACTTAAGGTTTAAAGGTATAACATCATTGCAGTACTTTACTGTTAAGGGTTTAAAGTGTAAGCATATCATTACATTGTATCATTAACAAGGTTTAAAGGTTATCAATTGTGTGTGCGCTCGCTGTGTGTACTCCGTACACTCAGCGCGGCGTGTGTACACCAAGTGCGTACCACGTGCAGGACTCTGTACGCAAATAGCGTACAAAGTGCATAGCACGTGCATGTAGTCTAGCGGCCATAGCGGCTCAATGGTAAAAGTGTATTTAGAGGTATAGCTTTGCGGTCTAAGATAATATCAACATTATCAATTGGGAGCTCATCCGGTTCCTTCTCATATCCGCAGCCTAGCACAGTTTTCGCAGACTTTATCTATCAGCAAAGGGCGGAGAGGTATCCCCTGTAAACCTTCTCTTGGTCGGGGGATACAATAAGTGCTGATTAGATAAGCGTCTGCCCTGCATGGTTTGAAGGGATGCTGGAGGGATCCGTAAGGTAAGAACGCAAAAGCTATTTTTCTTTTTAAAATCTGTACATTTCTGTTTTGGCGCCACATGCGCACGCAACACACGCACACACCTGTATTTTGTACTTTGCATATCTGCTCACACAATTGCCATAATCACTGATTACTAGATTTATTTTGACCTGTACTGGAAAATTTGTTGCTATTTAGTTAACATATAGAGTTAATATTTAAGGGAGTTAATATTTAAGGGAGTAAGTGTAAGACGCACACGCAGCCTGGCCTAGTTGTAAAGGTTTATACAGTAGAAACTGTGTGTGTGTTAAGTAAGCGATTATAGTTAAATATCGCTTACATTTATAGAAGTGTGGGATTTGTAGTACTGCGGACGTACGGCCTTTGTACACGTGTCTCGGACACCGTTCGGGACTGCGTATGCAACGTAAAGGCCTACACACGTGGCGTGTTTACGCAACGTGCGTACAGGTACGCCCACTAAATACAAATCACACAATAGCATTGTTTCAGTTTACGGTAGCCACGCGATAATAGCACAAATTTGTTCAGTTTCCAATATTTAGTTTAAAAGAACCTTCTCTTACTGTGTCACCTCTGGGACTAAGGCTGTTTTATCTGAATGAAAGTTAATTTTCTGTACAGAAAAACCAAAGTGTATATGAGTGAACGAGCGTGAGTGTGCAAACAATAAAGGTTTTGTGGACCCAGGGAATTCGGGATCCCGTAGGAGACCACATCAGGTGAGTGGACACTTGGTGGCGTGGGAGTGGCTTTCTCACGTTAACATTGATTAGAGTACAAAGGAGCAATTAGTATAACAGCAGATCAAGAGGTCAGCGAAGTCAGAAAACCGCTGACAAAGTCAAGCGAAGCTCTGAATACCGTGGCCTAAAAGGTCAGCGGTGAGTTGTATAGAGAGCGCAGCCCCGGGGGTTGGCGTAGTACCCATATAGGCCTGTTCTGAAAAGCTCCGGCTGAGGTTTCGCAGCCTGAAAAACGATTCCATTGGTCGTATAGCGGATAAGTAACAGTTACTTATACGCCTTGCGATTGTACCGCGCGTTAGTGTGTGCAATATTTAGTTCAACTTGATACCCATTACGCCATTTGCGTAAAATCGCGGGATCATAGACGCTAATTGTAGCACACGCAACGTGATTTGTGTAACAGTTTTTTATTTTAAGGGAGTTTCGCTGGTCACTCAGGAAATCTCCAACGACCAATATTTACTAGGAAGGGTAAGTCACTCCCACACACTCTCAGTAAATAGAGGTTACATAGGGCCCTAGGTTGGGTACGACCGGTGCTGACGACAGTGCTTAGGTTTATTGGCCAACGTGGGCGTGAGTGGGTGAGAGCGCTCTGAGAACTTTCACCGTTGCCTTACCACTGAGTATTTTGTTTTTTTGTAGGAATTAGCTGAGAAGGAAATACCTGCAAAAGAATTGGGGCCAGTTGCTCAAGTAACGGACGATCAACCAGGGTTCAGGTTGATATTCCGCGGCCCAAAGGGTCGGCGAGGTACATAATGTGTGAGAAATATGGATCACACGCAGAGGTTTTATGCAATGAATGGGAACGTATGACTGCGGAAGATAGGGAACCATTCCCTAAGGTAGGCAGTTTTAATCCAGAGGTGTTGCAAAATTTAAGGAGAAGGATATGTCTAATAAAATCCAGAAAACAAAGGATTAGACATACAGATTGTTTACATTTATGGCAACAGGAGGGTGATATGCAAAGGGAATTAGCTCAAACAGCTGGTTCCAACCCTAGCAGGAAACTGATAGCAACTGCACCCCCACCACCGTACATTACAGGAGAGAAAGTGGCTACAGAGAATGGCATACTAATATATGTTAAGAGTGAACTTGATAAATGTATTAATACTAACCCGTGCAAGTTGTCTCCCATCTTAAACTTCCCTCAGGACTACGACCAAGAAGATGAGTCCAGCACGATATCGGCACTCTCTCTAGCAGCCACCATACAAGACACACAAGTGGGCACGGCCCAACCAGTAAGAGCAGTAGCAAAGGCCCCTAGCGGAGGGACAGGTGAGGTCGTGTCCACAGGTAAGTACGGTACAGTACATTATGCAGAGTCAATTGCACCTCACATTGTAGAAGCAACCCAGAATGATGTAATTGAACTAAATCCTGTCAGGGTGATCGCAGTCCCCAATGGGAAGACTGACGCTCAGGGAATCACTCCCGTCAGGAACATTGCTATGCATTGTCCCTGGTCCCGGACAGAATTGAGGACAATTATGTCTGAATTTCCCGATCCCAGGAAGGATCTAGCCGCATGTCAGAGGTTTATTAGATAACTAGGTAACGCCACCGAACCCACAAACAAAGATTGGTGGACAGTGCTACGGGCATGTTTGACCTCTAATATTGACCCTGTGAAATTCATTGCTGACTGTAAATTAGACGCAGAAGTACCTCTCACTGATGAATACAATCAGGAGAATGTAAAACAGATCAATCTGCAATTAGGAGTATACTTCCCAACTTTTGTCAAGTGGAATAAAATCTTCTCCATTAGACAAAAAGAAGGTGAAACTGCTTCTGAATATTTCCATCGAGCACTGCAGGAAATGGCTAGATACACTGGGGTCGAGGATATTAAGGAAAATGTACATCATAGGGAGGTAGCGGTGTCCGTATTAATGGACGGCTTGAAGGAAACATTGAGAACAGGGTGTCATGACTAAGGTTTTGTGAACCCGGTGCTAGCGAAGTCTGCGCGGGCGACTGGAGGACTACACGAATACCACCACTGACCTGGTTTGGAAGTGTTGTGGACTCGGGGTCTCTTCCGGTGACTGGGAAGAGGAACCGCGGCAGAGATGGCCGAATCCAGGTTCTCCTCATGCAGGATGAGGTCGGCAGACAGGAAGCACGTGTGGGCGCTGAAGGTCTCCTGAAAGACAGAACTGGAAAGGCGCTGATGAATCAGTGAAGAATAACAGGTACAACTGTGCTAAAGGGCACGGGGTGCTTGGGGACACTGAGATGCTTGGAGACACTGAGGTGCTTGGAGACACTGAGGTACTTGGAGACACTGAGGTACTTGGAGACACTGAGGTGCTTGGAGACACTGAGGTGCTTGGAGACACTGAGGTATTTGGAGACACTGAGGTACTTGGAGGCACTGAGGTGCGTAGAGGCACTGAGGTGCGTAGAGGCACTGAGGTGCGTAGAGACACTGAGGTGCATAGAGACACTGGGGTGCGTAGAGACACTGAGGTGCGTAGAGGCACTGAGGTGCGTGGAGGCACTGAGGTGATTGGAGGCACTGAGGTGCGTAGAGACACTGAGGTGCGTGGAGACACTGGGGTGCTGAGGCACGGAGGTGCTGGAAGCACGGAGATGCTGAGGCACGGAGGTGCTGGAAGCAGGGCCGTCTTTCCGTATGGGCTCAATGGGCTCTTGCCCAAGGGCCCCAGGAGTATAAGGGCCCTAGGCTGATAGCTGAGGGTCCCCTCTTTCCAGGGGTACCAGATTTTTGAAAATCGGCCTTGGGGAACCGGAGATATCCAACGTGAAAGCAGTGGTCCCCATCCGAGCCTGTTAATTGCTCTTCCCAGCCAGATATCTCAGGTTCTGTCTGACTTAGAGTTTTTCTGAGGGTATAATCCAAAAGCTGGGACTCTTCCCTTTTGCTGGACGCTGGCAGCTTGTCTCTACTGTGCCCAGAACCAGAGATATCAGCCTTCCAGCAGCTGGTCCCTGCTCCAGCTCCACGTGCCTGGTATACAGTTTTATATATTCATTGGAGGATTGCTCTGGCTCCTGAACTCTGATCCCCAAGTCCCCAAAACCTTCAGAAAGGTGGGAATCTCTAGTTTTTTATCCCATTCAAAACAAAGAAATATATTTTCAGGAACTTGAGATATCTGCAGTCAAGCAAGCTGCCCTCCCACCAGAAAATGATGAATATTAAGCCTACTCCACTATCCATCCCTCCCCTGTGTATTAAACACCCCCTACCACCCCGGAAGTCATGTACCGGGGCCCCTTCATTCAGCCCAATGCCCTCTTCTACAGTTTAGTGTTCTCCCTCCCGCCCCATCTGTGCAGTAAAGGAGCAATTAGCAGAAATTACTGCTCCAGGTCCTACATGCTGAGCAGAAGATAGAACACCCCCTACCACCCACGGGACATCAAAGCTGCTGCTGATAGCACCCCCCAGCCCTACCGCTGGAGGATGGGTAGGGGGCCCAATGCATTGCTGTGCCCAGGGGCCTACACTGCCGTTAAGACGGCCCTGGCTGGAAGCACGGAGATGCTGAGGCACGGAGGTGCAGAGGCACGGAGGCACGGAGGTGCTGGAAGCACGGAGGTACTGAGGCACGGAGGTGCTGGAAGCACGGAGGTACTGAGGCACGGAGGCACGGAGGTGCTGAGGCACGAAGGTGCAGAGGCACGGAGGCACGGAGGTGCTGGAAGCACGGAGGTGCGGAGGCACGGAGGTGCTGGAAGCACGGAGGTACTGAGGTACTGGGATCCGGGAGCTCTGGAGATCACAACCTTAGGGAGCTCAGCAAGAATGCTCACACATAGCTGTGTGTGACACAAGGAACTGGCGCCGTTTCTAATTCAGCCTCCTGATTTATACTTCCTGGTCCTTGGTGATTGGTGAGCAGGATTAGGTGATGCAGAGAGTCTCAGGCTGGCAGAGGATTGAACAACTCTGGGTCAGGTGAACAGTCACTGTCATGTGACTACTCTAGCCAAGGCTGTGATGTAGAATGAGGCCTAGCAGGCCGAGAGAACACTGAAGCCTGGACTTCTGCAAAACACAGGATGCTGGCTTTTAGACCTAAAGTTCAGATTACTGAATTCAGCCTCACACAGGAGATCACCACAGGTGGAGCTAATTAACTATTACCTCTCAGGCAGAGAACTCAGGAAAACTCAGTGCTGACAAGCTGTTTAACTCCGTGAGTGAAAAGACACAGGATCCAGGACAGATGGCAGGGGTAAGTCACCAAATATAAAACCTACAGTCAGGATTGTGACACAGGGGGTACAAACCACTCAACCTAACTGGAGAGGTATCTCGGTGGCTGCATTAAGAGAGTCCGCTTTTGAGCATGATCGGAACATCATTAGGCACAGGGAGTCACAGGGGGATAAGCTGATGACAGTAAGTATAAAAGCCCTGACAACGGAGCCACATCAGCCAAAACCCCAGACCCCTGATGGTAAGTCGTATGTGGTAAAATGTTATAAATGTCAGAGGGAAGGACACTGTAATTTTAAAGACCCACATAAGGTATATCGACCCCCTAGACCAGAACATGACTCACAGTATGACACACGTAATTGGGATCAGTGACCGCATAGGAGGAATTACGAGCCACATGCAGGGGAAACAAGGAGGTACCTAGGAAGGACTGGCAGACCTCTGGGAATTCTCAGATACCCCCCTCACATATTGTAGCTGCCAACGCGCTGCGGGAGGGTCACAACATACAATAGGGGTTAGGCCACACCTGTAGTTTGCAGCCAGTGAAGTTGATTGCTAGCCTTGGAAATTAACCCGAGGTTACGGTTGATGTAGCTGGTAGATCACTACCTTTCCTTGTAGATACAGGGGCGGCCAGGTCAGTGTTAAATTTAACGGTAGGTATGAAGACCATGGGTAAAACAATTTCAGCAATGGGGGTAACAGGAGTAGTGCAACACTATCCCTTAAGTAGACCAGCAGAGATTACGATAGGGCCTTTGCAAACCAAGCATTCCTTTTTGCTAGCTGCTCCGACTAATCTACTTGGGAGAGATTTACTGTGTAAGATGAGGTGTGTCATATATTGTACTCCTGAGGGTGTCTTCTTAGATATACCCGAGAATCACGTTCAGGAAGTGCAGGATATGTTAGACACCCCACAAAGGTTAATGTCACACTCTGCTGTTATAGGCAGGTGTCCATCCAAGGTAGAGGAAATGATCTCCCAGATACCGGAATCCCTCTGGACCAAAGATGGACAAGACACTGGATTGATGGCAAACGTAGCTCCTGTAGTAGTGCAAGTAAAAGATGGTAGGATAGCTCCAAAAATCCCACAGTATCTTCTGAAGCCAGAGGTGGAATTAGGAGTGTACCCAGTCATAGAGCGCTTGCTACAACAGGGCATCCTAGTTAGGACGTCCAGCACTGCAAATAGTCCCATCTTCCCTGTGAAAAAATAGTGGGGGGAGGGGTTACAGGCTAGTGCAGGATCTAAGGGGGATAAACAAGATAGTTGAGAGCCAATTCCCCGTAGTGCCAAATCCAGCTGTCATCCTCATGCAAATTCCTTCTACTGCGAAATTTTTCACTGTCATTGACCTCTGTTCTGCTTTGTCCCTCTGCACCCTGACAGCCAATACTTGTTTGCATTTACATACAGGGGAGTACAGTACACCTGGACACGCTTACCCCAAGGTTTCATTGACAGCCCAAGTATTTTCTCCCAGGCTTTGCATGACTGTTTACAATCCTTTCAACCTGAGAGCGGATCAGTATTAATACAGTATGTAGATGACTTACTGCTGTGTTCTGACTCACTCGAATCGTCCTTGAAAGACACGAAACAGCTTCTGTTTCACCTTTCTAATATGGGACACAAGGTTTCAAAGGATAAGTTACAGTTGTGCCAGACCAAGGTGAAATATTTAGGACATTGCTTAACACAAGGACTGAGACACCTCACCGCTGATAGAATACAGGCGATTTGCGACATGACTCTGCCACAAACCCAGCAACAGATCCGCACTTTCCTAGGAATGTGTGGGTACTGCCGAAACTGGATCTCAGGGTTCTCCATACTGGCTTTACCTTTGCAAGAGATGGTCTCGTCAAACAAACCAGATCGGATTTCGCACACAGATGAGTCCGAACTGGCATTTGAGAGACTTAAGCAGTGCCTATCACAGGCACCAGCATTAGGTATGCCAGATTATGGGAAATCCTTTGAATTATACGGTACGGAGAGTGCTGGGTGTGCGGCAGGTGTGCTAACCCAGAGACATGGTGATGCCAGCAGGCCGGTAGCTTACTACAGTGCACAGTTGAACACCGTAGCACGGTCTCTCCCCACATGCTTGCGAAGTGTTGCAGCGATAGCTTTGCTAGTGAGTAAAAGCGAAGATGTAGTGTTGGGACACAACCTGACCATCCATACTCCTCATGCAGTGTCAGCCTTACTGAACTCTGCCCAAACCAGACATGTCTCATCAGCACGGTTTACAAGGTGGGAATTAGCACTAATGGCCCCTGTAAACATCACCATAAGGAGATGCAGCACACTAAATCCTGCTACTTATCTCCCAGGTGTGCCTGGACAGGCACAAAGGGTGGAGGATGAGAGTGATGGTGAAGGAGGATTTAGTACAGACACTGACACACATGATTGTATGGAATATCTGAACCAAACTTTCACTGCAAGACCCGACATTAGTGACAACCCACTGGAAGGCGTAGATTTTATTTTTTACACTGACGGTAGTTGCCACAGACAGACGGACTCGGGAGACTTGTGTACTGGATACGCAGTCGTAGATGACAAAGGTATCATAGAAGCTGAACCCCTGGGCCCACCGCACTCAGCACAAGTTGCTGAGCTGGTCGCCCTAACCAGAGCGTGTGAATTGGCTAAGGGTAAGTCAGCCAATATTTATACAGATTCTAGGTATGCCTTTGGAGTAGTGTATGATTTCGGGGCCCTATGGCGCCTCAGAAATTTCATGACGGCAGCTGGCACACCTGTAGCGCATGCATCCCATATAAAAAGGCTTCTAACAGCGATACAGGAACCTGACAGAGTGGTTGTTATCAAGTGCAAAGCCCACACTTACAGTCAAGACCCAGTGTCACTTGGTAACAGCCGGGCAGACATAGCTGCTAAATCAGCAGCCAGCACCCCCACACAGACAGATATCACACAACTGATGGTATTCAATACCGTCAACACACAAAAATTAAGTGAAATGCAAAATTTGTGTTCTCCACAGGAAAAGACAGTCTGGAGGTCAAAAGGATATGGCCAGGAGTCCTCAGGATTCTGGACAGATGGACAGGGTAAGCCAGTAGCCCCTAGAGCATATCTTCCAAGTTTAGCTCAGGCGGCACACGGTCTGACTCATCTGGGCAAGGAGGGTATGTGTAAGCTGGTGAGAGCCTACTGGTGTGTGCCAGGATTCTCTTCTCATGCGGGTAAGAGAGCAATGACATGTCTTACCTGCTTGAGGAAGAATATTGGAAAGTCAATACTAACAGAACCATCCCATATTCCGCCAACAGACGGCCCTTTTCAGGTAATACAAATTGATTTCATACAGTTGCCACCCTGCAGAAATTTAAAGTATGTGTGAGTTTGTATTGATGTGTTTTCAAATTGGGTAGAAGCATTCCCCGCTGCCACAAATACTGCTACGTTCACTGCAAAGAAGATCGTGCAGGAATTTGTGTGCAGATATGGTATCCCTAGGATAATTGAAAGTGATAGGGTACCCATTTTACAGGTGAAGTCTTTCAGGTTATGTGCAAACTAATGGGAATTAATAGTAAGCTGCATACTCCGTACCGCCCACAGGCGAGTGCGAAAGTGGAAAGAGTAAACAGCACTATTAAGAACAAGTTGAGCAAAGTGATGGCCGAAACAGGATTGTTGTGGCCAGAAGCTTTGCCACTTGTATTGTACAGCATCAGAACCACTCCCAGGTCCCCCCATAACCTATCACCCTTTGAGATTATTTTTGGTCGACAACCTCATGTAATGATTGACCCCCAGGATGATTTGAAATGCAATAATGAAGTGACTGTGAAATATTTGGTTAAGATGAGCAAGCAGTTGAGGAATCAAAACAGCAATCTAAAGCTGGTGATTCCTGACCTACCAAACAGTAATTGTCATGACACTGAACCTGGGGATTATGTAATGATTCAAAATTTTCTACGCTCAGGTTGTCTTATTGACCGGTGGGAAGGACCGTACCAAGTCTTACTGACCAGCACGACAGCATTGAAGGTTGTCGAGAGAGAGACTTGGGTCCACTCGTCCCACTGTAAGAAGGTCGCTGACCCAGAGAAAGCCCGTGACAAAGAGCAGAGTGTGGAGGAAATCGTATCACTGGAGTGTCTGTTCCGGGAAGGTTGAGAGGCAGGACTGTTGTCACGGCACCTGAGCACAGAGAACTACAAGACCAGAGGCGGTTGTCGCACCAAATTTCTTTTTCCTTTTTATTATTTTCTCCATCTCCCATTACCCTCTTTTCCCCCTTCCTTGCTCCTTTTTCTCTCCCCTTAGCAAGATGGACATACCCCAAGAGACTGCATTCCGGGTTTTCCTGTTGACCCTGTTGTTGACCAGAGCAGTCTGTTTCGGTGAGAGTACCAGAGAGGTCGAGAAAGGATCTGGAATGGGTTCTGATGACAAGGACGGATTTGTAGAATTCCAAGAGCAACACATTCACCAAGCAAAGGCGAGTATCAGAAAACGATCTGGTTGTCAAGAAACTAGGAGGCACTGTGCAGGGTTATTGGCTGAGGAAAATTGTATTTGTAGAAACTGTGAAAACATAGTTGAGGACGGGTGCATCCAGAGATGTCAGTCCAGCCTTAATATCAACATGGACCGTCATCCATTGAGTGACTATCACTCATTAGTGGGTAAGGTTTTAAACCAAACAGAATGCTGGGTGTGCTCACAAGTACCTCAAGGTCAGAGCAAGTCAGGACTAGTACCGTATCCTTTAACAATAGATGAGGTACTTGAATTAAGGGGTGGGAGACCGGTGGACAAGAAATTTAATATTTCTAGGCCCCCTAGTTTGAAGCTCCACCAATATCATGTGGATAGATCCTTAGTATGTTTCAACATTTCTAATCCCCGAAAGCCGGGAAATTGGGAAGTGACATGGAATAACCAAACCATGGCATTTTCACACAGAGCCGATAGAATGCCCGTAGACACTGAACTTATACGCCAAAAAGCCGACGGTGGCAGGTATTTTCGGTACAGGTTTACGCTAGGAAGTAGGACCATGCGAGTTGGAGAAGTACTGTGCGCATATCATACAGCCTGATACATGTACTGAACAGATGAAGGACGTTCACCGCAATGCTCAAGCTCCTTACACTCACACTCACTATGAACACATCGTTAAGAGACACCTTATAGATAGGACAGAGCACGCAGCCTCTGATTTGATCCACGAATCCACCGGGATTCAATTCCTACTCGCGTTAGATATCACCCGTACCGCCAGAGGAATTATAAATTTTAGGTATATTCATGCGCTAGCGAAAAATAAAATATCTCCCAGCGCTTATAATTCTCAAGTGTATCAATATATTTCCTACTATAGTAGCCGAAGTACTCAAATTTATGAATAAATACAATAAAAATTTTATTTCATAAATGATAATATTTTCTTTATTTAAAGTATGGTGTTAACAGTACATAAAAAAAGGAGGGTGGGAGGAATTTGATCTAAAACTATTAACCAATTAAAATCAATAAAATTGTGATCCTAATACCGGTATACTTTAGACAAAAAACAAAACAACATATAACATGTACTAAAGATGGTAAACTATTTTCAGCTGTTTAACTCAGTTAAAAGTCCACGGTTATAATTTCCAATCATATTCCCATTCCCGGCTGGACGATTGAATTTTTATTGGGGAAATGAATCCTAGGTTTCCAGAAAAAAGGCTATGCTAAAATGGATCCAGTAACTCTGTTTACTGTGGTAATTAGTCCTTTGCTCACATCAACATATTATCAAGATCAAATCAGCATTCTTAGCTAGAAGTATAGTGTATGCAGACTTACTCAATTGCCACAGGTCCAGAACAAATCAGCATTCATGACCAGGAGTAAAGTGTATGCAGACTTACTCAAATGCCACAGGTCCAGAAAAAAATGCGGGTGTCTGCCGGCAGACAGTTGTTGGTGGTTTCAGCGATCAACTAGTTTCGCCTGTCTAAGCAGGCTTCCTCAGGATGGCCGAGTGCACCTTCTACCCCGCACTTTAAACTCTCCCAGGCATATGTTACCATGGCGACCGGGATCTCTCCGCCCCTCGCCAATTTCCGCTGCACATAGCCCAGCATTATGTTGTTATGGTGACCGGAATCCCTCGTCGCGTCGCGTCACTTCCGCTTCCTGTCTCTCGCGTTTGTTGTCATGGTAACCCGGATTTTCATAGTGTATTGTTGCTTCCCTGCGTCGCGTCACTTTCAGGCTAGTGGCGCAGCCCACATGACGTTCCACTCTCTTTCACCCAGCATCAGGTTACCATGGTGACGGGGATCTCCTTATCACATCACCTCCTCGTTCTCTCAGATATTTCAGTTCTTTCTGCTCCCAGCATTTTCCATTTAATTCTTTAAAGTATGTATAAGAGACATCTCTTATTGGCCATTTTTCTTTAGTTGTTTATCCATGTCCTTTGATTATATTGTAACACTTGCTTCTATTATTGCATCTAGATGGTCTCATAATGGAAGGAAAGCGTTCTGTTATATACACACACACAGTCCCTTATTTCACTTTAATCTCTAGTTCCCGACCGTTCTTTATGATCTATTTTTATTTTTGTTTTTATTTATATTTTTATTTCCTTCTCAGGACTGTAGTATCATACACAAACACATTTATCATTATCACAAACAATTAACATACACAGAACAGTGCCTAGGGGTAAAAGTTAGGTATGCATAACTCCCACCCCATTCCCCTTCTTTTTTCTCTTGTGCTATTTGAATCCTATTCTTTTAGAAACGGATAGAGTTCCCAATCTATGTTTAATCCCTTGGGTATAAGGGTCCCTAGTTCAAAAATCATTCTCGCTTCTTCCTTAAGGAGTGCACTATCCCAGTCCCCCCCTCTCCATGATTTTTGTATTAGTTTAATACCAATAAATTCCAGAGCTGCAGGGTTGTCGTCATGGACTTTGAGGAAGTGTTCTGGAATGCTGTGATTGTCCTTCTTAGTCCTGATGTTATTTAAATGTTCATTTATTCGGATTTGAAGGCACCGATTGGTCTTCCCTACATATTGAAGCCCACAGGGGCAGGTCATCAAATAAATCACCCCCTTCGAATTGCAAGTGATTTTCTCCTTTATTTTATATTCTTTTCCTGTACTGTTGGATTTATATTTCACTATTGGTTTCGTAGATATATTCTTCGTTTTTCTGCAAACCACGCAATTATTGCACCTATAGAATCCCGGCTCCATATCTTTTAACCAACTCGTTTTATCCCTCCTATCGTTCTTACAGTAGCTCCTCACTAGGCTATTCTTTAGGGTAGGTGCCCTCCTATAGATTATTTTAGGTTTCTCTGGTAGGAGTTCTTTAAGCTCTTCATCTGCAGTAAGGATGTGCCAATGTTTGTATAGACTTTCTTCTAAAAGTCTCCGTTGACTCGAAAATCCCGTTAGGAACATCACATCCTCTTTTTTACTCTCAACCTTACTTTTTACCGGAGGAGGTCAGTCCTATTCATCTTATCCACTTCATCCTTATTCATCTCCAGATCACTCTTTCTGAAGTTCTTCTCTCCAAATTTGTTCATAAGATCCAATGCTTGTGCCTCATAATCTCCTCTCTTAGAGCAATTTCTCTGTATTCGTCTAATCTGGCCTTTGGGGATATTGGCCAACCACTTTGGATGATGGTTGCTCTTGAAGTCTAGATAACTATTACAGTCTACTTCCTTACTGAATGTTCGTGTTTCAATCTGATCATTCTCAATGAAGATGGTCAGATCTAGGAAGTTTATACTTATATCGCTGATCTCCCTTGTAAATTCCAGATTGTATTCATTTTTATTTATCTCTATGATGAATTGTTCCAGATCTTCTTTCGTCCCATTCCAAATGATGAACACATCATCTATAAATCTTGCCCATAAAATCAAATTGGGAAGGTACTCATTGTTTGTCCATATAGACTCGTTCTCCCACTGGGCAAGAAAGAGATTAGCATAGGAAGGCGCGAAATTCGTACCCATAGCTGTTCCCTGGGTTTGCCTGTAGTATTTACCCCCATACCAGAAAAAATTGTGCTCTAGGGTGAATCTTATCCCTTCCAATATGAAGTCAATTTGATCTCCCTTCATTTTTGATTCCTTTATGAGAATCTTCTGCACATTTTCTATTCCTTGGTCATGTCGAATTGAGGTATAAAGCGATTTCACATCACATGTTGCCAATAAATCGCCTTCTTTCCATTCTATCCTGCTTAATGTATCCAAAATCTGTATTGTGTCTTTAATGTAGCTCCGTTGTGTATTCACTAGTTTCTTCAAAAAGACATCAATGTAGCATGATAGATGAGATGTTAATGACTGGATTCCTGCCACTATCGGCCTTCCTGGAGGGGTGTTCAAATTCTCATGGATTTTTGGTAGTTGGTAGAATAAGGCCACTTTTGGATGTTCCCGATATAGGTATTTAAATTCCTCTTTCGTAAGTAAACCCTTTCCCAAAGCTTCCTTCAGGATCCTCTCCAGGTCCTTCTTATATTCTTCCATGGGATTCTTTTGTAATTGTTGGTATGTGTCGGTATCTTGCAATAATCTCAGACATTCCTTATCATAGCTCCCTTTATCCATAATTGTAATACCCCCCCCTTATCTGCTTGTTTAATAACAATCTCTTCATTTTAAAGAAAATATTATCATTTATGAAATAACATTTTTATTGTATTTATTCATAAATTTGAGTACTTCGGCTACTATAGTAGGAAATATATTGATACACTTGAGAATTATAAGCGCTGGGAGATATTTTATTTTATTTTTTGGTTCAGATTTTAAGAGGCTAGTGGAAAGCCTTTTTTTCTCCATAGCAGCTGTAACTAATCAAGTGAGGCGAACAAGGGTAGTCCTCAAATCCCCCTTTTTTTTGTCATGCGCTAGCGAACCTGATAGATAATATCACCGAGATGTATGATGACACCTTCAGGTATACAGGGAGGGAATTGCAAGCTTACAAAACGGAACTGATCCAGCACAGGATGGTTCTCAATTATATCACAGCGGTGACAGGCGGGTACTGTGTCACCTTAGCAACTCAGTATGGTGTGAAGTGCTGCACGTATATTACAAACAGCACTGATGACCCAACCGAGGTCATAGATCAAAAGATGGACGATATCTTGCAATTGAAATGGGAGTTCCGAAGGAGACACAACCTTACCCTTGCTGCTGTGAGTAATGAACTGACCGGCTGGGTCTCATGGTTGAACCCACGCAATTGGTTCTCAGGTTTAGGAGAATGGGCTCAAAATGTTATCGTGAGTGTAGGAAAGTTTCTCCTTTGTATCCTGGGAGTCGTCGTAATGATTGGTTTGACATTTAGATGTGTTCGATTTTTAATGCGGTGCAAGCGCAGTACCAAAGTGATGAGTTTGAGGAGCTGGGGCATTGTTACAACAACTGATTTAATTTATGACCCATCAATTGAGACAATGTTGTGATAAGACGTGATTCCACGATCCGTTTCTTTCACCCGTTTCTCCTTTGTTTTTCCCTCAAGCAAAAATACATCCATTCTGAAGAAACTTTGATGAAGTATACATCCATTCGGAAAAGACTTTGATGGACATTCTAAAGACTTTGATGGACACTCAAAAGACTTTGATTAACACTCACAGCAAGGATACACCCATCCGGACAAGACTTCAACCAACACCTAAGAATGATTGCACAATTGTTATGTGAATGTATTTGTGATACGTGTCTTATCTTCATCCCTACAACCTTCAGGTAGTATCACACATAGTCGACAGGTGATATATATATATATACACATATTAGCATTCACATGTATTCCCCCTCCATGTATCATCAACTAAATGTGCACCCCATTTGTTGGAACAAGAAGCCGAAAAGAGCTCGGTAGTGTTTGTTGGCCCACTTACAGACCCTTAATACGGGATAAGAAGGATTTAATGTATACTTCGCAATACCTCGAAGCTTATCTAGAACATGTACGGCACGATGATACATGCCCCTCAGACATGGATTTCATACATACATGCTTTTACTATCCCACTAGGCCATACATTTCCTGCCTACACCTCTCCTCTTACCATCCAATTATTTTATAGATATTGTATTGTATATTTTTCTGTTTAATGTTTAGATAGTGGCAGTTATTGTTGACTGCCAAAGGGTGGACTGTCAAAGTCGAAAAATATTGTAATGCATGCCTAACGTAGTAACCCCATGCACATGCCCGCTGCGCGTGCACTCGCTCTGCCGTGTGTGCGCATATCCGCAATTTGCATAACGGAGCTTTACACGGCCATGCGCCTTAGCGCGTGGTATGCGCATTTACGGTAGGGTTTGTGAGCGCATAGCGGGTTATTAGAACATTACATATTTAACCCAAATAGTGTACATTGTAGATATAGTTCCCCTAGACCATGTCAGCGAGTATTAATAGTTTAGACAGTTCCTGGACAGAGAGATTCGCCTTTCCATGATATGAAGGGTCAGATAAAGGTTGGAAGGTGATGTCTAGTATCCAGCTGTAGGGTATTTTGAGGGTAACATTCCGGTGTTAGTTAGAGAAAGATTGCTTGTTCCTGCGTATAGTTATGTACAAAAGTAGAATATGAACATTAACTGTATTTACTGTATTTTATGTATGCGGTGGGAATCCAGAGGATACCACCCACAAGAGCAGTTGGGGAAAGACATCGCCCACCTATTCAAATCCACCTATGACCTTTTCTGTAATGTGGAGACACATCCCTGTGTCCAATGGACAATGAGATTACAGTGACCATTGTATTGTGTATGCCTGTTGTGTATAAAAAGACCATTGTTGCCTGGCCGGTGGGAAGACTCTAAACGCTATCTGTATGACCAGCGGAGGACCGAGCCGGGTTGCGCTTGCGAACATTCTCACGTATGTATATTTCTGCGTAGCACGTGCATGTAGTCTAGCGGCCATAGCGGCTCAATGGTAAAAGTGTATTTAGAGGTATAGCTTTGCGGTCTAAGATAATATCAACATTATCAGGGCACTAGAGTGTGATGCCACAGGTCACCCCTGGCACCAGTTTTGGCACACTGGGCACTAGACTGTGTGGCCACGGGTCGCCCCTGGCACCAGTTTCAGCACACTGGGCACTAGATTGTGAGGCCGCGGGTTGCCCCTGGCACCAGTTTCTGGCACACTGACACTAGATTGTTAGCCCGGGGGTCGCTCATGGGACCAGTTTCGGGCACACTGGGCACTAGAGTGTGAGGCTGCGGGTTGCCCCTGGCACCAGTTTTGGGCACAATGGGCACTAGACTGTGAAGCCGCGGATCACCCCTGGCACCAGTTTCGGAACACTGGGCACTAGAGTGTGAGGCCGTAGGTTGCCCCTGGCACCAGTTTTGGCACATTGGGCACTAGAGTGTGTGGCCGCGGGTTGCCCCTGTACCAGGCCGTGAGAAGAATAAAATGACAATGAATAGTGAGCTCAGGCTTAATGGGTTTTCTTGTGAATTTTGCAGATACTTTTTCTGTTTATTGCTAAATATTTGGAATATAAGGTTTACATTACTAATACATTATATGTAATTTAATAAACATATATACTCAAAATTGATCTGGAGTAAATATTAAAGTATTATGAGTTGGTTTTAATGTGTGATTGGCCACAGATAAGTACAGTACATCATGCAGCAATGGTATCTTCAGCGCTATTACTATGTGCAGAGTATATCTTACCCATCCATCGCACTCCACATAGTCTACAGCTGAGCGCACAGAAGTATGGGCAACATCTGCACTTGCAACTGAGAAGGTATAACTGGGCTGTAAGGGGCATTCCTACTGGGGCAAAGCTAAGTGAGGGCATGTCGATACAACTGCGCTTTATGCAGCATTGGACGTAAGATTAAATACGCCGGTTTTCAGGCATTACATTTGCTGGTTGCTGCAAGTCTGCACTGATGATGATTACAGGTATCAAACCAAGGGTAAGATGCACTAAGCTATGGAGAGAGATAAAGTGGAGAGAGATAAAGTACCAGCCAATCAGCTCCTGTCTTTTTTTCAAACACAGCCTTTAACATTTATCTGCCAGTCTGCAACCTGGGGGGCGAACTGTGGATCCCCGTCACCCGCATCCTCTCAGCTGGGCTCCGGACCTGTTCACCTGCTGGGGGGACAGCGTGCTGTGGATCCCTGGCGCCCACGATCAGAGGTACTGTGCCGTGAGCTGCATGCTTCATTCAACAGGGGCTCCTTCTCTGCAGATGATTCTACGGCTGTTGTCCCCTGGCTCTAACCAGCTACTGGGTGGTGTGTGCTGCCTGACCCGTGCACCGGGTCATCTAGCTGGGTGGCCGTGACCTGCTTGCTCTGTAGTGAGGAATCTCTGGTGTCCTCTGAGAGCTCCGCTGCGGACGCCCTCCCTCAGCCGATCCCCCTACTGCCCGTCCCTCTCAACTCCACTCTGGGGCCATTATATTGCCCTGCTATTGCTTATAGAGTGCCCCATTTTTAGTGCCCCTTGGCACGATTAGACACGTGGGGCTTCTATTTATTTCTCCCCACAGTGATACTCTTTAGCTGGCACCTGTTGCCCCGCTAATTACTTACTGACCACTAGTATGACGCTAAACTATCCTTATCCTCAGCGCTCTCTAAGGGATGTGCTCTAGTCACGAGACCTCTGTCTGGGGGCCTTACGACATGTCTTTCTAATGTGACCATACCTCCCTCTGGTCCCCTATTTGTATAAAAGTACTACCTGTGCTCTCATTCTCCCCTATCTCTGAGGTGTAATCTACATTCCCCCTCCTACCCTCCCTTGCTATGTCGCAAAGAAATAAGAAAGGCCAAACGGCCCCCACAAACTTTTGGGAACAAAACTAACCCCACACAGTCACAGCGGTCCCTCCTGGACTCGCCTTCTTCCCCCCAATCCTCTGACTCCTGTATCGACCCACAGATACAGCGGTGTTGACCAGCCTACTAGAAGGCGTGCAATCCGCTTTTAACCAAGAACTCTCCAAGGCGGTCTCAGAATTTAAATCGGAAATTGCTTCTTTGGGTTCCAGGACCGATGCTCTGGAAACCAAGACCGACGACCTATGTCGCTCCCAAATGCACATGGACTCGGAACTTACTAAGCTCCAAGACGAAATCGATATACTCAAGGAGAAGCAGGAAGATCAAGAAAATCGCTCCCGCCACAATAATCTCCGTATCCGGAATGTTATGGAATCTGTGTCTGGCCCTACAGGCGTTTCTAGGAGACTTCTTTCAGCACCCGGTACCAGACCTTTCTGATGATGACTGCCTCTGTGACAGAGCCCATAGAGCTTTAAGGAGCAGACCCTCGGCATCTCAACCTCCCAGAGATGTTATTGTCCGCCTACACTACTATAAATCCAAAGAGCGCATTTTGTTTTCCACCCGAGACACTCCTACTATTCCTTTCCGAGACATGCATCTGCAAATATACCAGGATTTGGCCCCTTCCACTATTCAGAAGAGGAGGGACCTTCAGCCTGTTACGAGGATTCTTCGCCAGCATAATATCCGATACAGGTGGGGCTTCCCTTTTCTCCTCCAAGTCTCTGCCAACAATGTCGTGGACCCGATTAAGACTCTGGCACAGGGTCACGACTTACTAGCAAAAATGGATCTGCTCCCAGACCCCGCCCATGCCTCCACCCCACCGATCTCTCCTACACCTCAACGCCCAAGCCTCCAGCAGCTGAGTGGACAAGAGTGGGCCGTCAACGTTCCGAGGAAGCGGACCCCCCTTGACTATACTTGGTCGCTCTCTGTGCCTCTACCCTTACTTGCCGCAACACATTGACTTGGTTTATTTTTCAGACTTTGTATTGTTTATGTTTATTGGCCAACAGACCCCGCCATATCTTTTTTAGCTCCGCCCGCAGTTGAACTTATATATGGGCCGGTCTCGCCACCAAGTCGCAGGCCCTGCCCGGTCTCTTTAGGCCGTTTCTCGTCCTTTTCCCCCGTGTTATGTGTGTGTTGTGTTTTTTTTGTGTTTTTTTTTCTTTTTTCTCTCCAACCGGTTCTCTATGAGTCTATGGTACGGACTTTCGCATAACGGTTCCAGTTAGGCCCATTTCTTCATTCCATTCAATTTCATATTAGTTATTTCAGTTTGTCTGGTTAACCTTTAAACTGTTGTTGGGTGTTATAGGGCCGCCTTTGATCTGATTACTGTATGACTGCTTATGTGTTATTGTTTAGAAGTCTTGCAGACCTGAACTGTTCTAATTCGCTGCTTGGTATTGTGTAAACCCCCCCTCACACACACACACACATTTTTTTTATTTTTTTTTGTGTGAACCCTTTCCCTTCCCATCCCTACAGGTAGTACACCGTATCTTTTCCCTACGTTTAGGAAATCTTGCTGTTCTGTTGGAACTCTCCGGCAGTTGGGGACCAGAGTTCTCTGGTCGCACCGGTTTCGAAACCCACCACCCCCATGCACCCTTTGTTTGTAGAGATTGCATTTTGTTTGTTATTGATACAGCGGCCCCTTATCGGGACCCACCTTTTTAGGGTTTACGCCCTTATGGGCACCCTCTGTCTCTTTTTCTTTTTCATCCTATGCTGTAGACTTAACCTCTCTCTTCCCCCCCTTTTTCTCGACTTTTCTCTTCTTGGGTTGGACACTTGCTATTTTTTATTTTTATTTTCCTCCTCTCAGCGCATTCAGTGTTTTCAGGAATATAGAGCTGACCCCTTCTTTGCTACTCAGTTATGGCTCTGAAATTATTATCAATTAATGTTAATGGGCTAAACTCCCCCAAAAAATGTACTGTGGCTCTTAGCGCATGTAAGAGAGAGAAGGCAGATATTGTTTTTTTTCAAGAAACACATCTCACGGGTCTACACACCCAACTAAAAGGCAAGCAGTACTCTCAGACCTTTTTTGCCTCGGCTAATTGTAAAAAAAGGGGGGTCGCTATTTTAATTCACCGCAACGTTCCCTTTATTCACTCTAAAACAATAACGGACCCGGAAGGGCGTTGTATTGTGGTAATTGGTTCCCTACGCTCTGAAACCTTCACTCTCGCCTATATATATGCCCCGAATCAAGACCAGTCCCAATTTTTCCTAGTTTTATATAAGCGTCTTCAAAAGGTTGCACAAGGTCACATAATTCTAGGTGGGGATTTCAATGCTGTTATTGATCACTCATTGGATAAGTCCGGCCCTCCAGGTGCTAAGAAAGTCGTTACCGCTTCTAAAGCTTCTCTCACCCTTTCCTCGTCTCTTAAACAATTGAACTTATGCGACTCATGGCGGTTATGTCACTCCTCGGCTCGAGACTACACACATTATTCAGCCCCTCATCAGCAATACTCACGCATTGACATGCTCCACATTTCTCAATCCTCTGCCTCTTTAATTGCGGATGCTGGTATATCCCCCTTTACGTGGACTGATCATGCCGGCGTCTATATTGTATTAGACCTCCTCCAGGGCCCTCCACCCACTCGTAAATGGCGTCTAGATGACACATTATTGCTACACCCTTCGACCTTAACTGACCTCAAAATGACCTTGAAACACTATTTTGATGAAAATGGCACTCCAGACATCACCCCTGGAATTGTGTGGGAGGCTCATAAAGCCACCCTCCGAGGCCACATAATGGTTAAGACCTCTGTCATGCGGAAAAAAGCAGCACGTGAAATCTCTTCTTTGGAAAATCAAATAGCTACTTTACTGGCCCAACATAAACTATCTCCTACTGCACCGCTCCTATCCCAGATCGACAATCTCAAAGGTCAATTTAACGCTTTTACTTTCTCATCGGGCAGCGAACATCTTGCAGAAACTGAGACAGAGATTTTACGATAAATCAAATAAGGTCGACTCCTTGTTAGCTAATAAACTGAGACGCAAACAAGCTTCAACCACTATTGATAAACTCTTTACCAAAAAATTAAATGGTCCTACGTGTGATTCCACAGAAATGGTGGATGAATTTAGAGATTTTTACAAGTTGCTGTTAGTGATGAGCGGGTTCGGTTCGTCGGAATCCGAACCCCCCCGAACTTCACCCATTTTACACGGTTCCGAGGCAGATTCGAATCTTCCCGCCTTGCTCGGTTAACCCGAGCGCTCCCGAACCTCATCATCCCGCTGTCGGATTCTCGCGAGATTCGGATTCTATATAAGGAGTCGCGCGTCGCCGCCATTTTTCACTTGTGCATTGGAAATGATAGTGAGAGGACGTGGCTGGCGTCCTCTCAGTTTTATTCAGGTGGCTGCAAATATCTGTGCTCACTGCTTTATTGTGGGGACTGGGGACCAGCAGTATTATATAGGAGGAGTACAGTGCAGAGTTTTGCTGACCAGTGACCACCAGTATTATACGTTCTCTGCCTGAAAAACGCTCCATATCTGTGCTCAGTGTGCTGCATATATCTGTGCTCACACTGCTTTATTGTGGGGACTGGGGACCAGCAGTATTATATAGGAGGAGTACAGTGCAGAGTTTTGCTGACCAGTGACCACCAGTATTATACGTTCTCTGCCTGAAAAACGCTCCATATCTGTGCTCAGTGTGCTGCATATATCTGTGCTCACACTGCTTTATTGTGGGGACTGGGGACCACCAGTATTATATAGGAGGAGTACAGTGCAGAGTTTTGCTGACCAGTGACCACCAGTATTATACGTTCTCTGCCTGAAAAACGCTCCATATCTGTGCTGCATTGTAGTATATAGTAGGAGTACAGTGCATAATTTTGCTGATTACCAGTATATAATATATAGCAGTACGGTACAGTAGGCCACTGCTCTACCTACCTCTGTGTCGTCAAGTATACTATCCATCCATACCTGTGGTGCATTTCAGTTTTGCACAGTTTGCTGACCACCAGTATATAATATATAGCAGTACGGTACAGTAGGCCACTGCGCTACCTACCTCTGTGTCGTCAAGTATACTATCCATCCATACCTGTGGTGCATTTCAGTTTTGCACAGTTTGCTGACCACCAGTATATAATATATAGCAGTACGGTACAGTAGGCCACTGCTCTACCTACCTCTGTGTCGTCAAGTATACTATCCATCCATACCTGTGGTGCATTTCAGTTGTGCGCAGTATATATAGTAGTAGGCCATTGCTGTTGATACTGGCATATAATTCCACACATTAAAAAATGGAGAACAAAAATGTGGAGGGTAAAATAGGGAAAGATCAAGATCCACTTCCACCTCGTGCTGAAGCTGCTGCCACTAGTCATGGCCAAGACGATGAAATGCCATCAACGTCGTCTGCCAAGGCCGATGCCCAATGTCATAGTAGAGAGCATGTAAAATCCAAAAAACAAAAGTTCAGTAAAATGACCCAAAAATCAAAATTAAAAGCGTCTGAGGAGAAGCGTAAACTTGCCAATATGCCATTTACGACACGGAGTGGCAAGGAACGGCTGAGGCCCTGGCCTATGTTCATGGCTAGTGGTTCAGCTTCACATGAGGATGGAAGCACTCATCCTCTCGCTAGAAAACTGCAGTGCCACTCCTAGATGGGCCAGGTGTTTGTGTCGGCCACTTGGGTCGCTTAGCTTAGTCACACAGCTACCTCATTGCGCCTCTTTTTTTATTTGCTTCATGTGCTGTTTGGGGACTATTTTTTTGAAGTGCCATCCTGTCTGACACTGCAGTGCCACTCCTAGATGGGCCAGGTGTTTGTGTCGGCCACTTGGGTCGCTTAGCTTAGTCACACAGCTACCTCATTGCGCCTCTCTTTTTCTTTGCTTCATGTGCTGTTTGGGGACTATTTTTTTGAAGTACCATCCTGTCTGACACTGCAGTGCCACTCCTAGATGGGCCAGGTGTTTGTGTCGGCCACTTGGGTCGCTTAGCTTAGTCACACAGCTACCTCATTGCGCCTCTTTTTTTCTTTGCATCTTGTGCTGTTTGGGGATTATTTTTTGAAGTGCCATCCTGTCTGACACTGCAGTGCCACTCCTAGATGGGCCAGGTGTTTGTGTCGGCCACTTGGGTCGCTTAGCTTAGTCACACAGCTACCTCACTGCGCCTCTTTTTTTATTTGCATCATGTGCTGTTTGGGGACTATTTTTTTGAAGTGCCATCCTGTCTGACACTGCAGTGCCACTCCTAGATGGGCCAGGTGTTTGTGTCGGCCACTTGGGTCGCTTAGCTTAGTCATCCAGCGACCTCGGTGCAAATTTTAGGACTAAAAATAATATTGTGAGGTGTGAGGTGTTCAGAATAGACTGGAAATGAGTGGAAATGATGGTTATTGAGGTTAATAATACTATGGGATCAAAATGACCCCCAAATTCTATGATTTAAGCTGTTTTTGAGGGGTTTTTGTAAAAAAACACCCGAATCCAAAACACACCCGAATCCGACAAAAAATGTTCAGGGAGGTTTTGCCAAAACGCGTCCGAATCCAAAACACGGCCGCGGAACCGAATCCAAAACCAAAACACAAAACCCGAAAAATGTCCGGTGCACATCACTAGTTGCTGTATAACTTGCCGACATCCTCCTCCCCTTCAATTGATTTAGAGAATATACGGACATACTTATTGAACACTCCTCTACCTACCATTACTGATACGCAACTAACATCACTAAACGCAGACGTATCACCGGAGGAAGTCACGGCTGCCATCAGGTCCATGCGGTCTTCTGCTGCCCCAGGACCTGATGGCTTCACGGGCCAATATTACAAAACTTTTGTACATGAACTCACCCCCCACCTTACCCATCTATTCAATAGCATTTTAAATGGGTCCTCCTTTGCACCGGCCTTCCTGCAAGCAAACATTGTGGTGATCCCGAAACCTGACAAAGATCCTACGAAATGCGTCAATTATAGGCCAATTTCGTTGCTTAACATAGACCTCAAAATCTATGCAAAGATTTTGGCAAAACGATTAGCTTCCTATCTTCCTCACCTAATTCACCCAGATCAAGTAGGTTTCATCCCAGGTCGTCAAGCATCTGACAACACTAGAAGGGCTATAGATATAATTCATTCTATACATAAGCAGAAACTACCCTCCTTGATCCTTGCACTAGATGCCGAGAAGGCATTTGACCGCATTTCCTGGCCTTTTGCCTTCCAGGTTCTTGACAGAATGGGCTTTACCGGTAAATTCTCCCAAGGCGTCAAAGACCTATACCAGCACCCTACAGCCACAGTTTCTGTTAACCGTCTCACTTCTTCTCCTTTTCAGATTACCAGTGGCACTAGACAAGGATGCCCACTTTCCCCCCTAATTTTCGCCTTGGTCATGGAACCCCTAGCTGAGAGAATACGTGATAATTCTGACATTATGGGTGTACGTGTTGGTCCGACTGAACATAAAATTGCCCTATACGCGGACGATGTTCTCTTATCTCTGGGAAACCCCACCCAATCTTTACATCCCCTTTTATCTGAAATTGGCCTTTACTCTCAACTTTCAGGCTATAAAATCAATACTGAAAAATCTGAAGTATTAGACTTTTATATTCCAGGACCGACCAAACTAACCCTAAAGGCCTCTTTTCCATTTAATTGGCATAAGAAGAAACTTAAATATTTAGGTATTTTTTTAACACATAGACATCACCAACTGTTTCAAGCTAACTTCCCCCGTATTTTAGACCAGATTAAATCAGACTTACTCTCATGGTCTTCTCACTTCATTTCCTGGATAGGAAGGATAAATTCGGTTAAGATGAATATACTCCCCAGACTTCTCTACCTTTTTCAGACTCTTCCGATTTTTATCCCTGCTTATGTATTTAAATTTTTGAGATTTCAGTCCTCTCGCTTCATATGGGCAAATAGACATCCCAGAATACGCCTACAACTGCTTCAGCGCCCCACTCATGGTGGAGGGCTAGGTATTCCAGATTTCAGAAAATATTATATCGCTGCACAGTTAGCACAATATGTGCAGCGGTGCTGGAGCAGGGAAGGTTTGGGTTGATATTGAGGCTGCTGAGCTAGGACTCTCTTCCATCTCCTCTCTTTTATGGATCTCAAGACCTAACCGTCCTAAAGGTGTGGTTTCTCATCCGATTGTATCTCGTTCTTTATCAATCTGGGATTATGCAAATAGAAAACATAGTTTGGCTCCTTCTCCCTCCCCTGTTATTCCACTCCTCCATAATCCGGCCTTTCCTCCAGGAATGCATAGTACAGCATTTCTTCCATGGAAACACAGAGGCATTCTGTTCCTTAATAATATTTCTAAAGATAAAAATTTCCCCCAATTCTTCAAGTTCAGGATAATAACCACATACCTACTAAACATTTTTTTCAATATTTACAAATTAGACACTTTCACTCTTCAACGAAACATACACTCACTGGCAGGCCACTATCTGCTTTTGAAGCATTATGCCTCAGACGCTCTTCCACTAGAGGACTGATTTCTTTTATCTATACATTGCTCTATGATGGCTCCACGTCCCCACAACCTCCCTACAAAAAAGCCTGGGAAACGGATCTTAACACTACTTTCACTGAGGATGAGTGGTCAGAGATCTGGGACAATGCGGCCTCTAGCTCTATATGCGTCAAGATTAAAGAGAACATTTATAAGTTATTATATCGGTGGTACTATGTCCCCTCCAGACTTAGTAAGATCTATCCTGATGCCTCCGACAGGTGTTGGAGAGGGTGTAACTTAGAAGGCTCATTTATGCATATATGGTGGTCTTGCCCCAAGGTAGCTAGCTTGTGGAATGAAGTCGTCAACTTCATAGCAATCCTATTACGTATCCCCATTCCAAATGACCCTAAATATTTTCTTTTACCACTAGATATTCCAACCTTATCCAAACATCAAAATAAATTGATGCGCCATGTGGTCTCTGCGGTCACCTGCCAGATCGCATTGGACTGGAAACAATTGACTGCTCCCTCTTTGCACTCTATAATGTCCCGCATTTGGTATGTGTACCGTATGGAGTACATGACGAGTATCCTCAATAACTCTTCAAAAAAATTAATTGCCAATTGGTCTCCGTGGATCTCCCTACACCGGATCAGCTCTCCTTTTGCTATTTAAGATCTATCCTCTTTGGGGTTTTTTTTTTTTATATACTGGATCGTATGATTCTTTATTCCTTTTTGGCAAGGGTCCAGCCCTCCCCCCCCCCCCCCCCCACACTCATTCCTTCTTCCTTACCCTCTGTTCTCCTTCTGTCCTCTAACTCTCTTTTTTTCTTACTCTCTGCTTCTTTTATATTTATTTCTTTCTCCAATAACTACACCATCCAGACGTTTGTTTTTTCTTTTGTTCTTTATTTCTTTAAAAACGGATAAAATGGATCACATACAGAAATTTGATAGTACCATGCTTCCCAAGTTTTTTATAGGAGTTTTTATTGTACTGGATTGTGAATGTTGAAATCTGTATTATTGATGTATTGTGATCTTCCAATAAACAAATCCTTAAAAAATAATAAAAAAAATAATGGGGCGGATGGAGCTGCAGCTCCAGGCCTCCCCATCAAACACTGCCATCTTACATGATACAGTATAAGGGGGGTAATTCTGAGTTGATCGCAGCAGCAAGTTTGTTAGCAATTGGGCAAAACCATGTGCACTGCAGGGGAGGCAGATATAACATTTGCAGAGAGAGTTAGATTTGGGTGGGTTATTTTGTTTATGTGCAGGGTAAATACTGGATGCTTTATTTTTACACTGCAATTTAGAATTCAGTTTGAATACACCCCACCCAAATCTAACTCTCTCTGCACATGTTACATCTGATCCCACCTGCAGTGCACATGGTTTTGCCCAACTGCTAACGAATTTGCTGCTGCGATCAACTCAGAATTAGGCCCAATATGCAAAAAATAACAATAGGTAGGTACTATCAAATCCGCACACTGCCAAAGCGGCCTGTAAAGAGGACACACATAAGGAGAACCTCACTCCTTAACTAAACAACTAATGCATCCAAAATTTTTAATGTCCTTTCTATTGGCACTTATTATTAAAATCACTCAATATATAATAGAATGATACATCCCTTATTGTATAAGGACACCTCTTCCTCTTCTCCGGCCACAGTGCAATTGTGGGTTTGTCAGAGCATATGGAGCCTGTTAATTTCTTCTTCTTCACAATCTCCCACACAACGTTATAGTGAGATGCATAAAATAGGTGAGAGACAAAAACGTATTTTGGACCTTATTCAGCTTCATTTGCAGTTTTGCGAAATTAGTACAGGGCAAGGCCGCCCAGCTCGCAAATGGCCACCAGCAATGCAATCGCTGTGAAGGCAGACACAGAGCGTCCATGTTTCCCCGTTGCAGCTGCCACCCCGAAAATGGCCCAGACCCGCCCCTGTTTATGCTGCACCACCCCCGCAATGCCGCTTCGCCACCCCCTACCGCCCTGCGAACGCCTCTGCCTGTCAATCAGGCAGAGGCATTCACATTACTGAGATGCGAACGCATCTCCCAGGCCACACACACGCAGAACAAGTGCTGCACGTGTGCACTGGCCTGAAAATCATCAGTATGCGATCGCATGTCAGATGCGATCCATACTGAATAGGGTCCATAGGCCCTCATTCCGAGTTGTTCGCTCGCTGCTAATTTTAGCAGAATTGCTAACAGGCTAAAATCCGTCCGTTCTGCGCATGCGTATGCACAGCAGGGTGCACGCGCTAAGCAAATTTACACAACACTATGCTATTTTACTCACAGGCGAACAAAGCTTTTCAATCGCTCTGCTGATTGACAGGAAGTGGGTGTTTCTGGGCGGAAACTGCCCATTTTCAGGGAGTGTGCTAAAAAACGCAGGCGTGCCAGGTTAAAACGCAGGAGTGGCTGGAGAAACGGGGGAGTGGCTAGTCGGACGCTGGGCGTGTTTGTGACGTCAAACCAGGAACTAAACGGACTGAGGTGATCACAATCTAGGAGTAGGTCTGGAGCTACTCAGAAACTGCAAGGAAATTGCTTTCGTTAGCAATTCTGCTAATATTAGCAGAATTGCTAATCTTTCATTAGCAATTCTGCTATGCTAAGATACACTCCCAGAGGGCGGCGGCTTTGTGTTTGCATTTCTGCTAAAAGTAGCTAGCGAGCGAACAACTCGGAATGAGGGCCATAGTGTAGTAGGTGTTAATCTAAACATGCAGTTATTTTTTAAAAGTATAAAGGTATAAAAAAAACACACATAAAAGATAAGCATTCCACAAGATGGTGTGAAGAAAGGTGCAATTACCGACCGTGCATGAAAACCAATGTAAATTAGCTCTCTGTATAGATGGTTAAAGAAATACCCGCAGGTGTCCCAGATCACAACCACGGCATACTGTATCTCCCAGTCAGGCAATGGCTCCAGAATCCTTCACCATCTTCCGGATAGTCCACACAAATGCAAACGTGTTTCTGGGATCTTTTTCAAGACCAGGAATAGTGTGTGAGATGCATCATTGCTTGGAGAGTGATAAAATGGAGAGCGGGAAAGTACCAGCCAGTCAGCACATAACTGTCATTTTTCAAACACAGCCTGTAACATGAAAGTTAGAAGCTGATTGCTGATAGGCTGGTACCTTTTCTCTCTTTTATCACTCTCCAAGCAACGATGCATCTAGCCCAGTGTGCTATCCTCATGTCCTTCACAGAATTAAATACCAGATCTAACAAATCATCTGTAGTATAGATAATTTTGCTATACACAACACACTTGCCTAAACAGGGCTGCCTCTCAGTGCGGCACATCTCCGCACCATCCAGGGGCAAACGCAAATGCAATCTACAGTCTCCCACTCCCAAAAAATTGAAGCAAGTGTATTAGTCTGTCAGAGCAGTAGAAGAAACAGTACTGACCCTGGAACCAGGGCCGGCTCTAGGCATGTTCGAATAGAGCGGCCGCGCAGGGCGCCACCCTTAATGGGCGCCGCGCGCTGGCGCCGCCATATTCGATGCTGGAGCCGGCCCTGTGTGTGCAGCATTTGCCCGTCGCGCTGTGTGTGCGCTATGCGCGCTGCGCGGCGCCGGTGTCTAACGTCAGACGCCGGCGCCGCGCATAGCGCACACAAGTGGCCGCCCGCCCGCCAGCCCGCACCCGGACCACCCAGGCTCAGGCTCACTCGCCCGGCCGCCCGCCCGCCAGCACTCCCACACTCGGACAGGCGGACAGCAGTACTCCTCCCCAGCGCCGCAGGTATTTGGGGGGGGAGGGGATCCACACTGTGGGGGCATTTATCTGGCACTGTGGGGGCATTTATCTGGCACTGTGGGGGCATTTCTGGCACACGGGGCATTTTTGGCTATGTGGGGGGCATTTCTGGCACTGTGGGGGCATTTCTGGCACTGTGGGGGCATTTATCTGGCACTGTGGGGGCATTTATCTGGCACTGTGGGGGCATTTCTGGCACACGGGGCATTTTTGGCTATGTGGGGGGCATTTCTGGCACTGTGGGGGCATTTCTGGCACTGTGGGGGCATTTATCTGGCACTGTGGGGGCATTTCTGGCACTGGGGGCATTTCTGGCTCTGTGGGGGCATTTCTGGCACTGTGGGGGCATTTATCTGGCTCTGTGGGGGCATTTCTGGCACTGGGGGCATTTCTGTCTCTGTGGGGGCATTTCTGGCTCTGTGGGGGCATTTCTGGCACTGTGGGGGCATTTCTGGCACTGGGGGCATTTCTGGCACTGTGGGGGCATTTCTGGCTCTGTGGGGGCATTTCTGGCTCTGTGGGGGCATATCTGGCACTGTGGGGGCATTTATGTATCTGGCATTGTGGGGGCATATCTGGCACTGTGGGGGCATATCTGGCACTGTGGGGGCATTTCTGGCTCAGTGGGGGGCATTTCTGGCTCAGTGGGGGGCATTTCTGGCTCAGTTGGGGGCATTTCTGGCTCAGTTGGGGGCATTTCTGGCACTGTGGGGGCATTTCTGGCACTGTGGGGGCATTGCATATCTGGCACTGTGGGGGCATATCTGGCACTGTGGGGGCATATCTGGCACTGTGGGGGCATTGCATATCTGGCTCCGTGGGGGCATATCTGGCTCTGTGGGGGCATATCTGGCACTGTGGGGGCATATCTGGCACTGTGGGGGCATATCTGGCACTGTGGGGGCATATCTTGCACTGTGGGGGCATTGCATATCTGGCTCTGTGGGGGCATATCTGGCTCTGTGGGGGCATATCTGGCACTGTGGGGGCATTTATCTGGCTCTGTGGGGGCATTTATCTGGCTCTGTGGGGGCATTTATCTGGCTCTGTGGGGGCATTTATCTGGCACTGTGGGGGCATTTATGTATCAGGCACCGTGGGGGCATTTAGGTATCAGGCACCGTGGGGGCATTTATGTATCTGGCACCGTGGGGGCATTTATGTATCTGGCACCGTGGGGGCATTTATGTATCTGGCACCGTGGGGGCATTTATGTATCTGGCACCGTGGGGGCATTTATGTATCTGGCACCGTGGGGGCATTTATGTATCTGGCACTGTGGGGGCATTTCTTGCACTGTGGGGGCATATCTTGCACTGTGAGGGCATTAATGTATCTGGCACTGTGGGGGCATTTCTTGCACTGTGGGGGCATTTCTTGCACTGTGGGGGCATATCTTGCACTGTGAGGGCATTAATGTATCTGGCACTGTGGGGGCATATCTGCGCTGTGGGGGCATTTATCCATCTGGAACTGTGTGGCCATTAATGTAGCTGGCACTGCTGGGGGGCATGTCACGTGTAGCTGGCACTGCTGGGGGGCATGTCATGTGTAGCTGGCACTGCTGGGGGCATATCATGTAGTGTTCCCGCTAGGCGTCTGTGGCTGGGCAGTGTGTCTCAGTGCTCTACCTGGCGCAATGTGTCTAACGTGCTCTTATAGGAGGTTCTACCTGGTGCAATGTGTATTAGCTGCACTACTGTGTGGTGTAATGTGAATTGCCACTATAATGTGGCTACGCACCTTCCCCACGAAGTAACTCCCCTAAACTTTTGCTGCGCGCCTTCGGCGCGCACTGTCCATGCTTTAGCGTGTGGAAATGGGAACAACAAGCATTACAGTATGTACATCATTTTGCCCACCTAACTTAAAAATGTGCCCTCCCTGTGATCAGCACCCTGCCCTAAAAAGTGAACACTATCACGTGTAGCTGGCACTGCTGGAGGGCATGTCATGTGTAGCTGGCACTGCTGGGGGACGAGACCACGCCCACTTTTTCAGGAGGTCACGCCCACTTTTCCAGGAGCGCGCATGGGGGGGGGGGGGGGGGGGCACTTTTACATTTTCTCGCTCAGGGTGCTAGTAGGCCTGGAGCCGGCCCTGCCTGGAACATATATGTACACATTAGTCTTATTAAACACTTGATAGTGTATACAATACAGTATTAATAATTAACACTATAGGATAGACTGTATCAAACACATTTAACTAATCTAAATAAAATAAGTGGTCAGTAAAAGGTTAAACATACCATCATAAATACACAAACATAATAGAACCAGTAGAGACATAACTGCACTTTCTAAGCACACATTATCCGACCTTATGAATCTGCTTCCTGGCAGCTACTCTCAAAATACTAATGCTCATTACTTCCTTTCACAATAGTAATGATTGCCGCCATTCAAAATATGAATAATTTCTTCTGTTCACATTTTATGGTATCCCTTAGTTAGATAACTGGGGCATTACATGCATTAACAGGGCATGTGGATGAACTTAATTCATGACTTGCTGTCAGGCTGTTGTGTCACCTTCCACTGAGGGAAGGGTTACCGGAACACTTGCAACATCTGTCACAGCAAGGTGTGGCTGAGGAGAGGTCCATCACCAGATGCCAGATGAACCGAGTTCTAGACTTAGTACCTAACCTTCCCTCTCCGCAGATAGTTTTTTTTTCTATTAGAAAACTATTGTAGTGACTGGATGTCTTTTTATTGCTTAGTTAGTAAATAAAAATGCTTTGTACATCACTTACATGTAAACTAATTGTTATTCTTTGTTGTCTAATCAACCTCCCGCTCTTTGGGCCTGATTCAGAGAAAGACGCCACCCAATTTTTTTTCACAGTTAAGTCGCACTGCGCATTTGCTGCCCAGGGCCGCATTAACAATGGGGCGGATGGAGCTCCAGCTCCAGGCCTCCACATAAAAATAGGCCCATCATCATGGCAGCATGATGATCACTAGCCACCAGCTGGCCACATGGTCTGCTATAAATCCTAACTATTAAGATTGTATTTCTATTTCTCTCACAAAATTATGCAATTTTTAAAATATATTTTTACATATTTAGGGAGACATTGGAGCTAATAGTGTAGGGGGTGTACACGCCCATATGGCTCTGGACACACTCACACAGCACTGACCACAGCTCTCATTTCTCACAAAAGGCCCTTGAATATTTTCAGCTCCAGGCCCTGGTGCTGCCATGGTCTTGGGAAAGTGGTAGTAGAGAGGATATATTTACAAAGCGATTGACAGTCAGCGACCGTTTGAGGGAGATAATGGGGAGTGTTGCCAAAAACGCAAGCAGTGTCTCAGCCTGCATTTGCGATCCCATACGCAGGAACAGTAGCTAGTGTTTCACTTCCTGCGTTCATAGCCATAAGAAGACCGATAGTCGGCCGATCTGCAAGTGACGATGTGTCTTTGTATGCAGCTGCTGAGATTTGCAAGGAGTCCAGTTGGCGTCCTAATACAAATCCCGGCAGCTGCGACATTTGCATATTCTCGCACAGACGCTGCATACAGGACCACAGCTGTGGATGCATTAGCAGCCATCTCTGGATCAGGCCCTTATACGCTCCACATCTTCTGGTTTAGACTGATTGTAAGCTCTATTTACTAAGCCTTGGATGGAGATAAAGTGCATGGAGATAAATTACCAGCCAATCATCTCCTAACTGTCATTTTTCAAACCCAGCCTGTGACATGACAGTTAGGAGCTGATTGGTTGGTGCTTTATCTCCATCCACTTTATCTCCGTCCAAGGCTTAGTAAATAGACCCCTAAACGACTCTTGCTTCCTCACTGTTTACTGTGTTAGTCATAGGGCTATTTTGTAGCAAACCCAGATTACAACCAGCAATAGCTCTAACTTCCATTCTTCCGTTTCTGCGGGGACTGAGAAGCATGCCACATTGTGGTTTTATGTACCTTATTATATTTCTGCTTGGCAGAAGAGTGTGGATTTAACAGAGGTGTGTCATTAGCCATGGACAACAGCCATATTCTGCATCACCTGAAATGACACACAGCAGGCCTGTTACAGTAAGTAAACATATATTGAAGTTAGCACATGTAAAGCATATAAAACAAAGAACATGTTCAAAGTTATGATTGTTTTTATAAACCCAGTAGCCATCCCTCTGGTGGCAGTTCCCCTGTCACGTCTCCGGGATATCTTGTGGTCTTGTGCGCTAAGTTACTCTGGTTTGACACAACTGACTTAGCGGCACAGAGTTTGACAGGTCCTCTGGTTTTCTCCAAGAATTGCAGCAAGGCTGGATGGTCTTAGCGGCAGAGAACTTGCAGGTCGCGGCCCCCTTGAGTAGCACAATGAGACAGATGAGGAAAATGGAATGAGCGGGATACTAGCAAATGGTAACTTTAAGCAGGGTACACACTAGAGCAATGGGCATTCGTTCCAACATAGGAACAAATGCCCGCCAACCCAGAATGTATCTACACATTGGAGAGATGTTAATGAACGACGGAATGATTATGTTCCATCCTTCATTAGCATACTACATTGCGCTAACAATGTAGTCAGGTCTGATGTGCAGCACATCAAACCTGAAGACATTGCTAGCATCCGCAGGAGCACGCATATTGGGCATACACACTGAGTGATATGCCCGATATGTCATTCCTATTTGGCATATCGGGCCAATATCGCTCCAGTGTGTACCCAGCTTAAGAGTGCTGTGACGCACTTGAGCTGTAATGCAGGAGCACTTGCTGGAACTATCAAGGCTGTATGCAATTTGTAGAAATGCTGCAGGATTGTTAGGGAAATCCAGCACAATTGTGTAAGACCCCTAGAGCCAGTAAAAGGGTTTTCTGCCTATAAAAGCTGCCCATTGTTCCCTTAGAGCTTAGAACACAGAGAGTACTAAGCAAAGTTAGGTATATTAAGGGTTTAACTGAGAGGATACTGCAGGATCTCAGCCATACTTGTGTAATGTATGTGCGTACCTGGAGTCTCACGCCTGTCCAGTCATCCAATTCCTACTTGTCGCAACGTCTGCTCCAATCTGTGTAGAACACCTGTGTAGAATTTGGGCAGAAGGACGGAGATATCCCAGTGTGGACAACACCCCAAAGTGCACAAGGACCACTACGGTGGGACACGGTACCAAAGGTTTATTGCAGGAAGGTATATTCACCGCTTCGGGTGACCTGAGCTACTGATCAATAAGTTTAGCACATTTCGGTCAGGCACATTACCAATTAACACATATCATTTGCATAGTAAAACAGGTCATAACAACATAAGTACTTTCAGAATTTCAATACCCAAACTATCATTTGGAAAATTAGGTTCAGGAATGTTCAAACAGTATAGTAATGAGCCACTAGGAGGCGCTATAGACTCATTAAAGGGGAGCCTCTGACCCTACACAAAATCCGAAGTAGTCCAAATATGAGTTCGTGCAGAAGAGCAACTGAAGGCAGTTATGGCTGCTTCCCGACTGGTGGGGCTGGTAAGTCCTGCACACAATAAACAGTTCCGACTGCATTCCTGGGATCACTTCCCTTAATTCGACTTGGAAAGGGGCATAGGCGTGCGCAGCACATTTTATTAGGGGGTGCACCATCGGAGGGGTGTGTCTAGCACTGCCTTTTGGGCGTATCTTGCACCATCTATTGATGGTCAAAGCAATATAAAATATCCACCTTTGTACCAATCCTAATAATGCAGATACACTGTCAGATGATGTGGTGTGCACCAAACAAACACCCCTGATGGCACTAACTGCAATTACACTGCTCCTCCTTAGCATGGTCTGGCTCCCCCTCTCTTTCTTCTGCAAGCTGCAGCAGCTTACTTACATGTCAGTCACTCACTGACACTGACAGTCGCAGACTAGTACTGCTGCTGCTGGAAAAACGAGTGACATGTCAATGTTGCTGCCAACCGCCTGCCAGTATTGAATTTGTCTTCCTAAGAGGAACACTGGCTGCATGCTGATCCTCATCAGTGGCTGGCGTTGGCATAGCATAGAAGGAGAGAGGTGGGTGTGTGGCGGGTGTGACGGGTGGGCGTGCGAGCAGCATGACGTAATCACATCACATCACGCTGTTTTTGTACATGGAGGTGGAGTCGGGAGTTTGAAAGCCGGTGGCAGTGGCACCCTTGATTAACCCAGGCATCCGGTCAGTAATACAGTCCTGACAGGGTGCAGCGCAGAGGGGACAGTAATCAGCTTGCTCGGCGATCGCTGCATCAGGCATGTGAGATCGGGGTGCCAGACATTAGGGGGTGCCTGTGCGCACCAGGCACCCCCCCTGCGCACACCTATGGAAAGGGGCATACAACAAATGGGATGCAGGTTAATAGTGCTGCTCCTTTAAGGTCAGCGTGTCTCTTTCAGGCTGTGAGTCAAGTTGTAACTTAGGGGTTGCCCGGGCTAAGGCACAGTGGTATCTCAGAGTGCTGCTTTGAATATAGCTCATCTAGCTGCGGAGGTGCGCAGGTAATTAACTGGGTTAGAGTAGAGGGGGGTAGGTGTCTCAGTTGCCCTGCTAAGTGTACCTCGGTAAAAGGAGTGTGTGGGGATCTCAATGTGGTGTGTACCTGTTTCCAGTGGCACTTTCCACCTTCACTGGAGCTCCCTTGTACAGCGGTGATGAGTGTCCCTCAGTCTCGTCCTGGTGGTTGCTCTCTCTCTCTCTCTGGGTTCCCTCTGACAATTCTCCTGCTGTCCTGCCGGCTGATGATCGCGGTCCTCCTTTCTTCTGGGCGCACACAGCGCCTCCTGGACCTGGCCGCCTCCTCAGCTCAGCTCTCCCTGCTTTCCGCTGCAGCACAACCTGCTGCTGTCCTCTCGTGTCACTGTGGCCTCAGTCCCCGAAAGCTGCTCGCGGCATCTCTCTCTGAGGTCAGCAGCGGCATGTCCCGCTCCCCGGCTCCTCTCTTCTCCGTCTGCTAGCGGCGTTCCGTGACGGGCTCCCTCTCTCTGCAGTGCGCGCCTCTCCTGTCTCCTCAGCACCAACCCCGCCTCCTGTTCTTCCCCTCTCTCCTGGGTCCTGTGGCTCGCCTCCTCTTCTTCCTACCAGTCTGTGTTGCTTAGCAACCAGTCGTACAATTAACCCCTGCAGTTCCGGTTGCCAGTAAAGGTTGGGGGGACATGGACTGGGGCATCATACTTGCTGACATCCTGACTCAGAGGGGGGCATGGCGGGGTTATGACGTTTAAAGGGGGCTTGACGGAGGTGGACCCGGGGGGGAGGGTACCGCGATCGCATCATTGTAGCCACACTTCCCCTCAGTAAGTGCAATATCACCGGCATTATACTGCCAGGGGCGTGGCTATGACTCACTAAGTGGGCGGCCAGGCAGAAGAGGACCTTCAGAATCGGGAGACTTGCCTGTTCTTGCCTGATTTTCAGGAGCATCCCAGCCATTCTGGGAGAGTAAGCAAGTATGATCTCAGCTTAGATATCAGTAGCTTGTTCAGGAAACAGAACCGAGGGACAAGACTTCAATAGGTAACTAGAAACTGGGTTCAGCAACTAGGAACAGGAAACTATCACCGGCAAGACTGAGCAGGACTGGCTGCCTTTTACTAGGAGCACAGACCAATAGGGGAATACCAAACACATAATTAAAACTTGATGCAGCTGAGAAGCTGCACATACTAACAGGCATCCTGGCTGCTAGGCAACAGCCAGGACCAGGAAACCGTGTGGCCAGAAGGAGTCCAAGTTACCCAGCAGCCACCGTGGCCAGCAACCCTGCGGGCAGCAAGATGCGGCATTCCAGTTGCCTAGCAATGTCCAGGACCCACTACAGAATGAATCGCAACAGTGGCTCATAACAAGAATTATATATGATGGAGCAAGTTAAGGAGACACTGAAGTAGCAGTGTAATGCAGTAAATTGGAAACTACCAGGAAGTATGGCAGGAAAAACTGTATAACCACCAGAAGCCGACATCAGCAATCCACAGAGGGAGAGCTGAAGATCAGGCAATCACAATGTGTTCTGGTGTGGTTTAAATAGGCTGCCCAATGAGTGCTGTGATACAATTGTTCAGCGTCAGGGGTGTATCTACCTATTGGCCAGGATGGCACTCGCCAGGGGCGCCAGGCAAGGAGGGGGCGCCACCTGGCTGTGCCACCCACGGCCAAAGGATAGAAAAGCAGTACTGTCAGACTGTACCTGGTGAGAGTCTGTTACTGCTGGAGCGGCAATCGTGCCCGGCAGCACCGCACTTGTAATCAGACTCAAAATAAACTACAGCTCCCAGCAGCCCTTGTTGCTGGGAGCTCCAGTCAGCAAGGGCTGCTGGGAACTGTAGTTTATTGTGAGTCTGATCACAATTGCGGTGCTGCCAGACACTAGTCTGATCACTAGTGCAGTGCGGTGCTGATGGACACGCCGGCAGTAACAGATTCTCACCAGGGACACAGCAATTGTTATATAGCACAGTGCTATAGATCTATTTGTTGTTGAAGATAATAATAAGTGTCAGTGTTTGGGAGAAGGGACTGTAGTACCTGGAAAACTACACAATTTTCATGAATGTTAGATGTAAGTAAGTAGTAAGTGAAAACGTTAACTTGTTGAGTGTAATAAAGAAAATACATATCTTACCTATTTCAAGGCCAGGTTCAAGGAAATGTATATCAGTTAATTGTATAATTGATCATTTTATTTTGGAAGTGATGGCACCCTGATGTTTTTTCTAACAGGAAGCACTTCTACCATCCAGCTAATGGTGTTTGGTTAATGGCTGGGTCCATTTGAGGCTCATCTCACAGCAGCTCATTAGCATTTCATTCGGGATGCAGTCAAGATGCCGGCATTATGCATCCCGGCGGTTGGAAAGCTGACGCCAGCATCCCGAAACTGCTCGGAATGCTGATGCTGGGATCCCAACATAGATAGCGATGCAGAATGCCAAAATCAGGTTCGAGTTGGTGCCAAAGTCTCCACTGGCAAGCCGTGTGGGAGGGTTAGGGTTAGGCTGCAGGGAGGGAGATTAGGAAGGGTGGGTTAGGGTTAGGCACCACTGAAGAGGCTTTTTTTTTTGGGGGGGGGGCGGGGCGGGTTAAGGTCAGGCTGTGGGAAAGGTGGGTTAGGGGGTAGGGATGGTGTAACGTGAATACGAGACACTACTGTGCGGTGTAATGTGAATGAGTGACACTACTGTGTGGCATAATTTGAATTGGAAGTACTATTGTGTCCACGCCCATCCCCCACAAGACCATGCCCCATTTCCAATACTCACACCTTATTCCAAATGTGTGTAGGAGGGGGGCACCAGCCCCTTACTTTGCCAGGGGCGCTCGGACCCCTAGATACACCCCTGTTCAGCGTCACTCAGGTGATCCAGATACCTGAGCTATTGAGCACCAATTCAGTAAGAATAATAGAAACAAGAATAGGTTATGATAAAATACCGTGCGCCAATACTGGCTGCCCTTGATTTCAAGATGGATGGAAAAGTGTCACCCAACACTTCAGTAAACAGGACAAGAAGGAAGTACCATTTGAATCCAGGGGCGCTCAGAAAAAATAAACAAAACAAACACTCATAGTGTATTATGTATAAACAAGAAAAATAACCAATCAACAGCAATCTCTTGTTACGTCTTGTACCTAAAATGTTGGTCTACTGTTTTTAGGAGTAGACATACACGCTTTTTGTGGGAGCTGGATTTCCACCAGTGTCAGATCCTAGAACCATTGACGCCTCCTCCAGAGAACGTGTGCCCAAAAGAGAGAAATAATAGCCTCCAATGGTGTAACACTTTTTTTTATTCTCTATTAAAACATGTAACAACACAATGGAAATAGATGGTCTCTCACCCTTAGAAGTGGTCTACAGATGAAACAGTAGACAAAACAGCAAGTTTTAAGATGTTATATCCGGGCGTCCCCAGGACCGGCTGTACAACTCCACGGGTGGTGTCCCAAACGTCTTCCCCACAACAATTGAAACCTCCTGCCAACGCGTCTGTAGACCACTTCTAAGGGTGAGAGACCATCTATTTCCCATTGTGTTGTTACATGTTTTAATAGAGAATAAAAAAAGTGTTACACCATTGGAGGCTATTATTTCTCTCTTTTGGGCACACGTTCTCTGGAGGAGGCGTCAATGGTTCTAGGATCTGACACTGGTGGAAATCCAGCTCCCACAAAAAGCGTGTATGTCTACTCCTAAAAACAGTAGACCAACATTTTAGGTACAAGACGTAACAAGAGATTGCTGTTGATTGGTTATTTTTCTTGTTTATACATAATACACTATGAGTGATTGTTTTGTTTATTTTTTCTGAGCGCCCCTGGATTCAAATGGTAATTCCTTCTTGTCAGTAAGAATAATGTCTTTGAGCTGTCACAGCTTTAATCACCGGTACTGCAATATCTCTTTACTGCCACTGTGTCTTACTTGTATTGTTACTGCAGTTACTGCAGACACAAAGCGGGTCCTGCCTACACCTCACATGGGCGGCCGGGCGTGATTGGAGGGAGGAGTGGGGTTACCGGAGGCGGCAAGCCGTGGCCGTGTGACAGGGAGCGATGCTGGCCGTGCCTGGGCTTATTCATCTCCGCGACCCCGAACTATAGATTTTTACATGTCACCCCCTCCCACCCCCATCCCTAGGGGTGCTAGGTTCCAGATTGTAAAGCATATGTGTACCATGTTTGGTGTAAATTGCTCCAGAGTTATGCTGGAAGACACACACACACACACACACACACACACACACACACATACATCCATTTATGTATAGTTTCACTACAATTCAGAGAGTTACAAAGGGATGCAAAAGGTTGCTTTTGGCAATAAGTGCGGCTGCATGAAAGGTGATCTTACAGTCCTGGATCCTCCCCACCCTACTCCTATTCAAGGGGAAATTGATCACCTATTTCAAATGCACTGGATAGAAACTACTATACAGAAAGACAAATTGGACGGGCGGTTTTTCGAGTCCTGGGAAAGTTATATCGCCACCCTCCCCAGTGACTTTCCAACCAGAATCAAGAACTCACTGAAAGGCACTGGGGGTAATTCCAAGTTGATCGCAGCAGGAAATTTTTTAGCAGTTGGGCAAAACCATGTGCACTGCAGGGGAGGCAGATATAACATGTGTAGAGAGAGTAAGATTTGGGTGGGTTATTTTGTTTCTGTGCAGGGTAAATACTGGCTGCTTTATTTTTACACTGCAATTTAGATTGCAGATTGAACACACCACACCCAAATCTAACTCTCTCTGCACATGTTATATCTGCCTCCCCTGCAGTGCACATGGTTTTTCCCAACTGCTAACAAAAATCCTGCTGCGATCAACTTGGAATTACCCCCACTGAGTGGTATGAGACTAGAGTGGCAATTGGTGACCCTCCCACAGTGTTAGCAAATTGAGTGTTGGTGGTGTCGTGTGGTCCCGGCCTCCTCATAACCCTGTAACATACGGATCAGCAGGTTTTTTCTTTGTACTATATTTTTTTGTATATTTACAATAATATGTTAGCAGAACTACAGAATTTAACTGGCACTGCTTACTAACGAACCTTATTGTACATCGTGGACCTCTCTCTACCTGGTACTGCTGTTTTGTTTTTTTCTGCTCAACGTACTATGGTGGTCATTCCGAGTTGTTGGCTCGCTAGCAGTTTTTAGCAGCCATGCAAATGCTATGCCGCCGCCCACTGGGAGTGTGTTTTATCTTAGCAGAAGTGCGAACGAAAGGATCGCTGTGCGGCTACAAAATAATTTTGTGCAGTTTCAGAGTAGCTTCAAACCTACTCAGCGCTTGCAATCACTTCAGACTGTTCAGTTCCTGTTTTGACGTCACAAACACCCTGCGTTTGCCCAGCCACGCCTGCGTTTTCCCTGGCACGCGTGCGTTTTCCTGAACACTCCCTGAAAACGGTCAGTTGCCACTCAGAAACGCCTACTTCATGTCAATCACTCTGCGGCCAGCAGAGCGACTGAAATGCTTCGCTAGACCCTGTGTGAAACTAAATTGTTCGTTGTAATAGTACGTCGCGCATGCGCAGAAGTGCCGTTTTTTTTGCCTCATCTCTGTAAAGCGAACGAATGCATCTAGCGATCAACTCGGAATGACCACCTATGCTAATTGCATGTATCTATATCTTTTCACTGATGATACTGCTGTTATTGTATTATGAAGTGATGCATTAATAAAAAATTGTTATACTAAAAAAAAAAAAACTGGAAAAACTATCAATAGAATTGTTTTGGTACACTGTAAAGTGGTTATTGAAACTAAACCTGTCTGAAAGATCTCATACACTGACTCAATTGATGACTGAAATTGGTAGATCGAGTGACCAGACCAACCGCCTGAATCAATTGAGTGACTACTGGTGTAGCCTGCACTCTGTGATCATAGTCATTGGTTGACTTGGCTCAATCATCAATTGATCAGTCTGCATGGGTGATTCTGACCTGATCGCTGGGCTGCAAACTTTGCTGTCCTGCATTCGGATAGTCGGCGTCTCCAGGGGGAATGTAAATTGGCCGAGCAAGTGTGCGATTCCATGTGACTCCTACAGTGCGATGAGAAGAGGTTGATCGGGGCCGGAGCCGACGTCAGGCACACTCCCTGAAAACGCTTGGACGCCAGTTTTTCCGGACACTCCCAATAAACGGTCAGTTACCACCCACAAACGGCTTCCTCCTGTCAATCATCTTGTGAACGCCCATGCCAGTGCTGTAACTAGACATTTTAGCGATGTGTGCAAGATAGGGCATCGGTGCCCCCCATGTAAAAAAATGGGCAGTGCGCGTCGTAGGCGTGCACAAAAAAATATAATTTTCTCTTAGTCCGTAGAGGATGCTGGGGTCACTTCAAGAACCATGGGGCATAGACGGGATCCGCAGGAGACATGGGCACTTTAAGACTTTAAAATGGTGTGACCTGGCTCCTCCCTCTATGCCCCCCCTCCAGACTCCAGTTTAAGGAACTGTGCCCAGGGAGACGGACATTTCGAGGAAAGGATTTATTATTAAACTACAGTGAGCATCTTAACAGCTCACATCTCAAGCATGCCGCAGAACGTGGCATTCAACAGAACATAAGCCAACGGCATGAAGAATTTTCAGCAATATGCTGACAAAAATCGTAACACAACCAGTGTGTAATCACAACAACCAATAACTGCAGATACAGTACGCACTGGGACGGGCACCCAGCATCCTCTACGGACTAAGAGAAAAGGATTTACCGGTAGGTATTAAAATCCTATTTTCTCATACGTCCTAGAGGATGCTGGGGTCACTTCAAGAACCATGGGGTTATACCAAAGCTCTAGAACGGGCGGGAGAGTGCGGATGACTCTGCAGCACCGATTAACCAAACATGAGGTCCTCAGCGACCAGGGTATCAAACTTGTAAAACATTTCAAAAGTGTTTGAACCCGACCAAACAGCTGCTCGGCAAAGTTGCAATGCCGAGAACCCCCGGGTACATGCCCAGGACGAGCCCACCCTTTTAGAAGAATGGGCCTTCACCAATTTCGGTAATGGCAATCCAGCCGTGGAATGAGCATGCTGAATAGCACTACAGATCCAGCGCGCAATGGTTTGCTTGGAAGCAGGACACCCAATGTTGTTGGGAACAGACAGAACAAACAGAGCCTCTGTTTTGCTAATCTGAGTCGTCCAGGCGACTTAATTCTCAAAGCTCTCACCATAGTCAGAGACAGCGTCAGTAGCCACAGGCACCACTATAGGTCGCTTCCTGCAGAAAAAAGGACAACACCTTTGACAGAAACGCTGACGTGTCCTCAATTCAGCTCAATCTTCATGGAAGATCAAATAAGGGCTCTTGTGAGATAAGGCCCCTAACTCAGACACCCACCTTGCAGACGCCAAGGCCAACAGGATGACCGCTTTTCGAGTGAAAAACAGCAACTTCACCTTCTGTAAAGGTTCAACCACGTGATTGAAGGAACTGCAACATCACATTAAGAACCCATGGTGCCACTGGAGGCACAAATGGAAGTTAGACGCGCAACACGCCTTTCACGAAAGACTGAACTTCCGGAAGGGAAGCCAATAGTTTTCTAAAGAAAATTGCCAATGCTGAAAACTGGACCTTAATGTAGTCCAATTTCATGCTGCATTCCCTCCAGCCCGTAGGAAATGGAGAAAACACCCTAACTGAAACTCCTCCGTTGAAGCCTTCCTGGATTCACACCAAGACACCTATTTTCACCAGAGACGGCGGTAACGTTTAGACGTTACTCCTTTCCTGGCCTGAATAAGAGTGGGGATGACTCCCATGGGAATACCCTTTCGGCCTAGAAACCAGCTCTTAACAGCCATGCCGTCAGACGTAGCCGCGGTAAGTCTAGGTACATGCAAGGCACCTACTGTAGTAGGTCCTCACGAAGAGGAAGAGGCCCAGGATCCTTTTTTTTTTTTTTTTTTTAAACTCCTAAAGATCTGGGCACCCAGCTCTCCTCGGCCAGTCTGGGCAAGGAAATTTTTCCCGAAAGCTCGTTCTCCTTATGATCCCAAGAACTTTTGGGAACAGTGGAAGTGTAGGGAATACATACACTGACCAGAATAGCCACTGGGTCACCAGTGCATCTCTTGCTATTGTCTGAGGTTCTTTTGACCAGGAACAACATTTCTGAAGCTTCTCGCTGAGACGAGATGTCATCATGTCTATTTTAGAAGCTGTGCAAAGACTTGTCACCTCTGTGAAGCCTTCTTGGTGGAAGATCCACTCTCCCGGCTGGAGATCGTGTCTGCTGAGGAAGTCTGTTTCCCAGATGTCCACTCCTGGAAAATTACCGACAGAGCCCTTACAAGTTTTCCTGCCCAGAGGAGGACCTTCGTCACCTCTGCCATTTCCACTCTGCGTTTCGTTCCGCCTTGCTGTTACATTATCCAACTGGATCTGCACGGGATGATCTTGAAGATGTACCGCTTGTTGAAGACCTTCGTAACTGGCTCTCAATTCCAGCATGTTCATGTGAAGGCAGGCTTCCTGACTTTAGCATTTTCCGTGGAAGCTTTTCCTTGAGTGACAGTTCAGCCTCGGAGACTTGTATCCGTGGTTACCAGGACCCAGTCCTGAACTCCGAACCTGCATCCCTCTAAGAGGTGCGAGCTGTGTAGCCACCACAGGAGTGAAATCCTGGCTTCCGACAACAGGACTATCTTCCGGTACATGTGTAGGTGGGATCCACTTTACCAACAGGTCCCACTGGAATACCCTGGCATAGAACCTGCCAAACTGTATGGCCTCGTAGGCCATCACCATCTTTGCACCGATGGACCGACACTCTTAATGGTTATGGACAGGGAGAGCGCAATGTTTTTGTACCAAGCATTCACTGGATCTCGCCTTTATCAGGAGATCTTCTAGATAAGGAATTAAATGGACTCCTTCTTGACGCAGGAGGACCATCATTTCCACCATCACTGTGGTGAAAACCCTCGGCGCCGTGGAGAAAACCGAAAGGTAACGTCAGGAATTGTAATGGCAATTCTGAACCGCGAATCTCAGATAAGCCTGGTAAGGAGGATAAATTGGAACATGCAGGTAAGCATCCTTTACGTCAACTAACTCCCTGTAATCCCCCTTCTTCAGACTGGAAACACTGCCCACAGTGACTCCAACTGGAACTTGAACCGTTTCAAGTAGAGATTCAGATTTTTTTTTTTTATTAGGTTCTGGATTGGTCAGACCGAGCCGTCTGGGTTCAGAACTATAAAGAGGCTTGAATAAACCCCTTCCTTTGTTGTGACCCAGGCACCAGGACTATGCCCTGGTCCTGACATAAAATTTGAATTACCGTTATAAGTGCTTCTCTTTCTGGAAGAGACGCTGGTAAGGTCAATCTTAAAATTCGGCATGGGGAAACGTCTTGAAACTCCAGTTTGGGACACTATTTGTAACAAGGGGGGTCAAGGTCAGATTGACTCCAATCCTGACTGAGCATTTTTTTTTTTTCAACGTGCCCCCCCCCCCCCCCCCCAGCCATCTCTCGCGAGGGATCCCCATCGTCCTGCTGTGGACTCGGCAGAAGCAGGGGTAGACTTCTGTACTAGGTAACCTGAATCCGTTGTAGACATCTTCACGCTGTACTTACTGGGCCGAAAAAAGGGACTGCATGTGAGGGTGATCTTTTTTGCCCGTGCAGGTGCAGAGGGAAAAAATGTCGACTTACCTGCGGTAGCCGCCGAGACCAACGTCTCCAGATCCTCACCAAATAAGGCCTCACCTTTGTATAGGAGATCAGCCATATTCTCATCTTTATCAATCGTGTCAATTTCTGATGACACGCTTTTTTACAATTTTTTATTTTAATACTGCGAGACACCCACGCGCAAGCAATAGTGGACCTGAGCAGTGCACTCTTTTCAACATAAATGGATTTTAATATAGTTTTCACCTTTTAGTGAAGTCGTGTCAGGTGCAGGAAGAATTACCTTTTTTTCACCCTAGACAGTGCACTATCTAACCCAGGGGGTGACTGCTGGGAAAGAAAATATTAAGCTCGTGGGAGGGAGTCTTATCAGGGCCGTAACTAGGGGGGGGGGCTAAGGGGGCATGCGCCCCGGGTGCAGGATTGGAGGGGGCACCAAGGAGTTACAGAGGAGCAGGGTTTTTTTTTTACCGGCAGTGCTGTGCTGCTCCAGTGAGACAGTAGACAGCTCCCAGGGCAATGTATCTAACCCACCTGTCTGCCCGCAGATGGCTCCGATGCTGTGCGGGTGAGCTCCAGTACCTGGGATCTCTCCTATGTCGGCTTCTGTCTTAAATGCTCTTCTTTGCCATGCAGTGCTGCGACTAACGTGCAATGCACCGTACAAGCTGTAGAAGCGCACTGTGCTTGCAGTTAGCAGTATCAACCTCGACTTTGCCTCCCAGATGTGGGGATTTGTTGTAGCTTATAGGGGGGTGTAGTACAGTGATGTAGTGTACCATATAGGTTATGTATTGTAGTAATGTATTGCAGTATATGGGGGGCATGTAGTGCACTGATGTGGTGTAGCATATAAGGGGATGTAGAGTAGTGATGTAGTGTAGCATATAGGGTATGTAGTGCAGTGCATATGGGCATGTAGTGTAGTGATGTAGTTCAGCGTGTAGGAGATGTAGTATATAGTGATGTAGCGCAGTGGATAGAGGAATGTAGTGCAGTGATGAAGTGTTATGATATAGTGCAGCGTATGGGGACACACAGAGGAGCATGTAGTTGAACACGCTCGTAGGGCATGTAACACATAGGGCATTTGAGGCACATAGGGGAATATTGTCCAGTAGTATCCCCTTTTTTCCAAATTTTTGATAATCTGATAATTTTAGTCTGATAGTTTTTTTTGTGCTTTTCTTGGGGGGGGGCAAATTACTGCCTTGCCCCGGGTGGCGAAAATCCTAGTTTCGGCCCTGGTTATTTGATCTATTTCCCTGGAATCCCTATCGGCGACACAGGACTCAGAGTCCGTGTCGGTAGCAGTAGTCATAACATTTGTAAATGGACCTTATGTGACCCAGAGAAGGTCGCCTGCAGATGGAAGAACAAAATGCTGATAAAACACATCTTCTACATAACCAGCATGCAGCATTAGATATAGCCTTATCTAATCTTTGATATGATGCATACTACCACGTATTTCTTCACCCATGCAGGCTCTTGGTGTATCGGTAGCAGCACCAACTTACCACTCTGTGTCCCTAAAATGGCTTCCTCCAGGTAGGAACTCCCTGCCTCAGACATGTCCCACACGTGTACCACACACACTCCCAGACACACTGAGACTTATAGGGATCAAACCTCTGTAAGAGGGACACCAAAAAGGAAAAGCCAGCTCACACCCCAGCGCCAAGCACACCCATCTGTAAAACATTACATTGAAAACAGACCTGCAGCGCTTTTATACATAATGCAAACATCATATACATCGCCCCCCCCCCCCCCTCTTGCAACCTGATATACGTCAGTAGTGAAGGGAGGACCAGCGTTTCTCTTGTGAAGAGAAAATGGCGCTGATCAGTGTGCTGGCTTAGTGAGGAAGAAGCCCCACCCCCTTAATGGCGCGATTCACCCGTTCTTAACTCAATAGTTAATTATCCTGGCTGGGGGGAGGACAGTGTGCCTTTTTGCCATAAACAACGATTTATGTTGCCCAGGGCGCCCGCCCTGCACCCTGCATGTGAGCTGTGAGGAAGAAGCTCCGGCCCCTTAATGGCGCGCTTCTTTCCCGCAATTTTCAACAAATATTTATACTGGCGGGGGTTAGGACAGTGCCTTGGCACTAATGTCCCCTCTTGCCAGTGTCAAAATGAGGATTTATATGCTGCCCAGGGCGCACCCCCCCCCTCCCCGCGCCCTGCACCCTGTAGTGCCTTGTGTAGTGGGAGCATGGCGCGCAGCATGCGATCGCTGTGCGGTAATTCAGAAAGCCGTCACTGAAGTCTTCTGATCTTCTTCTACTCATCTGTCTTCTGACTTCTGGCTCTGCAAGGGGGGTGACGGCGGGCTCTGGGAACGAGTATCTAGGCATACCTAGCGATCAGACCCTCAGGAGCTAATGGTGTCCTGTAGCCAAAGAGCAGAGCCTTTAAACTCACAGAAGTAGGTCTGACTTCTCTCCCCTATGTCCCACGAAGCAGGGAGACTGTTGCCAGCAGTTCTCCATGAAAATAAAAAACCTAACATAAGTCTTTTTCAGAGAAACTCAGTAGAGCTCCTCAGAGGCCATCCAGTCTCACTGGGCACAGATTCTAAACTGGAGTCTGGAGGAGGGGCATAGAGGGAGGAGCCAGGTCACACCATTTGAAAGTCTTAAAGTGCCCATGTCTCCTGCGGATCCCGTCTATGCCCCATGGTTCTTGAAGTGACCCCAGCATCCTTTAGGACGTATGAGAAATATAAGGGCGTGGCTTCATGGGGAAGGGGTGTGACCACAAAATAATACCAATTCATATTACATATTATAGTAGTCTCCATTATTCAAATTATGCCGCACAGTAGCGCCACTACACCAGGTACAGCCCTTCTTACACATTACGGTGGACAGATTCCCCTTTTTACACATTACGGCAGATAGCGTCCCCTTTTCTCTTACGTCCTAGAGGATGCTGGGGACTCCGTAAGGACCATGGGGTATAGACGGGCTCCGCAGGAGACATGGGCACTATAAAGAACTTTACAATGGGTGTGCACTGGCTGCTCCCTCTATGCCCCTCCTCCAGACCTCAGTTAGATCCTGTGCCCAGAGGAGACTGGGTGCATTACAGGAGAGCTCTCTGGAGTTTCTCTGTAAACAGAATTTTGTTAGGTTTTTTATTTTCAGGGAGCACTGCTGGCAACAGGCTCCCTGCATCGTGGGACTGAGGGGAGAGAAGCAGACCTACTTAAGTGATAGGCTCTACTTCTTAGGCTACTGGACACCATTAGCTCCAGAGGGTCGGAACGCAGATCTCACCCTCGCCGTTCGTCCCGGAGCCGCGCCGCTGTCCTCCTCACAGAGCTGGAAGATAGAAGCCGGGTGAGTAGAAGAAGAAAGAAGACTTCAAAGGCGGCAGAAGACTTCAGTTCTTCAGTGAGGTAACTTGCAGCGGTAACGCTGCACGCCATTGCTCCCACACCCACACACACACCCACACACACACACACACACACACACACAACAGCGGGCACTGTAAGGGTGCAGGGGGGGGGGGCGCCCTGGGCAGCAATTAATAGCCTCAAGGGACACTGGCAGATGTAAATATACTGCGGAGGCAGTATATTATTAACACCTGCCAGGTTTTTTATTATTTGAGCGGGACCGAAGCCCGCCGCTGAGGGGGCGGGGCTTGATCCTCCAGCACTAACCAGCGCCATTTTCTCCACAGCACATGCAGAGAAGCTGGCTCCCCGGACTCTCCCCTGCTGAACACGGTCACAGAGGGCAAAAAAGAGGGGGGGCGGGCACTTTTTATTGGCGCAGTGAGTGTATATTTATATATTTATATAAAAGCGCTTTTGTCTGGGATTTGGTTTCCAGTGTCAGTTGGCGCTGGGTGTGTGCTGGCATACTCTCTCTCTGTCTCTCCAAAGGGCCTTATTGGGGAACTGTCTCCATATAGATATATCCCTGAGTGTGTGGGGGTGTCGGTACGCGTGTATCGGCATGTCTGAAGCGGAAGGCTCATCTAAGGAGGAGGTGGAGCAGATGATTGTGGTGTCTCCGTCGGCAACGCCGATACATGATTGGATGGATATGCTGAATGTTTTAAATGCAAATGTGGCTTTATTACATAAGAGATTGGACAAAGCAGAGTCCAGGGAGAAAGCAGGGAGTCAATCCATGGCTTTGATTGTGTCACAGGGCCCTTCTGGGTCTCAGAAACGCCCACTGTCCCAAGTAGCAGACACTGATACCGACACGGATTCCGACTCCAGTGTCGACTACGATGATGCGAGGATACACCCAAAGGTGGCCAAAAGTATTCATTATATGATTATTGCAATAAAATAAAAGATGTTTTACATATCACAGATGACCCTTCTGTCCCTGACACGAGGGTACACATGTTTAAGGAAAAGAAACCTGAGATAACTTTTCCCCCATCTCATGAGCTGAGTTAGTTATTTGAAAAAGCTTGGGAAACTCCAGACAAGAAACTGCAGATTCCCAAGAGAATTCTTATGGCGTATCCTTTCCCGGCAAAGGACAGGGTACGGTGGGAATCCTCCTCCAGGGTGGACAAGGCTTTAACGCGCTTGTCCAAAAAGGTAGCGCTGCCGTCTCCAGACACGGCAGCCCTCAGGGATCCTGCTGATCGCAGACAGGAAACTACCTTGAAGTCAATTTATACACATACGGGTGCCTTGCTCAGACTGGCAATAGCGTCGGCTTGGGTTTGTAGCGCTGTGGCGGCTTGGACTGCTACATTGTCAGCTGACATTGATACCCTGGATAGGGATACCATGTTATTGACCTTGGGTCACATTAAGGACGCAGTCCTATATATGAGAGATGCTCAGAGAGACGTTGGCCTGCTGGGTTCGAGAGCCAACGCCATGGCGATTTCTGCTAGGCGAGCCCTGTGGACCCGCCAATGGACGGGTGATGCCGACTCAAAGAGGCATATGGAGGTTTTGCCTTACAAAGGTGAGGACTTATTTGGGGAGGGTCTCACGGACCTGGTTTCCACAGCTACGGCAGGTAAATCTACTTTTTTGCCTTATGTTTCCTCACAGCAAAAGAAAACGCCACAATATCAGATGCAGTCCTTTCGGTCGCATAAGTCCAGAAGAGGTCGGGGCTCTTCCTTCCTCGCCAGAGGTAAGGGTAGAGGGAAAAAACTGCCGGCTACGGCTAGTTCCCAGGAGCAGAAGTCCTCCCCGGCTTCTACTAAATCCACCGCATGACGCTGGGGCTCCGCGGAGGGAGTCCGCTCCGGTGGGGGCACGTCTTCGACTCTTCAGCCACGTCTGGGCTCAATCAGAGGTGGATCCCTGGGCACTGGAAATTGTATACCAGGGTTACAAGCTGGAATTCGAAGACGTGCCTCCTCGCCGGTTTTTCAAATCGGCTTTACCAGCTTCTTCCCCAGAAAGGGAGTTAGTTTTAGCGGCAATTAAAAAACTGTGTCAACAACAAGTGGTTGTCGAGGTTCCCCTAGTTCAACAGGGGAAGGGGTACTATTCAACCCTGTTTGTGGTCCCGAAACCGGATGGCTCGGTCAGACCCATTCTAAATTTAAAATCCCTAAACCTGTACTTGAAAAAGTTCAAATTCAAGATGGAATCACTCAGGGCGGTTATCTCCAGCCTGGAAGGGGGGGATTTTATGGTCTCACTAGACATAAAGGATGCATACCTTCATGTCCCCATATATCCTCCTCATCAGGCATACCTGAGGTTCGCTGTACAGGACTGTCATTACCAGTTTCAGACGTTGCCGTTTGGGCTTTCCACGGCCCCGAGGATTTTCACCAAGGTAATGGCGGGAATGATGGTGCTCCTGCGCAGGCAGGGAGTCACAATTATCCCGTACTTGGACGATCTCCTGATAAAAGCGAGATCGAGAAAACAGTTGCTACAAAGTGTGTCGCTCTCCCTAAGAGTGCTGCAGCAACACGGCTGGATTGTCAATCTACCAAAGTCGCAGTTGGTTCCAACCTCCTGGTTGACTTTCTTGGGCATGATTCTGGACACGGAACAAAGGAGGGTTTTTCTCCCGACGGAAAAAGCCCAGGAACTCCAGAACATGGTCAGAGACCTGTTGAAACCAAAAAGTGTGTCAGTCCATCAATGCACTCGAGTACTGGGAAAAATGGTGGCGTCCTACGAGGCCATTCCCTTCTGCAGGTTTCATGCGAGGATTTTTCAGTGGGACCTTCTGGACAAGTGGTCCGGGTCCCATCTGCACATTCATCAAAAAATCAGCCTGTCCCCCAGGGCCAGGGTGTCTCTCCTGTGGTGGCTGCAGAGTGCTCACCTTCTAGAGGGTCGCAGGTTCAGCATTCAGGACTGGGTTCTGGTGACCACGGACGTGAGCCTCCGAGGATGGGGAGCAGTCACACAAGAAAGAAACTTCCAGGGACTATGGTCAAGCCAGGAGGCTTGTCTACACATCAATTTACTGGAATTGAGGGCCATATACAACGTCCTGCGTCAAGCGGAGACTCTTCTTTGCGACCTACCTGTTCTGATTCAGTCAGACAACGTCACAGCCATGGCTCATGTAAACCGCCAAGGCGGAACAAGGAGCAGATTGGCGATGGCGGAAGCCACCAGGATTCTTCGCTGGGCGGAAAATCATGTAAGCGCTTTGACAGCAGTCTTCATTCCGGGAGTAGACAACTGGGAAGCAGACTTCCTCAGCAGACACGATCTCCATCCGGGGGAGTGGGGACTTCATCAAGAAGTTTTTGCAGAGATAACAAGTCATTGGGGACTTCCTCAAATAGACATGATGGCGTCACGCCTCAACAAGAAGCTTCGGAGGTACTGTGCCAGGTCAAGGGACCCTCAGGCAGTACCAGTGGACGCCCTGGTGACACCGTGGGTGTTTCAGTCGGTCTATGTGTTCCCTCCTCTTCCGCTCTGTTAGGTTCCTGGTGCTCAGAACAAGGGAGATGTTCATGAAGTGAGTCCAGAGCACCAGGACATAACGCTGGGAAAGGGGAATGGAAAGGGAATAGCCCCTGGCGCCCTAACTCTGTTGTCTCACCCGTGCTGTCAGAAATCCCTTGCGAGACTATGGTTTCTTGAGCCCTTGGCAGCCGCGTTTGAAGGGCGGATTATGTCTGCCCAACTCCGATGCCCCCCGGTCTTAGTGAGAGACAAAGGGAAATCCGAGACAGGATGATAACAAGAGGCCCTCTAACTAAGCAAACAGGCCAGGGGCTACAAGCTAACTAAAAACCTAAAGTATGTGCGGAGAAACCGCCAAAGGAAAATAACAACAAAGGAAATGCTGATCACACGCCGACACAATACCTTTGTGTACCGGCGGTGACAGCATAAGCAGAACCCTCTGCAAAACACCAGGGACAGAAACAATAATGAAATATAGCGGCCTAGGCCAACGGACGCGGCAGTGCCGCTACTCACGGAACCGGTACGAATACTGGCAAACGGACAGGAACCCTCAATGATGCCGACACACACTCTCAGAACTGGAGGACAGGCAGAATCCCAAACGACAGACCGGTGGACACCAGGAAACCAGGAACTTGACCAGGGATAGGCAAAGCCACTGGATCTCAGGGCAGGAACGCCTCACAGCAGGACACGGGATCAGACACAGGAATCGACACAGGGACTGACACAGGAATCAACACAGGAAGCAGCTAGTCAGACACTGCTATACAGGAGCTCAGGGACTGGCAGGAACCAGGTCAGACTTCAAGCAGACTGAAAACCAAGAAATATCACCAGCATCTGTGAATTGCAGTCAGCCAGCATATAACAGAGAGGCCTAATTAATAATCCCATGCAGCTGCCCTGTTGCATGATTCCAAACTGACAAGATGCAATTAGCAGCCAGGTGAGGCTGAACACATGGGAACAAGCTGCAATTACACAGACTCACCAGCGGCAGCAGACAAGAGTATTCTAAAACAGAGCAACAGGAAATCCTGGCATGCAAGACAACTTTATAAACATAAAATACAGAACAAAACTGCAAAACAGGAATGAGCCACAGCCGTGGCTCATAACACGCTCATCTCAAAAATATTGAGAATCATAAGACGAAAAAGAGTGCAAACAATACTCATTGTTCCAGATTGGCCTCGCAGGGCCTGGTATTCAGATCTTCAGGATATACTCACAGAAGATCCGTGGCCTCTTCCTCTCAGAGAGGACCTGTTGCAACAGGGGCCCTGTCTGTTCCAAGACTTACCGTGGTTGCATTTGACGGCATGGCGGTTGAACGCCGAATCCTAGCTGGTAAAGGCATTCCAGAAGAAGTCATCCCTACTCTGATAAGGGCTAGAAAGGAGGTGACGGCGAAGCATTATCACCGTATCTGGAGAAAGTATGTATCTTGGTGTGAAGCCAAGAATGCTCCTGCGGAAGATTTCCATCTGGGCCGTTTTCTCCACTTTCTACAGACAGGAGTGGATATGGGCCTAAAATTAGGCTCCATTAAGGTACAGATTTCGGCCCTATCGATTTTCTTTCAGAAGGAATTGGCTTCTCTCCAAGAAGTCAAGACTTTTGCAAAGGGAGTGCTGCACATCCAGCCTCCTTTTGTGCCTCCAGTGGCACCATGGGACCTTAACGTGGTGTTACAGTTCCTGAAATCTCACTGGTTTGAGCCTCTTCAAACGGTGGAATAAAAATTTCTCACTTGGAAGGTGGTCATGTTGTTGGCCTTGGCATCTTTAAGGCGGGTGTCTGAATTGGCGGCTTTGTCTCACAAAAGCCCCTATCTGATTTTCCATGTGGATAGAGCAGAATTGCGGACTCGTCCTCAATTTTTGCCTAAGGTGGTTTCATCGTTTCATATGAACCAACCTATTGTGGTGCCTGTGGCTACAGGGGACTTGGAGGATTCCAAGTCCCTTGATGTAGTCAGGGCCTTAAAAATGTATGTAGCCAGGACGGCTCGGGTTAGGAAAACAGATGCTCTGTTTGTCCTGTATGCAGCCAACAAGGTTGGCGCTCCTGCTTCTAAGCAGACTATTGCTCGCTGGATCTGTAACACGATTCAGCAGGCTCATTCTACGGCTGGATTGCCGTTACCAAATTCGGTTAAGGCCCATTCCACTAGGAAGGTGGGCTCTTCTTAGGCGGCTTCCCGAGGCGTCTCGGCGTTACAGCTTTGCCGAGCGGCGACTTGGTTGGGGTCAAACACTTTTGCAAAGTTCTACAAGTTTGATACCCTGGCTGATGAGGACCTACTGTTTGCTCAATCGGTGCTGCAGAGTCATCCGCACTCTCCCGCCCGGTCTGGAGCTTTGGTATAATCCCCATGGTCCTTACGGAGTCCCCAGCATCCTCTAGGACGTAAGAGAAAATAAGATTTTAAACCTACCGGTAAATCTTTTTCTCCTAGTTCGTAGAGGATGCTGGGTGCCCGTCCCAGTGCAGACAAATTTCTGCAAGGCTTGTATATAGTTTTTGCTTACATAAGGGTTATGTTACAGTTTGGATCAGTCTCGGGCTGATGCTGTTTTGTTTCATGCTGTTAACTGGTTCGTATATTCCATGTTATATGGTGTGGATGGTGTGGGCTGGTATGTATCTTGCCCTTAGGTTAACAAAATCCTTTTCTCGTACTGTCCGTCTCCTCTGGGCACAGTTTCTCTAACTGAGGTCTGGAGGAGGGGCATAGAGGGAGGAGCCAGTGCACACCCATTCTAAAGTTCTTTATAGTGCCCATGTCTCCTGCGGAGCCCGTCTATACCCCATGGTCCTTACTGAGTCCCCAGCATCCTCTACGGACTAGGGCCAGTATTTACTAAAAATCCGAGTTTGGCCGATTTTGTGTTTTTTTTCTAAGTCCCAATCCGGGAATTCACTAAGCACCAATCTCGGCAGTGTTTGGACTATTCGTAATGGTTTGAATGACAACGTTCCGAAATACGAATGAATAGACCATCGGTCAAACGCGGCTGTTATTTCATACAATACGGGAATTCACTATTCATTCATATTTGGGTGTTAGTCTCTGAGTGCTCAAATGCGGTCGTATTTTTTTGCGATTCGTTAAAAAAAGCGGCAAAAAAATAGACCTGCTTTTTTCAGGCGTGTTTACATGTGTTGCAAATAAAAAATCTCTCACACCTGAATTAGGATGCCTATAAAAGGATGTTAGGCCCATTTCAATGCACCTACACTCAGAAATGGCAGCAGGACTGTGGGCCAGTGATCTTTTGTGTGCTGTGGGATTCCTCAGACTCAGACATCAGCCTGTAAGTACCCAGGGCCAAGAAACTGAACATGGTCAGCAGGTTGTACAGGTTTCGCGGAGGCTGCGCATGCCTCGTTTTTTTTAGGGGGCGTTTAAACTTGAACGCATTGTCCGATGATAAGGTCATACAGATGTTCCGTCTAAATCGTAACAACATTTTCCGTCTGTATGACCTTGTCAAACTGGGCCTAGACCCTGAGACAGCACGCTCTTGCTCTGTCTCAGGCCTGCACAAACTCCTGGCTGTGTTGCACTTTCTGGCTACTGGCAGCTTTCAGGCTGTGTCTGGGGATGTCATAGGAATCTCACAGCCCTCATTTTCGAGAATCTTAACACAGGTGATGTATACCTAACTACCCACTCTGTTTTTGCTTGGTTTTAATTACTCCGTGGCCAGTTCTGTGCTAAAATCTCATGTATAATTTTCTATCAAATATACACACAGGTGTTGGCTGTTTTGCAGCCCCACATCGATGCCTCAATCTGTTTCCCTACCCAGGAGTCTCAGTGGCATGCCGTCAGGGTAGATTTCTATGAGCTGGCTGGCATGCCCAATGTGCTTGGAGCCATAGATTGCACACACATTGAGCTGAGACCACCTAGGGGCAGGCAGCACATATATACAAATAGACATCTAGAGCACTCCACAAATGTGCAGGTGGTTTGTGATGCAAATCTCAAAATAATGAGTGTTGTTGCTGTTTACCCTGGGGGCTGCCATGACTCCTTCATCCTCAGTCAGTCATCCCTCTTTGATAAGTTTGAGGACGGACAAATGCCAGATGGATGGCTGCTGGGTATGTAATTTGATATGTGTAGGCCTGTGTATAATTTGTCCAAATACAGGGGCAGATGTATTGACCTGTAGAAGGCATAAGCAAGTGAGAAACCAGTGATATGTGCAAGGTGATAAAGGCACCAGCCAATCAGCTCCAATATGTAAATGATTATTTAGGTACATATTGTCCGCTGCCTTTATTACCTTGCACATATCACTGGTTTATCACTTCCTTATGCCTTCTACAGGTTAATACATCTGCCCCACAGTGTGTTAATTATGTGTTGCTGTATCTTAACATGAATCACGTTACTATATCTGTTTTTTAGGTGATAGAGGATATGGCTGTTTCTCTTGGCTTCTAACTCCATTGTCCCGACCTGATACCCCTGCTGAACACAATTACAATCATGCACATAAGTCCACGCGGAATGTGATAGAAAGATGTTTTGGTGTGCTGAAATCTAGGTTTCGGTGTCTGGATAAGTCTGGTGGCCTTTTGTTGTATAGTTCCTCGAAGGTGACTCAAATTGTGTTCTGCTGCTGCTTTCTTCATAACATGTGTTTGCAACAACATCTGCCACATGTTGAGGAGGAGGATGAAGAAAGCAGCCAGCAAGCAGAGGAATTAGAGACATCTGGTGATACTTGGAGTACAGATGTAGGGAGGCAGGTTAGGCAAGAGCTCATCACTCGCTATTTCTAAGGTAAGTTTGGTTTGCTTATTTCATTTGTTGTGTAATCATAAATAGATGTTTGGCCATTTTTATTGCCAAAACCATTACTCAGAATGTGTCTGTCTCCTTGACACATACAAACATACCCTCGCTTTATGCAAAACAAATGTCGCATGTGTATTGTGTGTATTTTAAAACTCAAAACAACAGATTATGGGGGTCATTCCGAGTTGTTCGCTCTGTAAATTTTTTCGCATCGCAGCGATTTTCCGCTTAGTGCGCATGCGCAATGTCCGCAGTGCGACTGCGCAAAGTAAATTTGCTATGCAGTTAGGTTTTTTACTCACGTTTTTTTCTTCGTTCTGGTGATCGTAATGTGATTGACAGGAAGTGGGTGTTTCTGGGCGGAAACTGGCCGTTTTATGGGTGTGTGTGTAAAAACGCTACCGTTTCTGGGAAAAACGCGGGAGTGGCTGGAGAAACGGAGGAGTGTCTCGGCGAACGCTGGGTGTGTTTATGACGTCAAACCAGGAACGACAAGCACTGAACTGATCGCAGATGCCGAGTAAGTCTCGAGCTACTCAGAAACTGCACAGAGATGTCTTTTCGCTATATTGCGAATCTTTCGTTCGCACTTTTAAGAAGCTTAGATTCACTCCCAGTAGGCGGCGGCTTAGCATGTGTAAAGCTGCTAAAAGCAGCTTGCGAGCGAACAACTCGGAATGAGGGCCCATGAGTGGCATGCATTAAGTCTGGATAAGTGATCGTAAACTTGCAGTGCTAATTTATTACAAGCACACATAATCCATTTAGTATTTTACGTTATCATTGTGCGTAACGTCCTAATGCACAGGTTCACAAACTCGGCCCTCAGGACCCCACACAGTGCATGTTTTTCACGTAACCCAGTAGAAGCACAGGTGTATGAATTACTCACAGACATATGTTAAAAGGTTCACAGGTGGAGCTAATTATGTCACTTGTGATTCTGTGAGTAGACCTGCAAAACATGCACTGTGTGGGGTCCTGAGGGCCGAGTTTGAGAACCTGTGTTCCAAAAAAACACTCCTCAACATATAATATGTTAGCCTTGAGGAATACATGTGTCCCTATGTGTGATGCACCATCATATTTAAGGGACACAAACTTACTGTAATCATAAATAATTTATTTCCTAATGTTTGATGCAGTTAACTTGCTGATGTGTAAGTAAATACACAGTTTGCCACATATATACATTATTATACACATTCTTTGTTTTTTTTGTTAAAAAGTTCTTATTTGTTGGTTTCTGCATCATGTGTAATAACATTCTTACTAATTTTTAACACACACAAACATGTCCCAACAATAATGACATTCATTTTGTCAATATTTTTTTAAAAATTCAATGCCAACATATTGAAAGCATTTTATGCAACTCAATTGTGTTATTCTTGTAATGTTGTATAGAGAAGAAAGGTAAAATAGTTAACAATAACATTGTAATTTGTATTGTCTGCAGGATATGAGAATGATTGGAATCTAGAAAAAGTAATGATTAGAAAAAAATCAAGTGGTCTGTTTACTTCCTGCTAACATGTATGTGCGGCTCCATCAACATGTCCCTCCTCCAATACAAAAAAAAGATGGTAAAGAATAAATGTGCGTACAAATTTTATGTTGTTGTTTGTACCACTTATAATTAATGATGTTGTATAAATTGTCAAGGAGCTAAGTGTTATATATATTTTGCCAAACATACACTTACTAACTATTTAGAGTTACTTATCAGAAATGTCTAATTTGTATTTTTTTTAAGTTTTTTTGTGTGGCTGCTTGTCCTGCCCTTTGCCTTTAGCACTGTCATGTTGTCGTGCTCTGGTGGAGCGTCTTGGTGGTGATGAGACTGGCGTGATATTTGGAATAGTAGTACCAGAACTGCTGCTTGTTTGCTGTTGGTGCATGGATCTGAGTGTTTCATTCAGGTTAGTGAGGGTGGCATTGAGTTCACGTGTAGCAGCATTTTGATTGTCTACAATTCGGAATAAACTTTCATTAATCTTTTGATTGTTTTGAAAAATGTTCATATAACTTTGCTGTTGTCTGTGCTGTTCTTCCATTAGTCTGTGCTGTTCATCCATTATGCGCTGTAAGTTGCCCATGACCTGTGTAATGTCTGTACGCATGAGTTCCATGGTATTGCCGATTCTGGTTGTTTGTTCATTTTGTCTACTCATATTTCTTGATATTCTTCAGAGGTGACATGGTAGGCTTGCAAACATTTGTGTCTGCCTACGCAGGCAATCTTCATTAGTGGCCTGCTGTCTAGCCCAAATGGTCCAAAACACCTGATCAGGCCCTTGTGTTACTGGTGTTGTTGGGCTGTGTTGTGGTGGTGGTGTGCTTTGCTGTGGTGGTGTACTCACAGGTGCTAGGGGGCTAATTCCTTGGCTTAATGGCTGCATTTCTAAGATGATTGTCTCCTCCATGTCACTGTGTTGCTGTTGTTTCGGAGGGATGCTGTTACCAGGACTAGAAGCTGAAATGTTAGCTATCCATATGTTTGAGAAATTTAAACAAATCACTACACATGGAACACATGTCATTCACTGTTGCTTTCAAATATTCTGCCTAGCAACATCATCACTCATAACTTAAATACATACATATGCCTGTTTGTGGCAAATGTGTCTGGTTACTTAATTGTGAAAGCAAACACTTTAGTTTTATTGTAGCTCAGACATACTCCACCATAAAAACACATTGGAATCCATAATGTGTTACCTTATAGCTTTGATTAAACAAACATAGTAATGTTTTTATATGTATTTGGCAATGTTAGATCAAACACACATGTGAAATTTGGAAAAACAACCTTACTTTTTCTAAAAATAAACATGATTTTTTGTTGCAGCATCTTACACACAATGTGATACTGTATGGCTCAAGTGGACATACATATATTTACTGGATGTGGACAAGGCCATTTTGCTTGGATTCCATTTCAGGTTTTACTTACTGCGGTAAGTATCTAAGTTTTTGATGTGTTTTGACTTAATGCGGTTTAGAAAAAGTTTGATTATGTTCTGAAATTGTTTACATTTATTTCAGTTTGATACTCACAATCAAGATGAGGGGAGTGTGGATGACGTCTTGGAGGTGTGTCCAAAATTTGGAGTGGGGGGACAGAACATACTGTCGATAATCTTCGTGGCGGGGTAGCCTGCTGTGGTTGGCCCTGGACATCAGACCTTGCTTCTTTTTGGCCACAGGTTTTTTGTGGTGATGTCTTACAGAAGTCCCACTTCTGCTGCTCCATACTTCTTTTGATGGACCTATTAATGAAAGTGCAATTTTGTTATGGCAATTCCTTTACAAACATACCCTATACTACAATGGACACTTTACCTGCTTCCGCAGCGTCATCATCATCAGATGTGATAGGAGTTACTGGACGACTAGTAGTACTGCTTTTTTCAAACACTGTATAAAAAAAAAATATGTATTCATGCTGTTGTTGATACATCCACCCATTATGCTTATAAACATTTATTCTTTAAGAAATGCTTGCTTTATTTTTAATAAAAACATAAGGACCGGAAACAAAAAATACAATACATAAAACAATAAACATTGTCCAACAGACATATGCACTATGGAAAAATCAACACAGGAAAACATGTACAGGACACTGACATAGGCCACAAGTAAAAAAACAAACATTAACAACCAAAAACACACACATCTTCATTTTGTAATGAAAGGAAAAAAATGACAGATGCAATATATAAATTGCTCTGTTATGTGGCACTCCAAACACACATTACCACTATATGAGCTAAACCAAAATGTAAAAATATTTTAAAAATTACACTGCAGTGTGGTGTCACGGTACAAATACAAACTAAAAATTATCAAAGAAATAGTGGTATTTTGTAAAAAAATATTACATTATGTAATAATGACATTACACATGTAAGTGGTTTCCAAACCACTTTCCACTACTCCAGCCTCTAACATGACAACCACTGTTTTTGAAACATTGCACATGGATAACATAAATATAAAACATAGTCACAATTATAAAAAAAAAAGGTCCAAAAGGAAAACATTATTGCAGGACAATTCAGTGACACACCAAGTCCAAACTACACATGCAAAATATCTTTGTTAAAAACACATGACATACAATAAAGTAAGAGGTTACATTGGCTTTTGTATAAAACATTAACCAAAACAATGTATTTGCTGACACACACTTGAAGATGGGAGTAATATGCAACGTGACATGACACACATTTAAAATAAATAAATAAATAAGGTCATAGAATGTTAATGCAAATACACATGTTCACCATTCTTCCTGGGCCTATCTGAATCCCGGACATGGGTTGCAGAGACTACTTCAGGAGGTATGACACTCCGCATGGGCTCCTCATACTCCAGATATCTTGCAATATAGGGCTGCCAACCACCGGTTTTTCGAGCCGACTTCGCCTCCTTGGCCATTTTGGACTTGACACGTCGCTTTATGTCATAGTACCGTTTGCGGCACGTGTCCTCCGTCCGCTTGACCACCCCCTCACTATTGACTGCAGCAACAACTTTCGCCCACAACACCGTCTTCCTCCGTGTTGGCACCTTGGCGGACTCAGGCCCAAATAGCTGCCTCTGATACTTCATCAGCTCACGCACCAATGCCACATTTTCAGCAAAACTAAACTTTACATTCCGCCCAGTCTTAGTAGTGGTGCGTGGCTGCGGAGCACTCTGACTGTCACTATCACTTGAGGCTGCTGCAGCAACCTCACCCACCTCCTCCACCTCACTAACACTCACCTCCTCCACCTGACCGACCTCCTCCCCCTCACTCAAACCCTCCACCTCACCCACCTCTGAGTCACACATAATTGTGTGTCTAAACAGTTAACACAGAAAAAAAAATAGACAAACAACACACTCCTCCACTATCACTACACAACTCACCCCCCCCCCACCCCACACACACACACACACACACACACACACACACACACACACACACACTGACAAGGGACTATAAAGAAAAATAACTTGGACTAAAAATGAGACAAAACCACAAAATACAAGACTACAAGAATGACAAGACGACTTTCACACACAATACCACACTCAGAAATCGCTACCAACACTCCTCACCAAACCACTAATTCACCTACCTCCACAGCACAACCTCCCTCCTCCTCACCACTAACTAAACCCACGAGGAGGTGCGGACAGTTTGGGGTGTATTTATATGGTTGCGCACAGACACGCCTACCATCTGAAACACAACCAATCACGAACGGGGATGAAAAACTAAACTAAAAGTGAAAATGCGGCCGTGGAAAAAAAAAAAACCCTGCCGCGTTTAACTTAGAAAAAAAAACAGAAAAAAAAAACAAAATCACGAACGCAAACGACAATGACGGCCGTAAATGTGCCAAAAAACCCCGACTGGCATCGACATCGGAAAACACGAAAACCATAAAGTCGACTGCTTCGTAACTTTGCGTATATGGATTCAAAAAGTTGCATGAAAATGCACCCGATACAAAACGAGTTTAAACACTACACAAACCGACTCAAACACGAATATTAGTAAATTTTGCCCTAGGAGAAAAAGATTTACCAGTAGGTTTAAAATCTTATTTTTACACATTACTGCAGACAGCGTCCCCTTTTACACATTACGGCAGACAGCTTCCCCTTTTTACACATTACGGCAGACAGCGTCCCCTTTTTACACATTACGTCAGACAGCGTCCCCTTTTACACATTACGGCAGACAGCGTCCCTTTTTTACACATTACGGCAGACAGCGTTCCCTTTTTACACATTACGGCAGACTTCATCCCCCTTTTTACACATTACGGCAGACAGCGTCCCCTTTTTACACGTTACGGCAGACAGCGTCCTCTTTTTACACATTACAGCAGACAGTGTCCCCCTTTTACACATTAGGTAGACAGACCGATAAGATAGATAGATAGATAGATAGATAGACAGACAGACAGAATAGATAGATACTTAACATCTCTCCGCTGGCTCAGGCAGTCAGCTTCGGAGGCAGGGGAGAAGGAGGAGGGAGCCGCAGCAGCGCTATGTTATTGCTGACGGCGCCGCATGCAGCTCTCCCTCTCCTTCCGCATTGGCTGGCCGCCGCTGCTGTGAATGCTGGGATGAGGGAAGCGCATCCCAGCATTCACAGCAGTGGCGGCCAGCCAATGCAGAAGGAGAGGGACTGCTGCAACCGCGCCGCCACCAATTACATAGCGCTGCTGCGGCTCCCTCCTCCTCCTTCTCAGCTGCTCAATTTGACTCAATACAAGCCGCTGACTTTAGGGAATGGGGCCGTTGCGCCCTCAGTGCGACTGCGCTGTGTGCCAGGCACTCCTGGCATACACGTAGTTACGGCACTGGCCCATGCGAACGGATTTTTTGAACCATCCCGTCGCTGACCGGCGATGCCCTTTGTTGTTGTCCGACGTGATGCATATGCATGCGCATTTACTACCTGATCGCCCGCTGTGCGAAAATGCACAGCAGCGATCAGGTCTGACTCACCCCCTGAATCAGATGTTGAATGGAACAGCTGGTTGTGTGGGAATGTGTCCTGTTTTACAGGACACATTCCAGCTGCAGCAGCCAGAGCGCCTGTGTCCCCTGCGGGACAATGTCTCTGACAGCGCGGGGACAGCTTGTCTGTCCCCAGCGCCTGTCAGTGTGTGGCGGCGGCGGGTGTCCGGTGCAGGGATTACCCTTTTCCCTGCACCGGACCAGAGACTGCGGGGGCATTTGAATGTTGGCGCCCTCCGGGAGCCAATCGCGGCTCCCGGAGCGGCAGCCAATAGGAGAGAGACGCGGCGAGCCAATCGGCGCTCGCCGCGTCATAGGCCCCGCCCCCGGCGTCTGACGTCAGACGCCGGGCGGGACGGAGCGAAGGAGGCCGCGCCGAAGAGCGGCGAAGACAGAAGACACGGGCGGGAGCCGAAGAGGTTGCGCGGGCAGAAGAGCGCGAAGAAGGAGGAAGACGCCGCCGCAGAAAGGAGACGACGACGGCCGCGGGGAGAAGAGCTCCGGTGGCCGCTGAAGAGGCCGGAAGACGTCGGGCCCCAGGAAGGAGATGTCCAGCGGCGGCTGGACGCGGAGCAGCGGAGGCGACGCCGCTGGCCAGGACGGGTCAGCGGCAGAAGACGGTGTCGGAGGCCCTCGGGTTAGGTAAGGCCTCAGTGAGGCTATCCTCCCCTCTTCCTCCCTCGACCACCAGGGACGGGCATTAGGCCCGCGGGCACAAGTCAGGCACTAGGCCTGTGGCGCAGTTAGGAGATTGGGGGTCATTTGTCTGATTAGGTGGTTTGGGCATTTGGCCCAAGCCACCCAACCCCTGCGGCACCAGATAGGCAGGCACTAGGCCTGGGGGGCACATGTTGGGCACTAGGCCCATGAGAATAGTCAGGCCACCGGCCTGTGGGCACAGTTAGGCGGGCATTAGGCCCGAGGGGCAGTTCAGGCAATAGGCCTGTTGGGACATTAGAGGGCGCTAGGCCCTAGCGTATTTTGGCCAGTAGGTACAGATAAGGTGACCCTGGGCACAAGGCCCAGGTCACCCAACGGGCAGCAAGTTAGGCGGGCGCTAGGCCCGTGGGCGAAGTCAGGCCTCCGGCCTGTGTGCAGTTAGGGGGCGCTAGGCCCATCGAAGCAGTGTTTTCCCCGAGGTGAGTAAAGGTGGCACTGGGCGTTAGGCTCAGGCCACCCTGAGAGTACGGTAGGTGGGTGAGCTGTGCGGTCCCCACTACTGGGTGTTCTGAGTCGGGTAGATAAAGGGACAGCACCGTTTTATGTGGTAACTCCGATAGTGTGATATATGTTGTTACCGTGCAGGGCAAAGTGTATGTGTTGTGTAAGTTGTGCATAGTTGTGTTGCACCACACCCACAGAGCTAGTTTGAGGGCTCCGCAGTTGTAGATAGTATAGGGTGTGACACTAGGGTAGAGTTAGGCCCTGCACGGCTGTTTCTCTTTGCCTCCTTACAGGGACCTGTAAGTGGAGAAGATCGGAGTGCAAGACTTGTGACGGTGAGTAGCATCCGTGTACGTCTGTCCCTTGTTTGTCCCCGAGCGCCGGAGTTAGGATTGCTCACGGACGTGAGAATCCCTTTCATCACACTACGTGCGAAAGCGCGAGTGTGTGAAAGCTGGGTAGCTGAGGCTTTGTGCCGGTGATGACCATTCACCCAGCCGGTGAAGGTCGCAGCCACCCCTGGGGTATCCCCTGTTCCACCGGAAGCAGGGTCGATACCCCCTTTAATGTAGACCATTCTCTCCTCAGCTCGGTCGTCGGTCAGCTCCGAGAGGGAATCGCCGTGTCCGGATCCGAGTGAAGATTTCCAGGTCCGTTGAGGGTTCCGGTACCTGAAGGTGAGAGCGAGCGGCGCCTGGTGAGTACCGAGTCTACACCTGCACGGCAGCAGGCACCACCACACGCACCGCAGCCGCACCCTCTCACACTTGGCGTAGTCGGCAGGATCAAAGAGACCGGATCACGGACACGATGTGGAACGCCACCAAGAAGACCTCCCTGCGGACGGCTCCGGAGAAGACTCACCCCCGGACGTGTGCGGACCAGAGCGACTGGGTGACGGTGTCTGGGGCAGACATCCTGAAGATGGTGCAGCGGTCGGTCCAGCGTGGAAAAGAAGAGCGCCGGGAGAAGGGGCGCAAGAAGGCCGCTGTGACGCCCTGCAAGAAATGTCGGCAAACAGGTCACTTTGCCGACGAGTGTACTTGGCGAGAGACGTCCCCAAAGAAGGTGGTCCAGGAAGCGGACCGAAGACGTCAGAAGGGCCAAGCGAAAGAGTCCTGGTGTTTGCTCTGCGGAAACTACGGGCATGAGCACAACAGTTGTCCCTGGGACGAAGAGTTGAGCGAAGACGAGGTTGATTCCCGGTGTGAAGGCTGTGGAGATCCCCGACATCGGCTCCTGGAATGTCCATGGACGGAAGACAGGACGGACTACGAGGCCACGGTGAAGCAGCTGACGGAGTCTCGTCAGCAGCTTTGGGACCGGGTGGCTGCAGAGCCTGTGTGTGCGCTCTGCGAGGCGAGAGGACATGCGCTTCCCGATTGTCCGTGGAATGAAGACCGGATGATTGCGGATGGTCGCGCCCAGAGATGGGAGGAGGAAACCAGGGAAATGGAGCGGAAGGCCTTGCTTGAAGTTAGTTCGCAGGTGCCCATTTCCTCTGAGCCGGAACCAACGGGTGAAGATTCCCCAGTGAAGGAGGTGGACCAGGAACCCGTCTTGGAGAAGGTGGCAGTGGCCCTCCCTTGTTGGAAGTGTCGACGACCAGGACATGCGGCCAGTGAGTGCCCCTGGGAAGATGCCGCGGACCTACTCTGTCCCAAGAAAGTGACCCCAGTAAGGCAGAATCCTTTCCCGCATGAGGCGGAGGTGGACGACTGGGAGGTGAAGAGGCCACGCTGCGAAGAAAAGCGTGAAGACCCAGTGACTGAGACGTCCGGAATCTCCCCGCGATGGAACCGTCCACGACCAGGACGTGCGGAACAGGAGTGTCCTGGGTACCAAGAGATGCCAGCGGAAGCAAAGGAGTACGCTGAGGAAGTAACGATGCCAGCGGAAGCGAAGGAGTACGCTGAGGAAGTAACGATGCCAGCGGAAGCGAAGGAGTACGCTGAGGAAGCAGAGGTGCCAGCGGAAGTGAAGAAGTACGCTGAGGAGGAAAGTAATACCCCAGGCCAGATATCGGAGGAGGACTCGGACTACGGTGAGCTGTCCGCCGACGAATCCCTCCCAGAACAGATGGAGGACGACTCTGGCATCGGAAGCGCCGACGAGAGTGACTGGCAGGATCGGGTGGAGTCATGCTCCCAGTTGAATGCCCTCCGTGAAGAGGAGGAGATAGTCCTGGAGCAAGAATACCTGCCAGGAGTGTCGAAATGGACCGACGTACGGGGACAGGACTGTGATGCCGTGGGAGGACCCGTTCCAGAGGAAGACACAGGACCTTTGGAGATGCCCCACGAGGAAATTCTACATGTGGTGGCTGTTGCCCGGGAGGAAACGGATGCCCCGGAGGATTCCGCTGTTGGGTGGTGGTCGATACCACACCCGGAAGACAGGGACGAAGCCACAGACGATATCGGAGGCCAAGAGTGGGTGACTGTTGTCCCCGTGGAGGAAGATTCCCCTTGGTGGCCAGCGTCAAGCGACCGTGAGGAGATGCCACTCCCCCAGAGGATCCGCCGATGGAGGTCAGGCCGTAAGAGGAACACGGAGCTGGAGGAGGAAGGATGTGGGGTCACAGCTGGTCCAGGCTGGGCCCCCGAATGCACCCTCGCCGGAAGGACCTTGGAATTCCCTGACCCGCGGACGATGGACGCCGTGGAGATCTTTGTAGGGACTACAAAGGAAAAAGGGGGGGGGAAATGTGGGAATGTGTCCTGTTTTACAGGACACATTCCAGCTGCAGCAGCCAGAGCGCCTGTGTCCCCTGCGGGACAATGTCTCTGACAGCGCGGGGACAGCTTGTCTGTCCCCAGCGCCTGTCAGTGTGTGGCGGCGGCGGGTGTCCGGTGCAGGGATTACCCTTTTCCCTGCACCGGACCAGAGACTGCGGGGGCATTTGAATGTTGGCGCCCTCCGGGAGCCAATCGCGGCTCCCAGAGCGGCAGCCAATAGGAGAGAGACGTGGCGAGCCAATCGGCGCTCGCCGCGTCATAGGCCCCGCCCCCGGCGTCTGACGTCAGACGCCGGGCGGGACGGAGCGAAGGAGGCCGCGCCGAAGAGCGGCGAAGACAGAAGACACGGGCGGGAGCCGAAGAGGTTGCGCGGGCAGAAGAGCGCGAAGAAGGAGGAAGACGCCGCCGCAGAAAGGAGACGACGACGGCCGCGGGGAGAAGAGCTCCGGTGGCCGCTGAAGAGGCCGGAAGACGTCGGGCCCCAGGAAGGAGATGTCCAGCGGCGGCTGGACGCGGAGCAGCGGAGGCGACGCCGCTGGCCAGGACGGGTCAGCGGCAGAAGACGGTGTCGGAGGCCCTCGGGTTAGGTAAGGCCTCAGTGAGGCTATCCTCCCCTCTTCCTCCCTCGACCACCAGGGACGGGCATTAGGCCCGCGGGCACAAGTCAGGCACTAGGCCTGTGGCGCAGTTAGGAGATTGGGGGTCATTTGTCTGATTAGGTGGTTTGGGCATTAGGCCCAAGCCACCCAACCCCTGCGGCACCAGATAGGCAGGCACTAGGCCTAGGGGGCACATGTTGGGCACTAGGCCCATGAGAATAGTCAGGCCACCGGCCTGTGGGCACAGTTAGGCGGGCATTAGGCCCGAGGGGCAGTTCAGGCAATAGGCCTGTTGGGACATTAGAGGGCGCTAGGCCCTAGCGTATTTTGGCCAGTAGGTACAGATAAGGTGACCCTGGGCACAAGGCCCAGGTCACCCAACGGGCAGCAAGTTAGGCGGGCGCTAGGCCCGTGGGCGAAGTCAGGCCTCCGGCCTGTGTGCAGTTAGGGGGCGCTAGGCCCATCGAAGCAGTGTTTTCCCCGAGGTGAGTAAAGGTGGCACTGGGCGTTAGGCTCAGGCCACCCTGAGAGTACGGTAGGTGGGTGAGCTGTGCGGTCCCCACTACTGGGTGTTCTGAGTCGGGTAGATAAAGGGACAGCACCGTTTTATGTGGTAACTCCGATAGTGTGATATATGTTGTTACCGTGCAGGGCAAAGTGTATGTGTTGTGTAAGTTGTGCATAGTTGTGTTGCACCACACCCACAGAGCTAGTTTGAGGGCTCCGCAGTTGTAGATAGTATAGGGTGTGACACTAGGGTAGAGTTAGGCCCTGCACGGCTGTTTCTCTTTGCCTCCTTACAGGGACCTGTAAGTGGAGAAGATCGGAGTGCAAGACTTGTGACGGTGAGTAGCATCCGTGTACGTCTGTCCCTTGTTTGTCCCCGAGCGCCGGAGTTAGGATTGCTCACGGACGTGAGAATCCCTTTCATCACACTACGTGCGAAAGCGCGAGTGTGTGAAAGCTGGGTAGCTGAGGCTTTGTGCCGGTGATGACCATTCACCCAGCCGGTGAAGGTCGCAGCCACCCCTGGGGTATCCCCTGTTCCACCGGAAGCAGGGTCGATACCCCCTTTAATGTAGACCATTCTCTCCTCAGCTCGGTCGTCGGTCAGCTCCGAGAGGGAATCGCCGTGTCCGGATCCGAGTGAAGATTTCCAGGTCCGTTGAGGGTTCCGGTACCTGAAGGTGAGAGCGAGCGGCGCCTGGTGAGTACCGAGTCTACACCTGCACGGCAGCAGGCACCACCACACGCACCGCAGCCGCACCCTCTCACACTTGTGTAGATTACCACACACACAAGGATTTACCAAAACAGCTAATCAAAGCCCTGCATGTATAGGCAGATTAAACAAGTAAAACAATACAAATAAACAGTACAAGTGTTGCTTGTAACTAGGGGCGTCGGAATGGGGGGGGGGGGGGGGGGGGCAAGGGGGCAGCTCGCCCCCCGCAAAGTTGGGAGAGGCGCCTATTACCCATAGCAGACGAGCAGCAGTCAGGTGAAACACCGCGGCCAGCTGCCGCACTTTACAGCTGATGTGCAGTACCAGCCTCCTCTGCTTCTTCCTTGCACGGCATCATACTGGGTATCAGACTGACTTCAGCCCTGGCCCCTGTGTGACACACGCGGCTGAAGTCAGTCTGATATACAGTGTGATGCCGTGCAATGAAGATAGAAGCAGAGGGAGCTGGCGCTGCACATCTCAGGTGGTCCCGAACTCCTCCACTGCCACCTCCTCCTCCCCTGCAGTGGCTCCGCCCCCAACCACAGTGGCTCCACTCCCACCTCTTCCCAGTGTTTCTGCCAGTGGAAACTCCCCTGCAGCCATGGAGGATGTAGCGGGAGAAGGGACACCAAGCCTGACCCAGACTGCTCTGCCCCTGCCTATGTCGGCTCACAGTGGCAGTGCCGCAATTCGCGGGCATTTTGGGGGCGGAGTCTAATGCTGTGAAGTGCCAGCCCCCATAAGAGACCTGATCTGTACTGTAGTCAGGTAATGTCCATCTCTCTCTCTCTCTCCCCCCCCCCTCCCTTTCTCCCTGACACTATCTCTCTCTGGGCTCTCCCTGACACTATCTCTCTCTGGGCTCTCCCTGACATTATCTCTCTCTGGGCTCTCCCTGGCACTATCGCTCTCTGGGCTCTCCCTGACACTATCTCTCTCTGGGCGGGATGTAGTAATGCTTACCGGCACAGTTTTTCCCATTTAACGCAGAGGCTATTTAACGTAGAGAGATATGTACTAAACCTCGGTAACTGAGATGCCCTTCTTACCGTACTGCTGGGTGGCTGAGCTGGGCAGGGAGATAACCACCAGCAGCAAGAGCAGCATGTGGGAGAACAGCAGCCGAGGGTGCGGGCTGTACATACCCGAGGCAGCTGGATATACAGTACAACAGTGCTGAGAGCCTCTGGAGCCCACACCCTCGGAGCTGTAGTACTCCGGCAGAGGACACTCATCCCGCGAACCCTGCGTCGCGAAAGTGGAAACTGCAGCCACTTGTTGCCGGCATGGTACTGCTGCTGGCTGTCCTCCCACCCCGGCTCGGCCCAAGGTATAGTACATCTCTCTGCGTTAAATAGCCTCTGCAGTAAATGGGAAAAACCGTGGCGGTAAGCATTAGTACATCCCGCTCTCCCTGACACTGTCTCTCTGTCCCCTCCACACTCTCTCTCTTTGACAATGGGGGTGATTCAGATCTGATCGTAGATGTGCTAAATTTGGCACATCTGCGATCAGTTACTCAGACATGCGGTGGGACGCCCAGCACAGGGTTAGTCCGCCCCACATGTCTGGCTCTGCCCTCCCCTCCACCGCGTGTGGAAGCATCGCACGGCTGCTATGCCTTCACACCCAGCGAGTAGTTCCCTGTCTGCGCAGCTAGTGCACAGCCTAGCTGTGCTGGCACGTGGCTACCCACTGCGTCCCGGGGCGCATTGGCTACATGTGACGTCAAGCAGCCGCCGCGGCCCACATCCACAACGGTCATCTCTTTCTCTCCCTCTTTCTCTCTCCCTGACACACTCTCTCTCTCTCTCTCTCTCTCTCTCTCTCTGACACTGTCTCTCCCTCTCTCCCTGAAGCTGTGTAAATATCTCTCCCTGGCACTGTCTCTCTGTCCCTAATACTGTTTCTTTCTCTTCCCCTGACACTGTATGTCTTTCTCTCCCTCTCACTCCCTAACACTGTCTCTCTCCCTGACACTACCTCTCTCTTGACACTGTTTCTCCCTCTCTTTCACTCTCTCCCTCTCTTTCTCTTTCCCTGACACTCTCATCTCTTTCTCCCTGACAACCTCTCGCTCACTTCTCTCTTTCACTCATTCCCTCTTTTCCATGAAACCCTCTCTCTCTTTCTTTCTCTTTCCCCCTGATATCCGCTTTTTCTGTCTCACTCTCTCCTGCTACCCCTAAGGGGCATTATAGTAATAACAACGGGGGCAGGGGGGCCCTTTCAAAAATTTTCTATGGGAACAGCAAAGTTCTAGTTATGCCCCTGCCTCACATCGTCCAGCATCAGCCGCCTCGTCACTGCCTATCCTCCCCTCCTCCCGCCTACCTCCGAATTTTTGCCGTACCACTGCCTATGGCCTGGGAGCCCATCATAGCTCCTGCAGAACCACTGCCTGGCCGGAGAGACAATTCAGCCTCCTTCCGGAGACCTCCAGGTAACTGCTTTTCTGGGCACATCACATTCTGCTGCTGATGCTATACCTCTCTCTATCTTTCTCCATCTCTGTCTCTCTCCATGAATCTCTCTGTCACTTTCCATGTCTCTTTCTCTCACCATGTCTTTCTCTCTCTTTCTATCTCTATCTCTCTCTCCATTTTTGTTATGAGGTACTGTATAACACAGAGGGGGCGACATTTAGCGATTTAGGGGCGCCAAACGGAAACTATATCTTGCCCCCCCACCTAAAAACGTTTTGACGCCCCTGCTTGTAACCAAAAATATTGAAATGTAAAATCAATGCAGCTGAGCTCCACTCTTCGCAGCATGTGACAGATCATTTTGCCTTTCATTAATGCATATCTGTTGTTGTGTGAATTTCCCAGCTAATTCTGATTGCAGTGTTACTGTAACAACTGGGACATATCTCAAGTGTGTTAATGCTTTGGAAATTCAGAATCCCACTGCACAGAAGCCCGCTGCTCTAGTAATAGCACACTGAGCAAAATGGATATTGTATCATCGGGTGGTCTTCAGTATGCCGAATGTCAGGATCCCGGCGCACAGTAGACCGGCGCCGGAATCCCGATACCCGGCATACCGACATATATTCTCCCTCGTGGGGGTCCACGACCCCCTTGGAGGGAGAATAAAATAGCATGGCGCGCGTAGCCCGGCGAGCGCAGCGAGCCCGCAAGGGGCTCATTTGCGCTCGCCACACTGTCGGTATGCCGGCGGTCGGGCTCCCGGCGCCGGTATGCTGGTCGCCGGGAGCCCGACCGCCGGCATACCATACTACACCTGTATCATCTATGTCTAAAATGGTGAAAGGCATTTTCATTTGTCCAGTATTGTTATTGAAGTTTAACCCATGAAACATCCATCACTAAAAATATAGGATACCTCCCAAATAGAAAAAAGCATGTTACAGTCAGGTGTAGAACCCATGCAGTCATTTACACAGCGCTTACGTGTTGGATACATTAATGGTCATTTGCAAAAACACAATGTAAATCTTTTGTGACCTATGTTTTATGCAGTTACATGTTTTCTTAGGTAAATGTATGGCTCTGTGGCCAAAATGTGCAAATATTGCAGCCTCTCATGGCAGGAGTTGGGCAGATCTGGACTGTTCCTTCCTAAATGCAAACTATGGGCCTGATTCTGATTTGTAAGGGATTCAGCATGATATCCTGATGGACGGGATGCCGGCTGTCAGAATACCAACAGCGGCATCCCGACCATCAGAATCCCTACAGCCCCCCAGAAAGTACCCTAACCATCCCCTGCCCCCTACCCTAACCCTCCCTTGTGGGTGCCTAAGCCTAACCCTCCCGGGTGTTGCTTAACCCTAACCCTCCCTTCCCCGCTGCCTAAACCTAACCCTCCCTGCTTGGTGCCTAACCCTAAACTCCCATTCTAAGTGCCTAACCTAGGGGTGGGCAAAATACGGCCCGCGGGCCGGATGCGGCCCGCGAACCGATCCTGCCCGGCCCGCTGCCTCCCACCTGCATGCAATGACAAGCGGCCCGACAGGGCCGCTTGTCATTGTCCCGGCCAGCTTCCAGCCAGTGCCGGCGCTACCCACTCAGCAAGGGTATGCAAAGCAGGGAGGCGCCGGCTAGGAGAGGCGCTCTCCCCGCTCTGCTACCCTGCTGCTTTCTGTCCACTGTTACTGCCGGCTGTGCAGCGTGAACAGTGAAGTGCGCCGTGCAATCTCCAGTGTCTGTCCTCCTCCCCCTGCCCCTTACTCCACACTGCGCCTATTGGCAGGCCCTTGAATAGGGGGGTACTACGGGTACTCGTGCTTCCGAGGGGCCCTGGCACATCCCCCCCCCCTGCTAGTGAAAAAACTACCTGCCGAACTACTTAGGCTGGACCGCAGTTGCTTTAGTGAGCACCGCGGTGATAGCAGAAAGAGGTAAGACGGAGGAAGCTGAGCATGCTCAGCAGAGTCTGTAGCGTCTTCTTCCAATGACCTTTCCACCGCACATTGGGCCGTACTGCCGGCAGCAACGCACACCATGATGAGGGTGTGTTGCACAGTGCTCGCCGCATCTGACTCCATCAGTCACTCTGCGTGCGCTGGCCTGGGACTGTCTGCCCGGCATCCCTCCCTCTGTAGCTGTTCTGTGCCCGGCTGCTGCACAGATGATGAGGAGCCACTGTGCAAGAGGAGCTGCATGGCACGGAAAAAAGTACAGTAGAAGATCAGAGGAAAAAGTTGAAAGGAGAAATACTGTGAAAAATGTAAGAATTAAGCTGTTGTATTATATTAAGCTGTAGGCATAGTGGGTCATACTGTATGATGTAATTTGGGGCACAGTGGGGAGGGGGATTGGCACAGCATTGCCACTGTGCATGACCCACTGTCCTATGTTCTGTGAATTATGTCTCACTGTCACCTCGAGGGCATAACCCACTGTCACCCTGTGTATATGTGCCACTGTCCCCTGTCTATGCCCCTCTATCACCATGTATATATCCCTGTCACCCGTGTATACGTGCCACTGTTACCCTGTATATGTCCCTGTAATCCCGTGTATATGTGCTACTGTCACCCTGCGTATGTCCCTTTCACCCCATGTATATCTGCCACTGTCACCCTGTTTATGTCTCTGTCACCCCGTGTATATCCCTGTCACCCTGTGTATATCTGCCACTGTCACCCTGTGTATGTCCCTGTCACCCCGCATATATCTGCCACTGTCACCATATATGCCCCTCTGTCACTCGGTGTATGCCTTTGTAGGAGAGAGGGCGCAAATTGATATTTTGCAGGGGGGCGCCTAACACCTTAGCACCGGCCCTGCTTCCAGACCAGGTCACCAGCAGCGGCTGCGAGCTCTGTTGCCGCAGCCGGCACTATGTGATCTCTCCCCCTTCTCCCTGTCAGCGCAGCTCCTCCTCCCCCTGCTATTCTCACTCACCCAGCCAGCCAGGCAAAGCTCCGCCTCTGAGACAGGGGGAAGGACTGCTTTGCCGTGCGGAGAATGGTGGGCTCTCAGTAGCAGGGGTCTCTCGGGGCATGTGTCCTGGGCCCCCCTCCTTTAATGGGAAATCCCTGATTATCAGAAAGAAGAAAGGAGGAAGTAGTGTCCCTGCAGGGGGCGGGGCTATCCAGCACGGAGCACAGCCCTGTTGCTCCTGCACTTTATTATGAATGGCAGGTAGGATGATGGGCTTCCAAAGAAGTCAGTTTTCATGCAGTGACAGTCTTTCATTTAAGGTATGAGGGACCATAAATTATATTATGTCTGTGTAACTGTAAATGATAATGTGCCTGTAACTCTGTGTATGTGTCTGTATATGTCTCTGTGTAACTCTATATGTGTCTATAGCTCTGTATATGTGTCTGTAGCTCTGTATATGTGTCTGTAGCTCTATATGTGTCTGTGTAACTCTATGTATACTGTATGTCTGTAACTCTGTATATGTGTCTGTGTAACTCTGTATATGTGTCTGTGTAACTATGTATATGTAACTCTGTATATGTAGCTCTGTGTATGTGTTGGATCAGTATCATTCACCACCACTTGGGATCCCGTCGTTCAAAATACCGATGCTGGGATCCCGATATCTCGAAACTGACAGGGGTGAGTAAGGGGTGTTCTCCCTTCTTCCCAACGCCCTAACCCTCCCTCCCCGCAACCTAACCCTAACCTCATCCCTTGGTGCCTAACCCTAACCACCCCCCATGGCTGCCTAAACCTAGGGCCCTTCCCCCAGTAGCCTAACCCTAACCCTCCGAGGGCGGTGCCCAACCCTAACCTCCACTCCTCGCAGCCTAACCCAAACCCTCCCCCCACTCCCACCCACAGTGTGTAAAAGAGAGCTCTACCTGCTGTAATGTAAAAGGGGCTCTACCTGGTGTAATGTGTGTAAGTGACGCTACTGTGTGGCATCATTTAAATAATGGAGACTATTGTGCAGCCTAATATGAATCTGTATGATTTTTGGCCACGTCCCTATATTTTTGGCGCATGGAGGGGGGGGGGGGGGGGCTGCTATTTTGTGTGCGGCCCTCGAATACTGACAGGAAAATGTCAAGTGGCCCCTCAGCTGAAATAATTGCCCACCCCTGGCCTAACCCTACCTTTCCCATCCCTGCTCCCTAACCCCCCTTTTCATGCCTAAACCTAACCCCCCCCCCCCCCCCCCCCCCCGCAGCAGGATGCCAGTGCTTCCTAGTGGAAGAACGATATTAGGGGTAAGCAGGGTCGGACTGGCCAACAGGGGAACAGGGGAAACCCCCAGTGGGCCCCACGGAATGTGGGCCCATGTTCCAGTACACTTGAATTATACATTATACATATGTTACCTTATACTGCACAGGACTATGGTGCATTTTCTACAATGCGTTGCTGTTATTAGTGGTACATTTTCATGCATGCACTAGCAGTGTTTACTATATTATATACAGTATATATATAAGGAGCCCAGACCATGCACTCTCTAAAGGTTAGCCAAACCTCTGTGGTAGCTGGCCACACCCTCACTGTTGCATGACCACACCCTTAGGGCCCCTAACACCGATTCTCCCGGTGGGCCCTTCATGCCCCAGTCTGACACTGGGGGTAAGGTTTAATCAGGGAGATTGCTAGACTAACCAGGTTGGGAGTCAGGGAGGTCGGTTCAGTATGAATTACTGCTGACCGGATGCCAGCGTCAGTATACAGAAAGCGTCATCCCGGTCAGTAGTATATCGGCAGCGGGGTGAATGCTTGGAAGCCCCTTGCGGGCTTGCTGCGCTCACCACAGATTATATTCTCCCTCTATGGTGTCGTGCACACCCACAGAGGGAGAATAGCCTGTTTTGCCAGTTTTCCAGCGTCAGCATTGTACCGCTTGATCGTCGGGATCCCGAGCGGCGCTATCTTAACCGCTTCCCAGGGAGATTGCTACTATTTTAGGAAGTCTTTGTGACAACCTTTCTTGGCTGATAATTTATCTGGTGGCACAGTAGTTAGCATTGTTGCATTGGGTTCAATTTTAAAGTTCTCCAGTTTCTTCCCACAGTCTAAAACAGCAATACTGGAAATACTTTAATAAAGCATGTATAGAAGTTAGCAATTCCTATGAGCATCCATAACATTTCTAGGAGTTGGCAAGTCTATCACAATCTAAGCCATGCTGGGATCTGAGTGTAAGCCTTGAGGCCGAGATGCAGTAATACAGAAACCGCACTCATGTCTCACAGTTCTCCCATTTTTACTTCCAGACCATTTTGAACCTGTTTTTGTAGCTCTTGTAGGTAGGCTGAGGAAAATAGCGTGTCATCCAGACAAACAACAAACTGGTCATGTAAGTCTCTAAGAAATCACATTTCTTAAATAGTAAAATGTTGCAGGGCATTGCAACCAATATTCCTGTTGTCCATATACTCTTCCATTTTTCACCATAATGTACACGGATTACATACATTTTATGAAGGTTTGGGCTTTAAGAAGCCTATCTAACATTCCAAGATAAGTGGAAGTGCATCATCAATTTCAATGCAAGGAGATTATGATTACCAGTTATTTATATAGCGCACACATATTCCACAGCGATTTACAGAGAATATTTAGCCATTCACATCAATCTCTGCCCAAAGTGAAGCTTACAGTCTATATTCCCTACCACATGTGCATGCAGACACATTCACGCTAAGGTTAATTTTTGTCGGGAGCCAATGAACCTACCAGTATATTTTTGGGTTGTGGGAGGAAACCAGAGTACCTTGAGGAAACCCACACAAGCACAGGGAGAATATACAAACTCCACACAGTTAAGGCCATGGTAATAATCGAACCCATGACTCAGTGCTGTGAGGCAGTAGTGCTAACCATTACACCATCTGTGATGCGCATAACACACTTTGTTTTTCCATTACAGGTAGATTCCATCTTTAATTCTGGACTAGCTAGTAGGTATGTCTGATGGGTATGGAAGCAGCCGGTAACAAATCCACTGAGCAGTCATACATATGATGAGGTGGTAAATATTGCCATTATTCTTGACACCACGTGATGTGAAGAGGAGAGAGGCACACAACACGTTCTCCAGCGTTGAGCTCTGTTGATGTGCAAGACAGGGCCGCAACTAGGGGGGGGGTGATTTAAGGGGGAGCCGAGAAGTTAGAGAAGCAGGGTTTTATTTTTGTTTTTTTACCGGCAGTGCTGTGCTGCTCCAGTGAGACAGCAGACGGCTCCTGGGGCAGTGTCTCTGACCCACCTGCCTGCCTGCAGCTGGCCCCGATGCTGCACAGGTGAGCTCCAGTACCTGGGATCTCTCCTATGTCGGCTACTGTATTAAATTCTCTTCTTTGCCATGCAGTTGTGTGACTAGCGTGTGGTGTACAATGCAAGCTATAGAAACAAGCTGTTGGTGCTCTGTTTTTCAGCAGGCTATGATCCCGGCTGCCTGCCCAGCACCAACCGATAACAAGCTGCAGGCTACACACCAATGAGAGGACACGGGCTTTTGCTTGTTAACAAGTTCAGTCACAGATGTTACAGAAATCAAAGACTCAATTTGCCAGCTATCCACATGACAGTGGAAACTAAGGGGGTCATTCCGAGTTGATCGCTCACTAGCTGTTTTTAGCAGTCGTGTGAACGCATAGTCACCGCCCTCTGGGGAGTGTATATTTGCTGTGCAAGTGTGCGAACGCCTGTGCAGCCGTGCAGTACAAAAACAGTTTGTGCAGTCTCTGAGTAGCCCAGGACTTACTCAGCCGCTGCGATCACTTCAGCCTGTCCGGTCCCGGAATTGACATCAGGAACCCTCCCTGCAGTGCAAACGCTTGGACACGCCTGCGTCTTTCCAACCACTCCCTGAAAACGGTCAGTTGACACCCATAAACGCCTTCTTCCTGTCAATCTTCTTGCGATCGGCTGTGCAAATGGATTCTTCATTAAATCCATCGCCCAGCAACGATCCGCTTTGTACCCGTACGATGCACCTGCACATTGCGGCGCATACGCATGCGCAGTAGTGACCTGATTGCTGCGCTGCAAAAAACAGCAGCATGCGATCAGGTCAGAATGACCCCCTAAGAGCCTGGACAACCTCCAACTCTCACCGAGTATCACTACAGCAGCTTTGTGGTGAGTTTAAAGACAGACTTTATTATCGGGACTGTGCTCCCAGTTAGCAGTATCAACCTCTGCTTTGCCTTCCAGATGGGGGATTTGGTGTAGCTTACAGAGGGATGTATTGTAGTGATGCAGTATACCATATAGGGTATGTAGTGTGGTCATGTATTGTAGTATATAGGGGCATGTGGTGCACTGATGTGGTGTTGCATATAAGGTGATGTAGTGTACCATCTAGAGTATGTATTGTAGTAATGTATTGCAGTATATAGGGGCATGTAGTGCACTGATGTGGTGTAGCATATAAGGGGATGTAGTGTAGTGATGTGGTGTAGCATATAGGGTATGTAGTGCAGTGCATAGGGACATGTAGTGTGGTGATGTAGGTCAGCGTGTAGGGGATGTAGTATAGTGAGGTAGTGCAGTGGATAGGGGAATGTAGTGCAGTGATGAAGTGTTAAGATATAGTGCAGTGATATAGTGCAATGTATGGGGACACACAGGGAGGCTTGTAGTGAAACACGCTGCTAAGGGGGCATGTGATGCTTAGGGCATTTGGGGCACATAGGGGAATATTGTCCAATAGTATCCCCTTTTTTCTACATTTTTGATAATCTGATTATTTTAGTCTGACGATTTGTTTGTTTTGTTATTTTGTTATTTTTTGGGGTGGGGGGCGCCAAATTACAGCCTTGCCCCGGGTGATGAAAATCCTAGTTTTGGCCCTGTGCAAGAGCCCTAACAGAGAATCCGGCCACCCCGCCCCCCACCCCCAAACCCCCCCCCCCCCAAGAAGAACACACTGACATCAATAGCTTTCCCTCTTAAGAAGGAGCAGAACCAGCAGGCAGAATGTGGGCAGGATAGTATGCACTGAAGGCAAAGACACTGAAGTATCATGTTCCATGAGCTACCGATAGAGCTTTCCGACCAGAGGAGAGGTAGGAGGGAGATGAGAGCTGTAAGTGGCACAGGGATCCCAGCTTCTCCTCTTCCCTGCTTTGGTGTCTGAGTATTGTATAAACTGTTATGCAACTAAACCATTTCGGCACAGAGATAGAGACACACACACAGAGAGTCCTCTTGAGTCCTGTCCCTGTGTGTAAGTACTATAGAGGCTGCTGCTATTCTTGCATGTGACAAGATAAATTATTTTATTTTTTCTATGTGTATTTTTGGTTAAGTTGTCTTTGTTACACTACAAGAGAATTTTATATAAGAGTTGTCTTTCAATTAGGTGGAGCTATAAACAGTACCCGGCCATTATTAAACTATTAGTTTAAAACTTATATACAGCATTGGTTTAAATTTAATATACACAATCTATACCTCTCACCATGACCCATTCCAGTAGGGGCAACATGCTCTCTACTTGGACTTCATTCTTATTTTATGATTGCAATCAAATGTGTTGAAATACCTTTCTTATCAATTAAATAGTTCAATACAGGTGACGCCAATCATATATTAAGTGGGAAGTCCAGGTAGAGAGCATTTTGTCCCTCCTGGAATGGGACATGTTGAGAAGTATGCACAATCTAATATACACCCCCCACCTTCCACCGGCCCTGCATACACCAGGACGACTAGCATCCTATCCAATTCCAGGCACAATTTCACTTAAATTCCCCCGGCAGCTCTGGACACACAATTTGGGGCCCTGGACATACGATGGGTTGTTAAACGATCGATGGTGTGCCTCACTAAAAAAACAACAACAAACAAACAGGGAAATGCCACTCATAATCGTTCAATGCATCGTATGTACATCAAACATAGGGGGTAATTCTGAGTTGATCGCAGCAGGAATTTTGTTAGCAGTTGGGCAAAACCATGTGCACTGCAGGGGAGGCAGATATAATATGTGCAGAAAGAGTTAGATTCGGGTGGGTTATTTTGTTTCTGTGCAAGGTAAATACTGGCTGCTTTATTTTTACACTGCAATTTAGATTGCAGATTGAACACACCACACCCAAATCTAACTCTCTCTGCACATGTTAAATCTGCCTCCCCTGCAGTGCACATGGTTTTGCCCAACTGCTAAAAAATTTCCTGCTGCGATCAACTTGGAATTACCCCCATGGTACGATGTGCATACAATTACGACGGATAATATGGGCTGCACATATGATCATTTGATGTGACATGCGACCCGCGGGGCAGTGCATCGCATTGTAATCGTGCACACAATGCGTCAATCAATGCGTCTATTTTGTGTATTTATACACGATATCGACCTGATGTATGGCCTGCATAAGATCAGCACTGAACCTGTTAATATTATTAGTATGGTAGTTTTTTCCTGACATTTGTGATCTATAATTATGCCTAATACGGTATATATGAGTGACTGATATGAACCTAGAGTTGTAGCATATGTATACAATACAGAGATCTGAATATCCAAAGCCCATAGTACAGGACACCCAATGCAGGGCTGCCATCTTTCTTTATGCACTCTGCTAATCAGAATATTATCAAAGTGAAAAGGGATTATTGCACTATAAATAAGAAATTCTTCCAGCCACGGCACAGGGTATACCAAGTTTAGTGGTCTGTTGTGATCTGTAGGCGGCTGACGTGCGTGCAGATTCGCAAACATTGTCCCTCTACGACCGAATTGAACGTGCATCTACCTCTGAGTCAGGCCCTGACTCAGTGGCTATTCCTCACCCTCTTGGTGTCAACTGACCCTCTCCTACCTTTTGCCCCCTGCCCAAATGTCCCTTGTCTCTATTAATGCACACACATACACTAGAAATGGTCTCCACAAGACAGGCATTGGATAGCATAAGGAGTGCTGTGGATCTGATATCCCTAAATAACCATTTTTTTCAGCTGCCTTCTGTGGTTTTGGTGCTGGATGACGGCAAAGCCTTTCAGTAGGCTTTCTTGGGTCTTTATGTTCTTCACTTATGGTACCCATGAAGAGTTTCTGACCATCATTCAGGCTTTATAGCATGCACCTCTGGCCTCTCTGCTGTCCAATGTCTTAGCTCGTCCATGTTCAGCCTGAGAAATGGTACTTAACAGGGCTGCTTCCTTTCCCGTTGCTGTTCCTTCCCTGCTGATATCCTACTGAACTCCAGATATTAAGGGGATAGATCAGGGCTCTTGCCAATATAAGATCTCCCTATTTGTGGATGATGTACTCACTCACTGTCCTTGCCTCACACCTCGCTTCCTAGCTTTTTTATTGAGCTGCACTCATACCCATTACTATCTGGGTATAAGAGAATAACCACTCTAAAGTGGAGGCTTTGGCCTTTCATCTCTAAGATCCAAAATCTACATTTAATTTAAAAGAAAAAATTGTATCAGCACAGAAAAAAAGTATAATCCTGATTGCACTGTTTGTGTGATGTGCTTGCTCATCTTCCATCATTTTGTTCTTGTATGTACAATTGTTATTTCTCATACCATTGTAATCTGTACCTAAAAATAATAAAGATATATTCTACAAGAACATTGTTAGATTTTTCTGTTCAAGAACGTAGAATTATTGAAAAATACACCTTTGTGGCTTAGCCAAGCCTCCACTAAAATATTAATGTACGGGCATTTCGTTTTAACTAATCAATTTGTCACATTACTCTGTTGAATCATTGATATCTCTTGGTAAGTTATACAGCACCTACTGTAATACCTGCTATGTGACGGTTACAGCGGGAACTTCCTGGAGGGAACGCAACAGATCATAGCTGCCTTTTAACACCAGTTAACACAGAACTACTTTGTCATTAATTCTAGCTGTCTTTTTAGAAATGATCATATTCAACAGAATGATTATTAGCAACCTGCTGCTTGCACTCTGGATACAGACAGACGATTATCCGAACTGAAAACTCAACAGCCTATTTCAAGAATCAATGTTTCTCCTGAGAGAGGTCATATTGGCATAACTTATATGGGACATTATAGGAGATAGAATTTAAGACTAAGTAAGGGGTTTGTTAGTTGTTATGTCAATAGCCATCATGTTAGCATTCATAATATTGACATGAGAATGTCAGCATGGTTGAAATGTCGACATGCAGATTTTCGCCAGTGACCATGTAAACATTAATTTCAACATGGATGGCATGTCAACATAATACAATTTACCAGGGACCAGACTTACCATGTCAACATAATAACATGTTGACATAACATCCATGGTGGACCAGGAATCAGACTTACCTGGTCCTGGCAGCAGCAGCATCTCCAGTGGCTTCTTCCAGGTACTGGCGGTCATGCGAGAAGTACTTCCGGTTGAGACACCTGACCAGCGGTGTTCCAGTGCCTATTCTTCCCCTATCCATTACCCTAATCCCTATCCATCTCTCTAGTACCTAACCCTGGCCCTGATTCATGTTTGTAAGCAAAGAAAATGATCAAGCAATTGGGCAAAGCCATGTTGCACTGCAGGTATGGCAGATGTGTGGCACCCTGGATCATTGTGTGTGTGCCCTTTTAACAGTGAAAAACAGTGTTTGCAGCCTGGAAAGTGTCATGCAGGTAAAGCTGGGTATAAGAACAGACTTGAGCTCAATCACGTGTTCTGAGCTGGTGAGCACCGATTGGACAGAGAGCCAGAGGAGCCTGGTGGGAAGAAGAAGGAGGAGTTGGAGAGAAGCCTTTGAATGAGATGGACGCGTTGTGAGGAGCGGAGTTGGAGAAGCTGAATTGGTGCAGACCGGGTGTTACGCTGAGCGGTGGAGAGAAGCGCTGCAGAGTCAGAGCAGCAGGATGCTTCTGTGAGTGCAGAGAACCAGGAGAGCATATGTGAAACGCCGCAGCCGGGGACCAGATACCGCCAGGCCAGCCAGAATGCGGAATAGCCTGAAAGGTTCTGAGTGAGTAAACCAAGACTGTTTTGTGGCGTGGACTAACAGTGGGGAAGTGCTAAACCAAATTGTCCATATGTTACCCACACACTGCTCACGACTGCATGGAAAGGAGGGATGTGATCAAGCCTTTAAGAAAGAACCTCACAGAGTGATCCCATGTTTGAGTACAGCTGACCACTATAGAAGCATTATTTGTGCAAGACACTTAAGAGAGCCATTGAGCTAATTTAAAGAGTAGAGACTGAGTCATTTGTTCCAAGAATAATTACCACAAGGAAAGTTATATAGAGAATCCATGATACCTTCGCTATCTTCATGCTTTTTGCAATACCCCAAATAACAGTGACATTTTGCTATTAAAGCCCAGAAGTAACATTATCTACACCTGTGCCGTTACCACCCCATAGCAATATTGTGGCATTGTAGAATCCATATCCTCTTGTGCAACAAGACCAGTTTACCACAGCCCCATTGCAAAACTGTGGCACTTCAGGGTCAAAAGAGAGCTCCAGAGTAATTTGCTGGTGAAGATTGGAACATTATTTGCTGCTCAGAGTCTTTGCTGCTCAATAAAAGACATTTCCTGTTGGAGATTGCTGTCTGTGCATTCCTGTTGCGTATAAATCTATCCTACCTCTCTGAACAAGGTACAGGAAGCAAGGTACAGGGACAACACCATAGGGAAAGGGTCCATCACATAACCACCTAACATCTGTGATACCTCCTCCAACCACTTAGACACGCTTGCCAACCCAGAGCCGTCTTAACAGCAGTGTAGGCCCCTGGGCACAGCAATGCATTGGGGCCCCTACCCACCCATCAGCGGTGGGGGGTACCATCAGCGGTGGGTAGGGTGTGTTCTATCTTTCGCTCAGCATGTAGGACCTGGAGAAATAATTTCTACTTACTCCTTTACTGCACAAATGGGGCGGGAAGGAGAACACTAAACTGTAGGAGGGGACATTGTGCGGAATGGAGGGGCCCTGGTACATGACTTCCAAGGTGGTAGGGGGTGTTTAATACACAGGGGAGGGGTGGATAGTGGAGTGGGCTTAATATTCATCATTTTCCGTGGGTCAGGGCAGCTTGTTTTACTGCAGATATCTCCAGTTTCTGGAAATAGATTTCTTAGCTTTAACAGGATAAAAAAACTAGAGAGTCCCACTCCCACCTTACAGGAGATACTGGGGATTTGGAGATCAGAGTTCAGGAGCCAGAGCAATCCACCAACGAATATATAAAATTGCATACCAGGTGCGTGGAGATGGAGCAGGGACCAGCTGCTGGAAGGTTGACATCTCTGGTTCTGGGTATAGTAGAGACAAGCTGCCAGTGTCCACTGAAAGGGAAGAGTCCCGGCTTTTGAATTATACCATCAGAAATACTCTAAGTCAGAAAGAACCCGAAATATCTGGCTGGGAATAACAATTAACAGGCTTGGATGGGGACCACTGCTTTGAAGTTGGATATCTCCGGTTCCCCAGGGCCGATTTTAAAAAATCTGGTACCCCTGGAAAGAGGGGACCCTCAGCTATCAGGCTAGGGCCCTTACACTCCTGGGGCCCTTGGGCAAGAGCCCACTGAGCCTATACGAAAAGACGGCCCTGTGCCAACCCCGATGTGTTACAGATGTAACGTGCAGAGAGATTTAGATTTGGGTGGGTTCAATTTTTTCTGTCCATGGCTGCTTTATTTTTACACAGCAATTAAGATTTCAACTTGAACACACCCCACCCAAATCTAAATCTCTCTGCACATATTACATCTGCCCCACATGCAGTGCAGCATGGTTTTGCCCAATTGCTTGCTATTTTGCTTTACTTACAAACATGAATCAGGCCCACTTTGTGTAGGTGAATGAGCAGGAACTGACATTGACTTTGAAAATATATGTTTCTAAGACTACTAATCTGAAACAAATGCCAATAGGTACGTGCCATATTTATTGCCATTTGTTTTCAGAAAAGTAGACATAGCAACATACATTTTTGTCGTCATCTTCCTGCTCATTTACCTATTCAGTGTGTGATACATACTTGTGTATCAATGCCTACATATTTCACTATAGATTATATGCTTGAGAGCAGGGCCTTTCTACCTCTATATCTATCTGTTATTACCCAGTTATGTCCTACTACTGTTGTTATAAATGTAAAGCGCAACAGAATATGCTGCGCTATTTAAGAAACGGTTAATAAATAAATAAATAAATAATAATAATAATACATAATTGAAGTTCCTTTCAGGATCAGATGAAAATGCTGAGCAGCAATATATACTAAATGCTCCATTGCCTCTCTCTGCAATAAACCCAGCCAGAGAGATATCTTCCATCACCATGGAATTTATTAATCGCTAGACACATTAAACCCGGCCAGAGAGATATCTTCCATCACCATGGGACTTATTCATCGCTAGATACATCTCAAATTTCTATTAGTCTTGACGCAATTTAAATTCATCACAAAGCATATAACTACATTAGAACAGAGAAGCTGTGACATATGGAAAACAGTTATAATGCTAAAAAAACACTTTAAAATATCAAGGGAAAAACACATTTTTGGGTTGAAAAAGTTTAACAATCTTGTCACAGTAATTTCTGCTTTGGTGGTATCTTTGAGTGCATTAAGGGCACAGACCTGTTGAAGTTCCTCATCAAGGATCTACTGTACAATCTGCACTTAACATACTATATAAAAACAAAAATAATAAATATATGTTATGGGCCACAGCCCATGCTCCCCGTAACACCCGGACATTGACAGGCGACCGAGACGTTTGCGAACATCCACTCTCCGTCGGCAGGCTCCATGGCAACCTGGACAGTTGATGCAGCGGTCGGGGTTGTTGGGCAGCTGGGGAACTCATAGGAAGCTGGTGGACATGCTAAAGCACGGCTGCAGGTAATTTTCAATTAGTGGAGACTTGGCTGCACTGTGGTTGTTCATTGGCTCATACACACTTTATATTATTGTCTGCCTTTCACCCCTTGCTGGTCATAGTAACTGGTCACAGCAGGAGCCCTTGTCTCTTAGTTCAAGCCCTAGATTTTGGATATCTTTCTCTGGTTATAGTCTGAGTCCATCGTCTTGCAAAGTTCCTGTGTCCAGCCCCGGGACAGCACCTTTGCCTGTCGTGCTTGTTCATGTATTCAATTTTATCACTATTTCTTTCATCTTTCTATACATGTATCTTTAAAAACACTGGTACTCGTATATTTAGTTTGACCTCCCAAACTGGAGGCCCATCCCGTGGTTAGGAGTATTCTGTGTTCTATAGTTTCTGTTGTTTTCACTCTTATTCTGTTATTTTCTATTTCATTTATTTCCAGACACGCCTGTCACTTCTTTATATGCTCCTCTGACTTTTCCTGGTCTCTTTAGTTTGGTCTTTCCTCTACTCCAGTTTTTTTTAGCCTTACTCGTTAGTCTTATTTTGTGTCTTCCTCTTTACTGGCATTGTTTTGGATCACTCTGGGTTAAGCTTGTACTACCTCCAGTGGTGTAAATCCTGGTGGCATCCCAGTACCGGTAGGCACATAGCACCTTAAGGGAAAAGCAACTATTATAGGCTAGAAGACCTGCTGTAGAGTTCTACGAGTCTTAATCTGGAGTGTACAAGGCAGTGATGTGTGGTGCGGCGAAGCAGGTAAGGCAGAGCCTTTCCTGTCATACTAACGTATAAGCCAGAGTTTTGACTATATAAAGTATATGAATAATTCAAAAAATATATATCTTCTTTGTATTATTTAAATAATTTTTATAGTCAAAACTCTTAAGTAAAAAGTCTATGGCAGATGAGGCAGTGCCCCCCGCCTATATTTTCCACACATCTCTGATCAACACTCATCAAATTTCCAGAAGTATATACTACTGCACCTGTGTATAATGCCCACATGAACCCATTGGCTCATATATTGTGTGTAAATCTGGCTCTGGTACTAGCCAGTGCCTCCTGAGCCATTTACTTCACCACACATCCCTGGTACAAGGGTCACTGCCCAGAAGGATCTTCGTAAACTTAAGCCTCCTTGGAAGATAATTATCCATTGTAACAATTTAGAAGGAGCTCATTGGGCTGATTGTGAGTCACTCGCAGATTTACTACCTTATGTTAATGGGCGAGATGCATCAAGCATTCCACCACTCATCACAAGCATAACAGCGTTTACTGACCCCATATGCATGAAGAAAACCACAAAGGACAGCTGCTCTGCAGCAGAGATGGCAGCTTATACTGTACTTCAGCTGCACTTGGTGCTCACGGACCCTGCAGCTCCTGCGGAGGGAAGGAAGCGCAGATCCTGCTCTCAGTGGTGGGCTGCAGGCCCACTCTGTCAGTCCCTCCATTGGTTATATGTATTCTACCATATTCAATATAAAATACTTGTATTCACACACAAGGCCATTAACCAAACTACATGTGTAATATCTCTATAAGGTGGGTGTAATATGTTCGTACCTGAGGTTCAGTCATTCCGTGATCGGACGTATCCCGTCTTCAGCGATGTCGAAGCCAGAAACTATTCTTTAAACGCACCTGCAGCGCTGGGACAGAAGGACCAGGAGAACCCCGGGAGGATAACCCAAACACAGTGTGCTCAAGGACCACTACACAGGGAGACGGTGACAACCATTTATTTAACTGAAAGTATCAGTCACCGCTGTAACTCAATTCCCATTATGAGCTGTTGCATAGGTCGAACATCATTATAATACTCTGATTCTTTCCCTGTCTATAACAGTATTCACAGCTTAGGTATCTCAAAGGTATGACAATACTTTGGTCAAATAATCATACATAACACATACACTAGCAATCATTTGAAATGTAATAATATTTTGAGGTAAGAAATGTCCTGACAGTAATTTGGAAGCACTTCCTAACCTGTCCATAAGATGGCGTTACATGCCGGGCACTAATGTTCAGTTCCGGTACCTCAGTGGGCGTTGGCGGTCAGTGTCTCTTTACCAGAACACTTGCACTCTAACAGAGAATACCTGTGAAGGCGTCAGTGGACGTAAGGTTAGTATTCATAGGAAGGTGTGCAGAATTATCTGTTGGCAATACAACCCAGCAGCAATGGCCAACGGTACTAACTGTATTCGTATTCACGGAAAGGTAAGGTGATTACATGCTTCAGTGTTCATAGAGGGGTCAGCATAAGTGTCACTATCCCTCTTACTGGCTTAGCACTGTGTCCAACTTCACATGCCCACTTATTTACACTGTTGGGGAGAAGCGAGAGTTCTAACTGGCGTGAGGCAAACAAGGGATTGGGAATAAATCTGTATTTGCTCTTTAGGGTTAAGAGCGTCCCCCTTCTCACCCAGGAGGTACTGTCAGTGGGAGCCTTTTTTGCTATATTCTTGCTGAAGTGAGGGGGGTGACTGTATACAAGTCTATAGAAAGGGTACCTGCGGGATGCCAGTGCTCTCCCCACTGATTTGTGCTGACACGGCGGGGCACGATTCTTGCTGGCCTGGGCGCTCTTGTCCTCTACTGCGCGGCTCTCTCTCAGTGGCGTGTGTCCCCTCCCGCTGGCCGGCATTCCCCAGCGGCTCTTGGTCTCGACTGCCTATCTCACTTGTCCACTCTGCTTCCGACTGCGGCTCTCACAGCGGGTCTCCGCCAGCAGCAGCAGTCTTGTCCCTCGCTCGGGTAGCGGCTATCACTCCCCGCCAGGGCGTCTCCGCTTGCAGCGGCTCCCGGCCCGTCTCTCTCTCTCTCTGCAGCGCGGCTCCCAGTAGCTCTGACCCACGCCGCGCGCTCGCTTCTCTCTCCTCAGTCCCTCCTCCTCTCTTCCTGCACTTCTTCTTCCTCCAATCCCGGTCAAGCCTGGTTTCCCACTCTCCCTGCTAGGGCTGGCTTCTCCGGGGTCCCCATGCTCGTCCTCTCAGCAAGACGTTGCTAGGCAGCGCAGGGGAATAAAGAAAGGAATTAACCCTTATGGGCCACTTAACTAGCCTTGTGGGCATTACTGGCTGCCGTTTAGGGCTGCTACAAGGTACCCACACTGGTACCCCAAATGTGGGTACCACATGTTCCCCTGGTGGAAGGATGCGTGTCCCCACGCATGGGCCAGAAGGCCAAAGTCTCTTAATTCAAAAACAATGCTAAGCAGGTGTCAACAAGTCAGGTATAAACATACAGTGGAAACAGTTATCTCTTTACTCTCTATACCTTAAAGGCGGGACGCCTTGTGTGCTACATCCCGACCTTCTGGTCTCAACTACAGGAATGTCGCTCTCACTAGGAGCGATAATTAGGCTAGGCCGATCTTGGCTTTCGACAGGCCCATCAAACACGGGTCTGGAGCTACAGGGGGTGCTGAACGCAGTGGTGGTAGGCCGCCCATGAACACTAAGAGCTCCATGGGATCGTGTAAGGGTATGCCCCCCAGGGTCTCCCATCCCTCTGCCACAGGTAAGTCTGCACTCTTCGTCGGTGATTCTATGGTACAGAGCGTAAGTTGGTCTCTTGATACTACACTGACTGGACCTTCGTGGCTTTTACGGATCTCATAGGTATACCGTTCGCCCTCAGGAACGCTGACCACAACGTACAGTCAACTCTCCTACATAGCGTCAAGCTTGCTGGTGCGATGACTCCATTTCTTCCAGACAAGGTCTCCAGTCTTCAATGCCTCAGGTCGGATGTTGGCATTGTAGTTCATCTCCTGGCGATGCTGAGCATGCTCCACTCTTTTTGTTACAATTTCTCGGGCAGCTTCTATTCTTCGCTGGTGCTCACGAACCCAGTCAGTCCTTGGATCGATGGGAGGTACCACTGCAGGGGCCAATTCCAGGTCCTGGGGTAATTTGCCTAGTTGGCCAAACATGAGGTAGTACGGTGTTAAGCCGGTAGAGCAATGTTCGGTGCTGTTGTAGAGGTAGGTTAATTCGGGGAGTACGGTCGGCCACTTGGTGCGATCTTCTGTCGCCAGGCTCCGAAGCACCCCGATGAGGGTTTGGTTAGCTCGTTCGCACAATCCATTCCCCTGCGGGTGATAGGCTGTTGTTTGAGCTTTCCGACAGCCATAGTAGGAGCAAAGTTCGTGGAATAACTGTGACTCGAAGGCAGAGCCCTGGTTGGTCAAGATGCAGTCTCGGTACCTGTAAGGTCTGGCGAAGTGCTTTAAAAACAGTTCGGCAGTGGTTTTAGCAGTGAGGTCTTTGGCCGGGACGGCTACTAGGAATTTACTGTAATGATCCGTTATTGTAAGGGCGTACAGATATGGTGCTCGGCTCCAATTTCACATGGTCCAGGGCAATGATTTGTAGTGGATGTGGGCTCTTAATGGGATGCAATGGGTCCTTTTGGGTAGCGTCGGCCTGCCTTTTCCTTGTGCATGGAACACAGTCACGGCACCATCTTTCCACATCTACTCGCATGCCCACCCAGAAATACTGTGTGCGTAGGATGGCTTCGTTCTTTTTAGTGCCAAAGTGTCCGGATTTGTCATGGTAGGCTGTGAGCAGAAGGGTGGCTTGATCTTTAGAGACAACCACCTGAGTGACTGGTTGGTGAGTACTCGGATCTATACTGGTACACACTAGGATCCCCTCCTCCAGATGAATGCGGTCCCTATGCCGTAGTAACTTGACCAATTCCGGGTCAGCTTTGGCCCGCTGGATCCGGGTCAACTGGTGTCGCTGGCGCATTAAGGCCACAAGTTCCCTCAGCACTGGACTCTTCCGCTGCTTCTCGCGCCAATCGACTGTGGGAGCATCCAGTAGGACGTTTTCCACCAGTGGAGATCCAGTGACGGACAGAGGGTCCGACATGACCGTTCGTCCCTTTCGGCTTTAAACACCGGGGTTTCGACATCCTCATCCACATCTCTATCTTCCTCCGCAACATCTACAGTGGGTAAGCGGGAGAGGGCGTCAGTATTCCCATTGGACTTCCCACTCTTCTAGGACACGGTGTACAGGAAATTTGCTAGTCGGGATACCCATCTCTGTTCAAGCGCTCCGAGCTTAGCAGTGGACAGATGTGCCAGCGGGTTATTATCTGTCATGATGACGAACGGCGTGGCGGACAGATAATGTTTAAATTTCTCGGTGACGGCCCAGATGAGGGCGAGCAACTCCAGCTTAAATGTGCTGTAATTCTCACAGTTCAGCTCAGTCTTGCGGAGGCCCGGCTGGCGTATGCGATCATTCTTTCACGCCGTCCTGCACCTGGGAGAGTACGGCTCCTAGCCCCCGGTGACTGGCATCTGTGTACACTTGAAATGGTTGTTCATAATTGGGATAGGCCAATAACGGGGCTTCGATTAAGTACATCTTCAACTGGTGAAAGGCTCGCTGCTGTTCCTCTCCCCAACATACCAAGGATGACCCTCTTCGCCCATGACCCGATTGGCCTTCATGTAGCGGCAAATTGTTCAATGAAGCGTCTATAGTAGCCCACGAATCCCAAATAACTTCGGACATCTGTGACGGTCTTGGGGACTGGCCAGTCCTGAACGACTCTGATCTTCTCCGGATCAGGCATCACGCCCTCGGTGCTGATGACATGTCCAAGATACTGGACTTTGGGCTTGAGCAGGTGACATTTGCTCGGTTTAAGCTTCAGGCCGCAGTTGGTCAATTGTTGGAACACTTCTTCCAAGTGTCGCAGATGGTCCTCCTAGTTTCTCGAAAAGATTATCACATCGCCGAGGTACAACAGGACCATCTCGAAGTTGCGGTGTCCGAGACAGTGCTCCATGACGCGCTGGAAGGTGGCCGGAGCGTTGCAGAGCCCGAATGGCATCCTCATAAACTCGAACAAGCCCATTGGCATAGTGAAAGCCGTCTTCTCGATGTCTTCAGGGGCCATTTGGACCTGCCAGTAGATGCTGGTGAGGTCCAGTGTGGAGAAATACGCTGCCGTCTTTAAGGCCGTCAGGGGCCATTTGGACCTGCCAGTAGCCGCTGGTGAGGTCCAGTGTGGAGAAATACGCTGCCATCTTTAAGGCCGTCAGAGATTCTTCGATTCGGGGAAGCGGATAGGCGTCCTTGTGAGTTGCAGAATTGAGTCTGCGATAACCTACGCAGAAGCGCAGACTACCGTCTTTCTTCTTCACTATCACCAGTGGAGCGGCCCATGGGCTGTGGCTTTCATGGATCACCCCAGCCTATTTCATCTCCACGATAATGTTCCTCATTGGCTGGTACATGGCTGGTGGGAGGGGTTGGTGTCGTTCCTTGATAGGAAGGGCTGTCCACGTGGGGATGTGATGATATACTTCGTCCGCTTGCCCAAAATCAGAAAGGCATTGGCTGAATGCAGCAGCGTTGCGTCGCACAATCTGTAATACTTCATCTCTTTTATCGGTAGGGGTGTCAACATCACCTATCTGGATCTCGGCCCACCATGGGGATTCTTCCTCAGTCGCCGATGTTTCTTCGTCTGCCGCTCCGGATTGAGCTGCGGTTACACCCTGTCCCACGATGTCTTGGAAGTCGATCCAACTGACCTTCGCCACAGGACAGTACTTGTAGAGTCTGATGGCGTACGAGTGTGGGTTCAGAAGATGGACCGGTACCCTCCCGTGTACCACTTTGGCTAGTGTCCTCGCCACAGCGAACGGCTGTTGTCCATCCAAGTCACAGGGTTCCACCAGAGCCTTGTAGTCTCTCCTCCCCGGACCAATTCTTGTTTTGCACCACACCACTTGCTCGGAGTTCGGTCTCAGTAGAACAGGTTGGCGGTCGGTGATTCGGGCCTTTCCAATCTCACCCTGACCATTAACGAATTTCCTTTGGCCCTCTAGCACTTTGACGATCTGTTGCAGGGCTTTTCATTCCATAGGGGCCGCTGTCTTCATCTCGTGTCGTAGGGCCTCTACTAGCTCCTCTGGACAATTTCTCAGACTGTTCATGTCCAGGATCACGGGTGGCAAGTGCGCGCTGGGTGCGGTGGTGATGAGGAATCCTTGATGGGTCAAGGTGGTGTTTCCTACTTCCACATTGGCTTCCCAGTAGCCCTTGCAGGTGATGGGTTGTCCATTGCTGGCTAGCAGGTGGAGCCAGGTAGCGGGTGGGGACACAAAGGTGGCTTCGTCCCAGTGTCGAAGGAACTCCGTGAGTCGAATTGTAGAGACTTGTGAGCCTGTATCCAAAAGAGCCGGTATCTCAGTCACATCGACGCGGATGTTAAGGTGGGGGCACTCTCCGACATACTGGGGCCACCAATCCCGTGACGGCGGACCTGTCAGTGGTTCTCCTCCCGAGGGTCGGTCCCTCGCCTCGTGGTCCCCCGTTTAAAGGGTCAAGTGAACAGTTCCGTTCAATGTGTCCGCTCTGGTGACATCCCCTTTAAATCGGTCGACCCTGTGGATCAAACCGATCGGTAGGCCGCCGGCCTGACTCTCTCGTGACCTCCCATCGAGGGTGGTTTCTTCCACCGTGTTCTTGACGCTATTCTCTGCGTCGGCTTCCACTTGGTTCTTTGCTGAGTTCTTCCAGCCTCTGGCTCATCCGGGACAGGCTGAGCGTCACTTCCGACATCTGTCGATTCAGGGCTTCGATAGGGTCTGGCCCTGGTGGGGCCTGTGCCTGCTGAAGGATTGCCCCTGCTCGGGTGGCGGCATCTACATTTTTGTACGGAGGGGTGCTCTGGAGATTTTCTTCGTCCACTTTCCTTGATGCCTCGTCGTCTTCAGTCCCGTCGCCCTGATTCAATCCTAATATCTGTAGAACATCTTCTTTAAACGCAGAGAAAGAACTGTCTGGCTTTTGGCGTCTCCACATTCGTAATTGTGACCGAATTGCTATGCCTTGCGCTCCTTCAATAAATAAGTTAATTAGGGTGTCATCGGTCAGTCCGACATCCAGTGGGTCCAGCGCTCGTACAGCCCTCAAGGCTTCCTGTAGGCCTAGTGCAAATTCCCGTAAAGATTTACCTGGTCGTTGCTTTCTCGCGTACAGTTGGCTCTTTAGTTCTGCTACTGTTTTACATTCAAATATGTTCCTTAGTTTCTGGAGTATACAATCTGCACTCTTCTTCTCATTATCCTCCCATGCTTCTACTTCCCTCAGTGCTGGGCCTGTTAATTGTCCCTTCAGGATCTTTACATTTTGTTCTTCCGTGAGTGTATATAGGCGAAACATGGAGAGCATTTTGTCTCTGAATGCCTTGAAAGTACTTGAGCCAGGGACTTGTTTTCCTGCGTATGTCGGCAACCATGGGGCCCCAAAGTAATATGGCATGGTGATAGGTGATGCAGTTGTCCCTGTCGGGTTTCCGGGTGCCGCTAGTGGTTGTCCCTGTCCCGAGGACGACTCAGGAATGTCTGGGTTTGACATCTTGAAACGATCCTGTTCGCAGATGCCAAGTGTAATATCTCTATAAGGTGGGTGTAATATGTTCGTACCTGTGGTTCAGTCGTTTCATGATCGGACGTATCCCGTCTTCAGCGATGTCGAAGCCAGCAACTATTCTTTAAATGCACTTGCAACGCTGGGACAGAAGGACCAGGAGAACCCCGGGAGGATAACCCAAACACAGTGTGCTCAAGGACCACTACACGGGGAGACGGAAACAACCATTTATTTAACTGAAAGTATCAGTCACCGCTGTAACTCAATTCCCATTATGAGCAATTGCATAGGTCGAACATCATTATAATACTCTGATTCTTTCCCTGTCTATAACAGTATTCACAGCTTAGGTATCTCAAAGGTATGACAATATTTTGGTCAAATAATCATACATAACACATATACTAGCAATCATTTGGAATGTAATAATATTTTGAGGTAAGAAATGTCCTGACAGCAATTTGGAAGCACTTCCTAACCTGTCCATAAGATGGCGTCACATGCCGGGCACTAATGTTCAGTTCCGGTACCTCAGTGGGCGTTGGCGGCCAGTGTCTCTTTACCAGAACTCTTGCACTCTAACAGAGAATTCCTGTGAAGGCGTCAGTGGACGTAAGGTAAGTATTCATAGGAAGGTGTGCAGAATTATCTGTTGGCAATACAACCCAGCAGCAATGGCCAACGGTACTAACTGTATTCGTATCCACGGAAAGGTAAGGTGATTACATGCTTCAGTGTTCATAGAGGGGTCAGCATAAGTGTCACTATCCCTCTTCCTAGCTTAGCACTGTGTCCAACTTCACATGCCCACTTATTTACACTGTTGGGGAGAAGCGAGAGTTCTAACTGGCGTGTGTCACGATCCGGGTATCTGGACGCCATTTCTTACCCATCAGATGCCTCCTAAGGCTGGCTCAGCGCTCCAGGACCGGATCCCATCTGTTATCCTGATGTGTACATTCCTGTATTCTCTCCTGTCACTCTGGGACGCTGTCACAGTAAACGCCATATTACACCTGGCATGGCGTCTCCCGCGGCCTCCGCCGCCGTCCCTGAACTTCTGCATGCAGAGAGTCTGAGTGGCGATTACGTCAGCCGCGGCCTCCGCTGTGTCCGCGTGGTTGGATGTGCATCTGTCAGCCTGGCGCCTCCTGTCTCCGGTGGCCGGCGCCGCCATTACTGTTTTCGTTACCACATGGATTACAAACCAAACTTCCCTCCAAGTGTCTGCATGGGCGCAGCCATTTTGGATTCTGTCAGCTGATCATTTCCACCAATCTGTTCTCAGTATTGATAATCTGCATAATTGCCTAGCCAATCCCTTCCTTGCTGCAGGTATAAATACACTGTGCCTGAGCAAGGAAGGCGTCAGTGCTTTGGTTGTCAAACCTAGTTCCTGTTTGTCTCTCTCCTGTGATTGTCTTCCAGGTTCCAGCTCCTGTCTCAAGACTTCCACCATAGAGACCCGCACCAGCATTCCACCTGCGGTGTAGCCTGACTCTCCAATCCATTGTGGATTCATCTGTTTCCAGCTACAACATTACCTGCTTCCAGCTCAGCTTCCAGCAGAGTACAGCTTCCCTTAAAGGGCCGGTGTCCTTTCTACACTTTACCACTCTCCACCGGTATTATTATTTCTCCGCTCTCAAGTTCTACATTTCAGTTCATATTTCATCGCTCCCAAGTTCATTTATTATTTAACTGGTTCCAGCCAGTATCCACTCCGTGCTAACAACAGTCTGGTTCCAGCCAGTATCCACAGCAGCTGTTTTATCTTCAGCAACCCAGCTTTTCCTGGAACACCAGCTGGCACAATCCTGGGTTATCTCCATTGCTACAGTCGGGCCTGGTAAGGACTTTCCATCTAGAAGATCATAAGAACTATCTCACACTACCAGTGCCCTGTGGCTCCTGCCATCCTGTAGTACCCAGGAACTGTATTTATTCTTTGCTGACTTTTACGTTTTCTTTTACTGCTGCTGTGTTGCGGAGTTGTCATAATAAACATCATTGACTTTTATCCAAGTTGTCGTGGTCACGCCTTCGGGCAGTTATTATTCATGTTACTTACATGTCCAGGGGTCTGATACAACCTCCCAGGTTCCGGTACATCTCAGCCCCTACAACTGAGGCTGCCTCCCGTCAGCTCAGGCCCTCAGTTGTGACAGTAAGCACTGACCTAATGAATCCAGCCGGAGACCAGGATCAAGCGGCCAGGCCGATGCAAGAACTGGCAGCCCGACTAGAACATCAGGAGGCTGCACAGGGCCACATCATCCGCTGTCTCCAGGATCTCTCTACTCGGCTGGATGGGATTCAGACAACTCTCCGTGGATCAGGCGCGTCTGGTGCGTCAACCACAGTGACTCCAGCTATAACCCCACCCACCTTACCCATTTCTGCTCCACGTCTTCATCTTCCAACGCCAGCAAAATTTGACGGATCTCCAAGATTCTGCAGGGGATTTCTCAACCAGTGTGAGATTCAGTTTGAGCTACAACCTGGCAATTTTCCCAGTGACCGTACAAAAATTGCCTACATTATTTCTCTTCTCAGTGGCTCAGCCCTTGATTGGGCATCACCGTTATGGGAGAGGTCCGACACCCTGCTATCTTCCTACACTGCCTTCGTGTCAACATTCAGGCGCATCTTCGACGAGCCAGGCCGGGTAACCTCAGCTTCATCCGAGATTCTCCGTTTACGCCAGGGGTCACGTACTGTAGGACAATATCTGATACAGTTCCAGATCCTGGCATCCGAACTGGCATGGAACGACGAGGCCCTGTATGCTGCATTCTGGCATGGCTTATCTGAGCGTATTAAAGATGAGTTAGCTACCAGAGACTTACCTTCTAAGTTAGATGAGCTAATCTCACTCTGCACGAAAGTTGATTTACGTTTCAGAGAGAGAGCAACTGAGCATGGAAGATCATCTGCTCCAAAATCTTCTGCTCCTCCTCCTCGTCAACTGTCACCATCTAAAGATGAGTCCATGCAACTTGGCCGTTCCCGTTTAACTCCTGCTGAGCGCCGAAGACGTCTCTCCGAGTTTCTCTGTCTCTATTGTGCAGCTCCGTCTCACACCATTAATGCCTGTCCCAAACGTCCGGGAAACTCCAAATCCTAGCTCGCCAAGGAGAGGGCCGGCTAGGAGTAATGATCTCCTCTCCATCTCCTCAAGATTGTAATCTCCCAGTCTCGCTTCAAGTTGCTCAACGTTATCGGAACGTCATTGCCCTCCTTGATTCCGGAGCAGCTGGGAACTTTATTACCGAAGCCTATGTTAAACGGTGGTCCCTACCCACCGAGAGACTTCCTTCGTCCATTTCTTTAACTGCCGTGGATGGCAGCAAAATTTTTGATGCAGTTATTTCTTTAAGGACTCTACCAGTTCGTCTGAGAGTGGGAGTTCTTCATTCCGAACTTATTTCTTTTTTAGTGATTCCAAGAGCCACACATCCTGTGGTCCTGGGCCTTCCATGGCTCCGTCTTCACAATCCTACAATTGATTGGACGACTACGCAAATCCTGGCATGGGGTTCCTCCTGTGCTGAGACATGTTTGTTTAAAGTATTGCCTGTCTGTTCTTCCTCCCCCAGGTCGTCTGATGTTCCACCTCCTCCATATCAAGATTTCACGGATGTGTTCAGTAAAGCTTCTGCTGATATCCTTCCTCCTCATAGAGAATGGGACTGTCCGATTGATCTCGTTCCAGGGAAGGTTCCACCTCGAGGCCGAACTTATCCGTTGTCTCTGCCTGAGACGCATTCTATGGAGGAATATATTAAAGAGAACCTAGCAAAGGGGTTCATTCGACCTTCTTCTTCTCCAGCCGGCGCAGGCTTCTTTTTTGTAAAAAAGAAAGATGGTGGTCTGCGGCCGTGCATCGACTACAGAGGTTTGAACGACATTACCATCAAGAACCGTTATCCTTTACCCCTGATTACTGAGCTCTTTGACAGAGTTAGCGGAGCTACCATCTTTACAAAGCTGGACTTGCGAGGTGCATACAATCTCATCCGGATCCGTGAGGGTGACGAGTGGAAGACCGCCTTTAACACCCGTGACGGACATTATGAGTACCTCGTCATGCCCTTCGGATTGAGCAATGCTCCAGCTGTCTTCCAGCATTTTGTCAATGAGATCTTCAGAGACATTCTATACCGTCATGTCGTGGTCTATCTAGACGATATCCTCATTTTTGCCAACGATTTAGAGGAACATCGTTTTTGGGTTAAAGAGGTTCTGTCCCGTCTCCGTGTCAATCATCTCTATTGCAAATTAGAAAAATGCGTCTTTGAAGTTGTGACAGGACGGTACCGTACGGAAGCACTCACCGCTTGCCGCGTCCCGTCGACTGCGCACAGAATGGAAGGTCAAGCCGCACGAGGCCTGACCACATAGGGGATTCCCGCTTACCGTCAGTAACCGCCTGTTACTGACTCCACCCACTGCGTTGTGGGCGGGTTCTTGCTGCCACCACCAAACTCCTAACCTGCCGTGGCGTTTGGAACCACGGTTCTGCTCTGTATGTGCTGACGCACTGCCTTACCACAGCTGTGTGGTGCTGACGAATCCCCACTAGCCACTTGCTAGGCCTCTACCGGTAGCTGGCGGAAGGCGGAGCTTGGAGACGCTAGGTACTTCCCTGGACAGCCGGAGGACGGGGCTAGGTTTGGCCTAACCCTGTTGGTCACAAGATGAAGCAGTCTTCTTGAGGCAAAGATGTTTATTTGCTCAATAGTTCTAAAGAGAACCCTTCCCTATTGCTAGGGGCAACAGCATACAATTAGATGTTTCAGCAGAATAAAGATGGTACAACTACACAATCCTATGGGCCAACTGCCCTCCTTTTATCCCTCTCCAAGACCCTCTACCACAGGGGGTAAGCCCGCCCTGTGGTGTACAACCAATCAATGTTTACCCATGAGCTGTGCATGCTCTGGACTCATGCACACCTAACATTGTCCCCAATGGACAGTGGGGAGTGGCCGGTCTCCTTTGTCTCTCCCATCTGGGAGAGCAGGCTACTCCCACGGTGCCGTTCAGTCTGGCTGGGGGGAAGTTTTCCCTCCTAAACTGACTTCCAGAAACCTGCCCGGGACCCCTCTCACTGCCTGCAGCCTGGATTTGGGCTCCAGAGCTGGGCAGCCTGACTCCCCGGTCCAGGTCTCTGGTTCACTACGGCTGATCTCCATGGAGCTCCAAGAAACCCCTCAGCTTGTTCTATAGCTAAGCTGCTTCTCTTTCTCCCTGTCCCCATTGGAACTGTGAGGCTGGATGGGAAAGCATTCCGTTTTTAGGGAAAAGGTCTGGGAGAATCCATCAGCCTGCACAGCTATGGATTCCCCCCTCCTGGGTCACACAATCAAGTAAGTGCATTTTATCTTTAAATACATTACATTTTTAAATCACACTGTACATTTCTCTTTAAATATACACTGAGCCTGTGCCCTGCACAGACTCTACATATTCAGGCACTGCAGTGCCTTCCCTAGCCCTGCAGCCTGGCTGCTAGGGCTCTCCCTCTCAGTGCTGGAGGCATGGGGCTGGCTTCCCCCATCCTTCAGCCTGCCTTCCTGCCTCTGGGGTTCCAGGGAGCTGGCTCTCCCTGTCCCCCCAGGGTGGCACTACTTTGGTGGCCTCGCCGCACGCAGCGGCGCACCCCCCTGTACCTAAGCCCGGCGGCCCGGGACTCTTGTCCCGGCCGCCGTGACTCTGGCTTTGCTGTGGTGCTGGGGCGCCGGGAGCGTAGCTCCCGGACCCCAGCGCTCATCATCTTGCTTGGCCGCCTAATGTGTCCACGCCGCTAGGGAGCCGGCTAGCCCGGTCCCCCATGAGCGGCGCCTGTCTGTTAGCCTCGCTGCAGCGTCCGGCGGGGAGCCGGGCTGCAGCGCACCCCCCTCGCCGACTAGCAGCCCGGGACGTCCGTCCCGGCTGCTGCGGCTGGCCACCCGTGCTGGGCTGAGGCGCCGGGAGCAGAGCTCCCGGCCCCCAGCGGCGGCTCTCACCTAGAGCACTGCAGCGGGAGCCGAGCTCCCAGCCGCAGCGCTCACCCTTCTCCCCGGCGCGCACACTCCAGTGCGCCCGGGGCTACACTGACCGCTGCCGGGAGCGGAGCTCCCGGACTCCGGCGGTCAGCGGCTGCCTCCTCTCCCCCGGCGCGCACACTCTGCTGAGCGCGCCGGGGAGCTGTCCTCACTGCCGTGGTCTCCGGAGGGGTCCGGGACCACGGCACAGTTTAAATACAGCCTGTAAAACATTTTTATACATATTTTAGAAACACGGCGCCTAGCGCCCAGTACTTTTTAAATATGGCGCCAAGCGCCCATTGTCCTGTAGAATGGCGCCGGGCACTAGGGGTTAACCCCTTCAGTGCCGCCGGCGGCCATTCTCCTCGTGGCTGGGGCTCTCCGGCCACACTCCTCCCCCCCCATTCAAGCGGGTCAACCAGGGACCCATGTCCCAACGATTTGGGTCCTGGTCCCGCAGTCCGTTGGGGTGAAGGGGACGCTACCTGGGGGGTGTAGGCTCTGGCCTAGACAGTTCATCCATAGTGCAGTGGGCCTCTCTTCGTGGGTGCACAATGTTCAAATAGTCCACCTGAAGTCCAAGTTCAAGGCTCCACCACAAAAGTCTGTCCAATTCCCCCAAGGTAGGTTGCAGCCACCTAACAGGTAGGTGGTAAGTCACCACGGTGGGGGGCCGGTTACAAACAAGTGCCACCCACGGTGTCCCAACTGTGGCATACCCCACCTCCCACCATAGCAGTATACGGCTCAAACAGGCCACAGGGTGCTCCTGCCCATATGGCTCTTTCTGGCTCGGTACTGCTCCCAGTCCGTGCAGTGGCGCAATAGTTCGTAACACACAGTCCTGGTCAAGAATGTGCGCCATCAGCACTGGAGCGGGTACCCGAGTCTTCTTCAATGACTGGAATGCCAACTCGCAAGCGGGTGCAAAGTCCACTGACTTGGGAATGCCCTTCCTAGCCATCTCTGTCAAGGGGTTCACTACAGGACTAAAGTCAATGACAACATGTCCGTAGGGCCTTACAGGTTCTAAGGTCAGTACCAGTCTGGGTGATGTAGGTCGGGGACAGCCTCTGGTTGCCTCCACCCCCTCTGGGTTGGGCCTACCCCTGTCTCCTCCCACATGGTGCCCCAGGCACTGCACCTCCGTCATACCTATCTGGCAACTGTCTGCCCTAACTGTCAGACCTGCCCTCCAATCCTCTTCTGTCGACCTATGACTCGGGAAACCTACCCTGTCACCTAGGCCTACTCTTTCCTCCTCGTCCGCTACCTGTGCCGCAGTGATGGCGGCCAGACCACCAGCCTCTGGATCCTGTGTGGCAACCACTACAGTGAGGCTGCGTGTCTTCCCCGATCTACTGCGCACAGGCAGGGGACCTGCTATGTCCACAGCAACTTGCTGCAAGGGTTCTCCTATGGGCAGAGGCCCAGAGACAACACAACCGCGGGAGTGCCCCGGCTGCCAACGCATGGCACCAGCCTTACAGTTGGTCTGGGCGTCATCCGACATTCCAGACCAGGGTAAGCTCTGTGTCAGGCACTTCAGGGTACGGTCTGTCTCCGGGTTACTGTCCAAAGGGGTTTCGCTGGCAACAGACACCGGTTGCACAGGAACGTACCCTGAGGGGACCAGTTGGACACATTCCCTATCTGGTCTATCCCCTCCCACTTTCCTGGCTACCCTGTACCTTAACCCTTCCCGCCAGGTCAACCTCCCCGCCCCAACCCTGTCAAGGCCGCTGCCAGAGTGGCGCCTCATGCCTTTCGGGGATGGGTCAGAGAGTTGAGCCTCCCTAAACTCCTGCCTGTGGCCCTCAATCTCTCCTAAATTGGGACACTCTACAGGGGGATCTAGGGGGGGACTACTAGGGTCAGTCTGGTAGGGGTCAGTCATGGAAAAATCAGTGTGGTTTCTCATACTCACCGCCGGAGTTGGCAAACCACTTGGGTCAGGAGCATCATTGGGCACCCCCACAGGATCACACGAGCTGGAACCGACATCCTCTGCGTTGCTAGGGGACGTAGGCATACCAGAGGCAAAAGGCATGCGGGGTCGATGTACTGATCTAGCCGCTGTAATCTTTTCCTCTGGGCTGGTTGATGCTGTGGTTGGCTGTGCTGGCAGTTGTCTAGCAGCTGTAGTCTTTTCCTCTGGGCTGGGCGGTGCTGGAGTAGCTGATGTCAACGGTGGTTTTGGAACTTGACTCCGGGGAATGGCGCCAACAAACGTAGTGACGATCCCACCACCCAGATCATTTCCTAGGACCACATCAGTTGGGAGACCATCCATGACGGCAACTTCTCGCAACTCTGGTCCAGCTCCCCAGTCCAGGTAGACTCTTGCCATGGGAACCGCTTTTTCTGTTCCTTCTGCCAGGGTGATCGTGGCAGTGCGACCCTGCAATACTGCAGCAGGATCTATAAGGTGGGGGCTCACCACAGTGATTGAGGCCCCAGAGTCTCTTAGGCCTTCTCCCTGCAGGGGTCCCACGTGGACTGGCTGCAGGTGCCTCCACATGTTGTGTAGGGGCTGTTTGGCCATGCAGGTGACTCTCTCCGCAGAGTGCACCTGTCTCTCGCCACACTCCATCGGACTGACTGGAGGGGGAACAGTCTCTGTAGGCTCATCTCCTCTCGTCAAACAAGCGATCCGGGCTCCAGCACTCGGATTTGGGGCACGAGTCTGGGGTGCTTGGGATGCAGGACAGTTCATCCTCAGATGTCCGATTTTCCCACAGCCGTAGCACTTCTTCTCCAGTCGTGGCACCGATGATCTCTGATCAGTTGCAGGGACGCTGCGGTGCGGTTGCTGGCCAAGAGCACCCGGGTTGGAAGATGCTTGTCTTTGGGGTTGATGAGCTGAAGAGGGTGGTCCCCTTGGTGGTACAGTCTGTTGGAGCTGGCTGCTGGCGGGGCGCTTCTGCCCCCGTGGCCGAATTGCCACATACTTGTCTGCTAATTGGGCAGCCATCTTTAAGCTGGGTGGCTCCCGATCTAGCACCCACTCCTTCACTTCTTGGGCGCACCGGCGGTAGAACTGCTCCCTGCAGATCAGGTCGATCAGTGCGTCCCATGTAGTGGCTTCCGAATCCTTCACCCACTTCACCACGTACTGCCGCAGCTGGGTGGCGAACTGCTCATGGGTGCTGCTAGGATTCTTGGGCAAGTCTCTGAACTTCTTCCTGTAAGACTCTGGAGTGATGAAGAATCGCTGGAGGAGGGCCTTCGCGACTTCGTCGTAGTTCCCACAGTCATCCGTCGCCACTCCTCGATAGGCCTCCAAGGCCTCTCCATGCAAAGTGGGCACAAGGTGTCTCACCCACTCTGACTTGGGTAGATCGTGTAGTTTACAAGTCCTTTCAAAAACTTGCAAATGTCCATCAATGTCCCCATCACTGTCTGCAAACTTGGCAAACTGAATACGTCCTGATCTGTGAACAACAGCTGACAACGGCTCCCGGGGTACCACGGCCTGTGGTGCCCGCTCATCACGCCACATCTGGATGATGATCAAGCGCTCTTGCTCCGTTGCCCTTTCCCCCAATTCCGCTAGCCGATCTGCTAGGGTATCCGGGCCGCCCCCCCTGGGACGTTGGGATCCTGGCCCTGCTAGGGATTGCTGGGAAACATTGCTGCTGTGAGAGAGGGCGGGGCTTGTGGTTCTCACCGGTTCCTTACGAAGGTCCACTGTTGGGCCGTCCTCTGCGATGCTGACGCCGTCAGTGCTTTCCACCTCCGCCCGATGAGACTCCTCCCAGCTCCTGAGCGCCGCCTGCATGACGCTCCTGGACGCGTTGGAAGGGATTTCCACACCCTTCCCCTGGCATACGATCTCCAGATCCTCCTTGGACATTCCGCTGAATTCCGCCATCTTGTGCGTTCTCCTGCGCTGCAGTTACTCCTCTCCTGAGTAACTCGGCTTCTCCAATCGGGTGATGAAAAGCCGCCTGGGATTATCCCACCACTATGCCACCAATTTCTGTGACAGGACGGTACCGTACGGAAGCACTCACCGCTTGCCGCGTCCCGTCGACTGCGCACAGAATGGAAGGTCAAGCCGCACGAGGCCTGACCACATAGGGGATTCCCGCTTACCGTCAGTAACCGCCTGTTACTGACTCCACCCACTGCGTTGTGGGCGGGTTCTTGCTGCCACCACCAAACTCCTAACCTGCCGTGGCGTTTGGAACCACGGTTCTGCTCTGTATGTGCTGACGCACTGCCTTACCACAGCTGTGTGGTGCTGACGAATCCCCACTAGCCACTTGCTAGGCCTCTACCGGTAGCTGGCGGAAGGCGGAGCTTGGAGACGCTAGGTACTTCCCTGGACAGCCGGAGGACGGGGCTAGGTTTGGCCTAACCCTGTTGGTCACAAGATGAAGCAGTCTTCTTGAGGCAAAGATGTTTATTTGCTCAATAGTTCTAAAGAGAACCCTTCCCTATTGCTAGGGGCAACAGCATACAATTAGATGTTTCAGCAGAATAAAGATGGTACAACTACACAATCCTATGGGCCAACTGCCCTCCTTTTATCCCTCTCCAAGACCCTCTACCACAGGGGGTAAGCCCGCCCTGTGGTGTACAACCAATCAATGTTTACCCATGAGCTGTGCATGCTCTGGACTCATGCACACCTAACATTGTCCCCAATGGACAGTGGGGAGTGGCCGGTCTCCTTTGTCTCTCCCATCTGGGAGAGCAGGCTACTCCCACGGTGCCGTTCAGTCTGGCTGGGGGGAAGTTTTCCCTCCTAAACTGACTTCCAGAAACCTGCCCGGGACCCCTCTCACTGCCTGCAGCCTGGATTTGGGCTCCAGAGCTGGGCAGCCTGACTCCCCGGTCCAGGTCTCTGGTTCACTACGGCTGATCTCCATGGAGCTCCAAGAAACCCCTCAGCTTGTTCTATAGCTAAGCTGCTTCTCTTTCTCCCTGTCCCCATTGGAACTGTGAGGCTGGATGGGAAAGCATTCCATTTTTAGGGAAAAGGTCTGGGAGAATCCATCAGCCTGCACAGCTATGGATTCCCCCCTCCTGGGACACACAATCAAGTAAGTGCATTTTATCTTTAAATACATTACATTTTTAAATCACACTGTACATTTCTCTTTAAATATACACTGAGCCTGTGCCCTGCACAGACTCTACATATTCAGGCACTGCAGTGCCTTCCCTAGCCCTGCAGCCTGGCTGCTAGGGCTCTCCCTCTCAGTGCTGGAGGCATGGGGCTGGCTTCCCCCATCCTTCAGCCTGCCTTCCTGCCTCTGGGGTTCCAGGGAGCTGGCTCTCCCTGTCCCCCCAGGGTGGCACTACTTTGGTGGCCTCGCCGCACGCAGCGGCGCACCCCCCTGTACCTAAGCCCGGCGGCCCGGGACTCTTGTCCCGGCCGCCGTGACTCTGGCTTTGCTGTGGTGCTGGGGCGCCGGGAGCGTAGCTCCCGGACCCCAGCGCTCATCATCTTGCTTGGCCGCCTAATGTGTCCACGCCGCTAGGGAGCCGGCTAGCCCGGTCCCCCATGAGCGGCGCCTGTCTGTTAGCCTCGCTGCAGCGTCCGGCGGGGAGCCGGGCTGCAGCGCACCCCCCTCGCCGACTAGCAGCCCGGGACGTCCGTCCCGGCTGCTGCGGCTGGCCACCCGTGCTGGGCTGAGGCGCCGGGAGCAGAGCTCCCGGCCCCCAGCGGCGGCTCTCACCTAGAGCACTGCAGCGGGAGCCGAGCTCCCAGCCGCAGCGCTCCGGGGCTACACTGACCGCTGCCGGGAGCGGAGCTCCCGGACTCCGGCGGTCAGCGGCTGCCTCCTCTCCCCCGGCGCGCACACTCTGCTGAGTGCGCCGGGGAGCTGTCCTCACTGCCGTGGTCTCCGGAGGGGTCCGGGACCACGGCACAGTTTAAATACAGCCTGTAAAACATTTTTATACATATTTTAGAAACACGGCGCCTAGCGCCCAGTACTTTTTAAATATGGCGCCAAGCGCCCATTGTCCTGTAGAATGGCGCCGGGCACTAGGGGTTAACCCCTTCAGTGCCGCCGGCGGCCATTCTCCTCGTGGCTGGGGCTTTCCGGCCACAGAAGTCAACTCCATTCCGTTTCTAGGGTACATTGTGTCCGGTTCCGGACTAGAGATGGATCCTGAGAAACTACAAGCAATCCAAAATTGGCCGGTACCCTTAACCCTCAAAGGGGTCCAGAGGTTCTTAGGGTTCGCCAACTATTACCGAAAGTTTATACGAGACTTTTCCACCATTGTGGCGCCTATTACTGCTTTCACTAAGAAGGGTGCTAACCCGTCCAAGTGGTCTGAAGAAGCCATGCAAGCATTTCATCTTTTAAAACAAAGGTTCATCTCTGCGCCTGTTCTGAAACAGCCTGACATCGACTCTCCTTTCATCTTAGAGGTGGATGCCTCCTCCGTTGGAGTAGGAGCGGTGTTATCTCAGAGGGCTAAAGATGGCCATTTACACCCTTGCAGTTTCTTCTCCCGGAAGTTCTCCCCAGCTGAGCGCAACTATGCCATTGGCGACCAGGAGTTGCTAGCCATCAAGCTCGCTCTAGAAGAGTGGAGGTATCTGTTGGAGGGAGCTTCTCATTCAATCACCATACTTACAGACCACAAGAACCTTTTATACCTGAAGGGCGCACAATGTCTCAACCCTCGTCAGGCCAGATGGGCACTTTTCTTTTCCAGGTTCGACTTTAAACTCCAGTTCTGTCCGGGCTCTCAGAATCGCAAGGCCGATGCCCTTTCCTGCTCATGGGAGCAAGAAAATGAGTCAGAGTCTTCAGACAAGCATCCTATTATAAATCCGTTGGCATTCTCCACGGTAGGGATGGACTCTACGCCCCCATCAGGGAAAAGTTTTGTGAAGCCGATGCTAAGGAAGAAGCTCATGCATTGGGCCCATGCTTCCCGTTTTGCCGGACATACAGGTATCCAAAAAACCCTGGAGTTTATCTCTAGGTCCTATTGGTGGCCAACTCTGAAAAAGGACGTCTTGGAGTTTATTGCATCTTGCCCAAAGTGTGCCCAACATAAAGTATCCCGCCAGTCGCCTGCGGGGCAACTGGTTCCACTATCCGTTCCCCGTCGACCATGGACCCACTTGTCGATGGATTTCATTACAGACTTACCCATGTGCAACAAGTTCAATACCATCTGGGTGGTAGTTGACCGGTTCACCAAGATGGCACACTTCATTCCTCTCACCGGTCTTCCGTCAGCTTCCAAGTTGGCTCAAGTATTCATACAAGAGATCTTCCGACTCCACGGTCTTCCTGAAGAAATTATCTCAGATCGAGGAGTTCAATTCACAGCCAAATTCTGGCGAAGTTTATGTCAAGTCCTCCAAGTCAAGCTAAAGTTTTCCACGGCTTACCATCCTCAGACCAATGGTCAAACCGAGAGGGTGAATCAGGACTTGGAGGCCTTCCTCCGCATCTATGTGTCCTCCTCTCAAGATGACTGGGTTCAATTACTTCCCTGGGCCGAGTTCTGTCATAACAACCAGTATCATTCTTCATCTGCTTCAACACCATTCTTCACTAACTTTGGATTCCACCCTAAAGTCCCTGAGTTCCAACCGCTTCCAGCAACTTCTGTTCCCGCAGTGGATATCACCTTGCATCAGTTTGCCAATATCTGGAAGAGCGTACGATCAGCTCTGCTCAAGGCATCGTTCAGGTACAAGAAGTTTGCGGATAAGAAGCGTCGAGCAGTTCCTGCTCTCAAGGTGGGTGATCGGGTATGGTTATCCACGAAGAATTTGAGGTTAAGAGTTCCCAGTATGAAGTTTGCACCTCGCTATATCGGTCCTTTCAAGATTGAACAAGTCATCAATCCTGTTGCTTACAGACTCCAGTTGCCTCCCTTCTTAAAAATACCCAGGACATTCCATGTTTCCCTGTTGAAACCGCTGATCTTGAATCGGTTTCATTCCTCACTTCCTCCAACTCCGAAAGTCCAAACTCAACGAGGCGTTGAGTATGAAGTGGCCAAGATCCTGGACTCACGTCACCGTTACGGTCAACTACAATATCTTATTGACTGGAAGGGTTATCGTCCTGAGGAACGTTCATGGACCAATGCTTCTGATGTCCATGCTCCTGCCTTGGTCCGGAGATTCCATTCCAAGTTTCCTCAAAAGCCAAAGAAGTGTCCTGGGGCCACTCCTAAAGGGGGGGGGGTGCTGTCACGATCAGGGTATCTGGACGCCATTTCTTACCCATCAGATGCCTCCTAAGGCTGGCTCAGCGCTCCAGGACCGGATCCCATCTGTTATCCTGATGTGTACATTCCTGTATCCTCTCCTGTCACTCTCGGACGCTGTCACAGTAAACGCCATATTACACCTGGCATGGCGTCTCCCGCGGCCTCCGCCGCCGTCCCTGAACTTCTGCATGCAGAGTGTCTGAGTGGCGATTACGTCAGCCGCGGCCTCCGCTGTGTCCGCGTGGTTGGATGTGCATCTGTCAGCCTGGCGCCTCCTGTCTCCGGTGGCCGGCGCCGCCATTACTGTTTTCGTTACCACATGGATTACAAACCAAACTTCCCTCCAAGTGTCTGCATGGGCGCAGCCATCTTGGATTCTGTCAGCTGATCATTTCCACCAATCTGTTCTCAGTATTGATAATCTGCATAATTGCCTAGCCAATCCCTTCCTTGCTGCAGGTATAAATACACTGTGCCTGAGCAAGGAAGGCGTCAGTGCTTTGGTTGTCAAACCTAGTTCCTGTTTGTCTCTCTCCTGTGATTGTCTTCCAGGTTCCAGCTCCTGTCTCAAGACTTCCACCATAGATACCCGCACCAGCATTCCACCTGCGGTGTAGCCTGACTCTCCAATCCATTGTGGATTCATCTGTTTCCAGCTACAACATTACCTGCTTCCAGCTCAGCTTCCAGCAGAGTACAGCTTCCCTTAAAGGGCCGGTGTCCTTTCTACACTTTACCACTCTCCACCGGTATTATTATTTCTCCGCTCTCAAGTTCTACATTTCAGTTCATATTTCATCGCTCCCAAGTTCATTTATTATTTAACTGGTTCCAGCCAGTATCCACTCCGTGCTAACAACAGTCTGGTTCCAGCCAGTATCCACAGCAGCTGTTTTATCTTCAGCAACCCAGCTTTTCCTGGAACACCAGCTGGCACAATCCTGGGTTATCTCCATTGCTACAGTCGGGCCTGGTAAGGACTTTCCATCTAGAAGATCATAAGAACTATCTCACACTACCAGTGCCCTGTGGCTCCTGCCATCCTGTAGTACCCAGGAACTGTATTTATTCTTTGCTGACTTTTACGTTTTCTTTTACTGCTGCTGTGTTGCGGAGTTGTCATAATAAACATCATTGACTTTTATCCAAGTTGTCGTGGTCACGCCTTCGGGCAGTTATTATTCATGTTACTTACATGTCCAGGGGTCTGATACAACCTCCCAGGTTCCGGTACATCTCAGCCCCTACAACTGAGGCTGCCTCCCGTCAGCTCAGGCCCTCAGTTGTGACAGCATGAGGCAAACGAGGGATTGGGAATAAATCTGTATTGGCTCTTTAGGGTTAGGAGCGTCCCCCTTGCTGAAGTGAGGGGGGTGACTGTATACAAGTCTATAGAAAGGGTACCTGCGGGATGTCAGTGCTCTCCCCACTGATTTGTGCCGACACGGCGGGGCACGATTCTTGCTGGCCTGGGCGCTCTTGTCCTCTGCTGCGCGGCTCTCTCTCAGTGGCGTGTGTCCCCTCCCGCTGGCCGGCATTCCCCAGCGGCTCTTGGTCTCGGCTGCCTCTCTCTCTTGTCCACTCTGCTTCCGACCGCGGCTCTCACAGCGGATCTCCGCCAGCGGCAGCAGTCTTGTCCCTCGCTCGGGTAGCAGCTATCACTCCCCGCCAGCGGCTTCCCGGCAGCGCGTCTCCGCTTGCAGCAGCGGCTCCCGGACCATCTCTCTCTGCAGCGTGGCTCCCAGCAGCTCTGACCCACGCCGCGCGCTCGCTCACTTTTCTCTCTTCAGTCCCTCCTCCTCTCTTCCCACACTTCTTCCTCCAATCCCGGTCCAGCCCGGTTTCCCGCTCTCCATACTAGGGCTGGCTTCTCGGGGGTCCCCATGCTCGTCCTCTCAGCAAGACGTTGCTAGGCAGCGCAGGGGAATAAAGAAAGGCATTAAACCTTACAGGCCTCTTAACTAGCCTTGTGGGCATTACTGGCTGCCGTTTAGGGCTGCTACAAGGTACACACAGGGGTACCCCAAACGTGGGTACCACACATATACAGCTCTTCCCTTATCTAAAAATATCTCCCAACCTGACACAAGATCTATGTCTCTCATCCACGCTCATTACCCACTCCAATGCACGACTGCAGGACTTTATTCAAGCTACTCCACTCTGTGGAATGCGCTACCATGCACAATATGACTCTCCTCTAGTCTCCAAACCTTCAAGCGTTCCATGAAAACTCACCTATTCAGACAAGCTTAGCAAATTCCAGAACCGCTCACATAGCCTGCATAAGCTTTCCTATCCAATTATATTCCCACTATACAATCCACACATATCCTCACATATTTTCTCTTCCTTCGCTTTCCCTTCCTCCTGACCCTGGTTCATCACTGCTGTGATGTGATTTTATGTAGCCCACCGAGAACCTTTGCAATATGGTGGAAAACTATGCAATAGATAGCACCTATCCATGTCTATCAATGCCTATTTCCCTATAGATTGTAAGTGTGCGAGCAGTGCCCTCCTACCTCTATGACTGTTTGTTATTACCCAGTTTTGTCTTATCATTGTTTAAAATTGTAAAGCACAACGGAATTTGCTGCGCTATATAAGAAACTGTTAATAAATAATAGTGATGTGCACCGGAAATTTTTCGGGTTTTGTGTTTTGGTTTTGGATTCGGTTCCACGGCCGTGTTTTGGATTCGGACGCGTTTTGGCAAAACCTCCCTGAAATTTTTTTGTCGGATTCGGGTGTGTTTTGGATTCGGGTGTTTTTTTTACAAAAAACCCTCAAAAACAGCTTAGATCATAGAATTTGGGGGTCATTTTGATCCCATAGTATTATTAACCTCAATAACCATAATTTACACTCATTTTCAGTCTATTCTGAACACCTCACAATATTATTTTTAGTCCTAAAATTTGCACCGAGGTCGCTGGATGGCTAAGCTAAGCGACACAAGTGGCCGACACAAACACCTGGCCCATCTAGGAGTGGCACTGCAGTGTCAGGCAGGATGGCACTTCAAAAAAATAGTCCCCAAACAGCACATGATGCAAAGAAAAAAAGAGGCGCACCAAGGTCGCTGTGTGACTAAGCTAAGCGACACAAGTGGCCGACACAAACACCTGGCCCATCTAGGAGTGGCACTGCAGTGTCAGGCAGGATGGCACTTCAAAAAAATAGTCCCCAAACAGCACATGATGCAAAGAAAAAAAGAGGCGCACCAAGGTCGCTGTGTGACTAACCTAAGCAACACAAGTGGCCGACACAAACACCTGGCCCATCTAGGAGTGGCACTGCAGTTTTCTAGCGAGAGGATGAGTGCTTCCATCCTCATGTGAATCTGAACCACTAGCCATGAACATAGGCCAGGGCCTCAGCCGTACCTTGCCACTCCGTGCCGTAAATGGCATATTGGCAAGTTTACGCTTCTCATCAGACGCTTTCAATTTTGATTTTTGGGTCATTAAACTGAACTTTTGTTTTTTGGATTTTACATGCTCTCTACTATGACATTGGGCATCAGCCTTGGCAGACGACGTTGATGGCATTTCATCGTCTCGGCTATGACTAGTGGCAGCAGCTTCAGCACGAGGTGGAAGTGGATCTTGATCTTTCCCTATTTTAACCTCCACATTTTTGTTCTCCATTTTTTAATGTGTGGAATTATATGCCCGTATCAATAGCAATGGCCTAATACTATATATACTGCGCACAACTGAAATGCACCACAGGTATGGATGGATAGTATACTTGACGACACAGAGGTAGGTAGAGCAGTGGCCTTCCGTACCGTACTGCTATATATACTGGTGGTCACTGTCAGCAAACTGCAAAACTAAAATGCACCACAGGTATAGAATCTAGATGGATAGTATACTTGACGACACAGAGGTAGGTAGAGCAGTGGCCTTCCGTACCGTACTGCTATATATACTGGTGGTCACTGTCAGCAAACTGCAAAACTAAAATGCACCACAGGTATAGAATCTAGATGGATAGTATACTTGATGACACAGAGGTAGGTAGAGCAGTGGCCTTCCGTACCGTACTGCTATATATACTGGTGGTCACTGTCAGCAAACTGCAAAACTAAAATGCACCACAGGTATAGAATCTAGATGGATAGTATACTTGACGACACAGAGGTAGAGCAGTGGCCTTCCGTACCGTACTGCTATATATACATTTTATGTTCTTCTGCACTGTACTCCTCCTATATAATACTGCTGGTCCCCAGTCCCCACAATAAAGCAGTGTGAGCACAGATATATGCAGCACACTGAGCACAGATATGGAGCGTTTTTCAGACAGAGAACGGATAAAACTGGTGGTCACTGATCAGCAAAACTCTGCACTGTACTCCTCCTATATAATACAGCTGCTCCCCAGTCCCCACAATTAAGCAATAAGCACAAATATTTGCATCAATATTAATAAACGTAGAGTACGCCAGCCACGTCCTCTCCCTAACATTTCCAATGCACGAGTGAAAATGGCGGCGACGCGCGGCTGCTTATATAGAATCCGAATCTCGCGAGAATCCGACAGTGGGATGATGACGTTCGGGCGCGCTCGGGTTAACCGAGCAAGGCGGGAAGGTTCGAACCTGCTTCGGACCCGTGTAAAAAGGGTGAAGTTCGGGGGGGTTCGGATTCCGAGGAACTGAACACGCTCATCACTAATAAATAATAGTCTTCCTCTTCCACCTGCCCACTACATTCATACTGATGTCGTGCTGCAGGGTGGGGGTGGCATGTTCCTGGAAGAACATAAAATGTCTGCAGGCTGTAGCCACAGGCAACTGGGGGTCAGTCCATCCTCACCTCTCTGCCTGGCCCAGGACCCCAGTCCCCCCTTGATGACAGCCCTGAAGAGGTCTGTTTGACTCAGAGGTGTATATTTATGTTTAAGTGCAGGTTTTCAGAAGTGGAGATGTTGCCCATAGTAACCAACCATATTCTACTTATTTATCTAACACATTCTAGAAGGTAATAACTAGAGTCTGATTGGTTGCTATGGGCAACATCTCCACGAATACTCAAGTTCCCAACACTACCGAATACTCTTTTTCCAAATATTGGCAAAGACACAGACACCAAATATAATAATGGCATGTAATTTTAAAACAATTATGACCCAGTGCTATTCCGGGAGGCATCGTTGGAGGGAGTTGGGTTAGTTTTGGGATGTCGGAGGTCAGAGTACCGACCGCAGCATTCCGAAGATCAAAATCTCGACAGGGGAAGGTAAGCACATTTCCTTCCTCCCCTGCCCCCCTAACCCCCCCCCACTCCCCAAAATATCTGAACTGCTCAACTACAAATGGATTATCCAAAAATATAAATATTACAGTAGAGAAAGTAGGCCTAGAAGACCTAGGGGGTCATTCTGACCTGAACGCTCGCTGCAGTTCTTCGCAGCGATCAGGTCATAACTGCGCATTCGCCGGCGCCACAGTGCTCCGGTGCCACAGTGCACCGGCACATGTCTGACAGCCGACGGCTGTCATTGCCTAGTGATCACCTCTGCCTGATTGACAGGCGGAGGCGGTCGCTGGGCAGGAGGGGGCGGCACGGCGGCGTTGGCCACCATTTTGTGGGTGTGGTCCGGCCAATACAGGCGTGGCCTGACCATGCGGGTGGGTAGGCCGCAGCGGCTGCGTTACGTTACACGCAGCAACGGGGCAAGGACTGACATGCGGAGTGGGCTAGCCCTGTGCTGGGCGTCCCCCCGCATGTCAGTGTGACTGTTCAAAGCTGTGCTAAATTTAGCACAGTTACGATCAAGTCGGAATCACCCACTTTGACCGATATTGTATAGCCAAAAACACAAACATTATTGTACTAATGAAGGGTGCACAAAAGGGCACTAGGGCCCTCATTCCGAGTTGATCGCACCAAACAACTTTTTGCTGCTGGTGCGATCAACTAATCTCCACCTATGGGGGAGTGTATTTTAGCATAGCAGGGCTATGATCGCTTGTGCAGCCCTGCTATGCTTAAAAAGTTTCCTGCAAAACAAGACCAGCACTGGACATACTTACCCTGTGCGATGGTTCCAGCAATGATGGGCTCGGCTTTGACATCAGACATCCGCCCTCCGTTTGCCTGGACACGCCTGCGTTTTTCTTACCACTCCCCGAAAATGGTCTCCAACGGTCAGTTGACGCCCCGGAACGCCTTCCTGCAGTCAATCTTCTTGCGATCGCCGCTGCGATCGCTTTTTCCGCTGTCAGCGTCGCTGCCCGATGGACGTGCGCATTATGGCCCCCGCGCATGCACAGTAGTGACCCGGTCGCAGCTGTGTGAACGAAAGCACGCAGCGATTGGGTCGGAATGACCCCCTAGATCTACAAGTCATACGGTAGCCATATGCAAATACAAAAGAGTAAGCGTTTAATCACACTCACTGATTTACAGTTAACAAAATACCGAAGTCCACATGTCTTTGGTGAATGCCATAAAATATAAAAATAAATCCCTTTTGTAGCACTATTTAACAAAATGCTCTGATCTGGTGCTCTTTCCAAATTTCCAATGCATAGTATAGTCCGTCAGTCACATTACAGAGCGCAGTAGCGTCCGTCAGTCACATTACCCTGCACAATAGTGTCCGTCAGTCACATTACCCTGCGCAATAGCGTCCGTCAGTCACATTACCCTGCGCAATAGCGTCCGTCAGTCACATTACACTGCACAGAAGCGTCCATCAGTTACATTATACTGCACAGTAGCGTCCGTCAGTCACATTACCCCGCACAGTAGCATCTGTCAGTCACATTACCCTGCGCAGTAGCGTCCATCAGTCACATTACACTGCACAGAAGCATCCATTAGTCACATTACCCCACGCAGTAGCATCCGTCAGTCACATTACCCTGCACAGTAGCGACCGTCAGTCACACTACACCGCATAGTAGCATCCGTCAGTCACATTACCACACACAGTAGTGTCCGTCAGTCACATTACCCCGCACAGTAGTGTCCTTTATTCACATTACTCTGCACTGTAGTGTCAGTCAGTCACATCACCCCAAACAGTAGCGTCCGTCAGTCACATTACCCGGCACAGAAGCATCCATCAGTCACATTACCCCACGCAGTAGCATCCGTCAGTCACATTACCCTGCACAGTAGCGTCCGTCAGTCACGTTACACCGCATAGTAGCACCTGTCAGCCACATTACCCTGCACTGTAGCATCCATCAGTCCCATAGCACCGCGCAGTAACATCCATCAGTCACATTACCCTGTGCAGTAGCATCCTTCATTCACATTACCCTGCACAGAAGCATCCATCGGTCACTACAGTCACCTCCCACACTCCAAAAATATACTGGTAGGTTAAATGGCTAAAAAAAATTAACACTAGTTTGCGAGTATGTGTACATGGGCAGAGTAGATTAGCCAAGTGGTTATTATCTGTCGTCATATTCTCTGTTTCTATGTTCCATAAACACTTGCCAAGGCATTAAACAAATTAGTGTAACTTTTTGAAATTCCATAATGGTAAAAAAAAAAAACTACTACAGACTACTTCGTTTTAGAATACTAGGGATGGTCACCATCGGGATATTGGGGGTAATTCCAAGTTGATCGCAGCAGGAATATTGTTAGCAGTTGGGCAAAACCATGTGCATTGCAGGGGAGACAGATTTGACATGTGCAGAGAGAGTTAGATTTGGGTGTGGTGTGTTCAATCTGCAATCTAATTTGCAGTGTAAAAATAAAGCAGCCAGTATTTACCCTGCACAGAAACAAAATAACCGACCCAAATCTAACTCTTTCTGCACATGTTATATCTGCCTCCCCTGCAGTGCACATGGTTTTGCCCAACTGCTAACAAAATTCCTGCTGCGATCAACTTGGAATTACCCCCATTGTACCCAACCTGTACAAACAAGAGAAAATTGCATGAAAATAAAATTTTGTTAAATATGCATTAAATGATAGGGTACAATCACCATTCCGTTATGTCAATTAAATTATAATTATTTAAAGATTATATGTATTGTTTCAATATGTGAAAATACAGTGAAATATAAAATCAAAAGACGTGAGAAAAGTCCAGAGCGAGATGAAATGTGTAAGACACAATTAATGAGAAATGAATAGAGATTAATATCAAAGTCCTGAGTTGCTTGATATATTGTAGCTGGTTGGCATATAACATTACTATCTGTCGCTGTGTAGGCAGGAATGTAATATGCTGCACGTTTTTTAAGGTACAAGTATGGGCTGTATTCAATAGCTATCGGAAGCTGCCGTCTTGTTGGAAAGATGGCAGCTTCCGACAGATTTTTGTCGGAAGGGGTTCAGACCTATTCAATTTGAATTCCCGACTTATTGGAAAACACGTGGCTCAGCGGAATAGGCACCAATCCCCGTGCTTCTGTCAGAAACGGGGCCAAATCCGACAGGTTTTGGCCCCCTTTCCGACAATCTCAATCCGACTTTAAAAAAAGTCGGATTGAGCAGGGTGTCCCCCGGGCCAGACTCCTCACTCCTGGCAGCGCCTACCCCCGCCACCGCAGACATCACCCCTGCCGCCGCAGATATGTCCCCCTGCCACCAGCTCCCCCCCCCCGCAGCCGCTGACAGCAGCAGGAGGAGGAGGACACCGGGAATGGCCAAATCCGACAGTCGGATTTGGCTCAAATCCGACAATCGGATTTGGCCGTTCATTAAATAGCCCTTGTCGGATCCATTCCTACAAGTGCATGTCGAATGGATCCGACACTTATTGAATATACCGCTTTGTATCACTAGAATTAGAGTGTCAATAATTGTAAACGTTAAACCAGGTTGGTTTTTAAATAAATTGCTATTTTAAAATTGTCACTTGTAAAAACTTGTACCCTATTATATTCCCCTGTAAGTGCCTGATTCTGAGTCGGGCACTGGGCACCATAGAGCCATAGTTGGGCGCCATAGCACTGCGAAGGCATCTAGAGTCCGTGGATACAGAGTTGCAGTTACAACTGAGGCGCACGGGGGACGCACGGCCTCAGGAATGTTTTGACAATGTATTGGGCGGTGACAGGGAGGTGGTTATACGTGCGCGTACGGAGATGGTCTGTTTTATGGGCGTTATGGAGGTGTCGTGGGCATGTCGCTGATAGTGGTTGTGCACAGAGACACAGAATCATTTACATAGGAGGTCATATTCAGAGGGATAATCTGCACCAATCAGTATCCCAGTGTCTTAAAATGCTCAAAGTGGGTGTCTCAGTCCTTGCACATTCGGGTGGAAGATTATACAGAAAATAATAGCTTTGTAGCGGTCAGCGAAACTGCATCCGCAAAATGCTTGCAACATCACGGCTTTAAAATTAGATTTATCTAGAGTTATTATATTTGAAATTAAATACAAGTTATATATTCATTGTATGAATTTTTCACAGCATAGTGCACCATACTAAGAGCATTTCAGCCTTTTCCTGTCTTCTTTCTGTATATTCAATGAATTATGAGACTAATTATAATAGCACCCCCATATAAACTGGTAAAACTCCATTTACTGAATCTGAGAACATCAATTAGTAGCCAATACAAGATATAAAAATTACAAGTGTACAGAATAACTTTCTGTGCGGATGGACTTCTTTATAGTGCAGAACATTTCCTGGAATTGCTTGCAACTGAAAAAAAGCAAATGTGTGAAAACTGCATAGAAATACTTTGTGGTTCTAGATTCTGCATTAATCCATCTTTCCAAAACAGCAAAAAGGACCTACATGCAGGTATTCACAATAAAATATGCCCTTTGAATTGCTAATGTATTTTCATTCATTTTGCTGGTCTTCTTCACCATGCTAAACAAAAGGCATGTAAAAGGGCTGATTCATATTTGTACACAAAACTGATGGTTAGGGTACAAATACAATGGTGGTCATTCCGAGTTGTTCGCTCGCAAGCTGCTTTTAGCAGCATTGCACACGCTAAGCCGCCGCCTACTGGGAGTGAATCTTAGCTTCTTAAAATTGCGAACGAAAGATTCGCATTATTGCGAAAATACATCTCTGTACAGTTTCTGAGTAGCTCGAGACTTACTCGGCATCTGCGATCAGTTCAGTGCTTGTCGTTCCTGGTTTGACATCACAAACACTTCCAGCGTTCGGCCAGACACTCCTCCGTTTCTCCAGCCACTCCCGCGTTTTTCCCAGAAACGGTAGCGTTTTTTCACACACACCCAGAAAACGGCCAGTTTCCACCCAGAAACACCCACTTCCTATCAATCACATTACGATCACCAGAACGAAGAAAAAAACGTGAGTAAAATTCCTAACTGCATAGCAAATTTACTTGGCGCAGTCGCAGTGCGGACATTGCGCATGCGCACTAAGCGGAAAATCGCTGCGATGCGAAGAAATTTACCGAGCGAGCAACTCGGAATGACCCCCAATGTTTGGGGCAAAACCCGTTCTGCACATGTGCACAATGGGTCTTGCAAAGTTGCTTGCAGCACCCTATCAGCCGCAGCATGATTGACAGATGCTCTTACAAGCAGGGCCCTCTTCCCTCATGTGCTTATCCTTTTCTTCAACGGCACCAACTCCCGCGGTACTGATACTTATTTCAGTGTCATCTGCTCATGTAGGTATGTTTATTTACCCTGTACTACCTTACCTTATTTACCCTGTAATAATAATATATTATCTTCTGTGCACAATATTGCTGTAAATATATGTAAGTCGGGGCAGCAGTTTGGCCAATCTTTCTGTTGGCACTTGGCAGTGCTCTCAGCATGTCAAATAATGTGTTTCCCTTTTTCAGGGAGATTATTTGTACGTGAATGATAAGTGATAGTGTGGAACATTGCACTATCACACATTGTACACAATTCATGAACTATTTTGGACTCCAATGCTGGACTCCATCCAAACAGGACTATTATGGAATACCTGTACTTCTGCACAGAGGGCCTACTTCAGACCTGGTCGCATGTAGGCGTTTTGTACACTTCTGCGACCAGGTAATCGCCGCCTACAGGGGAGGGGGTAAGCGCATCGCAGGTGTGTGAACGGCTGTGCAGAGAGCTGCACAAACAAAAGTTTGTGCAGTTTCTGCACAGCCCAGGACTTACTCAGCCGCTGCGACGATCCGGGCCGCTTGTGACCTCAGGAATCCTCCGGAAAGGGTGGACAAGCCTGCGTTTTTCCCGACACTCCCAGGAAACGGTGAGTTGCTGCCCAGGAACGCCTTGTGCCTGTCAATCTTCTTGCGATCGCCCCTGCGATCGCTTTCATCATAGAAACCGTCGCTGTCCAGCGACCTCCGTCGCCGGACAGCAACGCGCCTGCGCATGGCGGACCGCACACATGCACTGTTCAGACCCGATCGCACGGCTGAAAAAAAAGGCAGCGTGTGATCGGGTCTGTATGACCCCCAGAGTCTGTCTACTAACTCTATTCTGTAGCTGTACTGGTCATATCACAGACCAGTGCAACTACTGTAAGCTTAGAATAATGTTCTATGGTGCATATGTACAAAGCCTCGGAGAGTGATAAAGTGGAGAGATATAAAGCACCAACCAATCAGCTACCAGGCTGTGTTTGAAAAATGACAGTTAGGAGCTGATTGGTTAGTATATCTCTTTCCACTTTATCTCACCACAAGGTTTAGCACATCTGACCCTGAGGGGTCCATTAATCAATAAATATTTGCGGATTATGCCCTAAAACACACGTCTAGCTTTCTATGGGGGATGCAATGCTGTCAGATTTACCAAGATCCGGAATGCAAAATATTGTTGATTTCCCCCCTGCAGCTATCACCATCTAAAGATGGCATTAGCTCGCTGCAGCCAATGGGCTACACATCGCATAATTAGCCCTCCCCAGCAATGGCTGCCGTACTGGTGTGGTTATCGGGACCACACATGCGTAGGAGCCTCGCACTACACTGTGCACATTTCAGGGACAGGTTCCCTGTCCCTGCGGGTGTACAATGATACATCACACAATAGGATTTGCATCCTGCAGTGCTTCCTTTCGGGATGCGATCGCATTGTGAAGGGTTGCGTATGCGCACTATGGCCAGTGCATTGTGCAAACCCAATGGACGCGGCTGCTGCATACAAATGCTGCGGCTGCGGCCATCTCTGAATAAGGCTGTCTGTGCGCTAACATCGCACCCAATAATGGGCCCCTCAAAGAGTTAAAGTATAAGTGATTCAACTCTGGCTGTATTCAGATTTTAGATATAGCGCATGGTGGGGTTAGGTACGGGATCCCAGTGGTCAGAATACAGACGCCGGGATCCCGACCACCGGAATGCCGGCATGGGGGAGCGCAACGAAGCCCATTGCAGGCTCGCCATCTCACCACAGGTTCTATTCCCACTCCATGGGTGTCATGGACACCCAGGAGTGGGAATAGCTGTGGCGGCGCTGCCGGCATTCTGGCGGTTAGGGATCCCGGCGTTGGTATTCTGACCGGTGTCGATATTCAGTGTATATTATTCTGTGATTTTAATTGTTACCCTGCTGCAGATTGGTGCTTGCTTTGGGAACTGGGCTTATTCCGGCAATACTTTGAATAAGGAAGTGACATGACAAGTTAGAGGGACTGGATGTGGGGAGTAAAGACAAGGGCAGAGATTTATGATGACACCAAGGCATCAGTCATGGGAGACTGGGGCAGGCATTATACTGTAAATGGTGAGGGAATATAGAAGATGGTTTACGACACTAGAAGGAAAATGAGCTCAGTTTTGGACTGCTTTATACTGTCTGCCTACTTCATTCTGTTTACGACAACAAAAATGAACGTGTTAACAAATTGTGTAGATTATGCAATATGTTGTGTGCAATAGCGTAATGTACTATATTGTGTGTGATGTCAACAAAACTTTAAAAACATGCTAAAGAAAATGGTGGATTAAGATGAAAGAGATTGTGATTATTTGCAACCATATTTATTGCTGGGCATAAAATTATGATTTGTTGTATGGTAGACACCCAAGGGGATTACTGGTCATTGCCAAAGAGACATGGGAGGGTCAATCCAGTCCATATAAAACTGTTATTGAGCATGTTTTGCAGATGCAGGAAAGGCTTGCTGCAGTGGTGCCAATAGTGAGAGAGTACTTTTAAGAGGCCCAACTAGCACAGCAGCAGGTGTACAATCCCAATACCCAGTTACTCTTCTTTGCTCCTGGGGACAGAATGCTTGTTTTGGTTCTCACAGTAGAACGTAAACTATTGACTAAAGGGGGTCATTCTGACCTGATCTCACGCTGCCATTTTCCGCAAGCGATGCGATCAGATCTGTAGTGCGCCTGCGTATGGGTCACTATGCACAGGCGCATCACTCCCTGGTGACGGCCGTCGCCAGGGAGCGACATTACTAAGGAAGAGGTGTATTATTTTATCCTGTAACAGAAGTTTTGGTATGATACTGACGATTTGTTTTATTTTAGAAAACGCTAACAAACTACACATCCCATGATGCTTCCCGTTCAGGCCTACAAAACGTCATGTGATCAGAACGGGTCATTTTGCCTGTTTTGTTTGAACTACATCTTCTGTATGGCCCGCACTACATTTCCCACAAATCTGATGATCGTCATTTCCGCTGACATCAGCGGCATGACTTCCGGGCATCATGTCTATGGAACTATACAGGAAAACAAAAGGAAAAAACTACATTTCCCATCAGCCCTGGAAGTTGGTCATTTTCATCTACCTGCACGATGTCACTTCCGGGTATTGCATCCGTTGGGCTATACTGAAGATCCAGAAACAAACTACATTTCCCAGCAGTCTCGGCGGCTGGGCACTTCCGGCCAGCGCGATTTTGTTATTAGACTGTATTTTAAGTATGGAAAGCTGCCTAAAAGCACTATTTATATTAGGACGATTAACACCTTGAATTCAATACACTGGAGCCTGTAATAAGTCTGCTTTTTTGTTCTGTATGGGTGATATCTGTATGTTTTTCACTAATTGTATGATGTCATTTCCTGTTGTAATTTTATTGGCTACTCCTTCTTTAAATACTTGGCTCCTGCACACTCCACATTATCTTGATAAAGGTCACATGACCGAAACGCGTTGATACTGCCATCAGGAGTGTGAGTAGCCAACATCATTTTTTCATCTGTGAAAGTTTTTATCTCTGTATACACCTTTTTTTTCCTTTTGGACATTTTTTGTCATTTTTTCTATGTGGATGGTTTTTATATTATGGACTTTTTAACTGTTCTGTACCAATAAATTCGTTTTTATGGAAAAAAAACCTGTGGATACATGCCATTTGGGTGGATATAAGCTGGAGAAAAAGACACTTCACTGAGCGCCTAGAAAAGATACCTTGATAGGAGCAGCATTCCATTTCAGAGTGTGAATCAGGGTACGAGATATATGTGGATATTGCACATGTTAAAGATACCGTGATGTGTTTGATCTCTGCACCGTTTCTGTGAGTGTTGTGGTACGCATCCTTTAGTGATCAGTTTTCTTCTGGGGCCCTCATTTCGGTTTTTACATCTGCTAGGATAAGAACATCTAAAGATACCTTGATATGTGTACACCATTCCCTATTTGTGTGAGTGGGGGTACGCTTCGATCTGAATATTGTTGTTAAGTTTACCAGCTTATTACAGAACCTACTACACATTTTTTCTTCTTTTCCTTCCCCCCCCCCACTTCTGAGCCTACAAAGTTTTAAGGTCGGAGACGTATGGATGTGAACAGTGTTTGAAAGAAACCTTTATAGGAGTTACCATACATCCTCCATTGTGAGTTTGGGTACGCTGTATAATTTACCCCAAAGATACCTAGATGTGCTTACCAGCTACATTCTTTCTGTGAGTTTTGGGACATCTGGTTGGAGAAAGGACCAACGAATCATAACTCCTGAAAGATACCTTTATGGGAGTCATCTTACGTCGTGCATTGTGAGTTTGGGTACGCAGTGCGCTATACCCCAAAGATACCTAGATGTGTTTACAGCTTGCATCCTCTGTGTGAGTTTTAGGGTACGCTCCCAATCAAACTATCCTTCACCTAAACATTTCACTTCTACTTCCACATTCTTTGGCGAATTAAACACTGGATGATTGAAAAGAGGGGATAAAGATACCTTTATGAGCACATATTAACCTCATTTTGTGTGAGTCTTGGTACGCTGGAGTTAAATCTCGATATAGAGATAACTGATATAGAGACTATTTACAAATAAGAAAGAACTACACATTGGGGGTTGTTATTTCTGTTTTTATTTTCACATTCTGGAGTCAACGGAATAGAGATTAGCTGTCAGAAGATCTACAAGAAGTCACCAACGTCCAAGGAAGAAAATAAAGGGACGTATATTTTTATGTTGCACTGAGTGTGTAGAAAGGGCTTAAAATTCTTGTATTGTAAATCTTATCCAGAAAGTCACCTGTATCCTTAAGATTACTGGGGATATGTACCACCAAATCCTGTAAAAAGGCATCCACAAAAATTGCTAACGGTTGCAGCAAAGATCCCCTGGCAGAGATAATGGGCCTGCCAGGGGGATCAATCAGAGTTTTTTGCACCTTAGCAGGGTGTACAAAACAGGGCAAATAGGGTGGTCCACTTGTAAGTAGTCTGAGAACTGTTCCGTGAGCCAACCATGAGTAACCGCCTTGGCAATAATATCATCAACAATATTCTTAATGGCACATTTCACATAAGTAGATAGATCAGAGAGCTGACGTTTGATCTCACTATCATAGTTCTCATAATTTTGTATTACCACCGCCCCGCCCTTATCAGCAGGGCGTATAACAATAGACTGATTGGCTCTCATTGACTTCAGTGCCTGTCGCTAAGAAAGGTGCGAATACTGGTGTTAGATGATGGTGGATCAAACAAACTTGGGGGTAAATTTACTATGATGGGAGTTCTATTTAAGATGGGATGTTGCCCATAGCAACCAATCAGATTTTACTTCTCATTTATTTAGCACCTTCTAAAAGATAATACCTGGAATCTGATTGATTGCTATGAGCAACATCCCATCTTAAATAAAACTCCCATCTTAGTAAATTTACCCCTTGGTGTAGGGAGTGACATAGAAGTAGAGTTCACATTAATAGTAGTACTCTGCTGATCACCAAAAAACTCGCGTAATCTCAATTTACGTCCAAATTTAAATTGATCCTCCGCCAAATTAAATCTATCGTGTCTGAAAGATGGTACAAAAGACATACCTAAGCTTAACAAGGAAATCTCATCAGTGGAAAGTTGATAATCAGACAAATTAAAGATGAGATCTACGTCTTTTTTTTTCTGCCCCTGCGTTTTGTATCCCCCCCCTCCTCGAGTGGGGCCTATGGGACCTCCGTCTGCCCCAATAGGATCTTTGGTTCGTGGATCTAAAAAACCACTCAGTGGTAATTGATTAGAGGGTTCAGAGTCTGAGGCAGACTGAGAGGATGTAGATTCCAACTTATCAAAACTCATATAGTTAGGATTCCTCTGGAATCTCCTACGACGGTTACTGGAAGCATCGCCAGTCAGCCATCTGTATACTTGATGACGTGCATAATCATTATGCACAGTTTGAAGTTTCCTTCTCTTGAATGCAATCAGATTATCGCTGAAAGTGTCAATGTTAGCTTGAAATTTATCACACCAATTCTCGGTGCGATCCTGTTTTAAGGATGGTAAGCTGGTTTTCTCGAGTATCACAATGTCCTCACACACCCTCCGAACCTCAGTGCCAACCTCCTCAATAACTAGCAGTATAAGAGCGAGGGAACATTTATTCAATACACTGCACCACTTGCTGCAAAATGCAGTGTTGGTATGGCCTATAGTGGGGGTATTGGCAACTCTGAAACCACGAGGGATGCGTTTGGACCTGTGATACTCTGAGAGAAATTGGCCATGAAGGGTAAGTTCAATCTCCCTGTGTTTGAGCCTAAGCAATTTGTGATATATATATATCAATAGGCTTCTCTGTTGGGAGACCGTTAAACTCTTAATGATCGAAATAAATCTTATCAGCATCATCATCAGTAAGAGACACCAGACCACTCACTGCAGCCTGTAATAAACGCTCATCAAAGGCGATTGGATTAGTCTGAGACATACCTACCACCAAATGCCTACAGAAAAAGGTACAAGCCCACAAAGCAGTAGATACATACAGCAATAGATCTAACAAAATGGAAGGGCAACAGAGGAAGAGGACCAACACACTCAAAAATCAACAAAAAAAACAAACAACAATAAATGTCAAAAAAGAGCATATCAGATTACTCTCACTGAAGTTTGATTGTATGTTGGTGTGCAATAGATATCACAAGGCACATCATCTTAGTAGATGGGTGTCAAACCCCATAGAAACACAGTCAAAAACAGGGCAATGTTCCATAAATATACACATGCATGGGTCGCACTCCCATCAGATCAATAATCAACAGCTGGGGTGTCACTTAGGAAGTCCAAAGAGGAAGTCCATATATAGAGAATGAGAAAGTGCACTCACCAGAGAATAAATATATAAGGGAAATTTTATTCCTCACATGACAGCATGGTTGGTGATCAACGTTTTGGTTCACTCCGGACCGTCATCAGGATAAGCATAACATCATCCGTCACAACATATTGCAGCATTCCGTGGCAGACCAACAGCAACCAAACACTGCCTGACAGGCCCCTAAAATACCCCTGGGAGTTCCATAAAAAGGCGGCAAATTCAAATCAACCAATCAGTGTAAGGTATGGAAGAACTAGCTCACTTCCTGTAGAATTAATTATACAAAAAAACAGCTATAGTGATAAAAAAAACCCCATCCATATCACAAATAAAGCCACAATGACAAACGGACCAGAAAGGACACATAAGGCCAAACGGCTAGTGTCCTCCACAGTGTAACACATAACAACCAGGCAGCGGGATCCGCCGTTGTGCATTCCACCAAGCACCGATGGAGCGCTCTGCGTCACTTCCGTTTCCGGGAGCGGGACATCCTTAGTTACCGCTGCCACGAGTGCATTCCACAGAGAATGTGTGGAGCGCACCGCAGTAATGACAGGTTCAATTCCGCTAACAGCAACCCTGTCAGCTTTTAGAATGTAAGCTCTCACGAGCAGGGCCCTCTTCCCTCATGTGCTTATCCTTTCTTACTTTAATAATCTTCAACTGCATCAACTCCAGCCAGAGGCGTCACTCACCTCTGTGACACCCGATGCGGCCGCGAGGATAAAAGGGGCGGGGCTTCACGGGAATGGGTGGGGCTTAAATAGAGGGGCGGGGCTTCGTGGGCGGAACCCACTTTTAAACCATTGCAGGCACACAAAGGGGCGGGGCTTTACGGAGGGGCGGGGCTTCGCGTCCCGACACCCGTTTTTTTTTCACTGGGGGGTGTGGGAGGTGAGGGCTGACTGTCGGGAGGTACTGTCCCTGCAGTGCTGGCTCCTACAAAGTGACAGGATAATATAACAGTGCAGCACTCGGCTTCTGTCACTCTGCAGGAGCCGGCATTTTGGTGTCACCCCTCGGCGGGTGACACCCGGGAGCGGGCCGCACCCCCCTTGTGACGCCACTGACTCCAGCAGTCTTCTGCCACCTGATACTTATTCCAGTGTCATCTGCTGATGTAACTATGTTTATTTACCCTGTACTTGTCCTATACTGTCATCAACTGTAAGTTGCTGTTTTCCTGTTTGATTATTTATGTACTCTGTAATTGGGCGCTGCGGAACCCTTGTGGCGCCATATAAATAAAGGATAATAATAATAATAATAATAATATTAGGAGCATGAACCTAATTGTCAAAAAACCTTTCTGTCTGTTTTTTTCTATTTTTCCTAGTGTTGTTTGCCTGGGTATACATGTGCTGTTTTGTATACCTATTTATTTGAATTTTTATGTACTTCGGCTGTTTTTTGGTGTCTGTTTAATCAGACTCTGTATAAAACATACCAACTATGTTTGTCTTGTCTTTGTTTTTATGTTTTTGATATGTATACTTTCTCTGTGAGACAGGCTCAGTTTTACTCATTTTGAGTCCTTATATATTAACTACATTATTTTGGTGGCTTGATGTTTTACCTTATTAATATTGTATCCTATATTTGTTTCAGTGTAAAAGTTTTTTTTAACAGTTAGGTTCATGCTCCTAATAGCTGACAGGGTTGCTGTTAGCGGAATTGGACCTGTCATTACTGCGGTGTGCTCCACACATTCTCTGTGGAACGCACTCGTGGCAACGGTAACTAAGGATGTCCCGCTCCTGGAAGTGACGCGGTGCGCTCCACCGGTGTTTGGTGGAACGCACAACGGCGGATCCCGCTGTCTGATTGTTATGTGTTACACTGTGGAGGACACTGGCCGTTTGGCCTTATGTGTCCTTTCTGGTCCGTTTGTCATTGTGGCTTTATTTGTGATATGGATGAGTTTGTTTTATCACTATAGCTGTTTTTTTGTATAATTAATTCTACAGGAAGTGAGCTAATTCTTCCATACCTTACACTGATTGGTTGATTTGAATTTGTCGCCTTTTTTTGGACCTCCCTGGGATATTTTAGGGGCCTGTCAGGCAGTGTTTGGTTACTGTTGGTCTGCCACGGAATGCTGCAATATGTTGTAACGGATGATGTTATGCTTATCCTGATGACGGTCCGGAGTGGACCGAAACGTTGATCAGTAACCATGCTGTCATGTGAGGAATAAAATTTCCCCTATATATTTATTCTCTGGTGAGTGCACTTTCTCATTCTCTACATATGGACTTCCTCTTTGGGCTTCCTAAGTGACACCCCAGCCGTTGATTATTGATCTGATGAGAGTGCGACCCATGCATGTGTATATATATATATATATATATATATATATATATATATATATATATACACACACACACACACACACTACTCAAAAAAATAAAGGGAACACTTAAACAACACAATGTAACTCCAAGTCAATCACACTTCTGTGAAATCAAACTGTCCACTTAGGAAGCAACACTGATTGACAATCAATTTCACATGCTGTTGTGCAAATGGAATAGACAACAGGTGGAAATTATAGGCAATTAGCAAGACACCCCAAATAAAGGAGTTGTTCTGCAGGTGGTGACCACAGACCACTTCTCAGCTCCTATGCTTTCTTGCTGATGTTTTGGTCACTTTTGAAAGCTGGCGGTGCTTTTACTCTAGTGGTAGCATGAGATGGAGTCTACAACCCACACAAGTAGCTCAGATAGTGCAGCTCATCCAGGATGGCACATCAATGCGAGCTGTGGCAAGAAGGTTTGCTGTGTCTGTCAGCGTAGTGTCCAGAGCATGGAGGCTCTATCAGGAGACAGGCCAGTACATCAGGAGACGTGGAGGAGGCCATAGGGGGGCAACAACCCAGCAGCAGGACCGCTACCTCCGCCTTTGTGCAAGGAGGAACAGGAGGAGCACTGCCAGAGCCCTGCAAAATGACCTCCAGCAAGCCACAAATGTGCATGTGTCTACTCAAACGATCAGACGTCCACAGGTGGGGGTTGTGCTTACAGCCCAACACCGTGCAGGACATTTGGCATTTGCCAGAGAACACCAAGATTGGCAAATTCGCCACTGGCGCCCTGTGCTCTTCACAGATGAAAGCAGGTTCTCACTGAGCACATGTGACAGACGTGACAGAGTCTGGAGACACCAAGGAGAACGTTCTGCTGCCTGCAACATCCTCCAGCATGACCGGTTTGGCAGTGGGTCAGTAATGGTGTGGGGTGGCATTTCTTTGGTGGGTCGCACAGCCCTCCATGTGCTTGCCAGAGGTAGCCTGACTGCCATTAGGTACCGAGATGAGATCCTCAGACCCCTTGTGAGACCATATGCTGGTGCGGTTGGCCCTGGGTTCCTCCTAATGCAAGACAATGCTAGTCCTCATGTGGCTGGAGTGTGTCAGCAGTTCCTGCTAGAAGGCATTGATGCTATGGACTGGCCCGCCCGTTCCCCAGACCTGAATCCAATTGAGCACATCTGGGACATCATGTCTCGCTCCATCCACCAACGCCACGTTGCACCACAGACTGTCCAGGAGTTGGCGGATGCTTTAGTCCAGGTCTGGGAGGAGATCTCTCAGGAGACCATCCGCCACCTCATCAGGAGCATGCCCAGGTGTTGTAGGGAGGTCATACAGGCACGTGGAGGCCACACACACTACTGAGCCTCATTTTGACTTGTTTTAAGGACATTACATCAAAGTTGGATCGGCCTGTAGTGTGTTTTTACACTTTAATTTTGAGTGTGACTCCAAATCCAGACCTCCATGGGTTAATAAATTTGATTTCCATTGATAATTTTTGTGTGATTTTGTTGTCAGCACATTCAACTATGTAAAGAACAAAGTATTTAATAAGAATATTTCATTCATTCAGATCTAGGATGTGTTGTTTAAGTGTTCCTTTATTTTTTTGAGCAGTGTATATTTATCTATATCTATATCCTGTGTATACAGATTTAAAAATAAACAACAATGTTTTAATCAACACATAGGAAAAATAGAGTTTGGGCTTGGGGAAGGGATGGCTCACTCACTCAGGGGTCTATTTATTAAGCAGTGAAAAGAGTGAGAAGTGAGCCTGTGGAGAAGTTGCCCATGGCAATCAATCAGCTGCTCCGTGCAATTGTATAGTATGAAAATTATAAAAGTTACTTCAATGCTGATTGGTTGCCATGGTCAACATCTCCACTGGCTCACTTCTCCACACTTTTCACTGCTTCATGAATAGACCCTTAGTGTGATCCATTCCAGCAGCAGTACCAGTGTTGGTCACTAAGAGACGGTGACAGTTATCTGCAGCAGTCACGTCATGTTGTATGGGTAGCTATCTCTAGCTGAATCCAAGGTCTAACACACAGGCTACCAGGGTTAGGATGACTATCCTTCTGGGAGGGACCAGCCAAGTAGAAGCAAATGAACAGAGATGCTAAAGCTGGGTACACACTGGAGCGACAGCGGAACAAAATCCCTTGAGCCCAGATTGAGTGTACACACTGGAACAAGTTTAATGAAGAATTAAATTATCATGTTCCATCTTCCATTAGCATAAACAAGATTGCTAGTGATGTTGCTAGGTTTGATGTACAGCACATCAAACTAGCGTCCATTGCTACCTACCAAGTGAGTGCAACCCAGATGGTGCTCCTGGCTGTAGCCTGTGTCTGGAGCATAAGCTCCACTGGCTTTGTTCTTGCTACACCCGTTTATACACAGTCAAGTAGGCAAAAGGTTGAGTCCCCAGAGTGTGGGGTTTATGTACTAAGTGGTAACTTGTGAAAGCCACCACTTCCCAGTGTGTTTTAAATGAAACTGTAAAAGACCAGTGCTATTAGTAGCCAAACATTTTGGGCTTAAACACACTGGGAGGTGGCATCTTTTTCATTCCACTGCTTATTAAATTGATAATAACTGTGAAACATGGATGACAAAGATGATGGTCTGAGGTTTTTTTACTGGAACCAAAAGGCACAGAGTGACTGGCAAACTGAACCAAAATGTCTGCCACAGTATTTTGCTGCACCACATGCAATACTATTTTATCTACACCCATGGCCGGACTGGCCATCTGGCACATGCCAGAAGGGCCGATGGGCAGGTGGGCCGAGCCGGTCATTCAGAGAGCCGGGTAGGCCGCGCGCTGTGCAGCCTCCGGCTCTCTCCTTCCATGGTCTCCATGGAAATGGGGGCGTGCCACGAGTCCATGCCCCCGGACTCGCGGCCCGCCCCCGCTCCCCAGCAACCGTTGCCATGGTAATGGGGGTGTGCCAAGAGTCCACGCCCCCATGACTCACGGCACGCCCCTTTACTTTGTGCGGCGCGCCCCCTGTGACGTATGCATGCCCCCCGTGACGCGCGGGTGCCTGCACAAATGTCAGGGCCGAATTAAGGCCCCAGTCCGTCGCTGTCTACACCTACTGTAGTTCAAGGGTCAAGGGTTTGTCTGACATTAAGATAATGACCCAAAACATACCTGCAGACTAACTGTGAAGAAAGAACAGGACAGTAGGCTTCAAATCATGGAAACTCCATGGAGCTGGTATGGGTTCAACCAGATAGGAAGTTGAAAGTAAAACAACCTACAAGTGCAACATTTTTGGGAGAACTTCAACAACAGTGTTGGGAAGAACTTGCTAAACAATGTTTGAGTTACTTTGAAGAAATAATACCACGAGTGTGTTCAGCAGTTATATCTGCAAAATGAGGCTGCTAGATGAGTCAGAAATGTAGATTACATTTTGTTAAACAAAATGATTAGTTGATTTCTTTATTATTGTTTAATTGTTTTATGGTTTAATTTCAGAGTACATTGAGGCATTAAACTGTATACATTTAATTGAAAACTGGAAAATTGGTAATGTTCTAAAACTCTTGATGGTATTGAGAAACGGTATTAAGCAATATGTCAAGTTTGCATCAAGATATGTTCAGTATATTTCCAGCATCTACTCAGATTACTTGCTTCTCATTTCCACCTAGACTAGTTACTTGCAACTAAAAATTCCAAAGATCAGCAATTTTGCGTCATGATGTTTACATGTAAATTTTGAACTCAGAATATATCAAACTGGAAATTAGACACTAAAAAAAATACCCAAATAAAAACAGGACACAGACACCGTCGACAGTAAAACTTTATTACACACTGCCGACACACACATACTTACCTATGTTCACACGCCGACATCGGTCCTCTTCTCCATGTAGAATCCAGGGGTACCTGAAAATAAAAGTTCAATATACTCACCTCAGCCATGGTCCAGAGATAAATCCACGGACTTGGCAAAAAAAGAAAACGAACACCCGGACCTGCGGACCGAAAGGGGTCCCATGCTGACACATGAGACCCCTCTCCCCGAATGCCGGGACATCACGTGACTCCTGTCACTGAAGTCCCTTCAGCCAATCAGGAAGCGCTACTTCCGTGGCGCTCACCTGATTGGCTGTGCACTGTCTGAGCTGTCAGACAGCGCATCGCAAAGCCGCTCCATTACTTTCAATGGTGGGAACTTTGCGGCTAGCGGTGGGGTCACCCGCGGTCAGCCGCTGACCGGCGGGTGACCTCACCGCTAGCCGCTAAGTTCCCACCATTGAATATAATGGACGAAGCTGTGCGATGCGCTGTCACAGCACAGACAGCGCACAGCCAATCAGGTGAGCGCCACGGAAGTAGCGCTTCCTGATTGGCTTAAGAGACCTTTCTGTGACAGCTGTCACTGACAGGTCTCATTCGTGGAAAGGGGTCTGATGTGTCAGCATGGGACCCCTTTCAGTCCGTGTGGTCGGTTGTCCGGTTTGTTTTTTTCTCCAAGTACGTGGATTTATCTCTGGAGCCTGGTTGAGGTGAGTATATTGATCTTTTATTTTCAGGTACCCCTGGATTCTACATGGAGAAGAGGACCGATGTCGGCGTGTGAACATAGGTAAGTATGTGTGTGTCGACGTATGAAATAAAGTTTTACTATCAAGGTGTGTGTGTACTGTTTTTATTTGGGTATTTTTTTTCCAGTAGAACTACAGGTACCAGCGGGCCCGTTTTTCTCCCGCATGCTGGTACTTGTGGTTCTCCAAGTACCAGCTTGCGGGGGAGGCTTGCTGGGACTTGTAGTACTACTGGAAAAAACAATATCTTTTCATTTACAACAAAGGCTATCAGCCCCCCCATCCGCAGCCCATTGGATGGGGGGGGACAGCCTCGGGCTTCACCCCTGGCCCTTGGGTGGCTGGGGGGGGGACCCCTTGATTGAAGGGGTCCCCACTCCCCCAGGGTACCCCGGCCAGGGGTGACTAGTTGGATATTTAATGCCACGGCCGCAGGGCACGGCATAAAAGTGACCCCCGGCTGTGGCATTATCTGTCCAGCTAGTGGAGCCCGATGCTGGTGTGAAAAATACGGGGGACCCCTACTCGTTTTGTCCCCCGTATTTTTTGCACCAGCACCAGGCGCAGAGCCCGGTGCTGGTTTTAAAAATACGGGGGAATCCCCTGTCAATTTTTCCCCCGCATTTTTAGAACCAGGACCAGCTCGAAGAGCCCGAGGCTGGTTATGCTTTGGAGGGGGGACCCCACGCCATTTTTTTCCTGTATTTAACCATTCCATCTAAAAAAAATAATAATAATTTAAAAAAATATATAAATAATACTTGTGCCTCCAAAAAAGACAAACCAAGTACCTAATCCCATCTAATAAAAATAGATATGCTTCAAGCTGCTGGGTTCCATCGTACGACTATCCAAATTATTAATAATGAATTAATTAGTGATTAATAATAATGTGTGGGCCAGAAAAGTCCATTTATAATGACAACCACTGTTTTCTATGGGTGAAACGGGTTCAGTGTGAAAGGTACCAAAACGGGAATGAAATGGTAATTTACTGGTTACAACATGAGATGTGAAAGGGGTTTAACTGCTCAGACCCGTTTTAAGTACCGTTTCAAATACCATTTCAAAAGCAGGTTTTGCGATGTGAAAGCAGCATAAGGGGTCTATTTACGAAGCTTTGGATGGAGATAAAGTGGGCGGACATAAAGTACCAGCCAATCAGCTCATAATCATTTTTCAAACCCAGCCTGTGACATGACAGTTAGGAGCTGATTGGCTGGTACTTTAACTCCATCCACTTAATCTCCATCCAAGGCTTAGTAAATAGACCCCTAAATCTCTAACCACACTCAAAAAGGCTGTATCCCAAGCTTCAGCTGTAGTCTCCCTGAGTCATGTTTGCGCACAGCCAAAGATTGTGCAGCACGGTGGGTCCTGCTCAGATCCCTCTTCGCAATCTGGACCTCTTTCTTATATGCTGGAGCAGTGATCCAGAACCAGCCCCATCTGAAGATGGTGTTGGTTCTTGCAAGCAAGATAAAAAATAAATAAAAATTTTTGGAGTTTGCTGAATACTAGATGGCCATATTGGGTCCCTAAAAATTAAAGGGCCCATTACAGAAAAAATGCGTAAATTAGCGTTTCTGACTGTATAACAGACCAATCAGTTAATAGGCAATGAAATCCGACAGCAAAAGCAGAATGGATATGCGTTACATTATTTTTCTCACTGAGGGGCAGATTTATTAAGCTCGGTAAAGTGATAAAATGGAAGGTGATAAAGGAACAGCCAGTCAGCTCCTAACTGTCATTTTTCAAACCCAGCCTGTGACATGGTAGTTAGGATCTGATTGGCTGGTCCTTTATCACCTTCCACTTTATCACTTCACTGAGCTTAATAATACCCCTTTTCCAGTAGCTCCTTAAAACACAGGTAAATGCGTGGGGGCGCGCCTTTACCCGTGTTTTTCACTAGTGGAAAAGGGTCCCCCTGTAAATTCCCGGATCAAGTGATCCGGGAATCCTACCCGGGTAGCTAGCCGGGTTGAACACGTGTTCAACCCGGTAAGCTGTCTAGTGTGAACGGGCACAGTGTATAGGTAGGGCGGCGCTGGAAGATCATGTGATCTCCCAGCGCCGCCCCTGCCGTGTCACTAGCAGCGTCACCAACCCGGCAATATGCAGGGTTGGTGAGCGCTGTCTGAAAGGGGGCTGTGGCACGGGTCGCAGCAGTGTCAGGCGACATGGCTGCGACCCGTGCTATAGTGGAAAAGGGGTATAAATCTGCCCCTGAGTGATACAAACTCACTAATACATGGTTTTTTTTTTTTACTGTCACTGCATTTGAGAACAATTACATAAACTGGTAAAAAGCTGCAAAGTGATAACCTCTGGTCAACACTATTAAAGCAAACCTTATTTAATGATGTATTTCTCAATCTATTTTATTTGTATGACCTTTTTTTTTTTTCTGTTTGTTTTCCCTTTTTCCTCTGGCTATTGACCAGTTCACATGACAAAATATAAATGGCAACAGCTCACTAAATTGGTTGCAAGAAGAAATAGTTAACTTGTTTGGATTCTGCCATAGCACGAGCTGTGCAGTCACATGCCCAGAAATACAGCAGAAGCCTTAGCAGGGAGTTTCCTTTTTATAGTAAATTGAAAGTGAAATAAACCAACACTATTGCTCTGTGCACTCTGTAATGTAGATAATGCCAAACTGTCGTTATAAAGGAGAGATTGGAATGCAAACTTGGCTATTAACAAAAAGTTCTAATCTAATCTAACCTATTATTATTATATATATATATAAAAAAAAAAAAAAAGAAACATGATAACAAAAAAAAACAACAACAACACATAAGCATATGGATCAAAAGTAAAGTCTGGTGGCATGTGTGATCTTGGTCTGTGGTAGGTTTGTTGCATACCCCCCAACTGCCCCATTTTTTTTAGCATAGTTCCAATGTCCCGTTGGAGGGTTAGGGTAATATGGAGTAGATGCCATGCGCATATGGACAGTGCAGAAACATGACAAAAATGAAACAGTATATAACTCTGCAGACCATGGACTTCATAAAAAAATAGTAGTCATAGTAACCAAATAAGAAGTGTCAGTGAACCCAAAGGATGTGCCATTGTTGGCAGTGGGGAGGAGATGATGGTATAGGTGAGGGACGGAAAACCACACGATGGAAGAGGACCATGTTTGTGAGATCTTACAATCTAAAGAGAGTGGCAGACAGACAGGGGTGACATGGAAGGGAAAGATGGTGAGTGAGGGGCATGAAGCAATGGGTTAGAATGATAGCTGGAAGGCTTTGATAAAGAAGTGGGTCTTGAGAGCCTGATTGAAGCATTGTAGAGAGTTTGATAGGGGAGAGTTCCTGTGGTAGGGAGCAGCATGACAAAATCTTAGAGACAAGACTGGGAGGAAGTGTTCAGTTGGGTGGATCGTCAACATTAATTTGTGGAGAAAAGTGTGCGGGCAGGAGTGTGAAGTGAGTTGAGGTTAAGATGTAAATAGGAGAGGATTGGGTAAGGTTTTTGTGAACATGAGTGAAGGGGAAAGGGAGTCAGTGTAGAGCCAGTAGAAGGGGGGTAGCTGTGGTACTTTTGGAGAGGAAGGTAAACCGGGCTTCGCTGAGAACAGATTGGAGAGAGGCGGTAGTCAGGTAGGCCAGATAGGAGGAGGGGAAAGTAGTCGCAGAGATGACCATGGAGTAGATGAGGGTCTTAGTTGCCTCCTGGGTGAGAAAGGGTCTGATTCTGGAGATATTTCTTGCAGGATTGCAAAAGTTACTGAATGTTTGGCTTGAGGGAGAGGGACTATTCAAGAAATACTCAAAAACAGCACACTTGCTAGAGGAGATGGTGGTGATGTCAATAGACCATGAAATTGAGGAAGGTGAAGCTATTTGGAGGGGTGGGAATACTATTGCCTTAGTCTGAGATATGTTACATTTAAGAAAGTGCTGGGTTACATGAAAGGCCGGTATTATGCATGAGTGCCTTTCCGAAGTCAGTCACAAAGCAATTGTTTCTAGAAGGCTTACCGTTATTACGTTTCATGTCCAGTTTATAGACTGCATACAAGAGTACCAAGGTTAGTTGCCTACAATAGCAATGCTTTTATATAGGAAAAGTTCAAAGCTTTAAGCTTCATTCACAGCTATCCACTTTTTGCTTTGTTAAAAAAATATGCAAAACACATTTATATATAAGATAAATAATAAATGTTAATGCTGCAAATCCCACTACAGGTACTGCATTCTAAAACTTACATGTCATTGTTTAAAATTTGCAGTCCAACAACTTTCAGTGAGTTACGTATGTTGCCAATGAAATAGTTTACACTGGTAAGAGCACAAAGCAGGAAGGGCCTGATTCCGCATTTACGACCATCAACTTACTTGGTTATGCCAATGCGAGTAGCCAGCTGAGTATCCATGCATCTGCTTCTTCATTTGTGTACTCCATTAGTATTTGGGTTTGTACCCTACTCCATACTGTGTGCAAATAATCCGTCAGAATCATGATGAATGAGCATGGAAGTCAACTTGCATGATCACAACACTCCCATCACACCTGTAGATGGTGTTAGAAAGCAGTGCACTCCTGCATCTCCCTACTTTGCATACATGCTGGGCACTAGGAGCCAGGAAGGTCTGTCCTCCAATCTGATGCACTGCTGCACCATGTCTCTTCAGCCATCTTGTAGATCCTTATTTAGTGGCCTATTTTATCACCATCCGCATCCTTGGATGCGGATGTATTGTGATAACATCACCCAAACTCGCACTGCGATAACTGAATACATCACAGGGATGTATCAATTATTGCATGCAGGGCCAGAGCTCTATCCCTGTGATGACACTCTGCAGCATCATCTGGGTATTTTTCATCAAAAATACCCCGATGTCCTGCTGCGCATGTGCCGCCCCCGCCGACATTGCCGCTACCGCTGCTTCCTGACACCCCCCCTACCCCGTCGCGACAACCCCACCCTCACTCCCGCAGGATAATATACTTACCAGTCCACGCTGCTCCTACTGGGCTGCCGGGTGCCAGATCCTGTGTGTTGCGGTGACCCCCGGTGCTGTAAAGTGCGCTGCCACTTTGCAGCGTCACTTTACTGCACCAGGGTCACAGCGCAGCATATGTGGGACCACAGCCGCCGACACCAGCTCCCTGGACAGGAGAGAGTGGTTTTTTTTATTTCATATTTTTCCTTTTACACTGTGATCAGCTTCTGTGTCCATCAGATACACAGAGCTGATCACTGGAGCCTGGTCCTCGCTCAGCTTTCTCTGCCAGGGGCAGAGAAAGCTGGGCAAATGCCTGCTAATCGCAGTGCTGCTCTGGGATCTCGCCAGCCTGAGCTGACGAGGTTATCACAGGCAGAGCCGGCCCTAGCCAATGTGATGCCCTAGGCAAAATTTTGGCTGGTGCCCCCTTGCACAGATGCTAGTTCCGCCTCTGACCTTGTACCCCTTTCCCAGCACCATCACTCCTCCCCATAGCAGTCCTCATTTTGGTGCTCTTACCCCCCTATATTTTAAATAGGAACAGTGTGCACAATCAGTGCGCAGCCCAAAACAGCGCGTGTTCTTGCTGGGAAAGGACATGGCCACACAATAAAACCCCCAGGTGAAATTATGCCACACAGTACTGCAACTTAATTCACATTACATCATGCAATAGTGTCTCTTATGTCTTATTCACGTTACATTTTTCAGTAGTACCACGTTACTCCTCACAGCAGTGCCCCTTATTCACATTACACCACACCATATTGCTCTTTATTCGCATTAGACCACACAGTAGTGCCCTTTTTATATATTACGCCACAAAGTACTGTAGTACACCTTATACACATAATGCTACACATTATTAATGCATTTCGTATGCAGATAGAGCCGGTCACACACAGAATATAGGCATGCTGCATATTTTAATCAGCAGGAGCTGCTTGTGTCCCTAGGCATTCCAAATGTCCTAGGCATTTGCCTAGTTTGCCTATGCCTAGGACCGGCTCTGTAAACAGGGCACACTGCGGTATTTTTTGTTAATTTTTTTTTAGTAAATTTGGCCACATCGCATTTCCCATTATAAGTATGGGGAATGCGATGTGGATCACTAAGAAAAAAGTGCATTAAAGGGATTGGAGCAGTTTTTCATGAAAACTGCTCCAAATGCCCTTTAATACATTGGAGTAATACTAAAATAATGTGAAAAGGGTGTGAAATTATTTTAGTAAAAATAATGTTAATAAATGGGCCCCTTAGTACTGTGATACAGACTGTGAGAAGTGACATGATTGAGATAGAAATGGGGTGTGTTCAAACTGATATCTAAATTGCAGTGTAAAAATAAAGCAACCAGTATTTACTCTGCACAGAAACAGTATAACCCACCCAGCGGTGCAAGTATGCGGGTACGGAGTACCCTTAAGAATTTGGCAGCGGGTACGCAGTACCACTTGCCACATACTTTGCCATTACCACAATTGTAATGTGCCACAAAGCAACAAGACCATGATGCTTGGTAGCATGACGACTCCTCCCACTGTCAGGGTTACTGAGAGTGCGACAGTGGCTGTTATAATGGAGGCATTACTATATATTGTTATTAAATTGGGGGCATTACTATATATTTCTATTATACTGGAGGTATCAATGTATAGTTCTATTACACCGGAGTCATTACTATATATTTTTAGCCTTGCCTCCAGATTCCCCCCCCCAAAAAAAGGGGCTGTCGTGTGGCCACGCTGCTAGTGTCATGTAGCCACTCCCACTATCAGCAAGTGGCCATGCCCCCTCACAACATATGACCACGCCCATTTTTCGGCACTCAGTACCACTAAGAAACTATTTCTACTTGCACCACTGAACCCACCCAAATCTTAATCTCTCTGCACATCTTACATCTGCCCGACCTGCAGTGCAATATGGTTTTGCCCAATTGCTACCTTTTTTGGTTTGCGCTGAATAACCCCCTAAGGGCCTTAACTCAGGTCGAATCATAATTGCAAAGCTGCTCGTAGCAGTTTTGCATTTCGATCCTTAGCAATGCAAATGCAGGAGGAGGTGCATACTACCTCCTTCCTTCCCCCTCCGCGGATGCTTCTGCCTATCAATCAGGCAGTGGCGACTTTATATCTGAGATGCGGTCATCGGACCCTATGTGAACATGTTCAGAACAGGTCTTGCACGTGCACAGTTTCCCGAACATCGGGAAACTGCAGGTTGAATCGCATAAGCGATCCAACCTGAATAAGGCCTTATGTTGGATAAAAAAAACCATACTTGTTTTATTTAAGAAAATGAGAGTTGGAGGAGTCTGGAATTTTTTTTTTTTTCTTGTATAATGACATAGGTCTTAAGGACATAAATTCATTATGCTTGGACCACTGGTGTGGTAAAGTTGGCCCTGCACAGATCCTAGTTTTGTTCATTTGTTCAGTACCCTGACACCCCAAGGACCGTAGCAGTTAGAAAGCACCAGGGGTAGCCAAGCTGCGGGTTCAGTAGAGAATGTTAGATTTATGTTATCTGATACACTGTGCTATGGTAACACAATACAAGACAAATGAAGCCGATGCTACAAATGTACACATTAATGGAATAAGGCTGGAGATCAGATGGAGGTTCAGCTTCAGGCTGAGTATCTGTGACGCATACAGCAAAGTACCAAAGCTTTGTGAGTCACAACTCTCTGAAATCAGTACATCGAAGGCAGAACTAGGTCACAGCAAGGAGAGCATGCAGACATATAACACATACTCCCTTTAATAAGTGACTCAGAAACCAGCAGGGCATGTGAATAAATACTGTATATAAACTTGTTCATGGGTAGTTCGTATACATGTCCTTGGAATGTTATTGCCTGTATTCATTTACATCATCACGAACCACTATCAAACTTTGTACAAACTAAATTGCACCCATCAATTACACATATTAAAATCCTTTATCGTCACCCCCACAGCATTGCGTGTTTTGGAAGCGTGGCCAACAATATCAATAAAGAGATATGGTTTGGGTATGTGTGACCGCCACTGGGGATCCTGGCAGTCAGCATACCGACCGCGGGATCCCAGCAGCAGAATGCATACATACTGGGTACGAGGACCCAGGGAGGTCTGTCCTCCAACCTGATGTACTGCTGCACTATGTCTCTTCAGCCATCTTGTAGACCTGATTAAGCAAGGATTGCAAATTCTATAATCTTTTAGATTGCATGCTGGGGGCCGCCCATCGCTGCGCTCGCCACGCTGCAGACTCGGTGGCGAGCTGCACTCAAAACAGGTTCTATTACCACTTTATGGGTGTCTCCTGACTGCCGGTCACATAACTACATCCCAGGGATATTATGCAGACATTTTGTGAATGTATCCTATTCATTTTCTTGGCTATTAGTAACACTGAGGCAGTAATTTTAAAAATGTCTTATTTAATTATTACCAGTTATTTATACAGTGCACACATATTCCGCAGCGCTTTACAGAGAATATTTGACCATTCACATCAGTCTCTGCCACAGTGGAGCTTACAATCTATATTCCCTACCAGATGCACACACTTACGCACTAGAGACAATTTTGTTGGGAGCCAGTTAACCTACCAGTATATTTTTGGATTGTGGGAGGAAAATGGAAGTACCCAGTGGAAACCAACGTAAGCACGGAAATAACATACAAACTCCACACAGTTAGGGCTATGGATGGAATTGAACCCATGATCTTAGTGCTCTGAGGCAGTAATGCTAACCATTACACCAAACGTACTTCCTGAAATCTAACCTATTAATTTATGAGGTACAATGGCGGCAGCCATTTTGTGAATAGATCCTATCAATTCTTTTGGGTACTAGTAACACTGGGGCAAAGTCAGGCAGCAACTTTATAAATCTCACTTGTTCATTCATTAGGAACCAGTAGCACATTACTGAGTCACAATGGAGCAACCATTTTGTGAATATAGTCTATTAACTCTCAGTGCTTTTAACGCCAAATTTTAAAACTGTAATTATAAAAGTAGGAGTGTTTTGCATTTATTATTATTCCTGTTTAACATTCAGGGTATAAAGCTATCCCTTGGTGTTTTGGTGTTACCAAGCAGTTATTTTAAACTATTCATGTAAGCAACTTTTTAATATTATGTCATCTGAGTTTTATAAAACCTCATATTGTAAAGTATCCATTACAAAAGCTGAAATAAACAGAGGAAGGAAAGTATCCCACTTTCCTGTTATTTATGTGAAGAAAGCATTACATAAAGGAAAATTGGAGAAAGGACAGCTAAAATAATGTAAGTGGACCCTTCTTGCACCGACATAGTGATTTTTTCTTTCTTTCTGAAGAATGTAATGTGTGTACTCAAAAATAACAGAAATGACCTAGAAATGAGTATTGACCACATGGTACACAGTATGAGACAGTACCTTTCTTGCAAAAGTTCCGGTTGACTCTGATCTAGGAATAAACAGCTATGTTCAACATAAAACATCTGTATAAACTAGAAAATATCAAAATGCTCAACGGGGGGGGGGGGGGGGTTCAATACTAACCGCGAGGCTGCAGCTAAGCAAGTTACGTCATTTTGGTGATAATAAAGATGAAGGAACAGAAGTAGTTGCATGACTGTAGGCCATTATACTAGCTATATACAGTAATCAAAGCAAATCTTAATGTGAATGCTTATACATATACTGTATGAATGTTTTCAATAAAAGTTTGAATGTCTTTAGAAGTTGTCTTTTTTTCAACATATATCCAAATTGACTTTGTTTTTGCACATTTTTTTTAGTTGTGCTAGAGAAACAATAAAGAACGGATTCCTATTTCATCAAGGTCTGTCATGGTTTTCTGAATGGGTACATGTGACCTTAAGAGCCCAGCAGGTTTTGAATATAGGTGTAGATGGCTCTCTCTCCGCACAAATTCCAGTCACACACCTTGAGACCTTTTAAGTTTCTTCAAATACGACGTTTACTGTCGTCTTCCTCCCCTCTGCTCATGCCCTTTGAGGTCTCACAATCTTTGAGCTGCTCTGTCGTCACCATCTGCTGCAGAAGGGATTGATATCCTCCATTTATGTCCTTCAGCTTGATTCCTACCCCCCATACTCATCATGAGCCGAGAGAATGGCCTGGAGCGAGGTAAGGATCGTGATAGAAAAACTGTCCTTTTATACTAGAATTAATGAAACATCCTATAAAATATACTATTGTTGGTATTAAATAGTGATGAGCGAGGTTCGGTTTTACTCGGTTTTACTCGGTTCTCAAAACGGCATCTTATTGGCTATCCAAAACACGTGACATCCGTGAGCCAATAAGATGCCGTTTTGAGAACCGAGTAAAACCGAACCCGCTCATCACTAGTATTAAACCCCTGACAAGTTGAGTAGTATGTTTCCTGGTGCATCCCCCTACTGCTGAAGAAAATTATGGCCACAGGGGTATGTTCCTCTAGCAGCACCCAGACACACACCAGCCCCCCTGCATTTACCACTAACTACCTAGCAGCACCCGGACATACACTCTACTCCCCCTGCTTTCACTACTAACACCGCAGAGGCACACACCCTCCCCATTGCATTCACTGGCAACACTACAGCAGCACCCAGACTGAAGATGTGCGCCAGAATATTTTTGCTGGATTTAGATTTGGATCTGATACGTCGTTCAGCTTTGGATTTACCAAACCGATGTGACTGGCTTTGGATTTTTATCAAAAATGTAACAAAACAGTTAAAAATCACATAATTTGGGCCTTTTTTGTTCCTGGACTATTATTAACCTCAATAACATTCATTTTCAGTACTTTCCATCAGTTTCCAGTCTATTTTCACTGCCTCACAGCTCACAATATTGTTTTCACCATTACTGGCCAAAGGCTACAGTGAGCTGGTTGGTTACTAAGGGACAGAGCAGCAGCACAAACACTTTCTTACTTTGCCATATAGCAGTGATAGAAATGAAAGATGGTGCAAGATGGAAATGTCCACCCACCCTTATGTTGGATATTTTGAAGAACATGCAAACCAAGTACTTCAGTGACAGGGTCTGCCACTTTTGTGGCTGAAGTGCTTGGTTTGTTTGCCCCCCCCCACACAAAAAAAGCTATCAATTGGCTTATGGCAACAGATCTACAGTAGCAAGATGTCATAATCATTGCCATCACCACCCTCATCAGTGTGTATATCATCCTCACACAAAATTAATTCATGCCCGCTGGAATCCACTATTACAGGAGTCTCTGGACTTTAACATAATTGCTGGGAAAGGCCTTACGCACAGAATTTCCAGTTAAAATTTGATGATCATCTTTTCCATATCTTGAGGAAATAGCCTTCTATGCCATTCGCTCACAATGTTCCCGCCTGTGTTGAAAACTCTCTCCGAGTACACACTGGAGGGTGGGCAGCTTAAGTAATGCAAAGGCAGCTTGTACAAGGGCCTCCAAATTGCCTTTTTTTCCTTCCAGTACTTGAAGGGACTCTGTGACATGTCTATTTGTATGGTGTCATGAAAATAATCCTCCACCATCTTTGGCTGGTGACCGTATCAGATGGAGTTACGGTAGTAGTGTCACTAATGTTGGGCAATTCTTTTAGACCTGAACAGATGTCAAAATTTTGGGTTGACTTATCTGCAGGGTGGGCACATATAACATGTGCAGAGAGCGTTAGATTTTGGTGGGGGGGGTGTTCAAACTGAAATCTAAATTGCAGTGTAAAAATAAAGCAGCCAGTAATTACCCTGCACAGAAACAATACAAAACACCCAAATCTAACTCTCTCTGCAAATGTTATATCTGCCCCCCCCTGCAGTGCACATGGTTTTATCCAACTGCTAACAAATTTGCTGCTGCGATCAACTCTGAATTACCCCCATTGTACCATGTGTCACTTATGCTGTCAATTTGCTAACCAGGAGCTCTTTGCATCTCTTAAGATTTGAATAAGCTGGAAAGAAAGACACAGCGTATGATTTAAACCTAGGATCAAGCAGGGTTGATAAAAATGTAGAGATCAGATTTCAGGATACTGGCAACCCGTGAATCCTGGAGATCCAAATGAAGGACTTGATCTAAAAGTCTGGCATACTTCGCAGATTCGCTTTGTTTAATCTCCTCCTTCAATTTCTTCAGCTGATTTTCCAAAAGCCTAATAAGGGGACTCACTTTACTCAAGCTAGCAGTGTCAGCGCTCACTTCACAGGTGGCTATTTCAAAGGGTTTGAGCACCTTGCACAAGACAGAATGTATTGTGCACTGTGTTGAGGTACATTCCTCCTCCTCTCCCAATGTCATGGCTTGTTGTATAGCTATGGATGGCTTTTTGCTGTTCCTCCACCTTGATACCACCGCTTGTTCAGATGATGGCAGAGCAAATTAAACTGTTCTTGCAGAAGCTGCAATCTCCTGCAAGCTGTTGCGGAATGCTGAAAATGTCCTAAATTGTGTTTCGGGCCACGCACAGCATCTTCTGCACACCCCTGTCATTTTTTACAAAGCCCTGTACCACTAAGTTGATCATGTGAGTAAAACAGGTGATGTGTTGGAATTCACCCAGCTGTAATGCTTTCACAATATTTGTGGTGTTATCAGATATCACAAATCCTGAGGAGAGTCTAAGTGGGGTAAACCATGTTTCTATGACATCCCTTAGTTTTTATAAAAGGTTGTCAGTGGTATGTCTCCTATTGATTCCGGTGATACACAGAGTAACCTGCCTCTGAATGAGCTAGCGTTGTTTGTTAGATACTGACAGTTGCTGAACCACCACTCAGAAAACAGGATTTTAATACCTACTGGTAAATCCTTTTCTCCTAGTCCTTAGAAGATGCTGGGGTCCACTTCATGACCATGGGGTATAGGCGGTTCCGCAGGAGCCATGGGCACTTTAAGACTTTTCAAAGGGTGTGAACTGGCTCCTCCCTCTATGCCCCTCCTCCAGACCTCCGTTATAGGAACTGTGCCCAGGGAGACGGACATTTCGAGGAAAGGATTTACTTTAATACTAATGGTGAGATTCATACCAGCTCACACCTCAACCATGCCGCACAACATGGCATTCAACATAACACACGCCAACAGGCATGAACCAATTTCAGCAACATGCTGAAACTAATATAACACAACTTGTGAAACTCTAATAAACAAAACTACAGGTAAAGTACGCACTTGGTCGGGCGCCCAGCATCCTATACGGACTAGGAGAAAAGGATTTACCGGTAGGTATTAAAATCCTGTTTTCTCATACGTCCTGGGGGATGCTGGGGTCCACTTCATGACCATGGGGTTTATACCAAAGCTCCAGTACGGGCGGGAGAGTGCGGATGACCCAGCAGCACCGATTGATCAAACTTGAGGTCCTCAACGGCCAAAGTGTCAAACTTATAAAATTTAGCAAATGTGCTTGACCCTGACCAAGTAGCTGCTCGGCAAAGTTGTAATGCCGAGACCCCCCGGGCAGCAGCCAAGGATGAGCCCACCTTCCTGGTAGAATGGGCCTTCACCAACGTCGGTAACGGCAATCCAGCCATAGAATGAGCGTGCTGAATCGTACCTCTGATCCAGTGCGCAATAGTCTGCTTGGAAGCAGGACACCCAATCTTGTTTGGAGCATACAGGACAAACAGAACCTCTGTTTTCCGTATCCGAGCCGTTCTAGCGACATAAATCTTCAAAGCCCTAACCACATCGAGAGACTTTGTCTCAGTGAACGTGTCAGTAGCCACTGGCACCACAATAGGCTGGTTTACGTGGAAAGATGAAACCACCTTTGGAAGAAAATGTTGGCGAGTTCTCAACTCCGCCCTATCTTCATGGAAAACCAGGTAAGGGCTCTTGTGAGACAAGGCCCCTAACTCAGACACCCACCTTGTGGATGCCAAGGCCAAAAACATCACCACTTTCCAAGTGAGAAACTTCAACTCTATCTCCTGTAGAGGCTTAAACCAACTCGATTGAAGGAACTGCAACACGAAGGTCTGAACTTCTGGAAGAGAAGCCAATTGTTTTTGAAAGAAAACTGATAAGGCCGAAATCTGGACCTTGATTGACCCCAATCTAAGGCCCGCATCCACACCAGCCTGCAGAAAATGGAGAAAACGTCCCAACTCAAACTCTTCCGTAGGAGCCTTCTTGCATTCACACCAAGATATATATTTTCTCCAAATATGGTGGTAATGTTTAGACGTTACTCCTTTCCTGGCCTGAATAAGAGTGGGAATGACCTCCTTGGGAATACCCTTTCGGCTGGGATCCGGCGCTCAACAGCCATGCCATCAAAAGTAGCCGCGGTAAGTCTCGATACACGCACGGCCCCTGCTGTAGCATGTCCTCGCGAGGAGGAAGAGGCCGAGGATCTTCTATGAGCAACTTCTGAAGATCTGGGTACAAAGCCCTCCTTGGCCAGTCTGGGGCAATGAAGATTGCTCGAACTCTTGTTCTTCTTATTATCTTGAGAACTTTTGGGATCAGCGGAAGTGGAGGGAAGACATACACCGACCGGAATATCCACTGGGCCACTAGTGCATCCCCTGCTATTGCTTGGGGGTCTCTCGACCTGGAACAATATCTCTGAAGCTTCTTGTTGAGACAAGATGCCATCATGTCTACTTGAGGAACGCCCCAGAGACTTGTCACCTCTGCGAAGACTTCTTGGTGGAGGCCCCACTCTCCTGGATGGAGATCGTGTCTGCTGAGGAAGTCTGCTTCCCAGTTGTCCACATCCGGAATGAAAATTGCCGACAGAGCTCTGAGATGTCTTTCTGCCCAGAGGAGAATCCTTGACACCTCTGCCATTGCTGCTCTGCTTTTCATTCCGCATTGCCTGTTTATGTACGCGACTGCTGTTACACTGTCCGACTGGATCTGCACGGGATGATCTTGAAGAAGATGTACCGCTAGTAGAAGGCCGTTGTAAATGGCTCTCAATTCCAGAACGTTTATGTGAAGGCAGGCTTCCTGTCTTGACCACTTTCCTTGGAAGCTTTCCCCCTGTGTGACAGTTACCCAGCCTCGGAGACTTGCATCCGTGGTTACCAGGACCCAGTCCTGAATCTCAAACCTGCGTCCTTCCAATAGATGAGAACTGTGTAGCCACAACAGGAGCGAAATCCTGGCTTTTGACGACAGGATTATCTTCCAGTGCATGTGTATGTGGGATCCGGACCACTTGTCCAACGGTCCCATTGGAATACTCTGGCATGGAATCTGCCAAACTGTATGGCCTCGTAGGCCGCCACCATCTTCCCCAACAACCGAATGCACTGATGGATCCACACACTCAATGGTTTCAATATCTGTTTTACCATTTTCTGGATTTCCAGAGCCTTTTCCACCGAAAGAAATACTCTCTGAACTTCTGTGTCCAGAATCATCCCGAGAAAAGACAATCTTGTCGTCGGTTCCAACTGTGACTTTGGATAATTTATGATTCAACCGTGTTGTTGGAGTATTGACAGGGAGAGTGTGATGTTTTGTAACAACTGCTCCCTGGATCTCGCCTTTATCAGGAGATCGTCTAGATAAGGAATTATATTGACTCCTTTTTGACGAAGGAGGACCATCATCTCCGCCATCACCTTGGTGAATACCCTCAGCGCCGTGGAGAGACCGAAAGGCAACATCTGGAACTTGTAATGGCAGTCCTGAACCGCGAATCTCAGATAAGCCTGGTGAGGAGGATAAATGGGAACATGCAGGTAAGCATCCTTTATGTCTACTGACACCATGAAGTCCCCCTCTTCCAGACTGGAAATCACTGCCCTCAGTGATTCCATTGTGAACTTGAAACTTTTCAAGTAGAGATTCAGATTTTTTAGGTTTAAAATTGGTCTGACCGAGCCGTCCGGCTTCGGAACTACAAAGAGGCTTGAGTAAAACCGCTCTCCTTGTTGTGACAAGGGTACTAGGACTATGACTTGATCCTGACATAATTTTTGAATTGCTGTTGTTACTGCCTCTCTTTCTGGAAGAGAAGCTGGCAAAGTTGATTTGAAAAATCGGCATGGGGGGACGTCTTGAAACTCCAGCTTGTACCCCTGGGATACTATTTGTAAAACCCATGGGTCCAGGCCAGATTGAATCCAACCTTGACTGAACAGTTTCAGATGTGCCCCCACCCGAGCGGCCTCCCGCAAGGGAGCCCCAGCGTCATGCTGTAGATTTGGCAGAAGTAGGGGTTGACTTCTGCTCCTGGGATCCTGGAGACGCTGCGGACTTCTTTCCTTTTCCCGTTCCCCTACCTGCAAAGAAGGGGGAACCTTTGGCCTTTTTGTATTTGTTGGGCCGAAAGGACTGCATGCGAGAGTGATGTGTCTTTTTTACTGGTGCAGGAGCATAAGGCAAAAATGTCGACTTACCTGCGGTAGCCGCCGAGACTAACGCATCCAGCCCATCACCAAACAAGGCCTCACCTTTATATGGGAGAGCCTCCATATTCTTTTTGGAATCTGCATCCGCGTTCCACTGGCGAATCCACAACGCCCACCGAGCCGATACTGCCATGGTAGCGGCTGTTGAACCCAAGAGTCCAATATCCTTCATAGCTTCCAGCATGTATGCGGCCGCGTCTTTGATATTACCTAACTTTAGGAGTATCTCATCTTTATCAATCGTGTCAATTTCTGATGACAAGTTGTCTGACCATTTTTCAGTGGCACGACTCACCCATGCGCAAGCAATTTTGGGCCTGAGCAGCGTACCATTGGCAACATAAATGGATTTTAATGTAGTCTCCATTTTGCGGTCTGCCGGCTTCTTTAGCGAAGCCGTCCCAGGTGCACGGAGAATCACCTTCTTTGTCAATCTAGACAGGGCACTGTCTAACACCGGGGGTGACTTCCTTTTTTTTAAGCCATCTGAATCCTTTTGGGAATGCGAAATTTCTTTTCAGGATTCACCCACACCCCTTCAAAGAGAGTATTTAGCTCGTGGGAAGGAGGGAAAACAACCTTGGATTTCTTTTCTTTATAGAAATAAGCCTTCTCCCGAGGTACAGGAGGGCTTCTATAACTTCCAAAACTTCCCTTATAGCCATAATCATATATTGTATATTTTTCGCCAATTTATGATCTACTTCCCTGGAGTCACTATCGTCGACACAGGAATCAGAGTCCGTGTCAGTATCAGTATTTACAATATTTGCAAACGGTCTTTTATGTGACCCCGAGGGGTCGCCTGCGGATGGGAGAACAGAACCTTGAAAAATCACATCTTCCACAGATTTTCTCCAGCATTCTGCATGAGATTCAGACTTATCTAATCTCCTATTGATATGATGCACACTATCACGCATTTCTTTCACTCATGCAGGCTCTTGGTGTGCCGGCAGCGCCACCAGATTACAACTCTGTGTCCTTAAATGGCTTCCTCAGGGGAAGAACTCCCTGCCTCAGACATATCACACTCGTGCACACACACACCACATACACTCTGGGACTTATAGCAATGGCGCGTTTCCCCTCAGATTTTTTACACATATTTATACTGGCGGGGGTAGGGCTGTGCCTTGGCATCTTATGCCCCCTTATAGCCAGTTTACAAGGTTATTTGCTGCCCAGGGCACCACCCCCCCGTGCCCTGCAGTGCCTGTGTATGTGTGGGCAGCAATGGCGAGCTGCGCTCCCGCCAGCCGCGCTGTACCTTTAGCCGTCACTATCTTGATTGAAGATTCATCTTCTAACACCTGTCTTCTGACTTCTGGCTCTGTGAGGGAGGTGACAGCGTGCTGTGGGAGTGAGCATCTAGACACGGCTAGCATTCAGTTCCCTTCAGGAGCTAATGGTGTCCTGTCAGCCAGAAGCAGAGCCATGAAACTCTTTAGGAATTTGGTTCCTACTTCTGCCCCCTCAGTCCCACGAAGCAGGGAGACTGTTGCCAGCAGTTCTCCCTGAAAATAAAAAACCTAACATAAGTCTTTTCAGAGAAACTCAGTAGAGCTCCCCTGGATTGCATCCAGTCTGCCTGGGCACATTTCTAAAACTGAGGTCTGGAGGATGGCCATAGAGGGAGGAGCCAGTTCACACCCTTTGAAAAGTCTTAAAGTGCCCATGGCTCCAGCGGAACCGTCTATACCCCATGGTCATGAAGTGGACCCCAGCATCCTCTAGGACGTATGAGAAATAGCCTTTCCTTGCCACTGCATGTGGTGAATGGCATGTTAGCAATTTTATGTTTTTCTGCACCAAACCTTCCCTTTATAAGAGGTGTCTTTCTTTAACACTGTATACTGTTATTTTTATTTTATTTTAGAAGCCCTGACTTAGACACACTATGCCCTTGAGCATCGGCTTTAGTAGATGACGTTGCTGGACTAGCATTGTCATCATGACTGGTGGCAGCAGCTGCTGTACGATTATTTGGTTGCTCTTCTCTAAACTGATAGTTATCCATTTTGCAGATCACTGCATGGCTCACAGGGCTTATAGAGGCATGTGAACAAAGTGCACAAGTAAAACGCTCCAACCAACCAGTGCAAAAACAATAGACATATTATATATTTTATTTTTATATTTTTAAATAGCAGCTCGGTTCCAACTGCGTGGATCACAGGGCTTATAAGTGCACCAACCAACCAGCACAAAAACAATAGATATAACAATAGATAATTATATTATATATATTTTATTTTTCTATTTTTAGACCTGCAGCTTGGTTCCAACTATGTGGATTGCAGGACTTATAAGCGCACCAACCAACCAGAACAAAAATTATATATATATATATATATATATATATATAGAGTATTGCGCAGCACAGAGCAGCATGCCACCTATGACCAGTCACAATACAGCACAGCCAATATAGCAGAGTATAGCACAGCACAAAGCAGAGTGCAGCATGCCCCCGATACAGAGTCACTATACAGCACATCAACTTGTGAGTCTGGACACAGCACAGCCAGTATAGCAGAGGATAGGGCAGCACACAGCAGCATGCCACCTATACACAGTCACTCACTATACAGTACAGCCACCGCGGCACCTTATATACAATCTTATATATACACATATGTGAAAAATGGAATTTACCTTTGTAAAAGAATGTTTATAACCTGCAGTTGACGCAATATATTTCCTTTTTTTGGTTCACAGAGATTTCATCATCCACAATATTAAAGCATCGTCACAAATAAGTACTACATACAATCATGCATTTTTGTAAAATAAGTAATGTTATAATCTTATCAACGAATACTGTTTGGTGACAATTTATTATTTTATGACAAGGAGTACTAGAAAATAATTTTGGTATATTGTTTAGTACTGGGGCCTAAGAGATCTCTTGGTGGCTTTGGGTTCAACACTTGCAGTTGGCTTAATATCATCCACCTACTTCCTGCATTTGAGATCTATACACTGCGATCGCATCGCAGTTCTAGATGAACATTGCGACCATCGGTCATGATGTTCATATGCGACTGCAGTCTGAAACTAGCAGTCGCAGTGCGGCTTGCGAGGCCAAGGAAACTGTGTCTGGGACGCAGTCCTTGGCCTCACCACTCATGGAAAACGGGGGGCGACACACCCGTTTCCAGCAATGGCGGCCGACCCTATTCCTCCCCCCATGGTGAAAGGCTTTGGGGTGCACCAATCACTAATTTTGGCATGCCTGGAACAGCACCATGCAGTGCAGCTGCTCGATGCCCCCTGTACAGCATCCTCTACACCATGCCTGGCCAACCTGTGGCTCTCCAGTTGTCGTGAAACTACATATCCCAGCATGCCCTGACACCGATTTAGCATTCCCTCTTAGCAAAAGTGTGCCAGGGCATGATGGGACTTGTAGTTTCACAACAGCTGGAGAGCCACAGGTTGGCCAGGCCTGCTCTACACCCATAGTGTCCTTTACATGCTCTGGGCAGCTGCACAGGCTGCTGAGTAATTGGGGCGGCTCTGCAGCAGCGTTACAGGGTGCTGTTCCAGGCAAGCCAAATTGCCCGGAAAGTGCTGTATTTGCTGGTACCGACAGCTCCCTTGGTTCAACATCATGGTCCCACATGTTTGGGGCCAGCACAGGCCAGGACTCTATATTGTCCTGCCCTGGCACTGTCATGGCATGCTTAGAGGTAGAATGCTATGTGGCCCATGGCTCCATTTTGATGTCTTGTGTGCCTTGTGGGTACAAACCAGCTAAATGCAAAATTGTATTCTTGTGTGACAGTCTGGGATAGTTTGGGTAATCAACTAACAATGTGCAACTATTTTAAAGTGCTTTTGTCACAATATACTAAGCATGTGCTGCCATAGTATTTACAATAGTGTGTTAGGTTTAACATATCCATCCCATGTAAGGCAGATTGTCAGGAAGACATAGTTGCACCCAGTAGAAACTCAGTGGAATCTGCAATGTGAATAAATTACAAGGCAGCTGGAAATTAATTGTTAGCTCACAGGAAAGAATCCAGTAGAATTCTTAAATTCTTTTATCTGGGGGTATAAAAGGGCAAGCTGTTGCAAGCACCACACTAGATCACACTAGGGGTGGAAGATGGGGTTAGCATAGTGACAGTGAGGATGGTGTGGGGAAGCCCAGACCCACCAGAGCCAGGTAGGAATCCGCCCATTATGAAGAGAATGCTGGAGCAGGTGATGGCAGCAGTGGGGATTTGTCAGGGGGATCAGGAGGTTATACTACTTAAGATAGCCTTGGTGATGGCATTTCATGGTACATTTATAATAAATGAATTAATAACAAAAGTAAATTGGTAACACTGAAAAAGTGCAAAAACAAGGCAACTTGCCCATTCAGGGTGGGTAAGGGTTACACATATAATGCACAAGGGTGTGCACTTTTCTGCCCCACAGTAATACACATCCTCTAACGATCTATCAATATAAGCCCATTATCAAACACTGTGTCAATACAAAAGGATTGCAAAGAAAGGATTATGGGACATACTCATATTCAGGACTGTGGCAGCCATGGCAGTGTCGGAAGCAGGGTACTCAGAGAAGATAATCAAAGACCTGCGTAGATGGGAGTCTGCTAATTATAACAGTTAGATCATACAAAGTGAGAACATGTTTTAGATCCAGCTGCTCTCCCTATATAAGGAGTGACCCACAGATAAATCTGAATATCAACATTGTATTGGGGGATAGAAGGGAATGTTTCCTCCAAAAAGGGTCTGGATTTGCCGAAGTCTCTATGTTTTGAAACAAAAAAAAGAATTTCAAACCAGCACTCCAGCTAAATGATGCCACAACAACTGCTGAAGTGGTCACCCCCACTTCCAAGAAGTCCACTGTGGAGAAATGAGGTCTGTGATAATTAATTTAGCTATGCCTCATTTCCCATGCAAAATATGTACTTTTTATACCCATATCCATATACATCTTGTAGTTAATTCTCCATAACATGTCCATTGCTGCTCACCCAATATTGTGTTTGTATCAACCTTAATATTGTTAATACATGCAATTGTGTTATGTTACCTGTTACCCTTAAGATAATGTATTTGTTAGACCTAGTTTCCTATTGTTTTCATACACCACAGTGGACACTCAAAGGGTAAGTCATATAAGGTACCATTGTCCCTTTTTGTTTACTCCCTATTGTCCAACAGTGAGCTGACCAGACAGGGTGGCTCTCTGATGTAATCGCCTTGATTTGAATATTTATTGTATTCCAATGCTGTAAGATCCTAAGGCGAAGAAATCAAACACACCCCTGCAATATGAAGCTTCTGGGGGTATAAGTAGAGCTACCCAGAGAGCGGAGAGAGATTCTATGCTCCTTGACTAAGAAGTGATGTTCTGTCATGAGTTTGTGGTGGGAATTGTCATGTGGAATTGGATTACAGAGGCGTGCTGAGCTGTTTATAACCCATTCTGTTCAATAAACCACTGTTGGTTTTTCCTCTACCACGGTGCCTGAGTGATTTGGAACCCGGTATCTTCACAATTGGTGGCAAGCAGAGGGATCACTCAGGTTACAAGCATGGGTGAAAGATATTACAGCAGAATGGAGGCAGCAGCACAATATTACAAAGACAACAAGAAGGGAGTCCTGCAAGAACTGTGTCATGCCAGAAAAATTGTATTCAACACAGTGGATACCAAGGGATCCCTAATTGGAAAATTAGCTTAATAGGACTTGGAGCACACTTGTGATGAGGAGGAAGAGGAAGATATGGTCCAAGACTCGGCGGAGGGGACTAGTAATGGAACCAGGGCAGTGGAGCTTGTGGATTGAAGTTTGTCAGCATATCGGCAGGCTGGGTAGCCGGATATGTTATTTATATTTGCAACAAGATAATAATTATAAAGCCTAGGCACTCACAAACATGAATAAACACTTCCCTTAAGTGTAGGTGAAGTTGGTCTAATTACTCCTTTTATCTTTCAGGATACGTCCATATACACATGAAAGAGAATAAAAAATGAACAAGATCCTCGTGTAATATAGTACAATAATCGTGGTGATTCACACTATGTTTCAAGGAATAGGACTATCATAAATTATGGGAAAATACCCCTTCCCAAACACTCACAATTGTGCAAAAGGGTAAACGCATATCAACTCAATATTTCTGTAGTGGAGTTATGCCAGTCTTGAAGTCCCTATAAAACAGTGTCCGCTTTGTTTGGGGTGTTGCCATGGTGATGGCTTTGGATGTGTGATGCGCTGATGCGTACCGACATCATCTGCCTGTGCCTGATCAGTTCTGGCGGGAAGGTCTGGCTCCCATTTGCTGTACGGGGGTTAAAATAAGAATTTACTCACCGGTAATTCTATTTCTCATAGTCCGTAGTGGATGCTGGGAACTCCGTAAGGACCATGGGGAATAGCGGGCTCCGAAGGAGGCTGGGCACTCTAGAAAGATTTATGACTACCTGGTGTGCACTAGCTCCTCCCACTATGACCCTCCTCCAAGCCTCAGTTAGGACACTGTGCCCGGACGAGCTGACATAATAAGGAAGGATTTAGAATCCCGGGTAAGACTCTTACCAGCCACACCAATCACACCGTACAACTCGTGATACTATATCCAGTTTGACAGTATGAAAACAACTGAGTCTCTCAACAGATGGCTCAACAATAACCCTTTAGTTAACAATAACTATTTACAAGTATTGCAGACAATCCGCACTTGGGATGGGCGCCTAGCATCCACTACGGACTACGAGAAATAGAATTACCGGTGAGTAAATTCTTATTTTCTCTGACGTCCTAGTGGATGCTGGGAACTCCGTAAGGACCATGGGGATTATACCAAAGCTCCCAAACGGGCGGGAGAGTGCGGATGACTCTGCAGCACCGAATGAGAGAACTCAAGGTCCTCCTCAGCCAGGGTATCAAATTTGTAGAATTTTGCAAACGTGTTTGCCCCTGACCAAGTAACAGCTCGGCAAAGTTGTAAAGCCGAGACCCCTCGGGCAGCCGCCCAAGATGAGCCCACCTTCCCTGTGGAATGGGCTTTCACTGATTTAGGATGCGGCAGTCCAGCCGCAGAATGCGCCTGCTGAATCGTGTCACAGATCTAGCCAGCGATAGTCTGCTTAGAAGCAGGAGCACCCAGTCTGTTGGGTGCATACAGGATAAATAGCGAGTCAATTTTCCTGACTCTAGCCGTCCTGGAAACATAATTTTTCAAGGCCCTGACTACGTCCAGTAACTTGGAATCCTCCAAGTCCCTAGTAGCCGCAGGCACCACAATAGGTTGGTTCAAGTGAAAAGCTGATACCACCTTAGGGAGAAACTGGGGACGAGTCCTCAATTCTGCCCTATCCATATGAAAAATCAGATAAGGACTTTTATATGACAAAGCCGCCAATTCTGATACACGCCTGGCCGAAACCAAGGCCAATAACATGACCACTTTCAACGTGAGCTATTTTAGATCCACGGTTTTTAGTGGTTCAAACCAATGTGATTTTAAGAAACTCAACACCACGTTGAGATCCCAAGGTGCCACTGGAGGCACAACCGGGGGCTGAATATGCAGCACTCCTTTTACAATGTCTGAACTTCAGGTACTGAAGCTAATTCTTTCTGGAAGAAAATCGACAGAGCCGAGATCTGTATCTTAATGGAGCCTAATTTTAGGCCCATAGACACTCCTGCTTCAACAAGGACGGGGTTACTATTCCACACGAAATGCAGAAATCGACCTAGTTGAAATTCCTCTGTTGGGGCCTTTTTTGGCCTCACACCAAGCAACATATTTCCGCCATATGCGGTGATAATGTTTTGCAGTTACATCTTTCCTGGCTTGAATCAGCGTAGGAATGACTTCCTCCGGAATGCCCTTTTCCTTTAGGATCCGGCGTTCAACCGCCATGCCATCAAAACGTAGCCGCGGTAAGTCTTGGAACAGACAGGGCCCCTGCTGCAGCAGGTCCTGTCTGAGCGGCAGAGGCCATGGGTCCTCGGATATAATTTCTTGAAGTTCTGGGTACCAGGCTCTTCTTGGCCAATCCGGAACCACGAGTATCGTTCTTACTCCTCGCCTTCTTATTATTCTCAGTACCTTTGGTATGAGAGGCAGAGGGGGGAACACATAAACCGACTGGTACACCCACGGTGTTACCAGAGCGTCCACAGCTATCGCCTGAAGGTCCCTTGACCTGGCGCAATATCTTTTATAGCTTTTTGTTGAGGCGGGACGCCTTCATGTCCACCTGTGGCCTTTCCCAATGGTGTACAATCCTTTGGAAGACTTCTGGATGAAGTCCCCACTCTCTCGGGTGGAAGTCGTGTCTGCTGAGAAGATCTGCTTCCCAGTTGTCCACTCCGGGAATGAACACTGCTGACAGTGCTAACACATGAATTTCCGCCCATCGGAGAATCCTTGTGGCTTCTGCCATCGCCATCCTGCTTCTTGTGCCGCCCTGTTGGTTTACATGGGCGACTGCCGTGATGTTGTCTGATTGGATCAGGACCGGCTGGTTTTAAAGCAGAGGCCTTGCCTGACTCAGGGCATTGTAAATGGCCCTCAGTTCCAGAATATTTATGTAGGGAAGTCCCCTGACTTGACCAAAGTCCCTGGAAGTTTCTTCCCTGTGTGACTGCCCCCCAGCCTCAAAGGCTGGCATCCATGGTCACTAGGACCTAGTCCTGTATGTCGAACCTGCGGCCCTCTTGAAGATGGGCACTCTGCAGCCACTACAGTAGAGATACCCTGGTCCTTGGAGACAGGGTTATCAGCCGATGCATCTGAAGATGCGACCCGGACCACTTGTCTAACAGGTCCCCCTGAAAAGTTCTTGCATGGAACCTGCCGAATGGGATTGCTTCGTAGGAAGCTATCATTTTTCCCAGGACTCGCCGATAACTGTTTTGGCTTCAGGAGGTCTCTGACTAGAGATGACAGCTCCTTGGCTTTCTCCTCCGGGAGAAACACTTATTTCTGGTCTGTGTCCAGAACCATCCCCAGGAACAGTAGACGTGTCGTAGGAACCAGCTGTGACTTTGGACTGTTTAGAATCCAACCGTACTGTTGTAGCACTTTCCAAAATAGTGCTACCCCGACTAGCAACTGCTCCTTGGACCTCGCCCTTATAAGGAGATTGTCCAAGTACGGGATAATTAAAAACTCCCCTTTTTCGAAGGAGTATCATCATTCCGGCCATTACCTTGGTAACACCCTCGGTGCCATGTACAGTCCAAACGGCAGAGTCTGGACTTGGTAATGGTAATCCTGTACCACAAATCTGAGGTACTCCTGGCGAGGATAGTAAATGGGGACATGCAGGTAAGCATCCTTGATGTCCCGGGATACCATGTAATCCCCCTCGTCCAGGCTTGCAATAACCGCCCTGAGCGATTCCATCTTGAACTTGAATTTTTTTATGTATGTGTTCAAGGATTTTAATATAAAAAAGGGTCACACCGAACCATGCGGTTTCGGTACCCCAAACCGTGTGGAATAGTAACCCCGTCCTTGTTGAAGTAGGGGCACCTTAAGTATTACCTGCTGGGAATACAGCTTATTAATTGCCTCTAGCACAGCCTCCCTGCCTGAGGGAGTTGTCGGCAAGGCATATTTGAGGAAACGGCGGGGGGAAGACATCTCGAATTCTAGCTTGTACCCCTGAAATACTACTTGAATGAAACAGGGATCCACCTGTGAGCGAGCCCACTGATCGCTGAAATTTTTGAGACGGCCCCCCACCGTACCTGGCTATACCTGTGGAGCCCCCGCGTCATGCTGTGGACTCAGAGGAAGCGAGAGAAGAATTATGATTCTGGGAACAGGCTGACTGGTGCAGCTTTTTCCCTCTTCCCTTGTCTCTGTACAGAAAGGAAGCGGCTTTGACCCGCTTGCTTTTCTGAAGCCGAAAGGACTGTACCTGATAATACAGTGCTTTCTTAGTCTGTGAGGAAAACTGAGGTAAAAATATTTCTTCCCAGCTGTTGCTGCGGAAACGAGGTCCCAGAGACCATCCCCAAGTAATTCCTCACCCTTATAAGGCAGAATCTCTATGCGCCTTTTAAAGTCAGTATCACCTGTCCAGTGACAGGTCTCTAATACCCTCCTGACAGAATGGACATTACATTCATTTTGGATGCCAGACGGCAAAATATCCCTCTGTGCATCCCTCATACATAAGACGACGTCTTTAATATGTTGTCATGTTAGCAAACTAGTATGTTTGACAGGATCACCGACCACGCTGCAGCAGCACGCTCTGCAGGTTTCAGTCTAGTACCTCAGTGTGTAAATACAGACTTCAGGATAGCCTCCTGCTTTTTATCAACAGGTACCTTCAAAGTGGCCGTTCCTAAAACGGCAGTGCCACCTATTTTGACAACCGTGTGAGCGCCTTATCCACCCTAGGGGAGATCTCCCAGCGTAACTTATCCTCTGGCGGGAAAAGGTACGCCATCAGTAACTTTTTAGAAATTACCAGTTTCTTATCAGGGGGAACCCACGCTTTTCACACACTTCATTCATTCAACTGATGGGGGAACAAAACACTGCCTGCTTTTTCTCCCCAAACATAAAAACCCATTTTTAGAGGTTAATGTCAGAAATGTGTAACACATTTTTTATTGCCGGGATCAAGTCACGGATGTTCCTAGTGGATTGTGTATATGTCTCAACCTTGTCGACACTGGAGGCAGACTCCGTGTCGACATCTGTGTCTGCCATCTGAATGAGCGGGCGTTTTTGAGCCCCTGATGGCCTTTGAGACGCCTGGGCAGGCGCGGGCTGAGAAGCCGGCTGTCCCACAGCTGTTACGTCATCCACCCTTTTATGTAAGGAGTTGACACTGTCGGTTAATACCTTTCACCTAACCATCCACTCTGGTGTCGGCCCCACAGGGGGCGACATCACATTTATCGGCATCTGCTCCATCACTATATAAGCCTCCTCCTCAAACATGTCGACACAGCCGTACCGACACACCGCACACACAGGGAATGCTCTGACTGAGGACAGGACCCCATAAAGCCCTTTGGGGAAACAGAGAGAGAGTATGCCAGCACACACCAGAGCGCTATATAATGTGGGGATTAACACTATAACTGAGTGAATTTTCCCCCATAGCTGCTTGCATATACAATATTGCGCCTAAATTTAGTGCCCCCTCTCTTTTTAACCCTTTGAGCCTGAAAACTACAGGGGAGAGCCTGGGGAGCTTTCTTCCAGCTGCACTGTGAAGAGAAAATGGCGCCAGTGTGTCTGAGGGAGATAGCTCCGCCCCTTTTCCGCGGCCTATTCTCCCGCTTTTTTCTGGATTTTGGCAGGGGTATTTACCACATATATAGCCTCTGGGGCTATATATTGTGGTATTTTTGCCAGCCAAGGTGTTTTTATTGCTGCTCAGGGCGCCCCCCCCAAGCGCCCTGCACCCTCAGTGACCGGAGTGTGAAGTGTGTATGAGGAGCAATGGCGCACAGCTGCAGTGCTGTGCGCTACCTTAATGAAGACTGATGTCTTCTGCCGCCGCTTTTCCGGACCTCTTCTTGCTTCTGGCTCTGTAAGGGGGACGGCGGCGCGGCTCCGGGACCGAACACCAAGGACTGGGCCTGCGGTCGATCCCTCTGGAGCTAATGGTGTCCAGTAGCCTAAGAAGCCCAATCCGGCTGCAAGCAGGCGAGTTCGCTTCTTCTCCCCTTAGTCCCTCGCTGCAGTGAGCCTGTTGCCAGCAGGTCTCACTGAAAATAAAAAACCTAAATCAATACTTTCTTTCTAAGGGCTCAGGAGAGCCCCAAGTGTGCATCCAACCTCGGCCGGGCACAAAATCTAACTGAGGCTTGGAGGAGGGTCATAGTGGGAGGAGCCAGTGCACACCAGGTAGTCATAAATCTTTCTAGAGTGCCCAGCCTCCTTCGGAGCCCGCTATTCCCCATGGTCCTTACGGAGTTCCCAGCATCCACTAGGACGTCAGAGAAAAAGGCTTAACTATATAATGCAAAAGGTCACCTCAATGAAAGCTTCTGAAGAACGTGCGATATTGGATCACAGATGAGTAGTAGGGAGCGTGACTGGCCGGTGATGTGGAGGAACATGGATATTGGGAAGTTATATCTGATTGATGTGGGAAATACTACAAATTGTTTTGGAGAGACTGAAAACTTCCATGATAAGACTGAAAATCTATAACTAAGGGAATATTGTGAGATCACATACCGGTTTATTCCGCAAATTGTGATCTTGGATTGTGGACTTCTCTATGTTTTCACCATCTGCTAGAATCACTCCCATCCTCTCCTGCATCCTGGCTAGACCATGTTACGCGTATATAACGTCAATGCATAACGGCACTTGTGGTATTATGTTTAATAGATTGAATAGAATTTTATGGAATTTTTTTTAGCATATGGACATGCAGGCCAGGGGTTTGGTTTGAGTATTTTGGCCTTATTAATGATTTCACTTACGTATTTGAAGGTATATGAGCTGAATGGAATATAACTTATGCATGATATAAAATTGTTCATGTCAATTACAAGGAGCAGAGGACAGACACGCAAAGTAGTACAGATAATGGGGCATTTCTATATTCTCTGGGCAGTTAGGGGGCAAAGTGGAAGACAGCGGGATTCTCTCTGAAGCAATGACATTTGTCTGGTTAGCACAGCGGGTAATGTGTTTGGATGTTCTCAAGCTGAAAGTAGAAGAGTCAGAGAAGTCTGGCATACAGATGTTAGCATGATTCACATGGGAGGCAATGACATAGGGAAAAGAAAATCAATTCATTTGATACTTACTATAAAGTCAAATATGTCCGAAATGAAGATTTTGAGGAGTCAAGATAATATAGTCTGATATACTGCCCAAAATATAATGGCATGACCTTCTGAGGCGAGAAGTGGTGGATGAGGCGCGCAAGATCATTAATGTAGCAGTAGGAAAGTTGTTTCAGAGGGAGTCTGAGTGGTCAGCGCACTTATATAGGGCAGATGGGGTTCTCTGAAGAGAGACTTGGAGCTGTTAATGAGCTGTTACTGGTGATGTGGAGACATAGGTCACAGCTGGAGGTAGCGGTTCATTGGTATCTGCAATGTGGATAATATCTTCAAATAGAGCCTGAGGGTGGCTGACAGCACAGCGGCCAGCCGTCAGTGGTGCTTTGGAGTCCAACGCATCCAGCTAATGCATAAGACACCACCCTTGTTGTATGTCATATTCAAAGGGGAAATTGGGATCTCCAAGAACTAGGTGCAGCGGGAGAAAGGGTGCTTCCTTAATGTGTATGTCTGTGAAGGGGACTTGTTTCCTGCAGTGCTGTTTTGTCACCATTTCATATTTAAATATAAATCAAATTAAGTTGTCACGTGTTTTCACCATACTCAAGTCTCTCCCTGTGTTATATAGGGTAAAATTGGCTTATGACATAGGGAGGAGATAGGGCATCAATTGCGAAGCCGTTTTTTCTAAAAGAAGGTTAGCCAAACAGATGCCCCCACTGAGAGGATTGAGAGCAGCACATCTGTAAAAGCCTGAGCCCTGCGGCCAATAGGAATGACTCATGGAAAAAGAGGCCGTCAGTATAGGACCCAGGCATCACAACTGCCCTTTTTCACAGGATAAATTCTGTTACAGGTTGAGTATCCCATATCCAAATATCCGAAATACGGAATATTCCGAAATACGGACTTTTTTGAGGGAGAGTGAGATAGTGAAACCTTTGTTTTCTGATGGCTCAATGTACACAAACTTTGTTTAATACACACAGTTATTAAAATTATTGTATTAAATGACCTCCAGACTGTGTATATAAGGTGTATATGAAACATAAATGAATTGTGTGAATGTAGACACACTTTGTTTAATGCACAAAGTTATAAAATAAGAATTTACTCACCGGTAATTCTATTTCTCGTAGTCCGTAGTGGATGCTGGGAACTCCGTAAGGACCATGGGGAATAGCAGGCTCCGAAGGAGACTGGGCACTCTAAGAAAGAATTAGGACTACCTGGTGTGCACTGGCTCCTCCCTCTATGCCCCTCCTCCAGACCTCAGTTAGGGAAACTGTGCCCGGAAGAGCTGACACAATAAGGAAGGGATTTGGAATCCCGGGTAAGACTCATACCAGCCACACCAATCACACCGTACAACTCGTGATACTATATCCAGTTAACAGTATGAACAACAACTGAGCCTCACGAACAGATGGCTCATAACAATAACCCTTTAGTTAGGCAATAACTATATACAAGTATTGCAGACAATCCGCACTTGGGATGGGCGCCCAGCATCCACTACGGACTACGAGAAATAGAATTACCGGTGAGTAAATTCTTATTTTCTCTGACGTCCTAGTGGATGCTGGGAACTCCGTAAGGACCATGGGGATTATACCAAAGCTCCCAAACGGGCGGGAGAGTGCGGATGACTCTGCAGCACCGAATGAGCAAACTCAAGGTCCTCCTCAGCCAGGGTATCAAACTTGTAGAATTTTGCAAATGTGTTTGAACCCGACCAAGTAGCAGCTCGGCAAAGTTGTAAAGCCGAGACCCCTCGGGTAGCCGCCCAAGAAGAGCCCACTTTCCTCGTGGAATGGGCTTTTACAGATTTAGGATGCGGCAGTCCAGCCGCAGAATGTGCAAGTTGAATCGTGCTACAGATCCAGCGAGCAATAGTCTGCTTAGAAGCAGGAGCACCCAGCTTGTTGGGTGCATACAGGATAAATAGCGAGTCAGTTTTCCTGACTCCAGCCGTCCTGGAAACATATATTTTCAGGGCCCTGACTACGCCCAGTAACTTGGAATCCTCCAAGTCCCGAGTAGCAGCAGGCACCACAATAGGTTGGTTCACATGAAAAGCTGAAACCACCTTAGGAAGGAATTGGGAACGAGTCCTCAATTCCGCCCTATCCATATGAAAAATCAGATAAGGGCTTTTACAAGACAAAGCCGCCAATTCTGATACACGCCTGGCCGACGCCAAGGCCAACAGCATGACCACTTTCCACGTGAGGAATTTTAGCTCCACGGTTTTAAGTGGCTCAAACCAATGCGACTTTAGGAAATCCAACACCACGTTGAGATCCCACGGTGCCACTGGAGGCACAAAAGGGGGCTGAATATGCAGCACTCCTTTAACAAAAGTCTGAACTTCAGGCAGTGAAGCCAGTTCTTTTTGGAAGAAAATCGACAGAGCCGAGATCTGGACCTTAATGGAACCCAATTTTAGGCCCATAGTCACTCCTGACTGTAGGAAGTGCAGAAATCGACCGAGCTGAAATTCCTCTGTTGGGGCCTTCCTGGCCTCACACCAAGCAACATATGTTCGCCATATGCGGTGATTGATAATGTCTTACGGTCACATCTTTCCTAGCTTTAATCAGCGTAGGAATGACTTCCTCCAGAATGCCCTTTTCTTTTAGGATCCGGTGTTCAACCGCCATGCCGTCAAACGCAGCCGCGGTAAGTCTTGGAACAGACAGGGCCCCTGCTGCAGCAGGTCCTGTCTGAGCGGCAGAGGCCATGGGTCCTCTGAGATCATTTCTTGAAGTTCTGGGTACCAAGCTCTTTTTGGCCAATCCGGAACCACAAGTATAGTTCTTACTCCTCTCCTTCTTATTATTCTCAGTACCTTGGGTATGAGAGGAAGAGGAGGGAACACATAAACCGACTGGTACACCCACGGTGTCACTAGAGCGTCCACAGCTATCGCCTGAGGGTCCCTTGACCTGGCGCAATATCTTTTTAGCTTTTTGTTGAGGCGGGACGCCATCATGTCCACCTGTGGCCTTTCCCAACGGTGTACAATCATTTGGAAGACTTCTGGATGAAGTCCCCACTCTCCCGGGTGGAGGTCGTGCCTGCTGAGGAAGTCTGCTTCCCAGTTGTCCACTCCCGGAATGAACACTGCTGACAGTGCTAACACATGATTTTCCGCCCATCGGAGAATCCTTGTGGCTTCTGCCATCGCCATCCTGCTTCTTGTGCCGCCCTGACGGTTTACATGGGCGACCGCCGTGATGTTGTCTGACTGGATCAGCATCGGCTGGTGTTGAAGCAGGGGTCTTGCCTGACTTAGGGCATTGTAAATGGCCCTTAGTTCCAGAATATTTATGTGTAGGGAAGTCTCCCGACTCGTGCAGTGGTGCACCGACACCTGTTTTGGTTTTAGGAGGTCTCTGACTAGAGATGACAATTCCTTGGCCTTCTCCTCCGGGAGACACACCTTTTTCTGTTCTGTGTCCAGAACCATCCCCAGGAACAGTAGACGCGTTGTAGGAACCATCTGCGACTTTGGAATATTCAGGATCCAGCCGTGCTGTTGTAGCACTTCCTGAGATAGTGCTACTCCGATCAACAACTGTTCCCTGGACCTCGCCTTTATAAGGAGATCGTCCAAGTACGGGATAATTATAACTCCCTTTTTTCGAAGGAGTATCATCATTTCGGCCATTACCTTGGTAAATACCCTCGGTGCCGTGGACAGACCAAACGGCAACGTCTGGAATTGGTAATGACAGTCCTGTACCACAAATCTGAGGTACTCCTGGTGAGGAGGGTAAATGGGGACATGCAGGTAAGCATCCTTGATGTCCAGTGATACCATGTAATCCCCTTCGTCCAGGCTTGCAATAACCGCCCTGAGCGATTCCATTTTGAACTTGAACCTTCTTATATAAGTGTTCAAGGATTTCAAATTTAAAATGGGTCTCACCGAACCGTCCGGTTTCGGTACCACAAACATTGTGGAATAGTAACCCCGTCCCTGTTGAAGGAGGGGTACTTTGGTTATCACCTGCTGGGAGTACAGCTTGTGAATCGCCTCCAGCACCGCCTCCCTGTCTGGGGGAGTAGTTGGCAAGGCTGATTTGAGGAAACGGCGAGGGGGAGACGTCTCGAATTCCAGCTTGTACCCCTGAGATACCACTTGTAGAATCCAGGGATCCACCCGTGAGCGAACCCACTGGTCGCTGAAGTTCCGGAGACGGGCCCCCACCGCACCTGGCTCCACCTGTGGAGCCCCCAGCGTCATGCGGTGGACTTAGAGGAAGCGGGAGAGGACTTTTGTTCCAGGGAACTTGCTGTTTGGTGCAGCTTTTTCCCCCTACCTCTGCCTCTGGGCAGAAAGGACGCGCCTTTAACCCGCTTGCCTTTCTGGGGCCGAAAGGACTGTACCTGATAATACGGTGCTTTCTTTGGCTGTGAGGGAACATGGGGTAAAAATGTCGACTTCCCAGCCGTCGCTGTGGAAACGAGGTCCGAGAGACCATCCCCAAACAATTCCTCACCCTTGTAAGGCAAAACCTCCATGTGCCTTTTAGAATCCGCATCACCTGTCCACTGCCGAGTCCATAATACTCTCCTGGCAGAAATGGACATTGCATTTATTCTAGATGCCAGTTGGCAAATATCCCTCTGTGCATCTCTCATGTATAAGACTACGTCTTTAATATGCTCTACAGTTAGCAATATAGTGTCCCTGTCAAGGGTATCAATGTTATCAGACAGGGAATCTGACCACGCTGCTGCAGCACTGCACATCCATGCTGAAGCAATAGCCGGTCTCAGTATAATACCTGAGTGTGTATATACAGACTTCAGGATAGCCTTCTGCTTTCTATCCGCAGGCTCCTTTAGGGCGGCCGTATCCGGAGACGGTAGTGCCACCTTCTTTGACAAGCGTGTGAGCGCTTTATCCACCCTAGGGGATGTCTTCCAACGTATCCTATCCTCTGGCGGGAAAGGGTACGCCCTTAGTAACTTTTTGGAAATTACCAGTTTCTTATCGGGGGAAACCCACGCTTCATCACACACTTCATTTAACTCTTCAGAAGGGGGAAAAAACCACAGGTTGCTTTTTCTCCCCGAAACATAATACCCTTTTTTGTGGTACCAGGGTTAATGTCAGAAATGTGCAACACATTTTTCATTGCCGTAATCATGTAACGGATGGCCCTATTGGAATGTACACTAGTCTCATCGTCGTCGACACTGGAGTCAGTATCCGTGTCGACATCTGTGTCTGCCATCTGAGGTAGCGGGCGTTTTTGAGCCCCTGATGGCTTTTGAGACGCCTGGGCAGGCACGGACTGAGAAGCCGGCTGTCCCACATCTGCTATGTCATCAAACCTCTTATGTAAGGAGTTGACACTGTCACGTAATTCCTTCCACATATCCATCCACTCAGGTGTCGACCCCGCAGGGGGTGACATCACATTTATCGGCACCTGCTCCGCCTCCACATAAGCCTCCTCATCAAACATGTCGACACAGCCGTACCGACACTCCGCACACACACACAGGGAATGCTCTGACTGAGGACAGGACCCCACAAAGTCCTTTGGGGAGACAGAGAGAGAGTATGCCAGCACACACCACAGCGCTATAAATCACAGGGATGTACACTATAATGAGTGATTTTACCCTATAGCAGCTATATATATATATATATATATATATATATATATATAGTATTTGCGCCTAAATTTAGTGCCCCCCCTCTCTTTTTTACCCTATTGAACCTGGAAACTGCAGGGGAGAGCCTGGGGAGCGTCCTTCCAGCGGAGCTGTGAGAGGAAATGGCGCCAGTGTGCTGAGGGAGATAGCCCCGCCCCCTTCACGGCGGACTTCTCCCGCTTTTTTTATGGATATATGGCAGGGGATTTTACACATATATAGTCTTAATGACTATATTATGTGTATTTTTTGCCAATGTAAGGTAATCTTATTGCAGCCCAGGGCGCCCCCCCCCAGCGCCCTGCACCCATCAGTGACCGGAGTGTGAGGTGTGCATGGGGAGCAATGGCGCACAGCTGCAGTGCTGTGCGCTACCTTAATGAAGACCGGAGTCTTCAGCCGCCGATTTCCTGGACGTTCTTCTTGCTTCTGGCTCTGCAAGGGGGACGGCGGCGCGGCTCCGGGACCGGACGACCGAGGCTGGGCCTGTGTTCGATCCCTCTGGAGCTAATGGTGTCCAGTAGCCTGGAAGCCCAAGCTAGCTGCAAGCAGGTAGGTTTGCTTCTCTCCCCTAAGTCCCTCGTAGCAGTGAGTCTGTTGCCAGCAGATCTCACTGAAAATAAAAAACCTAAATATACTTTCTTTTCTAGAAGCTCAGGAGAGCCCCTAGTGTGCATCCAGCTCGAGCCGGGCACAGAATCTAACTGAGGTCTGGAGGAGGGGCATAGAGGGAGGAGCCAGTGCACACCAGGTAGTCCTAATTCTTTCTTAGAGTGCCCAGTCTCCTTCGGAGCCCGCTATTCCCCATGGTCCTTACGGAGTTCCCAGCATCCACTAGGACGTCAGAGAAAAAATATTGGCTAAAATGACCTTCAGGCTGTGTGTATAAGGTGTATATAAAACATAAATGCATTCTGTGCTTAGATTTAGGTCCCATTGCCATGATATCACATTATGGTATGCAATCATTCCAAAATACGGAAAAATCCGATATCCAAAATACCCCTGGTCCCAAGCATTTTGGATAAGGGATACTCAACCTGTATAAGTGTAACCCTCTCACTATAGTGTATTTTTCCTGTTCTATATATACATAAGCTATGCAATAATCTAATACACAAATTTATTTTTGCCTTACATTTCTCACTGTGTTCATGATGTGGTCCACCACAAACAGACCAAACATTATCAAAAACATTATCAAAAACATTATCAAAAACATTGTATAGCTAATGTGGCTAAAAAAATTACAAAAGAATAATAATGTACGTAAAGTGCTTATATACAGTATATGAGTATTTAAACATGAGTTTCCAAATGACATATCTGCTATACTCTGGTGGAAAATGGTTAAGTGAACAGGAAGTGCCACCTTCTGGCAAGCAGCAGAACTGCACAATTTTCAAGGCGGTCTACTTTTAAACTTCAGCCTAAAATAATACTACTAATAATATTCTAAAACTAATAGTGAATAAAAAAAAATACCCATTTTAACATTTTACACTCAAAACTATATAGAAAATACCGAAAAACATACATCTAATGTAAACAAAATAGGAAGCGCCCTTAAATTTAGGTTATTAAATAAATGTAACGTTTAAGCCACCAATAAAAATAAAATACAATATTTTTTAGTGTCCACAAAACTATCACAAATCTGTTTCCATGCAGGAATAGCACTAGCATCACAATTCCACCGGTGCACATCTCCAGTCCCACCTTAAACCTGCGATGGTAAATGTCTCAGGGCCTAATTAAGACCCGATTGCTGCAACAGCAGCAATTGCAGCCTAAGGCCCTTTGTATAGTGCGCACAAGCAGGGGCCGCACTGTGTGTGCGCAGTGAGATGCTGCGATCACCTCTGCCTGATTGACAGGCAGAGGTGGTCGCAGAGGCAGGAACGGGTGTGCCAACGGCGTTTCAATGTTGTTGGGGAGGCGCGGTCAGAACAACGCAGGCATGTCCGGACCATTGCTGGAGCAGGCCGCTGCGACCCAAAACATGGTGGGTAGCTGCCTGCCACCGCAGCTAGGCTGCTTAGGCAGGTAGCTGATCGCAGGGTGCGAAAGCATCGCCGCAATGCGATGCTATCGCACCTCGGGTGGAGGGGGGTAGGGCTTGACATGCGGGGCGTACTAGCCCTGTGCTGGGCGTCCCCCCGCATGTCAGAGATTCTGATCGCAGAAGTGCTAATTTTAGCACATCTACGATCAGCTCTGAATCGGGCCCTCAGTGCATAGACACACAGTCTCAGCTCTCCGCCAACACTGGCAGGAGATAGCAGTAGCTCATGACTAGTAGTCCTTGAATTTAACCCCTTTAAAATGTACTTTTTTTGATCATTTAGAGCAGGGGTATACAACATGTGGCCCTCCAGCAACTCTGGAACTACACAAGCCAACATGCTCTGCTGTGCTATTAGGGTGAATGTCCACCTATTGAATACCCCTGCTTTAGGGACTGGTTACATTCTGTCATCGATATTAGCAATTATTTATGCAGTACCCACACAATTCATACCTCGTTATTTTCAGACTTTGAACTTCCAGAAAATAATATTAACATGGATATTTTTCCTCAAATGACAAAGATTTACCCAAAATGTCCAAATAAATAGCTTATTTTATTGAAATCACAAAAGAGTGAACTAAAAGCGAGTGTTTTTTTCTTTTTTTTGTAACCACGATCAAGAAAAACTACTAGGTTCTTGTTTCGGCATTATTACACCTTTCCAAACCGCAAAATGACATATTCTACTGGTTTCTTCACAGTGAAATAATACTTTTTATTCTTTTTATGTATTGGAATGAAATGTGTAAAATATATAGCAAAAAAATAGGAATTTAATACCTACTGGTAATTCCTTTTCTCGTAGTCCGTAGTGGATACTGGGGTCTTGTACTTTAGTACCATGGGGTATAGATCGGGTCCACTGGAGCCTGGCACTTTAAAAACCTTTAGTGTGTGTATGTGTGTGCTGACTCCTCCCCTCTATGCCCCTCCTACCAGACTCAGTCTTGGAAATTGTGCCCGAGGAGACGGACATACCATGAGAGAAGAAAACAGGTACAACAGCGGTGAGGCACTAAGCCAACACACAACCATAACCGAAAAAGAAGGACGCTAACCAGAACAGAGGATAGCAACACAAAGCTATCCTAACAACATAAGGGGACCGCAACGGCGGGCCAACTAAACACACAGGTAAGCAGGAATCGAAGCACTGAGGCGGGCGCCCAGTATCCACTACGGACTACGAGAAAAGGAATTACCGGTAGGTATTAAATTCCTATTTTCGCTTACATCCTAGTGGATACTGGGGAACTGTACTTTAGTACCATGGGGAAGTCCCAAAGCTCCCAAACGGGTGGGAGAGTGCTGAGACCCCTGTAACACCGCCTGCCCAAACTGAAGGTCATCCTTGGCCAAGGTGACAAACCGACAGAACTTAACAAAAGTGTTCGAACCAGACCAAGTAGCAGCTCGGCACAACTGTAAGGCCGAGACACCCTGGGCAGCCACCCATAAAGCACCCACAGATCTCGTCGAGTGGGCCTGAATAGATGTCGGCAAAGGCAGAGCCGCCGAAATATAGGCTTGTTGAATGGTCAACCTGAGCCAACGAGCAACTGATTGCTAAGAAGCCGGACGATCAATCTTGGTGGCATCATAAAGGACAAACAGCGAATTAGATTTCCGATGACGAGAAGTCCGTTTGACATAAACCTTTAGAGCCCTCACCACATCCAAGGACTATGGACCAATGGAAGTGTCAGACAACACTGGAACAACAATGGGGTGGGTTCACGTGAAAAGCTGAACCACTTTTTGCAAAAACTGGGTTCGGGTCCTGAGTTCCTCCCTGTCTTCATGAAAAATCAAATAAGGGCTCTTACAGTTTAAGGCCCCCAATTCAGAGACACGTCTGGCAGACGCCAATGCTAATAACATCACCGTCTTCCAGGTAAGAAATTTCAACTCCACCCTATGTAAGGGTTCAAACCAGTCCGATTGAAGAAAGGACAGAACCACATTGAGATCCCACGGAGCCGTGGGAAGTACGAAGGGCGGTTGCATATGAAGAACTCCCTCTGGGAAAGTTTATATTTCCGGCAACATGGCAAGTTGTTTCTGGAAGAAAATAAAGAGCGCCGAAATCTGTACTTTGATGGAGCCTAAACGTAGGCCCATATCCACTCCCGCTTGCAGGAAAAGTAGAAAATGACCACTTCTAAATTCCACGGGAGAAACCTTTCTACTTTCACACCAGGAAACATACTTTTTCCAGATACGATAATGTTTAGATGTAACCATCTCCGTGGCCTGGCCCATGGTGGAAATAACTCGGGAGGGAAGACCTTCTCTGGCTAGAATCTCCCTCTCAACTACCAAGCCAGCAAACGTAGCCACTGTAAATCTGGATAGATGAACGGACCTTGTTGAAGAAGATCTCTTTAAAGCAGCAGAGGCCAGTGATCCTCCAGAGCCATGGTTAGGAGGTCCGAGTACCACGCCCGTCAAGGCCAATCCGGGGCAATTAGAATTGCTTGAATGCTTTCCCTTCTTAGTCATTTTAGAACCCTTGGGATTAGCAATAGAGGAGGGAACAGGTACACAAACTGGTACGTGTCCATGGTGTCGTCACCGCGTCCACTGCCACACCCTGCGGATCCCTCGTTCTGGAACGGCATAGCTTCTTGTTGAGACGAGAAGCCATCAGATCTATCTGCAGACAGCCCCACCGGTGAATTAACTGTTGAAACACCTGGGGATGTAGGCCCAATTCCCCTGGATGGAGGTCGTGTCTGCTGAGTATGTCCGCTTCCCAGTTGTCCACTCATCGAATAAATATGGCTGAGATGGCCCTTGCGTTGGCCTCCGCCCAGAAGAGTATTTTTGAAACTTCTCGCATTGCTGATCTGCCTCTTGTTCCCCCCTTGTCGGTTTATGTACACCACCGTCGTGGCATTATCCGATTGACCTGATCCTTCCGGAGATGGGAAACTTGCAGAAGAACATTGTAAATTGCCCTGAGTTCCAAGATGTTTATCGGCAGAGCAGATTCCTGAATGGATCCCTGGAACTGGGTCCCTTGGTTCACAGCCCCCCAACCCCAGAGGCTGGCATCCGTTGTCAGTAGAATCCACAAATGGATATTGAAATTCCTGCCTTCTACCAGGTGAGGAACTTGTAGCCACCATAACAGAGAAATCCGGGCTTTCAGAGATAAGTTCACTTCCTGATGCATGTGAAGGTGAGACCATTTGTCCAGCAGATCCAGCTGAAATGGCCGGGCATGATCCATCGGAAGAAACACCTTTTGAGACACTGTATCCAGTATCATTCCCAGGAACTGAAGACGTTGAGTTGGTTCCAGGTGAGATTTCTGAAAAATTAGGATCCACCCATGATCCGTAATCAGGCAAGTTGTCAGATCGATGCTTTGCAGTAGACGCTCCCTGGACATAGCCTTTATCAGGAGATCGTCCAAGTAGGGGACTATGTTGACTCCCATCATGCGCAGTCAGTTGCAGCATCATCTCCGCCATGACTTTGGTGAAGACCCTCGGAGCTGTGGACAGGCCAAAGGGCAAGGCCTGAAAGTGGAAATGGTCGTCCAAGATGGCGAACCTGAGGTAAGCCTGATGAGGGGGTCACGTGGGAATGTGTAGGTAAGCATCCTTGACATCTAGGGATACCAGGAATTCCCCCTCTTCCAGACTGGACACCACTGCCCGCAGGGATTCCATCTTGAATTTGAACACCCACAGATACGGGTTTAGAGACTTCAGGTTCAAGATGGGTCGCACCGAACCATCTGGGTTTGGAACAACAAAAAGACCAGAGTAAAAACTCCTGTTGTGTGACGGTGGAGGTACCAGAACCACCACCCCTGTCTGCAAAAACTTTTGAATAACCTCTTACAAGGTAACTTTTGCTGCGGGTAAAACTGGTAAGCCCGATTTGAAAAATCTGTGAGAAGATGTGCTTGAAATTCTATCCGGTATCCCTGGGAAATGAGGTCCCTCACCCAAGGATCCCAGCAGGACTTCACCAACACGTGGGCAAAGTGTTGAAGGTGAGCACCTACCTGAAAGTCGCCTTGCTGCTGGGGCCAGCCATCACGTGGAAGGCTTAGTGGTTGGGAATCCGGTGGTCTGGTCCAGGGAGGCAGCAGTTGCAGCTTTATGGGACTTACCACGAGATCCTCTCGGAGTGGTGGAGGCCCCTCAGCCCCTGTCTCTGAACCTTGCCACACGAAATGACTGCAAGTAAGGTCCTGTGTAAGAACGTCTAGTAGGTGGCGCAGCAGACGGCAGATAGGTAGACTTACCCGCCGTTGCCTGGGAGATCCATTTATTTAATTCGTCCCCAAACAAAGCATCACCTGAAAAGAAAAAGTAAAAACATATAAAAAGTGGGTGCTAGATTAAAAAAATACGTACTAATGCTATATAAATATAGTTATTAAAAAGAGAACATTAATCTTCTATTGGCTGCCTTAACAGAGTGGATCTGGATATCCACCAACCACAATACATATAAGACAATTAATATGTAATAAAGGCGCACAGTATATAGAAAAAATTAAACGCAAATTACTGGTTTTCAATCAAAAATACATACTAGGCTGCTGGTTTGATTATACACCAATGTTTATTATGTTTAAAAAATATATATTAATTAAAATTAGTAGGTTAAAAACAAGTAATCATATATAAACATGAGCAACAAGTGAAAATTTAATAGCACTATAGGTTCCTGCAGAGATTGGGTTAAAAAATAAGAATTTACTCACCGGTAATTCTATTTCTCGTAGTCCGTAGTGGATGCTGGGGACTCCGTAAGGACCATGGGGGAATAGACGGGCTCCGCAGGAGACTGGGCACTCTAAAAGAAAGATTAGGTACTATCTGGTGTGCACTGGCTCCTCCCTCTATGCCCCTCCTCCAGACCTCAGTTAGGGAAACTGTGCCCGGAAGAGCTGACACTACAAGGAAAGGATTAGAAATCCAGGGTAAGACTCATACCAGCCACACCAATCACACCGTATAACTTGTGATAACCATACCCAGCTAACAGTATGAACAACAACTGAGCCTCAATCAAAGGATGGCTCATAACAATAACCCTTTAGTAAGCAATAACTATATACACGTATTGCAGAAGAAGTCCGCACTTGGGACGGGCGCCCAGCATCCACTACGGACTACGAGAAATAGAATTACCGGTGAGTAAATTCTTATTTTCTCTGACGTCCTAGTGGATGCTGGGGACTCCGTAAGGACCATGGGGATTATACCAAAGCTCCCAAACAGGCGGGAGAGTGCGGACGACTTTGCAGCACCAAATGAGCAAACTCAAGGTCCTCCTCAGCCAGGGTATCAAACTTGTAGAACTTAGCAAATGTGTTTGAACCCGACCAAGTAGCAGCTCGGCAAAGCTGTAAAGCCGAGACCCCTCGGGCAGCCGCCCAAGAAGAGCCCACCTTCCTTGTGGAATGGGCTTTTACTGATTTTGGATGCGGCAATCCAGCCGCAGAGTGAGCCAGCTGAATTGTGCTACAGATCCAGCGAGCAATAGTCTGCTTCGAAGCAGGAGCGCCAACCTTGTTGGCTGCATACAGAATAAACAGCGAGTCAGACTTTCTGACTCCCGCCGTTCTGGAAACATAAATTTCCAAAGCCCGGACTACGTCCAGCAACTTGGAATCCTCCAAGTCCCTAGTAGCCGCAGGCACCACAATAGGTTGGTTCAAATGAAACGATGATACCACCTTAGGGAGAAATTGGGGACGAGTCCTCAATTCTGCCCTGTCCATATGGAAGATCAGATAGGGGCTTTTACATGACAAAGCCGCCAATTCTGACACACGCCTAGCCAAAGCTAAGGCCAATAGCATGACCACTTTCCACGTGAGATATTTTAGCTCCACGGTCTTAAGTGGCTCAAACCAGTGGGATTTCAGGAAATCCAACACAACGTTAAGATCCCAAGGTGCCACTGGTGGCACAAAAGGAGGCTGAATATGCAGCACTCCCTTTACAAACGTCTGAACCTCAGGCAGTGAAGCCAGTTCTTTTTGAAAGAAAATGGATAGGACCGAGATCTGAACCTTTATGGACCTTAATTTGAGGCCCATAGTCACACCTGACTGTAGGAAATGCAGAAAACGACCCAACTGGAAGTCCTCTGTAGGGGCCTTCCTGGCCTCACACCAAGCAACATATTTCCGCCATATGCGGTGATAATGCTTTGCTGTCACATCCTTCCTAGCTCTTATCAGCGTAGGAATTACTTCATCCGGTATACCCTTTTCCGCTAGGATCCGGCGATCAACCGCCATGCCGTCAAACGCAGCCGCGATAAGTCTTGGAACAGACAGGGCCACTGCTGCAACAGGTCCTGTCTGAGAGGCAGAGGCCATGGGTCCTCTGTGACCATCTCTTGAAGTTCTGGGTACCAAGTCCTTCTTGGCAAATCCGGAACAATGAGTATCGTTCTCACTCCTCTTTTTCTTACTATTCTCAGTACCTTGTGTATGAGAGGAAGAGGAGGAAACACATATACCGGCTGGAACACCCACGGAGTTACCAGTGCGTCCACAGCTATTGCCTGAGGGTCCCTTGACCTGGCGCAATATTTTTTTAGCTTTTCGTTTAGGCGGGACGCCATCATGTCCACCTGTGGCCGTTCCCACCGATTTGCAATCTGCTCGAAGACTTCTTGATGAAGTCCCCACTCTCCCGGGTGGAGGTCGTGCCTGCTGAGGAAGTCTGCTTCCCAGTTGTCCACTCCCGGAATGAACACTGCTGGCAGTGCTTGTACGTGATTCTCCGCCCAACGAAGAATCCTTGTGGCTTCCGCCATCGCCACCCTGCTTCTTGTGCCGCCCTGTCGGTTTACATGGGCGACTGCCGTGATGTTGTCTGACTGAATCAGCACTGGCTGGTCTCGAAGCAGGGGCTCCGCTTGACTCAGGGCGTTGTATATGGCCCTTAATTCCAGTATGTTTATGTGCAGACGAGTCTCCTGACTTGACCACAGCCCCTGGAAGTTTCTTCCCTGAGTGACTGCCCCCCATCCGCGGAGGCTTGCATCCGTGGTCACCAGGACCCAGTCCTGTATGCCGAACCTGCGGCCCTCGAGAAGATGAGCACTCTGCAGCCACCACAGAAGAGACACCCTGGCCCTCGGGGACAGGGCGATCAGCCGATGCATCTGAAGATGCGATCCAGACCACTTGTCCAACAGATCCCACTGAAAGATCCTATGACGCTACCATCTTTTCCAGGACTCGCGTGCAGTGATGCACCGACACCTGCTTTGGTTTCAGGAGATCCCTGACCATGGTCACTAACTCCTGAGCCTTCTCCTCCGGGAGAAATACCTTCTTCTGTTCTGTGTCCAGAATCATGCCCAAGAAGGGCAGATGCGTCGTAGGAATCAGCTGCGACTTTGGAATATTCAGAATCCAGCCGTGCCGTAGCAACACTTCCTGAGAGTGCGCTACGCTGACCAACAACTGCTCTCTGGACCTTGCCTTTATGAGGAGATCGTCCAAGTACGGGATAACTGTAACTCCTTGCTTCCGGAGGAGTACCATCATCTCCGCCATTACCTTGGTAAAGACTCTCAGTGCCGTGGATAGACCAAACGGCAACGTCTGGAATTGGTAATGACAGTCCTGTACCACAAACCTGAGGTACTCCTGGTGAGGCGGATAAATGGGGACATGCAAGTACGCATCCTTGATGTCCAGAGATACCATAAAATCCCCCTCTTCCAGGCTGGCAATGACCGCTCTGAGCGATTCCATTTTGAACTTGAACTTTTTCATGTAAATGTTCAAGGATTTTAAATTTAGAATGGGTCTTACCGAACCGTCCGGTTTCGGTACCACAAACAGTGTGGAATAGTAACCCCTTCCCTGCTGAAGGGGGGGTACCATTATTATCACTTGCCGGAGGTACAGCTTGTGAATAGCCGTCAGGACTATCTCCCTCCCCGTGGGAGAAGCTGGCAAGGCGGATTTTAGGTAACGGTGAGGGGGCGTCACTTCGAATTCCAGCTTGTATCCCTGAGATACAATTTGTATAGCCCAAGGATCCACTTGTGAGCGAACCCACTGGTTGCAGAAAATTCGGAGACGCGCCCCCACCGCTCCTGGCTCCGCCTGTGGAGCCCCAGCGTCATGCGGTGGACTTAGTGGAAGCAGGGGAGGACTTTTGTTCCTGAGAACTGGCTGCATGGTGCAGCTTCTTTCCTCTACCCCTGCCTCTGGCAAGAAAGGATGCACCTCTGACTCTCTTGCTTTTTTGAGAACGAAAGGACTGCATTTGGTAATACGGTGCTTTCTTAGGCTGTGAGGAAACCTGTGGCAAGAAAGTCGACTTTCCAGCTGTCGCTGTGGATACGAGGTCCGAGAGACCGTCCCCAAACAATTCCTCACCCTTATAAGGCAAAACCTCCATGTGTTTTTTAGAGTCGGCATCCCCTGTCCATTGCCGAGTCCATAAGACCCTCCTGGCAGAAATGGACATTGCATTTATTCGAGCGCCCAGCAGGCAAATGTCCCTCTGGGCATCCCGCATATATAAGACGACATCTTTAATATGGCTAAGTGTTAGCAATACGGTATCCCTGTCCAGGGTATCCAACCCCTCTGACAGAGTATCTGTCCATGCTGCAACAGCACTGCACATCCAAGCTGAAGCAATAGCCGGTCTCAGTAGAGTACCAGAGTGTGTATACACAGACTTCAAGATACCTTCCTGCTTCCTATCCGCAGGTTCCTTTAGGGCGGCCATATCCTGAGACGGCAGGGCCACTCTTTTAGATAAGCGCGTCAGGGCCTTGTCAACCCTAGGGGAGGATTCCCAGCGTAACCTATCCGTTGGCGGGAAAGGGTACGCCATTAGTATTCTCTTGGGAATCACCACTTTCTTATCAGGGGAAGACCACGCTTCTTCACATAACTCATTTAATTCATGTGACGGGGGAAAAGTCACTGGCTGCTTTTTCTCCCCAAACATATTTACCCTCTTGTCAGGGACAGGGTCAGCCTCTGAAATGTGTAATACATTTTTCATTGCAATAATCATGTATCGGATGGCCTTAGTCATTTTGGGCTGTAATAGTGCCTCATCCTCGTCGACGCTGGAGTCGGACTCCGTGTTGACATCTGTGTCAACCAACTGAGATAGTGGGCTATTTGAGACGCTGACGGCCTCTGAGGCGTCTGGGCAGGCCCGGGTTGAGAGCCCGGCTGTCCCCCGGCAGCAACATAATCAAATCTCTTATGTAATGAGTTTAAATTGTCATTTAAGACCTTCCACATATCCATCCAATCAGGTGTCGGCACCGACGGGGGCGACACCACATTTATCTGCACTTGCTCCGCCTCCACGTAACCCTCCTCATCAAACATGTCGACACAGCCGTACCGACACACAGCACACCCACAGGGAATGCTCTGACTGAGGACAGGACCCCACAAGGTCTATGGGGAGACAGAGAAAGAGTATGCCAGCACACACCACAGCGCTATATACACAGGGATACACACTACCAGAAGTGAATTTTTCCCAATAGCTGCTGTATCAATACACCTTTTGCCTAAATTTATGTGCCCCCCCTCTCTTTTTACCCTCTTAGTGCCAGGAGACTGCAGGGGAGAGCCTGGGGAGCGTCCTTCCAGCGGAGCTGTGAAGAGAAATGGCGCTGGTGTGCTGAGGAAGAAGGCCCAGCCCCCTCAGTGGCGGGCTTCTGTCCCGCTGTTTCTGACTAAAAAATGGCGGGGGTTTTACACATATACAGCCACAGACTGTATTATGTGTCTTTTTTATGCCAAAGGTATTCTTAATGCTGCCCAGGGCGCCCCCTCCCAGCGCCCTGCACCCTACAGTGACCGGAGTGTGTGGTGTGCAGTGGGAGCAATGGCGCACAGCTGCGGTGCTGTGCGCTACCTTAATGAAGACAGGAGTCTTCAGCCGCCGATTTCATAACCAACTTCTGATCTTCTGGCTCTGCGAGGGGGACGGCGGCGCGGCTCCGGGAACGGACGACCGAGGACCTTTGCCTGTGTTCGAACCCTCTGGAGCTAATGGTGTCCAGTAGCCTAAGAAGCGCAACCTAGCTGTGAACAGGTACGTTTGCTTCTCTCCCCTCGATCCCACGTAGCAGTGAGTCTGTTGCCAGCAGATCTCACTGAAAATAAAAAACCTAACATTACTTTCTTTACTAGCAGGCTCAGGAGAGCCCACTAGGTGCATCCAGCTCTGGCCGGGCACAGATTCTAACTGAGGTCTGGAGGAGGGGCATAGAGGGAGGAGCCAGTGCACACCAGATAGTACCTAATCTTTCTTTTAGAGTGCCCAGTCTCCTGCGGAGCCCGTCTATTCCCCCATGGTCCTTACGGAGTCCCCAGCATCCACTAGGACGTCAGAGAAATTAGTAATAGTTAATTGCTGGCTTACTTCAGGCAGGTGTTAGTTAGCATGCACAGGCAGTCTATTTATAAGCTTTGTATGAAGTTAGTAACAGGCACTTGATAAGTTAATACTTCTCCATTCGATAGGTATATTCCTTGTTGTAAATGATATGCCAAACCTTCTCTTGTGCTCTCCGTTTAATAAGTTTGGGAGTCCCGGTAACAAGGATGTGGTCCCGGTTATATTGGAGAGAATGAGGCTGGTTTGTTCAATGCGCTGTATACAGACTTCGTGGCAACTCCCGGGGAGTGATAAGCTTAAAGCGCTGTGTAGAGAGGCTGTGCAGCGGCTCCTGAGAACCGGAGAACACTGGCTACGATCTGTGCCGCAAATTCCGGGTTCAGGGCTTTTTGCTTATGCATTCCACCTGCGGATCACTCGCTGCTCACGTCCTCTGATGCGTTTCTCTGCCTGATTGGATGGCGGTTTCATCAGAGGGTGGGTTTGCAGTCACTGTGGTCTCAATTTATCCACCTCATGGGTGCCTGATTGGTTAGACTGTTTAACTATTTCCTGCCTCTTTAGAAGCCCGGATTTCTTGTGTGCAACAAACCGATGATATTCCAAGCCAGCAGCACATGATCATTAATTAGAGTCCTCCTTTAAATGCAAACTTTAGCCATATAATATGCATTACATAAAAAAATATATAAATAAATAAAAATAAATATAAAAAGACACGTCAACGATGAGGTGTCTAAATTTTACACACACACACACACACACACACAGACATTTATATAGATGACAGAGAGAGACTATACTACACTATAACCCTATAAACTAGAATAGTATTTTCTAAAAAGTCCTAATGACTATATATAAGACATGGAGTGTCTTCTTTTTAGTGTTTCTCAGCAGACACAATAGAAAGGGGAGGAGTTAGACCAAAAAGAATATTATATGTTCAGGGAGAGCAAGGTGTGACCGAACAAATTCATTTTTTAGAAAGAGGCCGATCCAAATCCAATCAAACAAACAGTACAAATGATACAAAGAGAGGAAGGGAAAAAGACACATAGGTTGTAGGGGAGGAAGACTCAAGAAAAGAAAAAAGTTCAGAAGAGAGGATGAACCCTAAGGGGATATTCAATTTATCCTCAAAAAAGCTTACTACCCCAGAAAAACAGTTACTTAGTAAGGGTTTAAAATATGCCCCCGCCAAGAAACCAAACCTGTTTAGTTTATTTGTTGACCTTAATAAGTTTACTAGAAATCTAAGTAGGAAACGTTACTTTGCAAGCAAAAAAATAAAAATGTAAGCATAAATGAAGACATAATGCCCATTTTTCTAGATGAAGAAGATAAATAAGCCCTCAACATCTTGGAAGAGCTAAGACTTGAGAATTTAAGTGAGGAAAAACCATCAGTTCAATTATTTAATATAAATGAGAACAGAAGCGCAATGTCCAGAAATGTGATATACTCCTTATTTATCTCACTAGTGAATTTTAACCCATAAGTGTTAGAATTAAGATGATTAACAAAAGGAGGAGGTGGAACTGATATACCCATACCAAATAAAAAATAAATCATCTATAAACCGCCCAAAAAGGACCAGGCTCGTTCCCAAGTCACCCCCCCCAAAGCGCTCCCATATAGAGGTTAGCGTAACTTGGGGCAAACCTGGTCCCAATGGCGGTCCCCGTGACTGTAAATAAAATTTGTTAGTGAATGTGAAGTAGTTGTGTTCAAGTATCAATTTTATAGATGCCACCAAAAAGGTTTTAAGATGTTCAGTAAGAGAATAATCTTTTTCTAGATATTTAGCTACTACCTCAATTCCTCTTCCATGCGGTATATTGGGGTACAATGACTCTACATCGCATGTTACAAAATGGTAGGAATCTCTCCATTTAATCTCTTTTATCATGTTTAAAAATTGTGTCGTATCTTTAATGTATGATTTTAATTGTACAACATAACCTTGCAAGTGTACATCTACAAAATATGACAAATTAGAAGCGATAGAACCTATAACAGATATAATAGGGCACCTCGGGGGTGATGTGAGTGATTTGTGTATCTTTGAAAGGTGATAATATATCGGTGTGATGGTATAGTGAGTGTACAAAAAGTGCCAAGTGTCTCTGGAGATTGCACCTCTGTCCAGGGCCTCATCCAATAGAACTCTCAATTCCTTTTGAAATCCCAGTGGGATTTGAGGGTAATATCGGATAGAATAAAGTATTACTCAACTGAGAATTGGTCTCCTTTAGATAATCTGGGGTGTCTTGTAAAACAAGACCTCCCCCTTTATCTGGAATTTTTATTATTATACTGTTATCTGCCATTAGAGTTTTTAATGCTTTTCTTTCATCATATGTCAAATTGTCTCTCAGGGGAGCTCTTTCAGCAGTCTCACAAAGTTTTCTGAAGTCCCCCATAGTGGTTCTGTAAAAACTCTCAATGGAAGGACCTTTAAAATTGCAGTGGATAGAAATCTGACTTCTTTCTGAAAATTCTTTTATCTTTCTCATTTATATTAAACAATTGAACTGATGGTTTTTCCTCACTTAAATTCTCAAGTCTTAGCTCTTCCAAGATGTTGAGGGCTTATTTATCTTCTTCATCTAGAAAAAATAAGATTTTACTCACCGGTAAATCTATTTCTCGTAGTCCGTAGTGGATGCTGGGGACTCTGTAAGGACCATGGGGATTAGCGGCTCCGCAGGAGACTGGGCACAACTAAAGAAAGCTTTAGGACTACCTGGTGTGCACTGGCTCCTCCCACTAAGACCCTCCTCCAGACCTCAGTTAGGATACTGTGCCCGGAAGAGCTGACACAATAAGGAAGGATTTTGAATCCCGGGTAAGACTCATACCAGCCACACCAATCACACCATATAACTCGTGATACTATACCCAGTTAATAGTATGATAACAACTGAGCCTCTCAACAGATGGCTCAACAATAACCCTTTAGTTAGGCAATAACTATATACAAGTATTGCAGACAATCCGCACTTGGGATGGGCACCCAGCATCCACTACGGACTACGAGAAATAGATTTACCGGTGAGTAAAATCTTATTTTCTCTAACGTCCTAAGTGGATGCTGGGGACTCCGTAAGGACCATGGGGATTATACCAAAGCTCCCAAACGGGCGGGAGAGTGCGGATGACTCTGCAGCACCGAATGAGCAAACTCTAGGTCCTCCTCAGCCAGGGTATCAAACTTGTAGACTCTTGCAAGAGTGTTTGAACCCGACCAAGTAACAGCTCGGCCAATTTGTAAAGCCGAGACCCCTCGGGCAGCCGCCCAAGAAGAGCCCACTTTCCTCGTGGAATGGGCTTTCACAGATTTAGGGTGCGGCAGTCCAGCCGCAGAATGTGCAAGTTGAATCGTGCTACAGATCCAGCGAGCAATAGTCTGCTTAGAAGCAGGAGCACCCAGCTTGTTGGGTGCATACAGGATAAATAGCGAGTCAGTTTTCCTGACTCAAGCCGTCCTGGAAACATATACTTTCCAGGGCCCTGACTACGTCCAGAAACTTGGAATCCTCCAAGTCCCAAGTAGCCGCAGGCACCACAATAGGTTGGTTCACATGAAAAACTGCTACCACCTTAGGAAGGAATTGGGAACGAGTCCTCAATTCCGCCTTATCCATATAAAATACAGATAAGGGCTTTTGACAAAGCCGCCAATTCTGATACACGCCTGGCCGACGCCAAGGCCCACAGCATGACCACTTTCCACGTGAGGTATTGTAGCTCCACGGATTTAAGTGGCTCAACTCAATGCGACTTCAGGAAATCCAACACTACGTTGAGATCCCACGGTGCCACTGGAGGCACAAACGGGGGCTGACTATGCAGCACTCCCTTAACAAAAGTCTGAACTTCTGGCAGTGAAGCCAGTTCTATTTTGGAAGAAAATCGATAGAGCCGAAATCTGGACCTTAATGGAACCCAATTTTAGGCCCATAGTCACCTCTGACTTGTAGGAAGTGCAGAAATCGACCTAGCTGAAATTCCTCCTTTGGGGCCTTACTGGCCTCACAGCACGCAACATATTTCCGCCATATGCTGTGATAATGGTTTGCGTTCACTTCTTTCCTAGCTTTAAATAGCGTAGGGATAACTTCCTCCGGAATGCCCTTTTCCTTCAGGATCCGGCGTTCAACCGCCATGCCGTCAAACGCAGCCGCGGTACGTCTTGGAACAGACAGGCCCCCTGCTGCAGCAGGTCCTGTCTGAGTGGCAGAGGCCATGGGTCCTCTGAGATCACTTGGAGTTCTGGGTACCAAGCTCTTCTTGGCCACCCGGAAAAATGAGTATAGTTCTTACTCCTCTCCTTCTTATTATTCTCATTACCCTGGGTATGAGAGGCAGAGAAGGGAACACATACACCGACTGGTACACCCACGGTGTTACCAGAGCGTCCACAGCTATCGCCTGAGGGTCCCTTGACCTGGCGCAATATCTTTGTAGCTTTTTGTTGAGGCGGGACGCCATCCTGTCCACCTGTGGCCTTTCCCCACGGTGTACAATCATTTGGAAGACTTCTGGATGAAGTCCCCACTCTCCCGGGTGGAGGTCGTGTCTGCTGAGAAAGTCTGCTTCTCAGTTGTCCACTCCGGGAATGAACACTTCTGACAGTGCTAACACATGATTTTCCGCCCATCGGAGAATCCTTGTGGCTTCTGCCATCGCCATCCTGCTTCTTGTGCCGCCCTGTCGGTTTACATGAGCGACCGCCGTGATGTTGTCTGACTGGATCAGCACCGGCCGGTGTTGAAGCAGGGGTCTAGCCTGACTTAGGGCATTGTAAATGGCCCATAGTTCCAGAACATTTATGTGTAGGGAAGTCTCCTGACTTTTCCATAGGCCTTGGAAGTTTCTTCCCTGTGTGACTGCCCCCCAGCCTTGAAGGCTGGCATCCGTGGTCACCAGGACCCAGTCCTGTATGCCGAATCTGCGGCCCCCTAGAAGATGAGCACTCTGCAGTCACCACCACAATGACACCCTGGCCCTTGGAGACAGGGTTATCCGCCGATGCATCTGAGGATGCGACCCGGACCACTTGTCCAACAGATCCCACTGGAAGATCCTTGCATGGGACTTGGCGAATGGAAATTCTTCGTAAGAAGCTACCATCTTTCCCAAGGCTCGCGTGCATTGATGCACCGATACCTGTATTTGTATTAGGAGGTCTCCGTCTAGAGACGCCAACTCCTTGGACTTCTCCTCCGGGAGAAACCCTTTTTATCCTGTTCTGTGTCCAGAACCATACCCAGGAACAGTAGACGCGTCGTAGGAACCAGCTGCGACTTTGGAATATTCAGAATCCAGCCGTGCTGTTGTAGCACTTCCCGAGATAGTGCTACTCCGATGAACAACTGCTCCCTGGACCTCGCCTTTATAAGGAGATCGTCCAAGTACGGGATAAGTACTTCGGTCATTACCTTGGTAAATACTCTCGGTGCCGGGGACAGACCAACGGCAACATCTGGAATTGGTAATGACAATCCTGTACCACAATTTTGAGGTACACCCGGTGAAGAGGGTAAATAGGGACATGCAGGTAAGTATCCTTGATGTCCAGTGATACCCTGAAATTTTCCAGGCTTGCAATAATCGCCCTGAGCGATTCCATTTTGAACTTGAACCTTCGTATATAAGTGTTCAAGGATTTCAATTTTAGAATGGGTCTCACCGAACCGTCTGGTTTCGGTACCACAACATTTTGGAATAGTAACCCCGGCCTTGTTGAAGGAGGGGTACCTTGATTTCACCTGCTGGAAGTACAGCTTGTGAATTGCCACCAGTACCACCTTTCTCCGAGGGCAGCAGGCAAGGCTGATGTGAGGCAACGGCGAGGGGGAGTCGTCTCGAACTCCAGCCTGTATCCCTGTGATACTACTTGCAGAACCTAGGGATCCACCTGTGGGCAAGCCCACTGGTCCGTGCAGTTCCCGAGACACGCCCCCACCGCACCTGTCTCCACCTGTGGAGCCCCAGCGTCATGCGGTGGACTCAGAGGAAGCGAGGGAAGATATTTGATCCTGGGAACTGGCTGACTGGTGCAGCTGTTTCCTTCTTCCCTTGTCTCTGTACAGAAAGGAAGCGCCTTTGACCCGCTTGCTTTTCTGAAGCCGAAAGGACTGTACCTGAAAATACGGTGCTTTCTTAGGCTTTTGTGAGGAAACATGAGGTAAAAATGTTTCTTCCCAGCTGCTGCTGTGGATACGAGGTCCCCGAGACCATCCCCAAACAATTCCTCACCCTTATAAGGCAGAATCTCCATGTGCTTTTTAAAGGCAGCATCACCTGTCCACTGCCGGGTTTCTAATACCCTCCTGGCAGAATGGACATTGCACTAATTCTGGATGCCAGCCGGCAAATATCCCTCTGTGCATCCTTTATATATAAGACAACGTCTTAAATATGCTCAATGTTAGCAAAATATTATCCCTGTCTTAGCGTATTAATATTATCTGACAGGGTATCAGACCACGCTGCAGCAGCACTATTTATGCTGAGGCAATTGCAGGTTTCAGTATATAACCTGAGTGTGTAAATACAGACTTCAGGATCGCCTCCTGCTTTTTATCAGCAGGTTCCTTCAAGGTGGCCGTATCCTAAGACGGCAGTGCCACCTTTTGACAAACGTGTGAGCGCCTTATCCACCCTAAGGGATATCTCCCAACGTGACCTATCCTCTGGCGGGAAAGGGTACGCCATCAGTAACTTTTTAGAAATTACCAGTTTCTTATCGGGGGAAACCACGCTTCTTTACACACTTCATTCATTCATCTGATGGGGGAACAAAACACTGGCTGCTTTTTTCCCCAAAAAATAAAACCCCTTTTATGTGGTACTTGGGTTCATGTCAGAAAATGCGTAACACATTTTTCATTGCCGAGATCATGTAACGGATGTTCCTAGTGGATTGTGTATATGTCTCAACCTCGTCGACACTGGAGTCAGACTCCGTGTCGACATCTGTGTCTGCCATCTGAGGTAACGGGCGTTGTTTGAGCCCCTGATGGCCTTTGAGACGCCTGGGCAGGCGCGGGCTGAGAAGCCGGCTGTCCCACAGCTGTTACGTCATCCAGCCTTTTATGTAAGGAGTTGACACTGTCGGTTAATATCTTCCACCTATCCATCCACTCTGGTGTCGGCCCCACAGGGGGCGACATCCCATTTATCGGCCTCTGCTCCGCCTCCACGTAACCTTCCTCATCCAACATGTCGACACAGCCGTACCGACACACCGCACACACACAGGGAATGCTCTGACTAAGGACAGGACCCCACAAAGTCCTTTGGGGAGACCGAGAGAAAGTATGCCAGCACACACCAGAGCGCTATATAATGCAGGGATTAACACTATAACTGAGTGATTTTCCCCCCAAATAACTGCTTGTATACATATATTTGCGCCTAAATTTAGTGCCCCCCTCTCTTTTTAACCCTTTGAGCCTGAAAACTACAGGGGAGAGCCTGGGGAGCTGTCTTCCAGCTGCACTGTGAAGAGAAAATGGCGCCAGTGTGCTGAGGGAGAAGCCCCGCCCCTTTTACGGCTGACTTTCTCCCGCTTTTTCTGGAATACTGGCAGGGGTAATTTTACATCTATATAGCCTCTAGGACTATATATGATGTAGATTTGCCAGCCAAGTTGTCATATATTGCCCTCAGGGCGCCCCCCCCAGCGCCCTGCACCCATCAGTGACCGGAGTGTGAGGTGTACATGAGGAGCAATGGCGCACAGCTGCAGTGCTGTGCGCTACCTTGGTGAAGACAGAAGTCTTCTGCCGCCGATTTTCCGGACTCTTCATGCTTCTGGCTCTGTAAGGGGGACGGCGGCGCGGCTCCGGGAACGAACACCAAGGTCGGGTCCTGCGGTCGATCCCTCTGGAGCTAATGGTGTCCAGTAGCCTAAGAAGCCCAAACTACCACCTGTTAGGTAGGTTCGCTTCTTCTCCCCTTAGTCCCTCGCTGCAGTGAGTCTGTTGCCAGCAGATCTCACTGTAAAATAAAAAACCTAAATATACTTTCTTTCTAGGAGCTCAGGAGAGCCCCTAGTGTGCATCCAGCTCAGCCGGGCACAAGAATCTAACTGAGATCTGGAGGCGGGTCTTAGTGGGAGGAGCCAGTGCACACCAGTAGTCTAAAAGCTTTCTTTAGTTGTGCCCAGTCTCCTGCGGAGCCGCTAATCCCCATGGTCCTTACGGAGTCCCCAGCATCCACTTAGGACGTTAGAGAAATGGGCATTATGTCTTTATTTATGCTTACATTTTTATTTTTTTGCTTGCAAAGTAACTTTTCCTACTTAGATTTCTAGTAAACTTATTAAGGTCAACAAATAAACTAAACAGGTTTGGTTTCTTGGCGGGGGCATATTTTAAACCCTTACTAAGTAACTGTTTTTCTGGTGTAGTAAGCTTTTTTGAGGATAAACTGAATATCCCCTTAGGGTTCATCCTCTCTTCTGAACTTTTTTCTTTTCTTGAGTCTTCCTCCCCTACAACCTATGTGTCTTTTTCCCTTCCTCTCTTTGTATCATTTGTACTGTTTGTTTTATTGGATTTGGATCGGCCTCTTTCTAAAAAATGAGTTTGTTCGGTCACACTTTGCTCTCCGTGAACATATAATATTCTTTTTGGTCTAACTCCTCCCCTTTCTATTGTGTCTGCTGAGAAACACTAAAAAGAAGACACTCCATGTCTTATATATAGGGGGTCATTCCGAGTTGTTCGCTCGCAAGCCGTTTTTAGCAGCTTTGCACACGCTAAGCCTACGCCTACTGGGAGTGAATCTTAGCATAGTAAAATTGCGAACGAAAGATTCGCAATATTGCGAAAAGACATCTCTGTGCAGTTTCTGAGTAGCTCCAGACTTACTCGGCATCTGCGATCAGTTCAGTGCTTGTCGTTCCTGGTTTGACGTCACAAACACACCCAGCGTTCGCCCAGACACTCCTCCGTTTCTCCAGCCACTCCCGCGTTTTTCCCAGAAACGGTAGCGTTTTTTCCCACACGTCCATAAAACGGCCTGTTTCCGCCCAGAAACACCCACTTCCTGTCAATCACATTACGATCGCCTGAACGAAGAAAAAGCCGTGAGTAAAATTCCTAACTTCATAGCAAATTTACTTGGCGGTCGCAGTGCGAACATTGCGCATGCGCACTAAGCGGAAAATCGCTGCGATGCGATGAAATTTACCGAGCGAACAACTCGGAATGACCCCCATAGTCATTAGGACTTTTTAGAAAATACTATTCTAGTTTATAGGGTTATAATATAGTATAGTCTCTCTCTGTCATCTATATAAATGTCTGCATGTATGTATATATATATAGAGATAAGTAACTGTAGTACAAACAGCTGCTATATATATATATATGTGTGTGTGTGTGTGTGTGTAAAATTTAGACACCTCATCGTTGACGTGTCTTTTTATATTTATTTATTTATTTATTTTTTGATGTAATGCATATTATATGGCTAAAGTTTGCATTTAAAGGAGGACTCTAATTAATCATCATGTGCTGCTGGCTTGGAATACCATTGGTTTATTGCACACAGAAAAAAATCCGGTTTATTGCACACAGAAAAAATCCGGGCTTCTAAAGAGGCAGGAAATAATTAAACAGTCTAACCAATCAGGCACCCATGAGGGGGATAAATTGAGACCACAGTGACTGCAAACCCACCCTCTGATGAAACCGCCATCCAATCAGTCAGAGAAATGCATCAGATGTGAGCAGCGAGTCAATCGCAGGTGGACCGCATAACCGGAAGCCCGAACCCGGAAGTTGCAACACGGATCGTAGCCAGCGTTCCCCGGTTCTCAGAGGCCTCTCTACACAGCTCTTTAAGCTTATGACTCCCCGGGAGTTGCCATGAAGCCTGTATACAGCGCACTGAACAAACCAGCCTCATTCTCTCCATTATAACCGGGACCACAACCTTGTTACCCAGACTCCCAAACTTATTAAACGGAGAACACAAGAGAAGGTTTGGCATACCATTTACAACAAGGAATATACCTATCGAATGGTGAAGTATTAACTTATCAACTGCCTGTTATACCCCTTTCACACTGCCAATGCCGGATCCTACCCAGGAATTGGAAACGGGTCCTTCCCGGGTGGGATCCGGCATTGGCAGCTGCTGCAGGCTTCCCCGACCCGGCAATATGCCGGGTGGGTTGCCATAGCAGCGGGGGGCAGAGTCGGCAGCAGGGCGGAGGTGGCGCTGGGAGATGAGATAATCTCTGTGCCGTCTCTCCCTGCTGTAGTAAACGGGTCCCGGGACGCATCGACCCGGGAGCCCGTTTACGCAGCCACTGACACGGTCTTCAACCCAGGTAGAACACTGCTTTATTCCCGGGTTAAATTGCCGGGTCAGGCAACTCGCGATTTCGGCTATGCCCCTTTCACACTGCACGCCGACCCAGCAATATGCCTGGTCGATACCGGGTTATTTGTGCGGTGTGAAAGGGGTATTACTAACTTCATACAAAGCTTATAAATAGACTGCCTGTGCATGCTAACTAACACCTGCCTGAAGTAAGCCTATTAATTGTTATCCCATCTTTGCGGGGACCTATAGTGCTATTAAATTCTCACTTGTTGCTCATGTTTATATGTGATTACTTGTTTTTAACCTACTAATATTAATATATATATATATTTATTTATTTTTTAAACACAATAAACATTGGTGTATACTCAAACCAGCAGCCTAGTATGTATTTTTAATTGAGAACCAGTAATTTTTGTTTTATTTTTTCCTATATACTGTGCGCCTTCATTATATATTAATTATCACCTGAAAAGGAAAGATTTTCTACACCCTTTTTGGAATCAGCGTCCACTGACCATTGCCGTAACCACAAAGCTCTGCGTGCCGAAACTGCCATAGCCGTAGTGCGGCCATTTATCTTACACAATTCCTTTATAGCCTCGCTCATAAAATTTGCAGCATCCTGAATATGTTGCAGCAGAGTAATGACCTCATCCTGGGCAGAGTGTCTAATCCATTAATAATATTATCGGACCACTTGACTACTGCCGTATATATTGCCTTGAGAGTGATCTCAATTTTATGGTCAGCAGGGAAAAGTGTCTGTCTTGGGTCTAACATTAAAGTACAACTCCTCATCTGGTTCTGCTTCCTCATCTAATATGTGAAGAACCTCTCTTACAGCATAAATGAGGGCCTCCACCCGGGGGAACAGAGAGCTGTCCTAATCCATATCATCATCATCCACATCAGGCTGATCAGAATCAGGATCAGACTGGAGCACCTGTGGCAGTAAGCGTTTATGTGAAACCAACAGAGGGGGCTGAGAAGCCTTTCTGGTATCTGCTGCTTTGGCCATACAATCAATAGACTGTTTTAACACATGTCTCTCCTTCTTAGCTGCAGCTAATTCTGAATTCACATTCTGAATCATGCTTTTAAAAGTATCTAGCCAGTCAGGTGCCTGTGAAATGTGTCCCTGTGGAGATAAGAAGCACTGTTCACACATGAGAGACCCCGCTGAAGAAGGGGTAGAGTAACAAACAGCACACATAACCATGTCAACAGACATATTGAACACAACTGTAATACAGCACAGCTCACTGAAAAAACACATCTAATCAGACCCTAGAGAGCCCCTGTAGTGACACAGAGAAACGGAGATGAGCACACCAAACACAGCAGCGCAGTGTGTGAAAATATGTGTATCACCTTATAGATGTACAGCAGCGCTACCGCTGAAGTGCTCCCAAAGCCCCCCCCACCGCTATGACCCCCTGGTACCAGTACAGAGTCTACAACAGTGTGGGTTCGTGGAGGAGCAGCGTGCATGCAGCCTTGATGATCCGCAGCAGCAGAAAATGGCGCCTTCCTGCCTCTGGTTCCGCTCTCGGGGAAACTTCGCCCCTGTAATGGCACGCGGTCCCACAAACGCCTATGCTGGCTGAATTAGTAGAACAGTACACATAAAGCCTAATGACAGTGAGCACTGTGGAGCACAAGCCCGCTGAGCCAGTGTAGTCCGCGGCGGGCACAGCAGCTCGTGGCCCGTGACCGCTGCGTGACATGCCGCCAAACCAAACCAGGGACCCCGATGTTAACACTCAACGCACCTGATGATCTTCGGCATCTGTTAGAGGGTGGCTGCTAGCTGCTGGCGTGGGCACACGCAGTATGGTGTGTGAAACATCACCTCAGGAGCTCAGTGTCCTGTCAGCTGGGATTGCGAACCATTAACCCTCAGGAGGTTGGTTCGGTCCCCCCTCTAAGTCCCACGAAGCAGGTAAACTGCTTGCCAACCAGTACTACCTGAAAATAAAGAATTAAACTAAAAAATAAAGGAAACTCTCTGGAGTTCCAGATAGATGCACCCAGCTCCTTGGGCATTTTTCTAAACTGAGCTGGTAGGAGGGGCATAGAGAGGAGGAGCCAGCACACACATACACACACTAAAGGTTTTCAAAGTTTAAGTCTCCAGTGGACCCGATCTATACCCCATGGTACTAAAGTACAGTTTCCCAGTATCCACTTTTTAACCAGAAAGGAGAGGAAGAGTGACTTATGAGCAGGGGGGGAAGGAGGGGGGGGGGGGGGTAGAACTACAGAGGACCAAGCAGGGCTGCTGTCAGAATACCCTGTGAACATGCAGTTTCTTGGACAACTGGGAACTAGAGGGGTTGGAGGCAGCACTGGACTTATTCTTGTGAAGGATTGTATATATACCTTCAAAAATAACCAACATTAGAAAAAATCTGGGTGAAAATACAAAAAAAATATTTTTTTTATATTTTCACCCAGGTGTATTCGATTTCTTAATGGGGACATAACCTGTGCTCACACTGGGTAATCAAATCCCTATGTGAGCATTTCTCTGTTCCTTAATGGGTGATCATTTTTATATAAAGGTCTGTACAATATCTTAAGATAAATCTTAATAAGTTAAGTTTTAACAAACACAATTTATATTACACAAAGAGTGCCCCCAACACAGTCTCTCTTTTCCATCAAAAAGCACTCTCCAAAGAGCATATAGACGTGCTGACGAAAGGCTTATCTTTCTTACCCACGCAACCACTCAATCATTTCTTATGTGAAAAGGACTTAACATTTTTTGGCAGGAAACTCCTTCTTAAGATGTTCTTTGCAACTAAAGAAAATCTCCATAGGGACACGTATACAGGTGCAATGGATACACACAAACAACTTATTACTGAAGAGATGGAAGCAATTGAAGCATTAGAAGAGCTACAAAAAACTAACATGGATGAGATAACCAAATGTAACTAGACCAATTTGTAAGAAAAAATCTATTTTCGGTCCGTCAGAACATATTTCTCCAGAAGTAAAAGTGTTCGAGGAACTGGTTGCCAAAGATTTGGACAAGATATATCTAAGATCAAGGACTAAATCACTACGAGATGGCAATCTATCAAAAAAAGAGCGAGGGGCGATGAAAGAAATAAAAACATGGTCTGACACTGTAGTAAAACCCTCGGACAATGGAGGGAATATAGTCCTACGGCCAACGGACATGTATATTGCTGAAGCAATGCGCCAATTGGATGACACACTCTGCTATAAACACAATGTTTAATCCTACAGATTTCAGGATTGCACTAAACCGGATTTTGGATTAAGCACACTCAATGGGAATTATATCCAAACAAGAGCGGGAAAATCTATCAACAGCTAAACCCAGGGCTCCAACACTATACCTACTTCCCAAAGTGCACAAAAACATCACTATTCCACCAGGCCGCCCAATTGCATCCGGCAAATGGGGACTTCTAGAGAAACCCAGTACCTTCCTAGACTTACATCTCTGCTAACTCTAACCTCATATCTACGAGATACCAGACACTCTTCAGAAGCTACACGACATCAAACATAATGAGGACCACTTACTAGTTACACTAGATGTGGAATCATTATATACCAGTATCAACCATCAAACCGGCATTCAGGCAGTGAAGTATTTTCTAGACATGGAGGGAAATAGTGATTTCCACAATTTACTAATAGAACTTCTGGATTTTGTTCTCACACGTAATTACTTTACCTTTAATGACCGTTTCTATCTGCAGATAAGCGGTACGGCGATGGGGGCAGCATTTGCCCCAACATATGCCAACATGTATCTAGGTAGGTGGGAGCGGGAAATTGTTATGAGCGCCACTAATGAGAAATATACTCAGCACATCAAAGCCTGGTGGCGCTACATCGATGATATCCTCATGATATGGGAAGGAGATCAAAAACTTCTGATGTCATTTATTGAGGAACTCAACCGCAATTACATAAATCTTAAGATCATTCATCACACCAGTGACAAATCTGTCTCCTTTTTAGATCTAGTCATCTACAAAACACCGGATGGATCAATACAGACAGAATTATACTGGAAAAAGACAGTGACCAACAGTCTCCTTCACCAGACCAGTTCCCATTTTCCTCCTACGGTGGAGAATATCCCAAAGGGAGAATTTCTGAGGTTAAGAAGAAACTGCTCAGATTCCAAAACCTTCCAACAGAAAAGTACAAAATTAACCATCAGATTAAGAGAACAAGGATACAGCCATCGCTCTATCAAAAAAGCAAAATGGCACACCTCTCAAACCCCAAAAGAAACTCTGATTTTCCCTCAGAATAGTAGCCAACAACCGATAAGGAAGATCGAAGAAAAACAAAGTGGAAACACACTAAGGTATATAGGCACTTTCTGTAGAGAATGGAGAGAAATACAACAATCCATACAAAAACATTGTCCAGTCCTCCTCCTGGACAAAGACCTAGCAGAAGAGCTGGGTGACAAGGTGTCAATAGGTTGGAGATGATCAAAAAATCTTAAGGATAAATTGACTCGTAGTCACTTCATCAATAAACCTAAGAGTAAACCAACAATCAGAGGGTTTTTTCACTGTGGATCTTGCAAAGCCTGTCAATACAGTATATGATAAAAACACATAAAATAACAGACAGATATGGTGAAGAAAGAATAGTTGAGAAATTTATCAACTGTAACGCTATTGGGGTAGTCTACTGTATATCATGTAATTGCAATATGAGATACGTTGGAATTAACACAAGAGCATTAAAATAGCTCATGTTGGGACAGTGAGAAATGCCTCTGCGGACATTCTAAAAATGAAAAAGCTTACACCCGTAGCACACCATTTCCATAGATATCACCAGAGTAATCCACAAGAATTGCAAGCCTTTGGATTAGAAAAGATCAACCTAGGCATCAGAGGCGGTGACTTGATGCATGACATCCTCAAACGCGAATCTGAATGGACTTTCAAACTGGATTGTTTGGTACCAAGAGGGATGAACTATTAACTATGGGGTATTCATCTAGCCATAATTCTTTTACATACAATCGTTAACCGTTAGATCTTCAAAGAAGAAAAAAGAATAATAAAACTTAACCAAAAGAAATAATAATATCAATTAAACATATTTCAAGTTATAAAGTATATCGCTTACACTTTGTCACAACTGAGGGCTGGTGTCGGTAGCTGGAAGCCTCAGCTGTAGGGGCTGACGGGTACCGGAATTTGGGAGGCGAGAGAGGACTCCTAGACATGCGCTAGGATGTAGTACTTGATGCCCGAAGGCGTGACCATGACAACAGAGGATATCTTTGAGGGTTTTTATTAAATAAAAAGTCATATAACATGAAAGCAAATAATAACTGTCACCAGTGAATATATGGAACACAACTGGTTGGGACCAGTAGTCCGGATAATGAGTGGTAATACTGTATAATACTTAGAACCCAAGTGGATAATAAAGTGATGCTGGGGATCGTAGGTGAAGCTGTGAATGATGCTGGTGATCGCAGATGAAACTGTAAATGAAATTAGGGTCCGTAAATAAAGACTGAGAGTGAAGCTGGGGTTCGCTGGTAGGACTGAGAGTGAAGCTGGGGTTCGCTGGTAGAACTGAGAGTGATGCTGAGGTTCGCTGGTAGAACTGAGAATGAAGCTGGGGTTCGCAGGTAGACCTGAGAATGAAGCTGGGGTTCGCAGGTAGAACTGAGAATGAAGCTGGGGTTCGTAGGTAGAACTGAGAATGAAGCTGGGGTTTGTAGGTAGAACTGAGAATGAAGCTGGGGTTCGCAGGTAGAACTGAGAATGAAGCTGGGGTTCGCAGGTAGAACTGAGAATGAGTAAAAAAAGAAAATAGATCTTTCTTGCGCTTTTAACAAGTGTCAGCCTCTCGTCCCACACACAGAAACCTTCACCGTGGTTTCACTTCAAGAACATACACCAACAGAAAAACGTGAGGAAGAGATGGCGCAACTTGTCACTTCTATAGACACACAGAGATGCTTACACAAAATATTCTCACAGCCGGAGAAAAAATGGGTGAATTGAAGTTCACCTTCCACAAATATGAATTCTAAAGGTATAATAAAAGAAACACAAAAACATAGTGTATTCCAAATAAATTGATTGATGGATCTTTATTACTTCTTGGTCTCACTCACATGATGGAATTGTTAAATTCGCATGTAGAAATCCATAAGCGTGATGAATCAACTTCATAAATATGCAGAAAGCATAAAATCCAATTGGCACATAGAAAAGAGAAAATAAAAAATAGTGCAATCCTGTCTGTGTATATTTAAAAGGATATTTAATAAAAACCACTCACAAAACACAGACTTGAAAATAGCATAAAACAAGGAAGAAATTGCATGGACATCAGGGCAAGAGGAAAACAGCCGCCAGCAGCATGGATTATAGTCACCGCAAGTCCCGGTTCACTCGAGGTGTCCCCACGCTGTCAGGTCCGTTCTCCAAGGTTCCAGTCAGTCCAGCACACAAGAGTCCCCAGCTTAAGCGCTTTCGGATAACATATCCTTCTTCAGAAGCGTAGGGGACAAACGCTTTAGCCTGCTTTAAATAGTGTCTCAATTTTGATCACTGATAACAGCTGTTCGGAGAATCCTCCCTCAGAACAGATCCGTGTTACAGGAAGTGACGTATGCGTTTCACCGGGCGGAAGTCGCGTCACCGGAAGTGACGTATGCGGAACCCGGCTCATGCAATATGCGTTCCATTCCAACCCGTTTTCATACACAGCTCGTTTCCAATACATTGCTCCACCCAGAGGTCCGTCAATCACCCAAAATATAAGACAAATACAGCAGGAGTGACTTATAACATTACAGATTCAATCTAAAAAACTTTACAGCTTAAATATATAACTTTTTAAGAAAAGTGTAAAAAGACTTTTTAAAAACAATCCACAAACCGCTTAAACAACAATAGAAGAGATTAATAAATTCATCATAAAAAACATTTGAGTTCAAAGTCACTATATCCCATATAGCCAACTACTAAGAGTAAAACGGAATTGCACTGACCCTAGTATCTGTGAGGCACAAATGGGTGAACTATGTTACCGGTTTATTGAAAAAGGCTATAGTAAAGATAGTTTAACAAAAGCTCAGGAGAGAATAAAGACTGTTGATAGGAGAGATCTGGTACAAGGGACCAACCAGAAGACACCTAGAGAGAATGATTTCCAGTGGTCTTTTATTACTAATTTTAATTCACAGCATAGGGAAATAGAATTCATCATGAAAAAACACTGGATGGTACTCACGAAAGATCCAGTTTTAGGCCCGATATTACCCCCAAAACCTAGGTTTATTTATAGAAGGTCAAAGTCCATTAAGGACAAGTTAGTCCATAGTTCAATTGAGGTGTCTAAGTGAACTAGCATTAGAAGTACAGGGTTCTACCGATGTGGACTTTGCGCCATGTGCAAATGCACAAAAGGTGCAAGTAAAATTAAAGAATTTACGGTAGGGGGTAATACTTATCCTATTAAGAATTTTATCACATGTAACTCCAGTAACGTTATTTACGCTCTTGAGTGTGATTGCAGACTGTTGTATGTCGGAAAGACAAGTAGAAATTGAAAGATAAGATTATCAGAACATATCCGCAATGTTAAAAAGGGTCTGGATACCCATACGGTCTCGAAGCACTTTAAACTGACACATGCCTGTAAACCTTGTCACTTTAAATCCTTTTGGGGTATCCAAACTATTAATCCTACCCCCAAAAACAAAGAAATTGATATTTTACTATCTAAAACAGAAATGAAATGGATATATAAATTAAAAACCTTAGTCCCATTGGGACTGAATAGTGACTTTGAACTCAAATGGTTTTTATGATGAATTTATTAATCTCTTCTATTGTTGTTTAAGCGGTTTGTGGATTGTTTTTAAAAAGTCTTTTTACACTTTTCTTAAAAAGTTATATATTTAAGCTGTAAAGTTTTTTAGATTGAATCTGTAATGTTATAAGTCACTCCTGCTGTATTTGTCTTATATTTTGGGTGATTGACGGACCTCTGGGTGGAGCAATGTATTGGAAACGAGCTGTGTATGAAAACGGGTTGGAATGGAACGCGTATTGCATGAGCCGGGTTCCGCATACGTCACTTCCGGTGACGCGACTTCCGCCCGGTGAAACGCATACGTCACTTGCTGTAACACGGATCTGTTCTGAGGGAGGATTCTCCGAACAGCTGTTATCAGTGATCAAAATTGAGACACCATTTAAAGCAGGCTAAAGCGTTTGTCCCCTACGCTTCTGAAGAAGGATATGTTATCCGAAAGCGCTTAAGCTGGGGACTCTTGTGTGCTGGACTGACTGGAACCTTGGAGAACGGACCTGACAGCGTGGGGACACCTCGAGTGAACCGGGACTTGCGGTGACTATAATCCATGCTGCTGGCGGCTGTTTTCCTCTTGCCCTGATGTCCATGCAATTTCTTCCTTGTTTTATGCTATTTTCAAGTCTGTGTTTTGTGAGTGGTTTTTATTAAATATCCTTTTAAATATACACAGACAGGATTGCACTATTTTTTATTTTCTCTTTTCTATGTGCCAATTGGATTTTATGCTTTCTGCATATTTATGAAGTTGATTCATCACGCTTATGGATTTCTACATGCGAATTTAACAATTCCATCATGTGAGTGAGACCAAGAAGTAATAAAGATCCATCAATCAATTTATTTGGAATACACTATGTTTTTGTGTTTCTTTTATTATACCTTTAGAATTCATATTTGTGGAAGGTGAACTTCAATTCACCCATTTTTTCTCCAGAACTGAGAATGAAGCTGAGGTTCGCTGGTAGAACTGAGAGTGAAGCTGAGGTTCGCTGGTAGAACTGAGAATGAAGCTGGGGTTCGCAGGTAGAACTGAGAATGAAGCTGGGGTTCGCAGGTAGAACTGAGAATGAAGCTGGGGTTCGCAGGTAGAACTGAGAATGAAGCTGGGGTTCGCAGGTAGAACTGAAAATGAACCTGGGGTTCGCAGATAACACTGAGAATGAAGGACTGCTGGAGAGTGGCTGCTGGGAAGCTGGAGTAATACACTCTGCTTAGCACTGGGTGCGGGAACAAGGAAGGCAGGTTGCACCACAGAGCAATTAACACAGGAGATGGAACTGCACCGCAGAGGGAACCACCAGGGAGTCAAGCTATAGTGCAGGGGAGGTCCACAGGAGAGTCACAGTGAACTGCACGCTGGAGTTGCTGGGAAGACAATGGAAGCACTGACAATCCTCTGGGTGCAGAGACAGGATATTTATACCTGCTGGATAGCAGGGATTGGCTGACAATTATGCCTTGGCTCCAGCAGCACTGTGGATAGGTGAAATAGTGTCATGTGATTAAAGTCCAAGATGGCTGCGCCCATGGACGGTGATTGAAGGGGAAGAAGCACTCTGGACCATGTGTAAAACAACAATGGCGGCGGAGGCCGCAACAGCAGAACTCCACGAGCCCGGACGCGCCCAGCGGCCACAGGGACGGAAGCGGCGGCCAGTGCACACAGAGGACGCACATCCAGCAGAGGACCACAGGCGCGGCAGCAACGGCCACGACGGGGCAGAGAGCGCCGCACCTCCATGAGTACATACACTGAGGAGGGCGCTGAAGCTAGCGCTGCAGACAATAGCCATTACCATAGCTAAAGTCCGGCCCTGACTCGCTGAGCCAACCTCAGGAGGCACCTAACAGGTAGAAAACGGTGTCTAGGTACCCGGATCGTGACACACTTTTTTCTTCCCAAAAGCCTTTTTTCAACCTGTACAACAAATGGCTAACTAATCCAGCACAACATTATTCCTACCAACCCTATGTACATACTAATAAATTACACCCACCACAATGGTAATGCACATTTAATCTTATCCTAAATGATTTAGTTCATCACACACATCTATTATAGATCTATAATGTTCACACCCATCACTCTTTCTAATTAATCTACACCCATTTCACTTCACACTTTCATTGTCAATCCATACTTCACTTTTATTGCTATAACTAGCACTTAATGTTCACTAACATCTTTCCCTTTCTTGTTTACCCCCCTACATCACTTATCCTCCCTTGTCATATCTTTTATCAATTAATAAATATATCGCTTTTGCACATTCACATATTATTTACTATGAGTTTCACATCATAATTCTTAAGTAGTTTTTTACTTAATATATTACATAATCAGTTTAACAAAAATGAATTTGATTTTTATAAAACAAAATATGATAAACTTAGTCCATGTACAGCCCAGTGCAATATTGCACTGGGACTGTAAAAACTAAACATCTTTTAGATAGAACTTCCCGCTGCCTAGCAACCGGATGCGTCCCCCTCCGAGATGTGGCACCGGGAACACACACGATTGTGACATGCCCCGAATACTCAGTGACTGGACGAATCCCCTAAAAGTGGACCCGGAGACAGCGCAACATTTTGTGTGCAGTCCGATGTATCATAGAGACTGCACTACGGCTGGGCATTACTCGGACAGGGCTGCAGTTGCATGACAACCGGACGCGCAGGGAATACATGTGACGTGTCCCAGTTTCCTAGCAACTAGACGCACCCCTCTACACGTGATTGTGACGTGTCCCGGCTACCTAGCAACTAGACACGCCCCTCAAGGCGAACTCGGAGAGTGGCGCGGTGAGACGCGCTGGGTTGCTTAGCAACCAGACGCGTCCCCCGGCATATCTATGTAGTCAGACAGCCGGAACAGGATGTGCACTCTGTTGTGCACATTGGGTATTCATCAGAGGTAATTATCCTCACCCCTCCCACTGATATTAACCACCTATAAATACAGGATTTCTCCTCAGAGTCACCACACAGTGAACAAACCACACAGTGGTGAAACGGCCCGTCTGTGAGTGGAGCCAGACAGTGCACTCCTGTGGTATTGTATAGCCCATTGTGGCTTTTATTTTTGCAATTTTCTAAGTATGTATACCTAGTGCCGTTTCTAGCGGCGGGCGAGCCGTGCAACCGCACGGGGCGCCCGCCGCGGCACTTTGTGACTCCTTATCTCCTCTCCTCCCTCTTCCCGAGCGCTCCTGCTCGGGGGGCGGAGTTTCGCGGAATGACGCGTTTGCGTCGTGACGTCACGACGCAAACGCGTCATTCTGCGAAGCCCCGCCCCCCGAGCAGGAGCGCTCGGGGAGAGGGAGGAGAGGAGATAAGCATGGAAGGAGGAGGCGGCCGGCGCGAGGGACGTGAGTCGGCGGGACCCGAAGAGCGGGAAGATGTAAGTATTATCTCTCTCTCTCTCCCCCTTCCTTCCCCCCCACTTGACACCTGCCTGCCGCACTGTGTAAAATGGGGATACCTGCCTGCCGCACTGTGTAAAATGGGGATACCTGCCTGCCGCACTGTGTAAAATGGGGATACCTGCCTGCCGCACTGTGTAAAATGGGGACACCTGCCTGCCGCACTGTGTAAAATGGGGACACCTGCCTGCCGCACTGTGTAAAATGGGGGCACCTGCCTGCCTACTGTGTAAAATGGGGATATCTGCCTGCCGTACTGTGTAAAATGGGGATACCTGCCTGCCGCACTGTGTAAAATGGGGGCACGTGCCTGCCGCGCTGTGTAAAATGGGGGCACGTGCCTGCCGCGCTGTGTAAAATAAGAATTTACTCACCGGTAATTCTATTTCTCGTAGTCCGTAGTGGATGCTGGGAACTCCGTAAGGACCATGGGGAATAGCGGGCTCCGAAGGAGGCTGGGCACTCTAGAAAGATCTTAGACTACCTGGTGTGCACTGGCTCCTCCCACTATGACCCTCCTCCAAGCCTCAGTTAGGTACTGTGCCCGGACGAGCGTACACAATAAGGAAGGATTTTGAATCCCGGGTAAGACTCATACCAGCCACACCAATCACACCGTACAACTCGTGATATGAAACACAGTTAACAGTATGAAACAATAGAGCCTCTCAACAGATGGCTCAACAATAACCCGATTTAGTTAACCATAACTATGTACAAGTATTGCAGATAAACCGCACTTGGGATGGGCGCCCAGCATCCACTACGGACTACGAGAAATAGAATTACCGGTGAGTAAATTCTTATTTTCTCTAACGTCCTAGTGGATGCTGGGAACTCCGTAAGGACCATGGGGATTATACCAAAGCTCCCAAACGGGCGGGAGAGTGCGGATGACTCTGCAGCACTGAATGAGAGAACTCCAGGTCCTCCTCAGCCAGGGTATCAAATTTGTAGAATTTTTGCAAACGTGTTTGCCCCTGACCAAGTAGCTGCTCGGCAAAGTTGTAAAGCCGAGACCTCTCGGGCAGCCGCCCAAGATGAGCCCACCTTCCTTGTGGAATGGGCATTGACAGATTTTGGCTGTGGCAGGCCTGCCACAGTATGTGCAAGCTGAATTGTACTACAAATCCAACGAGCAATAGTCTGCTTAGAAGCAGGAGCACCCAGCTTGTTAGGTGCATATAGGATAAACAGCGAGTCAGATTTTCTGACTCTAGCCGTTCTGGAAACATATATTTTCAGTGCCCTGACAACGTCTAGCAACTTGGAGTCCTCCAAGTCCCTAGTAGCCTAGGCACCACAATAGGCTGGTTCAGGTGAAACGCTGACACCACCTTTGGGAGAAACTGGGGACGAGTCCTCAATTCTGCCCTATCCATATGGAAAATCAAATAAGGGCTTTTACAAGACAAAGCCGCCAACTTTGATACTCGCCTGGCAGAAGCCAAGGCCAATAACATAACCACCTTCCACGTGAGATATTTCAGATCCACGGTTTTTAGTGGTTCAAACCAATGTGATTTTAAGAAACTCAACACCACGTTGAGATCCCAAGGTGCCACAGGAGGCACAAACGGGGGCTGACTCTGCAGCACTCCTTTTATAAATGTCTGAACTTCAGGTACTGAAGCTAGTTCTTTTTGAAAGAAAATCGACAGAGCCGAGATCTGTACCTTAATGGAACCCAATTTAAGGCCCATAGTCACTCCTGCTTGCAGGAAATGCAGAAATCGACCTAGTTGAAATTCCTCTGTTGGGGCCCTTTCGGCCTCACACCATGCAACATATTTTCGCCATATGCGGTGATAATGAGTTGCTGTAACCTCTTTCCTGGCTTTAGTAAGCGTAGGAATGACTTCCTCCGGAATGCCCTTTTCCTTCAGGATCCGGCGTTCAACCGCCATGCCGACAAACGCAGCCGCGGTAAGTCTTGGAACAGACAGGGCCCCTGCTGCCGCAGGTCCTGTCTGAGTGGCAGAGGCCATGGGTCCTCTGATATAAATTCTTGAAGTTCTGGGTACCAAGCTCTTCTTGGCCATCCACGAGTATCGTTCTTACTCCTCGCCTTCTTATTATTCTCAGTACCTTTGGTATGAGAGGCAGAGGGGAGAACACATAAACCGACTGGTACACCCACGGTGTTACCAGAGCGTCCATAGCTATCGCCTGAGGGTCCCTTGACCCGGTGCAATATCTTTTATAGCTTTTTGTTGAGGCGGGACGCCATCATGTCCACCTGTGGCCTTTCCCAATGGTGTACAATCCTATTGGAAGACTTCTGGAGGAAGTCCCCATTCTCCCGGGTGGAGGTCGTTTCTGTTGAGAAGATCTGCTTCCCAGTTGTCCACTCCGGGAATGAACACTGCTGACAGTGTTAACACATGATTTTCCGCCTATCGGAGAATCCTTGTGGCTTCTGCCATCGCCATCCTGCTTCTTGTGCCGCCCTGTTGGTTTACATGGGCGACTGCCGTGATGTTGTCTGATTGGATCAATACCGGCTGGTTTTGAAGCAGAGGCCTTGCCGGCCTCAGGGCATTGTAAATGGCCCTCAGGTCCAGAATATTTATGTGTAGGGAAATAACCTGACTTGACCAAAGTCCCTGGAAATTTCTTCCCTGTGTGACTGCCTCCCAGCCTCAAAGGCTGGAATCCATGGTCACTAGGACCTAGTCCTGTATGCCGAACCTGCGGCCCTCTTGAAGATGGGCACTCTGCAGCCACCACAGTAGAGATACCCTGGTCCTTGGAGACAGGGTTATCAGCCTATGCATCGGAAGATGCGATCCGGACCACTTGTCCAACAGGTCCCTCTGAAAAGTTCTTGTATGGAACCTGGCTAATGGGATTGCTTCGTAGGAAGCTACCATTTTTCCCAGGACTCGCGTGCAATGATGCACCGCTACCTATTTTGGCTTCAGGAGGTCTCTGACTAGAGATGACAACTCCTTGGCTTTCTCCTCCGGGAGAAACACTATTTCTGGTTTATGTCCAGAACCATCCCCAGGAACAGTAGACGTGTCATAGGAACCAGCTGTGACTTTGGACTGTTTAGAATCCAACCATGCTGTTGTAGCACTTTCCAAAATAGTGCTACCCCGACTACCAACTGCTCCTTGGACTTCGCCCTTATAACGAGATTGTCCAAGTACGGGATAATTACAACTCCCTTTTTTTGAAGGAGTATCAACATTTCGGCCATTACCTTGATAAAACACCCTCGGTGCCATGTACAGTCCAAACGGCAGTGTCTGGACTTGGTAATGGTAATCCTGTACCACAAATCTGAGGTACTCCTGGCGAGGATGGTAAATGGGGACATGCAGGTAAGCATCCTTGATGTCCCAGGATACCATGTAATCCCCCTCGTCCAGGCTTGGAATAACCGCCCTGAGCGATTCCATCTTGAACTTGAATTTTTGTGTTCAAGGATTTTAAATATAAAATGGGTCACACCGAACCATGCGGTTTCGGTACCCCAACCCGTGTGGAATAGTAACCCCGTCCTTGTTGAAGTAGGGGCACCTTGAGTATTACCTGCTGGGAATACCGCTTATTAATTGCCTCTAGCACAGCCTCCCTGCCTGAGGGAGTTGTCAGCAAGGCATATTTTAGGAAACGGCTGGGGGGAGACATCTCGAATTCCAGCTTGTACCCCTGAAATACTACTTGAAAGAAACAGGGATCCACCTGTGAGCGAGCCCACTAATTGCTGAAATTTTTGAGACGGCCCCCCACCGTACCTGGCTACACCTGTGGAGCACCCGCGTCATGGTGTGGCCTCACAGGAGGCGGGGGAAGAATCTTGATTCTGGGAACAGGCTGACTGGTGCAGCTTTTTTCCCTCTACCCTTGTCTCTGTACAGAAAGGAAGCGCCATTTGACCCGCTTGCTTTTCTGAAGCCGAAAGGACTGTACCTTTGTCTGTGAGGAAACCTGAGGTAAAATTATTTCTTCCCAGCAGTTGCTGTGGATACGAGGTCCCAGAGACCATCCCCAAATAATTCCTCACCCTTATAAGGCTCTCTATGCGCTTTTTAAGTCAGCATCACCTGTCCAGTGACAGGTCTCTAATACCCTCCTGACAGAATGGACATCACATTTATTTTGGATGCCAGCCGGCAAAATATCCCTCTGTGCATCCCCCATATATAAGACGACGTCTTTAATATGTTTTTATGTTTGCCAACTAGTATCCCTGTTTGACAGGGTCACCTGACCACGCTGCAGCAGCATCTGCAGGTCTCAGTCTAGTACCTGAGTGTGTAAATACAGACTTCAGGATAGCCTCCTGTTTTTTATCAACAGGTACCTATTAAAGTGGCCGTATCCTAAGACGGCAGTGCCACCTTTTTTGACAAACGTGTGAGCGCCTTATCCACCCTAGGGGATATCTCCCAGCGTAACTTATCCACCTGGCGGGAAAGGGTACGCCATCAGTAACTTTTTATAAATTACCAGTTTCTTAACGGGGGAACCCACGCTTTCACACACTTCATTTATTCATCTGATGGGGGAACAAAACACTGCCTGTTTTTTCTCCCCAAACCTAAAACCCATTTTTAGAGGTGCTTGGGTTAAAGTCAGAAATGTATAACACATTTTTTATTGCCGGGATCACGTCACGGATGTTCCTAGTGGATTGTGTATATGTCTCCACCTTGTCGACACTGGAGTCAGACTCCGTGTCGACATCTGTGTCTGCCATCTGAGAGAGCGGGCGTTTTTGAGCCCCTGATGGCCTTTGAGACGCCTGGGCAGGCGCGGGCTGCGAAGCCGGCTGTCCCACAGCTGTTACGTCATCCACCCTTTTATGTAAGGAGTTGACACTGTCGGTTAATACCTTTCACCTATCCATCCACTCTGGTGTCGGCCCCACAGGGGGCGACATCACATATATCGGCCTCTGTTCTGTCACCATATAAGCCTCCTCATTCAACATGTCGACACGGACGTACCGACACACCGCAGACACACAGGGAATGCTCTAAACGAGGACAGGACCCACAAAAGCCCTTTGGGGGGACAGAGTAAGAGTATGCCAGCACACACCAGAGCGCTATATATATACAGGGACTAACTGAGTTATGTCCCTAATAGCTTTTATATAATATACTGTATACAGTGCCAATTTTAATGCCCCCCCTCTCTTTTCCCTCTTACTGTACTGTAGAATTGCAGGGAAGAGCCAGGGAACTTCCCTCCAGCCGAGCTGTGAGGGAAAAATGGCGCCAGTGTGCTGAGGAGATAGGCTCCGCCCCTTTTTCGCGGCCTATTCTCCCGTTTTTTATGGAATTCTGGCAGGGGTATTTACCTCATATATAGCCCCTGGGGCCATATATTGAGGTATTTTAGCCAGCCAAGGTGTTTTTATTGCTGCCTCAGGGCGCCCCCCCCAGCGCCCTGCACCCTCAGTGACCGGAGTGTGAAGTGTGTGAGAGGAGCAATGGCGCACAGCTGCAGTGCTGTGCGCTACCTTGGTGAAGACAGAGTCTTCATGCCGCCGATTTTCCGGACCACCTTCTTGCTTCTGGCTCTGTAAGGGGGACGGCGGCGCGGCTCCGGGACCGAACATCAAGGCTGGGCCTGCGGTCGATCCCTCTGGAGCTAATGGTGTCCAGTAGCCTAAGAAGCCCAATCCGGCTGCAAGCAGGCGAGTTCGCTTCTTCTCCCCTTAGTCCCTCGCTGCAGTGAGCCTGTTGCCAGCAGGTCTCACTGAAAATAACAAATTCTAAGACTATAACTTTCTAAGAGCTCAGGAGAGCCCCTAGTGTGCATCCAACCTCGGCCGGGCACGAAATCTAACTGAGGCTTGGAGGAGGGTCATAGTGGGAGGAGCCAGTGCACACCAGGTAGTCTAAGATCTTTCTAGAGTGCCCAGCCTCCTTCGGAGCCCGCTATTCCCCATGGTCCTTACGGAGTTCCCAGCATCCACTAGGACGTTAGAGAAAATGGGGATACCTGCCTGCCGCACTGTGTAAAATGGGGGCACCTGCCTGCCGCACTGTGTAAAATGGGGGCACCTGCCTGTGTACTGTGTAAAATGGGGATACCTGCCTGCCGCACTGTGTAAAATGGGGACACCTGCCTGCGTACTGTGTAAAATGGGGATATCTGCCTACAATACTGTGTAAAATGGGGATACCTGATTGCCGCACTGTGTAAAATGGGGATACCTGCCTGCCGCACTGTGTAAAATGGGGATACCTGCCTGCCGCACTGTGTAAAATGGGGACTCCGCACTGTGTAAAATGGGGACACCTGCCTGCCGCACTGTGTAAAATGGGGGCACCTGCCTGCCTACTGTGTAAAATGGGGATATCTGCCTGCCGTACTGTGTAAAATGGGGATACCTGCCTGCCGCACTGTGTAAAATGGGGGCACGTGCCTGCCACGCTGTGTAAAATGGGGGCACGTGCCTGCCGCGCTGTGTAAAATGGGGATACCTGCCTGCCGCACTGTGTAAAATGGGGGCACCTGCCTGCGTACTGTGTAAAATGGGGATACCTGCCTGCCGCACTGTGTAAAATGGGGACACCTGCCTGCGTACTGTGTAAAATGGGGATATCTGCCTACAATACTGTGTAAAATGGGGATACCTGATTGCCGCACTGTGTAAAATGGGGACACCTGCCTGCCGCACTTTGTAAAATGGGGACACCTGCCTGCCGCGCTGTGTAAAATGGGGACACCTGCCTGCCGCACTGTGTAATATGGGGACACTTGCCTGCTGTAATGTGTAAAAAGGGGACTTTTTTATTATTTTTTTCCCCCTGTGGTGGGTGTGATGATATCAGACGAGGTCACGCCCACTTTAATGAGACCACGCCCATTTTAATCAGGCCACACACCCTTGTCGGGAGCGCGCGCATGCTTTTTCTTTTTATGGCTATATGGGGGGGCACGCAATTTTTTTTATGCAATGGGGGGGGGGGGGGGCGCATTTTGAAAACTCGCACTGGGAGCCAAATTGTCTAGAAACGGCCCTGTGTATACCTTTCATTGGTAATTGAACATTGATTATTAGGGCTCATACCTGGTTTACCTTCAATATTTTGTCAATTGGTCATATGTATTTCTCCTAAAAACCGCTAGTTGTTTAACGACAACATAATTTCATTATACTTGGAGGGAATAAGCTACATACGCCTGTGTCTTTTGTAAAACATTAAGTTATCTACGGGCAATTTTGTCGTTGGATTATAATTTGAAGGATAAAAAAGTCACCTTGCCCGTGTGGTGCTAGATCTATTACGGTATATTTTGAGAGGATCAGCTACATATGCTTGTGTCTTTTGTAAAATATGAACTATTCAGGGGCAGCTTTGCTGTCAGAATACAATTTGAGAGAAGACATCACATTGCCTATTCTCCTCAATATTCCCTTTTCTCTATATTATACCATTTAATATTGTGTATATATATACACAATATGGGTATATTGTTTTCCATTTCAAAATTTGTGGATAGGGGATATTAGCTCTAACCACTTGGTTTCATTTATTACATGCTGTAATCTCATACAATTAAACAATTACAGTGTGCATTATGAGCATTGTACTTATATTTTTGTCCTTTTAAAAATAAGAATTTACTCACCGGTAATTCTATTTCTCGTAGTCCGTAGTGGATGCTGGGAACTCTGTAAGGACCATGGGGAATAGCGGCTCCGCAGGAGTCTGGGCACAACTAAAGAAAGCTTTAGGACTACCTGGTGTGCACTGGCTCCTCCCACTATGACCCTCCTCCAGACCTCAGTTAGGATACTGTGCCCGGAAGAGCTGACACAATAAGGAAGGATTTTGAATCCCGGGTAAGACTCATACCAGCCACACCAATCACACCGTATAACTCGTGATGCTATACCCAGTTAACAGTATGAATAACAACTGAGCCTCACCAACAGATGGCTCATAACAATAACCCTTTAGTTAAGCAATAACTATATACAAGTTTTGCAGACAATCCGCACTTGGGATGGGCGCCCAGCATCCACTACGGACTACGAGAAATAGAATTACCGGTGAGTAAATTCTTATTTTCTCTGACGTCCTAAGTGGATGCTGGGAACTCCGTAAGGACCATGGGGATTATACCAAAGCTCCCAAACGGGCGGGAGAGTGCGGATGACTCTGCAGCACCGAATGAGCAAACTCAAGGTCCTCCTTAGCCAGGGTATCAAACTTGTAGAATCTTGCAAAAGTGTTTGAACCCGACCAAGTAGCAGCTCGGCAAAGTTGTAAAGCCGAGACCCCTCGGGCAGCCGCCCAAGAAGAGCCCACTTTCCTCGTGGAATGGGCCTTTACAGATTTAGGATACGGCAGTCCAGCCGCAGAATGTGCAAGTTGAATCGTGCTACAGATCCAGCGAGCAATAGTCTGCTTAGAAGCAGGAGCACCCAGCTTGTTGGGTGCATACAGGATAAATAGCAAGTCAGTTTTTCTGACTCCAGCCGTCCTGGAAACATATATTTTCAGGGCCCTGACTACATCCAGCAACTTGGAGTCCTCCAAGTCCCGAGTAGCCGCAGGCACCACAATAGGTTGGTTCACATGAAAAGCTGATACCACCTTAGGAAGGAATTGGGAACGCGTCCTCAATTCCGCCCTATCCACATGAAAAATCAGATAAGGGCTTTTGCATGACAAAGCCGCCATTTCTGATACACGCCTGGCCGACGCCAAGGCCAACAGCATGACCACTTTCCACGTGAGGTATTTTAGCTCCACGGTTTTAAGTGGCTCAAACCAATGCGACTTCAGGAAATCCAACACCACGTTGAGATCCCACGGTGCCACTGGAGGCACAAACGGGGGCTGAATATGCAGCACTCCCTTAACAAAAGTCTGAACTTCAGGCAGTGAAGCCAGTTCTTTTTGGAAGAAAATGGACAGAGCCGAAATCTGGACCTTAATGGAACCCAATTTTAGGCCCATAGACACTCCTGACTGTAGTAAGTGCAGAAAACGACCCAGTTGAAATTCCTCCGTTGGGGCCTTTCTGGCCTCACACCAAGCAACATATTTTCGCCAAATACGGTGATAATGTGTTACGGTCACATCTTTCCTCGCCTTAATCAGCGTAGGAATGACTTCCTCCGGAATGCCTTTTTCCTTTAGGATCCGGTGTTCAACCGCCATGCCGTCAAACGCAGCCGCGGTAAGTCTTGGAACAGACAGGGTCCCTGCTGCAGCAGGTCCTGTCTGAGCGGCAGAGGCCATGGGTCCTCTGAGATCATTTCTTGAAGTTCTGGGTACCAAGATCTTCTTGGCCAATCCGGAACCACGAGTATAGTTCGTACTCCTCTCTTTCTTATTATTCTCAGTACCTTGGGTATGAGAGGCAGAGGAGGGAACACATACACCGACTGGTACACCCACGGTGTTACCAGAGCGTCCACAGCTTTCGCCTGAGGGTCCCTTGACCTGGCGCAATATCTTTTTAGCTTTTTGTTGAGGCGGGACGCCATCATGTCCACCTGTGGCCTTTCCCACTGGTGTACAATCATTTGGAAGACTTCTGGATGAAGTCCCCACTCTCCCGGGTGGAGGTCGTGCCTGCTGAGGAAGTCTGCTTCCCAGTTGTCCACTCCCGGAATGAACACTGCTGACAGTGCTAACACGTGATTCTCCGCCCAACGGAGAATCCTTGTGGCTTCTGCCATCGCCATCCTGCTTCTTGTGCCGCCCTGTCGGTTTACATGGGCGACCGCCGTGATGTTGTCTGACTGAATCAGTACCGGCTGGTGTTGAAGCAGGGGCCTTGCCTGACTTAGGGCATTGTAAATGGCCCTTAGTTCCAGAATATTTATGTGTAGGGCAGTCTCCTGACTTGACCATAGCCCTTGGAAATTTCTTCCCTGAGTGACTGCCCCCCAGCCTCGAAGGCTGGCATCCGTGGTCACTAGGACCCAGTCCTGTATGCCGAATCTGCGGCCCTCTAGAAGATGAGCACTCTGCAGCCACCACAGTAGAGACACCCTGGCCCTTGGGGACAAGGTTATCAGCCGATACATCTGAAGACGCGATCCGGACCACTTGTCCAGCAGATCCCACTGAAAGATCCTTGCATGGAACCTGCCGAATGGAATTGCTTCGTAAGAAGCTACCATCTTTCCCAGGACGCGCATGCAGTGATGCACCGACACCTGTTTTGGTTTTAGGAGGTCTCTTACAAGAGATGACAACTCCCTGGCCTTCTCCTCCGGGAGAAACACTTTTTTCTGTTCTGTGTCCAGAACCATCCCCAGGAACAGTAGACGCGTTGTAGGAACCAGCTGCGACTTCGGGATATTCAGGATCCAGCCGTGCTGTTGTAGCACTGTCTGAGCTAGTGCTACTCCGATCAACAACTGTTCCCTGGACCTCGCCTTTATAAGGAGATCGTCCAAGTACGGGATAATTATGACTCCCTTTTTTCGAAGGAGTATCATCATTTCTGCCATTACCTTGGTAAATACCCTCGGAGCCGTGGATAGACCAAACGGCAACGTCTGGAATTGGTAATGACAGTCCTGTACCACAAATCTGAGGTACTCCTGGTGAGGAGGGTAAATGGGGACATGCAGGTAAGCATCCTTGATGTCCAGTGATACCATGTAATCCCCCTCGTCCAGGCTCGCAATAACCGCTCTGAGCGATTCCATTTTGAACTTGAACCTTCTTATGTAAGTGTTCAGTGATTTTAGATTTAAAATGGGTCTCACCGAACCGTCCGGTTTCGGTACCACAAACAACGTGGAATAATAACCCCTTCCCTGTTGCAGGAGGGGTACCTTGATTATCACCTGCTGAGAGTACAGCTTGTGAATTGCCTCCAGCACTGCCTCCCTGTCTAGGGGAGTTGTTGGCAAAGCTGATTTGAGGAAACGGCGAGGGGGAGACGTCTCGAATTCCAGCTTGTAACCCTGAGATACCACTTGTAGAATCCAGGGATCTACCTGTGAGCGAGCCCACTGGTCGCTGAAGTTCCGGAGACGGGCCCCCACCGCACCTGGCTCCGCCTGTGGAGCCCCAGCGTCATGCGGTGGACTTAGAGGAAACGGGAGAGGGCTTTTGCTCCTGGGAACTGGCTGTATGGTGCAGCTTTTTCCCCCTGCCTCTGCCTCTGGGCAGAAAGGACGCACCTCTGACCCGCTTGCCTTTCTGTGGCCGAAAGGACTGTACCTGATAATACGGTGCTTTCTTTGGCTGTGAGGGAACATGGGGTAAAAATGTCGACTTTCCAGCAGTTGCTGTGGAGACAAGGTCCGAGAGACCCTCCCCAAACAATTCCTCACCTTTGTAAGGCAAAACCTCCATGTGCCTTTTAGAATCACCTGTCCATTGCCGGGTCCACAATACCCTCCTGGCAGATATGGACATTGCATTTACTCTAGATGCCAGCCGGCAAATATCCCTCTGGGCATCTCTCATATATAAGAGTGCATCCTTAATATGCTCTATGTTTAGCAATATAGTGTCCCTGTCCAGGGTATCAATGTTATCAGACAGGGAATCTGACCACGCGGCTGCAGCACTGCACATCCATGCTGAAGCAATAGCCGGTCGCAGTATAAAACCTGAGTGTGTATACACAGACTTCAGGATAGCCTCCTGCTTTCTATCTGCAGGCTCCTTTAGGGCGGCCGTATCCGGAGACGGTAGTGCCACCTTTTTTGACAAGCGTGTGAGCGCTTTATCCACCCTAGGGGATGTCTCCCAACGTGACCTATCCTCTGGCGGGAAAGGGTACGCCATTAGTAATCTTTTAGAAATCACCAGTTTCTTATCGGGGGAAGCCCACGCTTCATCACACACTTCATTCAACTCATCAGATGGGGGAAAAACCACTGGTTGCTTTTTCTCCCCAAACATAATACCCTTTTTTGTGGTACCTGGGTAAAGATCAGAAATGTGCAACACATCTTTCATTGCCGTAATCATGTAACGGATGGCCCTATTGGAATGTACCGTGGTCTCACCATCGTCGACACTGGAGTCAGTATCCGTGTCGACGTCTGTATCTGCCATCTGCGGTAGCGGGCGTTTTAGGGCCCCCGATGGCTTTTGAGACGCCTGGGCAGGCACGGGCTGAGAAGCCGGCTGTCCCACATCTGTCATGTCGTCAAACCTTTTGTGTAAGGAGTTGACACTGTCACGTACTTCCTTCCACATATCCATCCACTCAGGTGTCGACCCCGCAGGGGGTGACATCACATTTATAGGCACCTGCTCCGCCTTCACATAAGCCTCCTCATCAAACATGTCGACACAGCCGTACCGACACACCGCACACACACAGGGAATGCTCTGACTGAGGACAGGACCCCACAAAGCCCTTTGGGGAGACAGAGAGAGAGTATGCCAGCACACACCAGAGCGCTATATAATGCCGGGATTTACACTACTCACAGTGATTTCCCTTATAGCTGCTTATTACACAGAATTGCGCCTAAATTTAGTGCCCCCCCTCTCTTTTTTACCCTTATGTAGTCTGAAACTGCAGGGGAGAGACTGGGAGCGATCCTTCCAGCGGAGCTGTGAGAGGAAATGGCGCCAGTGTGCTGAGGGAGATAGCCCCGCCCCTTTTTCGGCGGACTTCTCCCGCTTTTATTAAATTAATGTGGCAGGGGTATTTTACACATATATAGCCTAGTAAGCTATATTATGTGTGTTTGCCACCTGTAATGTACTCAAATTGCTGCCCAGGGCGCCCCCCCCCCCCCCCCCAGCGCCCTGCACCCATAGTGACCGGAGTGTGTGGTGTGCACAGGGAGCAATGGCGCACAGCTGCAGTGCTGTGCGCTACCTTAATGAAGACCGGAGTCTTCAGCCGCCGATTTTGAGGAAGATCATCTTGCTTCTGGCTCTGCAAGGGGGACGGCGGCGCGGCTCCGGACGATCATGGACGGGCCCAGTGTTCGATCCCTCTGGAGCTAATGGTGTCCAGTAGCCTAAGAAGCCCAAGCTAGCTGAAAGCAGGTAGGTTCGCTTCTCTCCCCTAAGTCCCTCGTAGCAGTGAGTCTGTTGCCAGCAGATCTCACTGAAAATAAAAAACCTAAAATATACTTTATTTTTCTAGGAGCTCAGGAGAGCCCCTAGTGTGCATCCAGCTCAGCCGGGCTCACAATTCTAACTGAGGTCTGGAGGAGGGTCATAGTGGGAGGAGCCAGTGCACACCAGGTAGTCCTAAAGCTTTCTTTAGTTGTGCCCAGTCTCCTGCGGAGCCGCTATTCCCCATGGTCCTTACGGAGTTCCCAGCATCCACTAGGACGTCAGAGAAATATCAATAGAATTCTAATTTCCATAAACTATTTTTCTGTACCCCATCTCTCTCATTCACTGTCCGCTATAATCATATATGGCAGTGGACAGCAGAAGTAGGGGTACTCTCTGCCTATCTCTATCTATTCGAGAACTCTCTCATCCCATGCCTGATATCAATTTCCCTGCAATGCATCAGTAACAGGGATTTGGGGCATAACAATAAGACAGCAGAAGTTCTCACTTTGGTAATTAAGCCACAACCACATACTCTCTCATTTGTTGGACTATTACTACTGCCACACCTCACTGGACACCCCTAAATCCGTCTGATCTTGGAAGCAAAGCAGTGATAGGCCTGATTAGTACAAGGTGGGTGACTACCTTGGAATATCAGGTGCAGTAGATTATATCTATCTATCTATATATATATCTATCTATCTATATATCTATATATATATATATATATATATATATATATAAAAACACCCTCAAACAGCAGAAGTGGTGGAGAAAGCATTGGCCCTACCTCTATTCTTCTTACTTTTTCCAGCACTATCCTATCTCCTATCGAGTATACGAAGAGAAAAATCTTACTCAGCATTACAAACCTAGATATTGATCAGCAATATGAAAAAATTATCTCTGCCCAAACTTTATATACCAAAAAGCTATCATATGTACTAAGAATGGAGGTATTTATCAATATTACTTAGAAATTATTTTTCCTCAGTATTATACATACCAAGAGAGCTATCACAAAGAAGTGTATCATTATAAGAAATTTTGTTTGAATAATTGATGAAATAAGCACTTCCATTTACTGAATGTTCTTTTGTTTATATTTTCACCCAGGTGTATTCGATTTCTTAATGGGAACATAACCTGTGCTCACACTGGGTAATCAAATCCCTATGTGAGCATTTCCCTGTTCCTTAATATTTTAAGATAAATCTTAATAAAAGTTAAGTTTTAACACAATTTATATTACACAATGAGTGCCCCAACACAGTGTCTCTCTTTTTCTTCAAAAAATGTACAACTGGGAACCAGTTAGATCACTGGACAAATGGAAATTATGGTTATAAATCTGACAATTTAACAGACTAAAAATTAACAACCTTGTGATCCGGTGGAGGAATTTTATTTGCCATGCATATGAATACTAGTGTTAACCCGTATATATCCGGTCCATAAGTTAGATCCATACAATTTATGATTTTTATGTTATAATGGGTTATGTTTATATATTCTTTGTATGTCTGCTTGTGAAATTGTTATGTTACCTACAGTATATGGTATAAAATCTTGTACTGACATACAAATATACTGTATATGGATGGAATAGTGTTTATGATAGAAGGTTGCTGATTGGATATCACATGACCATAGTCTCAGGGTATATATGGCAGACATGGTTTGTTCATCTATACACCCTACATCTCGATTGTTCTGGAGCTTGAGACTAGTTAACAGCTTTGCTGCATTCACATAGGAAAAGGACCAGCAGCCCTCTTTAAGGTCCACTGGGGGTTCCACTTCAAGTTTATACACAGATTAAGCAGTTATATGACAACTTTCAAAACTTCTATATCTGGGCAATCTCCACTTACTAAGCTATATCGAGTTCACAGAAGCCCCACTCCACTTATAATATCTGGGATAAAGACCCATAAGCGGGATATTGACAGTTCTGGACAAATACTTCTTTAACAAATCTGATTTTCTTGTTGGAGAGATAAAGCCATCCATTGGGCAAAACTACATTGAAGATTACTCTGTACTTACCTTTCTGATGCTCGTAGATACAGTACCTACCCCTGAAGAACTCCTCAGGAAAAACCACGTAGGATTTTAACAGCTAAAAGTCTGTTGTCCAATTTGGTGAGGATCATTCCATGAGCTCCCACCTGAACAAGGTGGAGGAAGGCCATTATAACACACTTGGTTGTGGCATACTGATTTTATTGATGTATGTAAAATCATTATTTTAAAAGATTAATTAAAAAAAATGTTTTAAAAAACAACAACATTTGGTATCTTTTACTGACTGGCCATTTGGCCCTTTCTTTGGGTGATTTTTCTGGTGAGAGGGTATCTCCTGCAGCAGTGGTTCCCAACCTCGGTCCTCAAGTACCCCCAACAGTTCATGTTTTCCAGGTCATCTAGCAGTTGAACAGGTATATTTATTACTCACTGACACATTTTAAAAGACCCACAGGTGGAGCTAATTATTTCACTTGCAATCCTGTGTGGAGACCTGGAAAACATGAACTGTTGGGGGTACTTGAGGACCGCGATTGGAAACCACTGTCCTACAGAATTACCTTCTGGACCATTATTGGACTATAATTGTCAGAATAAGACGAACTGTGCATATTTACTCTTCAAGAAGAATTGTTATATGGTTATTCAAGTGTGGATGATTGAGAATTGAACATAATACAACTTCACTATACTAAATATACTAGCACACTCTGGTATTGTTTTTTTGTGTATGTATTGTATTGGTCCCTACTAACAGAGGTTCCTCCAAGAGTTGCTGCTAATGAGCGCAAGCTAACGGTATTTTGTTTGTTGATCCAGGAAGCAGGATCCCAGCCGCCAGAATGTCGGCAACGGGGTGAACAATAGAAAGCCCTTTGAGGGCTCACTGCGCTCGCCACAGGTTATATTCTCCCTCTATGGGTGTTGTGGACACCTACAGAGGGAGAATAACCTGTCTTGCCGGTATTCCCGCGGCAGCATTTCACCCCGCCGGGTTCCCGACTGGCGGTATTGTAACCACTTCCCATCAAGGGAAAACAGCAACAATCCAAGACTTTGTATAGGTAATTTACAGACATGTCACAATGCATTGATTGCATATACAGGTTGAGTCTCCCTTATCCAAAATGCTTGGGACCAGAGGTATTTTGGATATGGGATTTTTCCGTATTTTGGAATAATTGCTTACCATAATGAGATATCATGGTGATGGGACCTAAATCTAAGCACAGAATGCATTTATGTTTCATATACACCTTATACACACAGCCTGAAGGTCATTTTAGCCAATATGCTTTATAACTTTGTGCATTAAACAAAGTTTGTGTACATTGAGCCATCAGAAAACAAAGGTTTCACTATCTCACTCAAAAAAGTCAGTATTTCGGAATATTCCGTATTTCGGAATATTTGGATATGGGATACTCAACCTGTATTGTGTTTTTTGCTCACCTTGAAAAAAAAAAGCCAGCTAGGCTCTGAAACGTTGGTGTATTGAGCATGCATGTTTGGGACATCTCTATAAATTACCCATACAAAGTCTGGAGTGCCACTGTTTTCCCTCAACAAAAATCCAGATTTCAAGAGGGCACTCAAGCGAATTGGATGCAATTGTCATGAGTGCCTGATCATACTTTAATACACAGCAAAAGAACAAAGTGAACCATTTTGCTGGACATGGAATGATGGTCAGCTTAAGAGTCTTGACAAAGGTCTTGTACTATAGGACTGAAATGATGACAACCTTCAATTTTGACCTGTGATTTCTGTGCACAAACACTTGTAGATATGTAATAAAAAAGTTTTTGGACTTTGATACAATGGTGAGTATCCCTCTTTTCATACAAAGCATCTTAAAAGAGCATTACAATATATGATGCATATGGAGGAAGCTTCCCATGAGTTGAAACTCTAAGGAGTGCTGGCATTCTTTTGGATAGAATGTATAATATATATATATATATATATATATATATATATATATATATATACACACACACACACACACACACACACACATATATATATATATATATATATATCACACACACACACACACACATATATACACACACACACATACACACATATATATATATACACAAACAACAGTGTGTGGTCCGGCTCTCCCTGTATGATAATTACTCGTCCGGTGCACTCACAGAATGCATGCAAATATTCTAAGTCCTGGTGCGGCACTCACAGACTAATCGATGATACTAAGTCAGGCTTGTATTGTAACGTTTCAGTGCCTATTTATTCATTTGACGGCACTTTCACCAGACAAAAAAAACTTATAAAAACTGTCTCACCATATAAGTGCTCCCCATGCAGACGCCAGGAGCCGGGACCTCCCTCCACCCTCCCTTATAGCAGCAACAGCCCCGGTGCCCTCCGATAGTACTCCCCGGCCAGGAGTCCAAATGTAGCAAAGCATAGTCGGCAGCACTCAGGTAATAAAGAAGACTGAGATAAGTACCAAAAACCTCCTTTTTCTGTCAGCCACTAGGGGACACTGGCACAACTTCAAGATTGTGGGGATATCCCAAAGTTTCCCCCCTGGGCGGGAGATCGCTGAGGAACTTGTAAAACAAGACGGCCAAACCGTGAAGATGAAGCCGCAAAAGTATCAAACTTGTAGAACTTGGTAAACGTATGAATACTGGACCATGTGGCTGCTTTACAGAGTTGAGACGTGGTAGCCCCCTACTAGCGGCCCAGGAAGACCCAACTGAGCGTGTAGAGTGGGCCGCAATGGATAATGGAGGTCGCCTAGATTGGTGTAGATAGGCTTGATGAATAGTCAACCGAATCCAGAGGGCCAAGGTCTGCTTAGTAGCAGGCCAGCCTCGCCGTGGAAGATCATAAAGCACGAAAAAAGCATCAATCTTTCGTAACGGTGCTGTCTGTTCCACGTAGATCTTCAGCGTTCTCACTACATCCAGAGAAAGAGGTGTCCCAGAGACCTCCTGTAAGGATGGTACCACAATCGGCTGATTGATCTGAAAAGCTGACACGACCTTAAGTAGAAAGGAAGCATGTGTTCTCAACTCAGCCCTATCAGGATGAAAAATCAAGTTGGGAGGCATACAAGACAAGGCACTTAATTCAGATACCCTCCAGCCAGAAACTATGGCTAATAGAAAATCAGTATTCTAAGGAAGATAGTTAATATCTGTGTCTTCCATGGGTTCAAAACAGGGTGACTGCAGATAATCCAGCACCAGATTCAAGTCCCAAGGAGCTGTAGGGGGAGCAAATGGGGGTTGTACCTGAAGGACCCCTTGTAGGCAAGTTTACACATCCGGTAGGAGCGCCAGGCGTCTCTGAAAGAAAATCGATGAGGCAGATACCTGAACTTTCAGGGATCCTAGACGAAGTCCGGAATCTAAACCTGCCTGAAGAAAGAGCAAGAACCGTGAGAGTCGAAAATAATCTGATTGAAACCCTTTTTGGTCACACCAAGAGATATAAGAACGCTGGATGTGACAGTAATGGGCTGCCGTAACAGGTTTTCATGCACGCAACATCGTGGGAATCGCACATTCCGGAATCTCTATGCGTTTTAGGATGTTTGCCTCAAGAGCCATCCCATTAAACGTAGTCGTGGTAAATCTGGATACACGAAGGGCCCTGTTCGGAGTAGATCCGTTCGCAGAGGTAGAGGCCAAGGATCGTCCGCTAGCAGAAGGTGCAGGTCTGAAAACCAAGTTCTCCGAGGCAAATCTGGTGCTACCAAGATTACTGTGATTGACTTCCGTTTGATTCTCTTGAGAATTCGAGACAATAGAGGAAACACGTATACTAGGTCATACGTCCGTGGCGGGCGAGGTGACGCAGGTGGCTCTGCCCCCGAATCTACAATGTCCCTTGCTGCTAGGTGATCCGGGGGAGTGGCTAAAGCACCGTGTTGCCAGGGCAACAAGCGTGGCAGGTGCGATGCAGCAGATAATTGGCAGTGTAATTCTGGCAGTATTATATACAAACACTAAGGCCAGCCAGAATATAAGTATTTACTTTAGTATAAACAACATTATGATGAATTCGATCTCCACATATTAAAACTAGAGAGATATTCCGGTCATGTGATTGGTTATCACATGATTCATAGGTTTACCACATGATGTCCTCCTCAACCTATTGAAACATCAGGAACTGTTTCCCAGACAATACTGTGACAAACAAAACTGGTGATTGGTTGAACGGTGTTCCTTTTATTAAGCAAAAATAAGATTTTACTTACCGGTAACTCTATTTCTCGTAGTCCGTAGAGGATGCTGGGGACTCCGTAAGGACCATGGGGATAGACGGGCTCCGCAGGAGACATGGGCACTTTAAGAAAGAATTTAGTTCCTGGTGTGCACTGGCTCCTCCCTCTATGCCCCTCCTCCAGACCTCAGTTAGAGAAACTGTGCCCAGAGGAGACTGACAGTACAAGGAAAGGATTTTGGTAATCCAGGGCAAGATTCATACCAGCCACACCAATCACACCGTATAACCTGTGATAACAACCCAGTTAACAGTATGACAAATAACATAGCATCAGTTCACGCCCAATGCAACAATAACGTAACCCTTATTGAAGCAATAACTATATACAAGTATTGCAGAAGAAGTCCGTACTTGGGACGGGCGCCCAGCATCCTCTACGGACTACGAGAAATAGATTTACCAGTAAGTAAAATCTTATTTTCTCTAACGTCCTAGAGGATGCTGGGGACTCCGTAAGGACCATGGGGATTATACCAAAGCTCCCAAACGGGCGGGAGAGTGCGGATGACTCTGCAGCACCGATTGAGCAATCAGGAGGTCCTCCACAGCCAGGGTATCAAACTTATAGAATTTTGCAAAGGTGTTTGAACCCGACCAAGTAGCAGCTCGACACAGCTGTAGTGCCGAGACCCCTCGGGCAGCCGCCCAAGAAGAGCCCACTTTTCTAGTGGAATGGACCATGACCGATTTCGGTAACAGCAATCCTGCCGTAGAATGCGCCTGCTGAATCGTGTTACAGATCCAGCGAGCAATAGTCTGCTTTGAAGCAGGGCCGCCAAGCTTGTTGGCTGCATACAGAACAAACAGTGCTTCTGTCCTCCGGACTCTAGCCGTCCTGGCTACATAAATTTTCAAAGCCCTGACCACATCAAGGGACTCGGAATCCTCTAAGTCCTGTGTAGCCACAGGCACCACAATAGGTTGGTTCATATGAAAGGATGAAACCACTTTTGGCAGGAACTGAGGACGTGTCCGCAATTCTGCTCTATCCATATGGAAAACCAGATAGGGGCTTTTATGTGACAAAGCCGCTAATTCCGACACTCGCCTAGCCGAAGCCAGGGCTAATAACATGACCACCTTCCATGTGAGATATTTCAACTCCACCGTTTTAAGTGGTTCAAACCAGTGTGACTTTAGGAAGCTTAACACCACATTAAGGTCCCAAGGCGCCACCGGAGGCACAAAGGGAGGCTGAATATGCAGTACTCCCTTTACAAAAGTCTGGGAGAGAAGCCAATTCTTTTTGAAAGAAAATGGATAGGGCCGAAATCTGGACCTTAATGGAGCCTAATTTAAAGCCCAAATCCACTCCAGTTTGTAGGAAGTGAAGGAAACGGCCCAGATGGAATTCTTCTGTAGGAGCATGCCTGGCCTCACACCAAGAAACATATTTTCGCCATATACGGTGATAATGTTTTGCTGTTACATCCTTCCTAGCCTTTATCAGCGTAGGGATAACCTCAACCGGAATGCCTTTTTCTGCTAGGATCCAACGTTCAACCGCCATGCCGTCAAACGCAGCCGCGGTAAGTCTTGGAACAGACAGGGTCCCTGTTGCAACAGGTCCTGTCTTAGAGGAAGAGGCCACGGATCTTCTGTGAGCATTTCCTGCAGATCTGGATACCAGGTCCGTCGTGGCCAATCTGGAACAACGAGGATTGTTCTCACTCCTTTTCTTCTTACTATTCTCAATACCTTGGGTATGAGAGGAAGAGGAGGAAATACATAGACGGACCGGAACACCCACGGTGTCACTAGGGCATCTACCGCTACTGCCTGAGGGTCTCTGGACCTGGCGCAATACCTCTGCAGCTTTTTGTTGAGGCGGGACACCATCATGTCTATCTGTGGCAGTTCCCACCGACTCACAATCTGTGCGAAGACTTCTGGATGAAGTCCCCACTCTCCCGGGTGAAGGTCGTGTCTGCTGAGGAAGTCTGCTTCCCACTTGTCTACTCACGGAATGAACACTGCTGACAGTGCGCTTACATGATTCTCCGCCCAGCGAAGAATCCTGGTGGCTTCCGCCATTGCCACTCTGCTCCTTGTGCCGCCTTAGCGGTTTACATGAGCCACTGCGGTCATGTTGTCTGACTGGATCAGAACTGGTTGGTCGGGAAGTAAGGTCTCCGCTTGACGTAGGGCGTTGTATATGGCCCTTAGTTCCAGGATGTTGATGTGCAGACAAGTCTCTTGACTTGACCAAAGACCCTGGAAATTTCTTCCCTGTGTGACTGCACCCAAACCTCGGAGGCTTGCGTCCGTGGCCACCAGGATCCAATCCTGAATGCCGAATCTGCGGCCCTCGAGAAGATGAGCACTCTGCAGCCACCACAGGAGTGACACCCTGGCCCTGGGGGACAGGGTGATCAACCGATGCATCTGTAGATGTGACCCGGACCACTTGTCCAGCAGATCCCATTGGAAAGTCCTCGCATGGAACCTGCCAAAGGGAATGGCCTCGTATGAGGCCACCATCTTTCCCAGGACTCAAGTGCAATGATGCACTGACACCTGTCTTGATTTCAAAAGATTCCTGACCAGAGTCATAAGTTCCTGGGCTTTTCTATCGGAAGATAAACCCTTTTCTGGGTCGTGTCCAGAATCATGCCCCGGAAAGGCAGACGAGTCGTAGGAACCAACTGCGACTTTGGAATATTGAGAATCCAGCCGTGTTGTTGTAACGCTTTCAGTGAAAGCGATACGCTGTTCAGCAACTGCTCTCTTGATCTCGCTTTTATGAGGAGATCGTCCAAGTACGGGATTATTGTGACACCCTGCTTGCGCAGGAGCACCATCATTCCTGCCATTACCTTGGTGAAGGATCCTCGGGGCCGTTGAGAGACCAAACGGCAACGTCTGAAATTGGTAATGACAGTCCTGTACCGCAAATCTTAGGTACGCCTGATGAGGTGGATAAATGGGGACATGAAGGTACGCATCCTTTATGTCTAGTGACACCATAAAATCCCCCCCTTCCAGGCTTGCGATGACCGCTCTTAGCGATTCCATCTTGAACTTGAACCTTTTCAAGTATAGGTTCAGAGATTTTAAATTCAATATGGGTCTGACCGAACCGTCCGGTTTCGGAACTACAAACATGGTCGAATAATAACCCCTTCCCTGTTGAAGGAGGGGAACCTCGACCACCACCTGCTGAAGATACAATTTTTGTATTGCCTTTAACACTATCTCCCTCTCTAGGGGGGAAGATGGTAGGGCCGATTTGAAATACCGGCGAGGAGGCACCTCTTCGAATTCCAGCTTGTAACCCTGAGACACAATTTCTATTGCCCAGGGATCCACCTGGGAGTGAACCCACATGTGGCTGAAATTCCGAAGACGCGCCCCCACTGGCCCCGACTCCGCCAGTGGAGCCCCAGCGTCATGCGGTGGATTTTGCAGAGGCCGTGCAGGACTTCTGTTCCTGGGAACTAGCTGTGTTGTGCAGCTTCTTTCCTCTGCCCCTACCTCTGGCAAGAAAGGACGCACCTCGGACTTTCTTGTTTCTTTGTGAACGAAAGGACTGCATTTGATAATGTGGTGCTCTCCTAGGCTGTGAGGGAACATAAGGCAAAAAATTTGACTTTCCAGTTGTAGCTGTGGAGACCAGGTCCTAGAGACCTTCTCCGAACAATTCCTCACCCCTGTAAGGTAAAACATGCCTTTTTGAGTCGGCATCACCTGTCCATTGCCGAGTCCACAGGACCCTTCTGGCAGAAATCGACATAGCGTTTATTCTAGAACCCAGTAGACTAATGTCTCTTTGAGTATCTCTCATATAAAGGACAGCGTCTTTAATATGCCCCAGGGTCAATAAAACAGTATCCTTATCTAGGGTATCAATCTCCTCTGATAAAGTATCTGTCCATGCCGCTACCGCACTACAGACCCAGGCCGACGCGATTGCTGGTCTGAGTAAGGTACCTGAATGTGTATAAATGGACTTCAGGGTACCCTCCTGTTTGCGATCAGCAGCATCCTTGAGGGTAGCCGTATCCTGGGACGGCAGGGCTACCTTTTTGGATAAGCGTGTCAAAGCTTTGTCCACCCTAGGGGAGGATTCCCATCGTAACCTGTCCGTTGGCGGGAAAGGATACGCCATAAGAATCCGTTTGGAAATCTGCAGTTTTTTATCTGGAGACTCCCAAGCTTTTTCACATAACTCATTCTTCGTGTGAGGGGGGAAAAGTTACCTCAGGTTTCTTTTCCTTATACACATACACCCTCGTGTCAGGGACAGGGGTTTCCTCTGTTATGTGAAAAACATCCTTTATCGCTATAATCATATATCGAAGGGATTTAGCCAATTTTGGCTGTAACTTTGCATCATCGTAATCGACACTGGAGTCAGAATCCATGTCGGTATCTGTGTCAACAATTTGGGATAGTGGGCGCTTATGAGACCCTGACGGTCCCTGCGACATAGGATCAGGCACGGGTTGAGACCCTGAGTGCCCCAATGCATCAGCCTTGTCTAATCTTTTATGCACGGAATTAACATTATCATTTAAAACTTTCCACATATCCATCCAATCAGGTGTCGGCGCCGTCGGCAGAGACACCACATTCATTTGCTCCCGCTCCTCTACCACATAGCCTTCCTCATCAGACATGTCGACACAAGCGTACCGACACACCACACACACAGGGAATGTCCTTTCTGAAGACAGGTCCCCCACGAGGCCCTTTGGAGAGACAGAGAGAGTATGCCAGCACACACCCCAGCGCTATATAACCCAGGAATAACACAGTAACTTAATGTTAACGCAGTAGCTGCTGTTTATATCTTTTTTTGCGCCTAATTATGTGCCCCCCCTCTCTTTTCAACCCTCTTCTACCATGTATCAGCAGGGGAGAGCCTGGGGAGCTTCCTCTCAGCGTGCTGTGGAGAAAAAATGGTGCTGGTGAGTGCTGAGGGAGAAGCCCCGCCCCCTCGGTGGCGGGCTTCTGTCCCACTTAAATTGTAATTATTTGGCGGGGGCTCATACATATATACAGTGCCAACTGTATATATGTGGTCTTTTGCCAATTTGAGGTCCCAAATGCTGCCCAGGGCGCCCCCCCTGCGCCCTGCACCCTTACAGTGACCGGAGTATGTGTAGGTGTGTGGAGCAATGGCGCACAGCTGCAGTGCTGTGCGTTACCTCCAGTGAAGATCACGAAGTCTTCTGCCGCCTGTGAAGTCTTATTGCTTCTCCTACTCACCCGGCTTCTGTCTTCCGGCTCTGCGAGGGGGACGGCGGCGCGGCTTTGGGACGGACGGCGAGGGTGAGATCCTGCGTACCGATCCCTCTGGAGCTAATGGTGTCCAGTAGCCTAAGAAGCAGTACCTAGCTTCAGAGAGTAGGGCTGCTTCTCTCCCCTCAGTCCCACGATGCAGGGAGTCTGTTGCCAGCAGAGCTCCTTGAAAATAAAAAACCTAACAAAATACTTTCTCTCAGCAAACTCAGGAGAGCTCACCGAAAAGCACCCAGCTCCTCTTGGCACAGTATCAAACTGAGGTCTGGAGGAGGGGCATAGAGGGAGGAGCCAGTGCACACCAGGAACTAAATTCTTTCTTAAAGTGCCCATGTCTCCTGCGGAGCCCGTCTATAACCATGGTCCTTACGGAGTCCCCAGCATCCTCTAGGACGTTAGAGAAACATAAATAGAACAAAAAAGTATTATTTTATTTTGTTTACATAAGTTGTGCCTCTGTAGGGATTGTTCTGTCTCCTGTATATGTTCTTATTGTTTTTCTGTATATTTTATCTGATTGATTGAATTAAACACCAAGGTGCTAATTAAGCCACCATATTGCCTAGGGTATATCAACTCTAAATAGAGACATTGCATTATACCTTTGCAGTGAAACGCATCAGATTGTACTTATTGGATCAGGATGGTCTACTCATTTGGATCCAAACCAGCCCTGGTTACTTGCCGACCCATCAGAAGTGACCCAGAGAGACTCCCGTTATACTACAGACACCGTATTACTTGAGGAACCCACCAACAAAATGGGACAACTGACATCTGCTATTCTCTCTAACGGTGCACCAACTATTGTATTACCGATTGGACTCTCCATATATACACAGGACTCTTGCTGTATTGGACTTTATCCACAACAAGGGGCATTGGGCCTAATTCCGAGTTGATCACAGCAGAAAACTTGTTAGCAGTTGGGCAAAACCATGGGCACTGCAGGGGCAGCAGATATAACATGTGCAGAGAGAGTTCGATTTGGGTGTGGTGTGTTCAAACTGAAATCTAAATTGCAGTGTAAAAATAAAGCAGCCAGTATTTACCTTGCACAGAAACAAAATAACCCATCCACATTTAACTCTCTCTGCAAATGTTATATCTGCCCCCCCTGCAGTGCACATGGTTTTGCCCAACTGCTAACAAATCTGCTGCTGCGATCAACTCAGAATTACCCCCATTCTCGTAATGGATTCCTATTATCGCATCATTCATATGCGTCCTGACTCATTATCTAGGGTAATATATACCTTTTTAAAATTGCACATGAATTCATGTCATATGATACTCCATGTATACATTTATGTTTTTTTTTTATTAAATTGTCTTTTTTAATTATATTTATCTGAAAATTAGCTATTATTGTCTAATTTAATTAGCTCGCAGAATTTCCTGTTTCTTTCTACCAAATAAAGCAGTATATGGTGAATCCGGTGTTGTAGTCTCAGAAGCGTTCAAAACTTATCTTATAGCTAAAATAAGAGGTTCAACCCCCTAAGGTTCCTGTGGAACTTCTTCATCCGGGTCAGTAATTTTGCCCAAATCACGATCGTCCTTCTCAGCTTCGTTCTGAGAGAGAAGACCTGCCACCCAGGGTGGTTCTGTAGCAATAGAAAGTACATCATTTTGAGGAATCTCCTTAACCGTCTTTCGTAAAGCAGACACCTCATTATGTAATTGTGAGATGGTTCCTGTGAGCGCTACCGCCCAGGGGGGAAAATTAGCATCTTGGGACGGATTAACTAACGTAACCTCTGAAGCACATGCTTCACACAGGGAGGAATAGTCTGTGTGAACTTTTTTATTTTTTACACTTAGTACAGATAATAGGATTTTAATACCTACTGGTAAATCCTTTTCTCTTAGTCCGTAGAGGATGCTGGGGACACTTCAAGAACCATGGGGTATAGACGGGATCCGCAGGAGACATGGGCACTTTAAGACTTTGAATGGGTGTGAACTGGCTCCTCCCTCTATGCCCCTCCTCCAGACTCCAGTTATAGGAACTGTGCCCAGGGAGACGGACATTTCGAGGAAAGGATTTATTGTTAAATTAAGGTGGGATACATACCAGCTCACACCACAAACACGCCGTACAACATGGCATTTAACAGAAATCCAGTCAACGGCATGAACAATGTCAGCAACAGGCTGACTATAACAGAAACACAACCTGTGTGTAACATAACCAAAACTTAGTAAGTAAAAACTGCAGATAGAGTCCGCACTGGGACAAGCGCCCAGCATCCTCTACGGACTAAGAGAAAAGGATTTACCGGTAGGTATTAAAATCCTATTTTCTCATACGTCCTAGAGGATGCTGGGGACACTTCAAGAACCATGGGGTTTATACCAAAGCTCTAGAATGGGCGGGAGAGTGCGGATGACTCTGCATCACCGCTTGACCAAACATGAGGTCCTCCTCAGCCAGGGTGTCAAACTTGTAAAATTTCGCAAAAGTGTTTGAACCCGACCACGTAGCTGTTCGGCAGATTTGTAATACAGAGACCCCTCAGGCAGCCGTCCAGGATGAGCCCACCTCTCTGGTAGAATGGGCCTTCAATGATTTCGGTAACGGCAATCCAGCCGTAGAATGAGCATGCTAAATTGTATTGCAGATCCAGCGCGCAATACTCTGCTTTGAAGCAGGAGTTCCAATCTTGTTGGCAGCATACAGGATAAACAGAGCTTCCGTTTTCCTAAGTGGAGCCGTTCTGGTGACATAAATCCTTAAAGCCCTGACCACATCGAGAGATTTTGATTCAGTAAAAACGTCAGTAGCCACTGGCACCACAGTAGGCTGGTTCATGTGGAACGATTAAACCACCTTCGGCAGAAATCGTTGACGAGTCCTCAACTCTGCTCTATCTTCATGGAAGATTAAATAGGGGCTCTTGTGAGACAAAGCCGCCAACTCAGACACCCGCCTTGCGGATGCTAAGGCCAATAACATGACCACTTTCCAAGTGAGAAATTTCAACTCTACCTTCTGTAAAGGTTCTAACCAATGAGATTGAAGGAACTGCAACACCACATTAAGATCCCATGGTGCCACTGGAGGCACAAAAGGAGGTTGGATGTGCAAAACGCCCTTCACGAAAGTCTGAACTTCTGGAAGGGAGGCCAATTCTTTTTGAAAGAAAATCGATAAGGCCGAAATTTGTACTTTTATGGAGCCTAACTTCACCTGCTTGCAGAAAATGGAGAAAACACCCCAGCTGAAATTCTTCCGTAGGAGCCCTCTTGGATTCACACCAAGACACATTTTCTCCAAATATGGTGATAATGTTTTGCCGTTACTTCTTTTCTAGCCTGAAGAAGTGTGGGAATGACTTCACTTGGAATACCCTTTCGGGCTAGTATCCGGCGTTCAACCGCCAAGCCGTCAAACGAAGCCGCGGTAAGTCGTGATATACGCACGGCCCCTGCTGTAACAGATCCTCTCGTAGAGGAAGAGGCCAGGGATCTCCTATGAGTAATTCCTGAAGATCTGGATACCAAGCCCTCCTTGGCCAATCTGGAACAATGAGGATCGCTTCAACCTTTGTTCTTCTTATGATCTTTATCACTTTTGGAATGAGTGGACGCTGAGGAATCACGTACACCAACCGAAACACCCACGGTGTCACTAGAGCGTCCACTGCTATTGCTTGAGGGTCTCTCGACCTGGAACAATATCTCTGAAGTTTCTTGTTGAGGCGAGACGCCATCATGTCTATTTGAGGAATTCCCCCGAAGACTTGTCACTTCTGCCAAGACCTCTTGATGAAGACCCCACTCTCCTGGATGGAGATCGTGTCTGCTGAGGAAATCTGCTTCCCAGTTGTCCACTCCTGGAATGAAGAGTGCTGACAGAGCGCTTGTATGTCTTTCCGCTCAGCAGAGAACTTTTGTGGCCTCTGCCATTGCTGCTCTGCTCTTCGTTCCGCCCTGGCGGTTTATGTGCGCTACTGCTGTTATATTGTCTGACTGGATTAGTACGGGCAGGTTTCGAAGGAGACGTTCTGCTTGCAGAAGACCGTTGTAAATGGTTCTTAACGCTAGAACGTTTATGTGCAGACAAACTTCCTGGCTTGACCATCTTCCCTGGAATTTTTCCCCCTGAGTGACTGCTCCCCAGCCCCGGAGACTCGCATCCGTGGTTACCAGGATCCAGTCCTGGATCCCGAACCTGCGTCCCTCTAGGAGGTGAGAGCTGTGCAGCCACCACAGGAGTGAGATACTGGTCTTGGAGGACAGGATTATTTTCAGATGCATGTGCAGATGGGATCCGGACCACTTGTCCAACAGGTCCCACTGAAAAACTCTGGCATGGAACCTGCCAAATTGAATGGCCTTGTAGGCCGCCACCATCTTTCCCAGCAAACGAGTGCATTGATGGATCGACACTCTAGCCGGTTTCAGAATCTGTCTGACCAAACTCTGGATTTCCAGAGCTTTTTCTACTGGAAGAAACACTCTGTAATTCTGTGTCCCGAATCATTCCCAAGAACGACAGCCGTTTTGTTGGATTCAACTGTGATTTTGGCAAGTTTAGGATCCAACCATGTTGTTGTAGAACTGTCAGGGATAGCGTAATGACCTGCACCAGCTTGTCTTTGGATCTCGCCTTTATCAGGAGATCATCCAAGTAAGGGATAATTGTGACTCCTTGCCTGCGAAGGAGAACCATCATTTCCGCCATTACCTTGGTGAAAATCCTCGGAGCCCTGGACAGACCAAACGGCAACGTCTGAAATTGGTAATGACAATCCTGAACAGCAAACCTCAGGTAAGCCTGATGCGGAGGATATATGGGGATGTGTAAGTAGGCATCCTTTATGTCGACCGACACCATGAAATCCCTTTCCTCCAGACTGGAAATCACTGCTCGGAGAGATTCCATTTTGAATTTGAATTTTCTTAGGTAAAGATTGAGGGACTTTAGGTTCAGAATTGGTCTGACCGAACCGTCCGGCTTCGGGACCAGAAACCATGCCTGGTTCTGAGATTCAGATTTATCCAATCTCTTATTAATAAGAGCCACATTAGCATTCAAGGCATTCAACACATTTACCCAATCAGGAGTCGGCGGTGCCGACATGGTCACTCCCACAGCCGTTTCTGTCCATAACACAGTCTCCTCCTGGGAAGAACACTCAGCCTCAGACATGCAGACACCCACTGACACACTGGGCAGATAGGGGACAGACCCACAGTAAAGCCTGCCAGAGAAACACAGAGGGGAGTTTGCCAGCTCACAGCCCCAGCGCTCAATCCCAGTACTGAAACTTTAATATAAAGCCCAGACCTGTTTCTAGTGCTTTTATAACTTATATTAGCCAAATTAACTGTCCCCCCCCCCCTCCATTTTTTGCACACTGTTACTTGTTACAGCAGTGTGGAGGAAGGACCAGCGTCTCTACAGCTTCTGTGAAGAGAAAATGGCGCTGATGAGAGCTGTGAGGGCTAAGCCCCGCCCCCTCAATGGCGCGCTTCAGCCCCGCCATTTTATAACACAAACACGCTGGCGGGGGTCAGGATTTTGTGCCTTCGCACATATTATCCACTTTTACCAGTTTATATGAGGAGTTTTTATGCTGCCCAGGGTGCCCCTGCCCCCCCCCCCCCCCCCTGCACCCTGTAGTACCGCCGTGTATGGGAGCATGGTGCGCCACTTAAGTCTTCTATCTTCTTCTACTCACCCGTCTTCTGACTTCTAGCTCTGCAAGGGGGGCGGCGGGCTCTGGGAGTGAACCCCTAGGCGTACCTAGTGTTCCAAACCCTCAGGAGCTAATGGTGTCCTGTAGCCAAGAAGCAGAGCCTTTAAACTCATTAGAAGTAGGTCTGACTTCTCTCCCCTAAGTCCCACAATGCAGGTAGACTGTTGCCAGCAGTCCTCCCTGAAAATAAAAAACCTAACAAAGTCTCTACTGAGAAACTCAGTAGAGCTCCCCTGGAGTGCACAATTCTAAAACTGGAGTCCGGAGGAGGGGCATAGAGGGAGGAGCCAGTTCACACCCATTCAAAATCTTAAAGTGCCCATGTCTCCTGCGGATCCCGTCTATACCCCATGGTTCTTGAAGTGTCCCCAGCATCCTCCAGGACGTATGAGAAAAAAAGTTTTTGTCTTATTAGCTGGTCCCTTGTTTGCCATAGTGACGGACAGTGTGGAGACACATACAATTCACACCAACACTCTCAATAATACAGAGAGAGAGAGGGATAGAGGGAGGTATAACATTTGAACTACTCCCATATTCTAACTGTGCAGGCTTTCAGGTTTCTGTCAGTCTGAAGGAATGTGCACCTATCTCTGCTAAAGGTGCATACACACGGAGCGATATAACTGAGCGATTTTGACTATATAGTCAAAATCGCTCAGAAAGTTAGTGCAGATCGCTCCGTGTGTACACAGCCAGCGATAGCGATGCGCATCCCCGCTAGGTCGCTATCGCTGGGAAAAATAGTCAGTGCAGGCAAGTCAATTTTGACTATGTCGCTGCAAAAGTTAGGCAAAATCGCTAACACTTTAAGAGGCCAGCGATTTTGCCCAGCGATAGCGATGTGCAGGCGGCGGTGGTGCGGGCGGCGGCGGGTTGTGGCGGCGGTGCGGGCGGCGGCGGGTTGCGGTGGCGGTGTGGGCGACGGCGGGTTGCGGCGGCGGGTTGCGGTGTGGGCGGTGCGGGCGGCGGCGGGTTGCGGCAGCGGTGCGGGCGGGGGAAATTTACCTTTCTATTGCAGAGTTTGGCAGCGGAGCGGTACCAGTTTCAAAAATGGCGCCTCAGCGTCATTTTTGAAATTCAAGATGGCCGCCGCGAGCCAATCACGGCTCGCCGCGTCATCGCCCCGCCCCCTCCCGCTGACTTATATAAGTCAGCGCGAGGCAGCGGCTGTCAGTCCGACGGCGGAGGAGGAGCGGAGGAGGAGCGGAGAAGAGCTCCTGAAGACGCCGTGGAAGTCCTGGATGGGCGGCGGCTATGCAAAAGAGCTTAGCAGCCGCCGCCCACCAGGTGAAGATGCCGGAGCAAGACCACAGAAGCCCTGGGGAGGTGGCGCCCCCCCAGGTGAAGACGCCGGAAGCCCTGGGAAGGCGGCGGCCATGCAAAAGAGCTTAAAGGCTGCCGCCCCCAGGTGAAGACCCAGTTTAATAAAGGATTTTTAAAAGAATGTGTTGTGTTTTTTTTTTTATATTTTCTTTACAGGTGGACTACAGGTGCCAGCGGGCCCTTTATGTCCGGGCATGCTGGCACTTGTGGTTCTCCAAGTGCCAACATGCTGGGGCAGGCTTGCTGGGACCTGTAGGCCACCTGTAAAGAACAATATTACTATTGAAAGGCTATCAGCCTCCCATCCACCGGGCCACGGATGGGGGGGACAGCCTCGGGCTTCACCCCTGGCCCTTGGGTGGCTGGAGGGGGGGGGGACTCCTTGATTTAAAGGGGTCCTCACTCCAGTGTACCCCGGCCAGGGGTGACTAGTTGGGGGGGTAATGGCACGGCCGCAGGGACCAATATAAACGTGTCCCCCGGCTGTGGTATTATCTCCCTGGCTAGTGGAGCCCGGTGCTGGTTTGGAAAATACGGGGGACCCCTATGTCTTTTGTCCCCCGTATTTTTTAAACCAGGACCGGACGCAGAGCCCGGTGCTGGTTGTCTAAATATGGGGAACCCTACTCATTTTTTCCTCTGTATTTTAACAACCAGGACTGGCTCAAAGAGCCCGAGGCTGGTTTTACATAGGAGGGGGGACCCCACGCAAATTTTTTTTTTAACTTTCAGCTATTTAAATACCAGCCACCCTGTAAAATCGTCCTATATATGACACTCATCCCCTTATTTAAATGAGATAGTCAAAATCTCCCATAGCCAAAATCTCTTGCATAGTTAGACAAAATCTCTGGTAAAGTTAGTCAAAATCTCCTACTGCCAGTTCAAGGGAAAAGTTAGTCAAAATCTCTCATAGCCAAAATCTCTCCGTGTGTATGCACCTACAGTGCTGATTCCTGAGGAGAGAAGAAACATTGTTGCTATTCATGAGGTGCCTAGCTGAGGAAGGCGCCTTTTTCTGTGATTGACAGTTTGAAAACCTGCCAACTCCGTCCCCTATGCACAGGCACCCATCTCAACCAGGTCCCTAAGCGCCATTTTGAGTGGGTGCCTTACACAATTAAAATCAGCCTTTGGCTGCACCCAACTCACAAGGTGCTCCAGATGCGGTCTGCCTTCTAATTAAATTACCTGCGCCTTAGCCCCCAGATCTGCTGCTTACCGCTGATCCCCTCCACTAATCTCCGCTGTGTACTTTCAACGCGGCAGTGCAGTGGAGACCACACCACGGCCACTCGCGCACAGTGCCCTACACAAGGAGGCTCACTCACCCACACTGCCGCGCGTGTACTGTCAGCACGGCAGTGTAGTGGAGACCGCGCCGCTGCCAGTCATAGCCAGTATGGAGAGGAGTGAATGTGGGGGACGCCGCTGCGCTGGACGCGGGCGCCGCACAGTGCCTCACACAAGGAGGCTCAGTTACCCAACCGGAGCCTCTGGATGCGGCTGTCTCGGGAGGAACAGTGCTTGTCAGGTTAAGCGCTGTTCACCTTGCTGTCTCGGGAGGAACAGTGCTTCTCAGGTTAAGCGCTGTTCTCCTTGTGCAGCTTGACGCTCCTAGTTTGTAACTCAGAACCCACTTCTCTTATATAAGTGGCAAAGGGTTCCTGAGGCTGAGGGAACTTAGTCCCATGAATAAAAAAGCTAAATAAATTAAATAAATTAAATATAGACTGAGCTGGAGCTCAGTCAGCAGTGACTGGCTCACTCGGCACAAATTCAAAACAGAGGGATGATGGGGGATAGAGGGGGATGAGCCTGTTTCACTTCTTGGATTATTCAACGTGCCAGCTCCCTGTAAGCCACCATCACCACCCCACGGTCTTGAAAATAAGAATTTACTTACCGATAATTCTATTTCTCGTAGTCCGTAGTGGATGCTGGGAACTCCGTAAGGACCATGGGGAATAGCGGCTCCGCAGGAGACTGGGCACAAAAGTAAAGCTTTAGGACTACCTGGTGTGCACTGGCTCCTCCCCCTATGACCCTCCTCCAAGCCTCAGTTAGGATACTGTGCCCGGACGAGCGTACACAATAAGGAAGGATTTTGAATCCCGGGTAAGACTCATACCAGCCACACCAATCACACCGTACAACTTGTGATCTGAACCCAGTTAACAGCATGATAACAGAGGAGCCTCTGGAAAGATGGCTCACAACAATTACCCGATTTAGTTAACAATAACTATGTACAAGTATTGCAGACAATCCGCACTTGGGATGGGCGCCCAGCATCCACTACGGACTACGAGAAATAGAATTATCGGTAAGTAAATTCTTATTTTCTCTGACGTCCTAGTGGATGCTGGGAACTCCGTAAGGACCATGGGGATTATACCAAAGCTCCCAAACGGGCGGGAGAGTGCGGATGACTCTGCAGCACCGAATGAGAGAACTCCAGGTCCTCCTCAGCCAGAGTATCAAATTTGTAGAATTTAGCAAACGTGTTTGCCCCTGACCAAGTAGCTGCTCGGCAAAGTTGTAAAGCCGAGACCCCTCGGGCAGCCGCCCAAGATGAGCCCCCTTCCTTGTGGAATGGGCTTTTACAGATTTTGGCTGTGGCAGGCCTGCCACAGAATGTGCAAGCTGAATTGTACCACAAATCCAACGAGCAATAGTCTGCTTAGAAGCAGGAGCACCCAGCTTGTTGGGTGCATACAGGATAAACAGGGAGTCAGATTTTCTGACTCCAGCCGTCCTGGAAACATATATTTTCAGGGCCCTGACAACGTCCAGCAACTTGGAGTCCTCCAAGTCCCTAGTAGCCGCAGGTACCACAATAGGCTGGTTCAGGTGAAACGCTGAAACCACCTTAGGGAGAAATTGTGGACGAGTCCTCAATTCTGCCCTGTCCGTATGAAAAATCAGGTAAGGGCTTTTATAAGATAAAGCCGCCAATTCTGACACGCGCCTGGCCGAAGCCAGGGCCAACAGCATGACCACTTTCCATGTGAGATATTTCAAATCCACAGATTTAAGCGGTTCAAACCAATGTGATTTTAGGAACCCCAAAACTACATTTAGATCCCAAGGTGCCACTGGAGGCACAAAAGGAGGCTGTATATGCAGCACCCCCTTGACAACGTCTGAACTTCAGGAACTGAAGCCAGTTCTTTCTGGAAGAAAATCGACAGGGCCGAAATCTGAACCTTAATGGATCCTAATTTTAAGGCCCATAGACACTCCTGTTTGCAGGAAATGCAGGAATCGACCCAGTTGAAATTCCTCCGTTGGGGCCTTCCTGGCCTCGCACCACGCAACATATTTCCGCCAAATGCAGTGATAATGCTTTGCGGTCACATCCTTCCTGGCTTTGATCAGGGTAGGAATGACTTCTTCCGGAATGCCTTTTTTCTTCAGGATCCGGCGTTCAACCGCCATGCCGTCAAACGCAGCCGCGGTAAGTCTTGGAACAGACAGGGTCCTTGCTGGAGCAGGTCCCTTCTTAGAGGTAGAGGCCACGGGTCCTCTGTGAGCATCTCTTGAAGTTCCGGGTACCAAGTCCTTCTTGGCCAATCCGGAGCCACGAGTATAGTTCTTACTCCTCTCCGTCTTATAATTCTCAGTACCTTGGGTATGAGAGGCAGAGGAGGGAAACACATACACTGACTGGTACACCCATGGTGTTACCAGAGCGTCCACAGCTATTGCCTGAGGGTCCCTTGACCTGGCGCAATACCTGTCCAATTTTTTGTTGAGGCGGGACGCCATCATGTCCACCTTTGGTTTTTTCCAACGGTTTACAATCATGTGGAAGACTTCTGGGTGAAGTCCCCACTCTCCCGGGTGGAGGTCGTGCCTGCTGAGGAAGTCTGCTTCCCAGTTGTCCACTCCCGGAATGAACACTGCTGACAGTGCTATCACATGATTTTCCGCCCAGCGAAGAATCCTTGCAGCTTCTGCCATTGCCCTCCTGCTTCTTGTGCCGCCCTGTCTGTTCACGTGGGCGACTGCCGTGATGTTGTCCGACTGGATCAGCACCGGCTGACCTTGAAGCAGAGGTCTTGCTTGGCTTAGGGCATTGTAAATGGCCCTTAGATCCAGGATATTTATGTGAAGTGATGTCTCCAGGCTTGACCACAAGCCCTGGAAATTTCTTCCCTGTGTGACTGCTCCCCAGCCTCGCAGGCTGGCATCCGTGGTCACCAGGACCCAGTCCTGAATGCCGAATCTGCGGCCCTCTAGAAGATGAGCACTCTGCAACCACCACAGGAGAGACACCCTTGTCTTTGGTGACAGGGTTATCCGCTGATGCATCTGAAGATGCGATCCGGACCATTTGTCCAGCAGGTCCCACTGGAAAGTTCTTGCGTGGAATCTGCCGAAAGGGATTGCTTCGTAGGAAGCCACCATTTTTCCCAGGACCCTTGTGCATTGATGCACTGACACTTGGCCTGGTTTTAGGAGGTTTCTGACTAGTTCGGATAACTCCCTGGCTTTCTCCTCCGGGAGAAACACCGTTTTCTGGACTGTGTCCAGGATCATCCCTAGGAATAGAAGACGTGTCGTCGGGATCAGCTGCGATTTTGGAATATTGAGAATCCAACCGTGCTGCCGCAACACTACTTGAGATAGTGCTACCCCGACTACCAATTGTTCCCTGGATCTTGCCCTTATCAGGAGATCGTCCAAGTACGGGATAACTAAAACTCCCTTCCTTCGAAGGAGTATCATCATTTCGGCCATTACCTTGGTAAAGACCCGGGGTGCCGTGGACAAACCAAACGGCAGCGTCTGAAACTGATAGTGACAGTTCTGTACCACAAACCTGAGGTATCCTTGGTGAGAAGGGTAAATTGGGACATGGAGGTAAGCCTCCTTGATGTCCAAAGACACCATGTAATCCCCTTCTTCCAAGTTCGCAATCACCGTTCTGAGTGACTCCATCTTGAATTTGAACCTGTGTATGTAAGTGTTCAAGGATTTCAGATTTAAAATAGGTCTCACCGAGCCGTCCGGCTTCGGTACCACAAACAGCGTGGAATAATACCCCTGTCCCTGTTGCAGGAGGGGTATCTTGATTATCACCTGCTGGGAATACAGCTTGTGAATGGCTTCCAATACCGCCTCCCTGTCGGAGGGAGACGTCGGTAAAGCAGACTTTAGGGGAGTGCCTGAGTCCGCTTGTAAAGCCCCAGCGTCATGCTGAGGACTTGGCAGAAACGGGAGAGGGCTTCTGTTCCTGGGAACTGGCTGTTTGCTGCAGCCTTTTTCCTCTCCCTCTGCCACGGGGCAGAATGAGGAGCCTTTTGCCCGCTTGCCCTTATGGGGCCGAAAGGACTGCGCCTAATAATACGGCGTCTTCTTATGTTGAGAGGCTACCTGGGGTAAAAATGTGGATTTCCCAGCAGTTGCAGTGGCCACCAGGTCTGATAGACCTACCCCAAATAACGCCTCCCCTTTGTAAGGCAATACTTCCATATGCCTTTTGGAATCAGCATCACCTGACCACTGCCACGTCCATAACCCTCTTCTGGCAGAAATGGACAGCGCACTTACTCTTGATGCCAGTCGGCAAATATCCCTCTGTGCATCCCGCATATATAGAAATGCATCTTTCAAATGCTCTATAGTCAGTAATATACTGTCCCTATCCAGGGTATCAATATTGTCAGTCAGGGAATCCGACCAAGCCACCCCAGCACTGCACATCCAGGCTGAGGCGATTGCTGGTCGCAGTATAACACACGTGTGAGTGTATATACATTTTAGGATATTCTCCTGCTTTCTGTCAGCAGGTTCCTTAAGGGCGGCCCTATCAGGAGACGGTAGTGCCACCTGTTTTGACAAACGTGTGAGCGCTTTATCCACCTTAGGGGGTGTTTCCCAACGTGCCCTATCCTCTGGCGGGAAGGGGTATGATGCTAATAACCTTTTAGGAATTATCAGTTTTTTATCGGGGGAAACCCACGCTTCATCACACACTTCATTTAATTCCTCAGATGCAGGAAAAACTACAGGCAGTTTTTTCTTACCAAACATAATACCCTTTTTAGTGGTACTTGTATTATCAGAAATATGTAAAACATTTTTCATAGCATCAATCATGTAACGTGTGGCCCTACTGGAAGTCACATTCGTCTCTTCATCGTCGACACTGGAGTCAGTATCCGTGTCGGCGTCTGTATCTGCCATCTGAGGTAACGGGCGTTTTAGAGCCCCTGATGGCTTTTGAGACGCCTAGACAGGCACGCAGGGCCGGCGCCACCACTAGGCAGCTTTAGGCAGCTGCCTACGGGCGCCTGCCACTGGAGGGCGGCACGCTTCAGAGTCCCGCTAAAATAAACATTTTCTCAAAATAACTGCATCTGGAGGATGCAGCCACAGATGATGTGTCCCAGGCTGCTCTGTTTGACCAGGAGTGGAGGAGTTGATGGCGGCGGCGACAGCAGAGCTGAGCTGAGCGTGCTGCTGCTGCTTTGTGCGGAAGTGACGGGCTCGAGGGATGCCGCCGCGGGCGCAGCTTCTCTGGACAGAGACACTGAGGAGCGGGGGAAGCAGCAGCGGATCAGAGCGTGCTCCTGCAGTGTGTTGAAGTGACAGACTATGAGGATGCAGGGGCGCAGTTTCACTGGACAGAGACGCCGTAGAGCGGAGGTAACCTGAAACTGTGGTGAATCAGCAGCCCGACTCCAGGAGATCAGGTCACTGGCACCTTGCTGGTTTCTCCCTGCTCTGCCATGTTAACACAGCTGGTTAGAGCAGAGAAACAAGTGGTCAGAGTGTGTACAGTCTGCAGTAGTATGTATATGTGCATGCTGCACAATATGTAAGTGTATATGTGCATGCTGTATGTGTGTGTATTTATATATGTGTGTGTGTGTGTGATATGTATGTGTATGTATGTGTGTGATATGTATGTGTATATGTGCATGGTGTGTGTGTGTGTGTGTGTGTGTGAGATATGTATGTATGTGTGTGTGTGTGTGATTGTGTATATGTGCATGTTATATGTCGAAGTTGTGTATTACCCCATCGCACACATTGCTTTTAGTTTCTGAGGCCCTATGAGGAGCCATATTAACAATTGCAGGCTTTGCAGCCCTTAGTACTATTAATAATTAGATATAGTACCTATCTATTATATAAAACAACAGACAGTAGGGATCAGTATGATATCCCGGCGTATGGTATCACCGCATTTGAAATACCGATGCCGGGATCCCAGAGTTAAAAATACAGACGGGTGAGTAAAGGGTATTCTACCATCTCCCCACCCCCTAACTATCCCTACTCGCTGGCTAAAGCTAACCCTCCCACCATGTAGCATAACCATTACCCTTTGAGAGGGGTGCCTAACCCTAACCCTCCTACCCGCAGCCTAACCCTAACCCCCCGGGATGCTGCACAAACCTACCCCCCCAACACCCCCCCCCCCCCCCAATCTGGCTAACCTCTGCAGCGCCACGGTGTCTACTCATTCGGGATCCCATTGGTCGGGATTCCGGCGCCGGGATGTTGTTCCCTTTCTGCATTCCGGTGTCGGCTTTCAGACTAATATAAGTGGGGAGGGGGGGGGGGGGGGGGGGGGGCAGTAGGCTGAGCTTTTGCCTAGGGTGTCGAGAAACCTTGCACCGGCCCTGCAGGCACGAGCTGAGTAGCCGGCTGTCTCATGTCATCAACCGTCTTTTGTAAAGAGCTGACACTGTCACGTAATTCCTTCCATAAGCTCAGCCACTCAGGTGTCGACTCCCTAGGGGGTGACATCTCCATTTCAGGCAATTGCTCCGCCTCCACACCATTTTCCTCCTCATACATGTCGACACAACCGTACCGACACACAGCATACACACAGGGAATGCTCTGATAGAGGACAGGACCCCACTATCCCTTTGGGGAGACAGAGGGAGAGTATGCCAGCACACACCAGAGCGCTATATATATATACACGGATAACCTTGTAGAAGTGTTTTTCCCCTTATAGCTGCTGTTTTATTTATACTGCGCCTAATTAGTGCCCCCCTCTCTTGTTTTACCCTTTTCTGTAGTGCAGGACTGCAGGGGAGAGTCAGGGAGACGTCCTTCCAGCGAAGCTGTGAGGGAAAATGGCGCCCGTGTGCTGAGGAGATAGGCTCCGCCCCCTTCTCGGCGGACTTTTCTCCCGCTTTTTGCTGTATTCTGGCAGGGGTTAAAATACATCCATATAGCCCTGGGGGTTATATGTGATGTATTTTCGCCAGCCAAGGTGTTTCTATTGCTGCTCAGGGCGCCCCCCCCCCCCAGCGCCCTGCACCCTCAGTGACCGGAGTGTGAAGTGTGCCTGAGGAGCAATGGCGCACAGCTGCAGTGCTGTGCGCTACCTTGGTGAAGACTGATGTCTTCTGCCGCCGATTTTCCGGACCTCTTCTTGCTTCTGGCTCTGTAAGGGGGCCGGCGGCGCGGCTCTGGGACCGGACTCCGAGGCTGGGCCTGTGTTCGGTCCCTCTGGAGCTAATGGTGTCCAGTAGCCAAGAAGCCCAAGCTGGCTGCAAGCAGGCAGGTTCGCTTCTTCTCCCCTTAGTCCCTCGATGCAGTGAGCCTGTTGCCAGCAGGTCTCACTGAAAATAAAAAACCTAAAACTAAACTTTTACTAAGAAACTCAGGAGAGCCTCCTAGAATGCACCCTTCTCGGCCGGGCACAAAAATCTAACTGAGGCTTGGAGGAGGGTCATAGGGGGAGGAGCCAGTGCACACCAGGTAGTCCTAAAGCTTTACTTTTGTGCCCAGTCTCCTGCGGAGCCGCTATTCCCCATGGTCCTTACGGAGTTCCCAGCATCCACTAGGACGTCAGAGAAATAAAAGATATTGTACATGAGAGGATTGTGTTAAGTACAATATAACCACAGATATTCAATATTAGGACTCCAGCATTGATTGAATAGAAAGACTTGCTTTCTTGTTTCTTTCACCATCCTGCATAGATAATGTAACGCATGCTATTTCTTCCTGGCGCAGTGATTCTCCCAGAGGCAGGCAGCTGGGGGCTTACAGGAAAGAAATAAAAACCTCAAAAATATTTTCTTGACGAATGCAAACAAAATAATAATGATTTTCAACTCATTGGATTAATAGTTATTTTTGCTGGTTTAATCAAGTGTGCCATATAATACGGACAATTGTGAACCTTACTTTACAATTCTTACCTCTCTAATGAATGAAGGACTCTAGAAAGGACAAGATTGGTGTACCTAAAAATGTGACTATCTCACTACATCTGATAAGGAGTTCTAGGTTGTCCACTTGACTGATTATAAATACTGTAGTTCATTCTATTTATATCAGTATCTTTGCTACATGTGTTCTACTTTAATTGGGATCCGGACTATGGGTCGACATTCATTAGGTGGACAGTCATTAGGTTGACCGACAAAAGGTCTACATGGACAAAGGTTGACATACGAAAGGTCAACAATAGGAAAGGTTGACAGGTTCATATGGATGACATGATAATGGTGAACGCGCATATGGTTGACACAAGTTTTGGGTTTTCTTTTTCATGGTTTTGGACTTTTTCTATCCTTGACTATCTATGTCACAAATCACAACCTTTAGTAACCTTGTGGTGAAAGAAGCGGAGAAGAACGAGAGACACTGTGCCTTGAGCATGGAAACTGAAGCGAGCCCGCGAGGGGACTAGGTTCAACAAATGGTAGATACAGATGGAAAAAACTATCCGCACTAATCCCCCAAAAAAAGCCAAAAAGGTGTCAACCATGGTCATGTTGTCCCTTCATGACGACCTTTTTTCCGTGTCGTCCTTTTGTATGTTGACCTAATGCATGTAGATCTTGTATACCGCACCCATTTTAATAAATGTTTTCATGTGTTTGGGTAAGTTTTTTATTTAATTTAAAATGTACAGTGCAAATGAATGTGATAGAAAGGTTCTGTAGCTAAAGCAACATTAGGTATAGAAAAAAACCAAAACTAATATATGAGCGAAAAAAACAACAATGGAAACATTTATCAAACTTACTAATCTCACAAATACTTTTTTTTGTTAAATCACACTGGGTATTTCAGTTAAAAATTACACTGGACTGGCTGAATAGAGACTGAAATGCAATTTTACAGTTTTACGTATAAAAAAAATTCAATATATACTGAGGAAGTCGTATTTATGTGCTATGGGTTGCCCATAAGCTTGTTAGCTGGTGGCAAGTCTACATATCTGATTCCGCAAGTAGGTACACAGCTGGTTCATGAGGTCTCTGTTCTGGCCTTCAACCCAGTGCAACTCAACAAGTACATTGGTGGCTTCCTTCTTCACATTTACCAAACATTTAAAAAGAAAATGAGAGTCACCGTGGTGAGCTGGTGGAGACTCTTTGCTTGTGGGCTGGTTCGACTCTTCAGTAGAGTTGTGTTCATCAGCGTCAGTGATCTGACAAAGGGTGGAGTCCTTCGCTTGTTCAAGCATTGTTGTGCTCTCTTGCTCCATAGACTCTGGATGGGTATCTTCTGGATGTGGGGTTAGATCTGGGTTAGAAGGTAAAGGAGTGGCAGCAATGCTTTCTGGAGCAGGCAGCCCTTTCTCAGGAGAGGATACTGGTCTTTCTGGTGGTTGCTGCAAGTCTTCCTTAGGTGCGGTTATTTCTTCCTTCTTTGTTAGCAGGAAATCCTCATCAGGAGCACGAGGCAGCTCTCTAAGCTGTCTCATTCGATTCCTTTTCTTCCTGCGGCTATGGACCCAGGAGTTTTCAATCACTGTCAGGAATAAACTTTCTTCTTCCTTCCCACAGGGTACAGGTTTATGCTGTACCTGGAAACACAATAAATAGTGTTTATGCACTACACAAACGTACGACACATATGGGTGTGTAATGGTGGTAGATACACAGCGATCTATGCTGCAAACACACAACAGATGCCAGCCGTCCTGAGATGTCAGTACATATCGGACATGTCACTGGGTCACCAGGCGCCTTTTCTCTGTAGAACACAGAGCTGTAATGGATTATAAGTAGGAAAGTACTAATATAATAATCTAGTTATTCATAGTATGTGCTTTGGTTCTATAAAATGGAGTAACATGTGAGAGATCACACCTGTCCCTTATGTTCAAAGACTATATATCCCACACTGTATTTTACCATTTGCCTTTTTTGCTTATATCCACGCATCCTCTGCCCTGAGATCTTAAGTTAACCTGTGACTGATGCATTAGTGATATAAAAGGTAAAGTGCATGGAGACTGAAACTCTCCCGCATTAGTATGAAACAAGACATTGCCCTGCATTGACCATTTAATAAAATGATGACATATTCTGCATGGCACTGACTACATTGCAGATTCTCAGTACATGCTACATATTTCAGCAATGCAACAAACTGATAACACATGAAGAGGTTTGGTGGTGGAAATTTTGGGCAATTCCGTCTTGGCAGCACCTGACCTGTATAGTAGGCTCTGCGCTCAGGGGTGTACCAGTGAGGATGTGAGCTGATATAAGCTGGTGGTGTCCAGTCTCCTGGCTCAGCTATATGTGCCATCATCTTTTTCACACACCATATGTACAAACATATTCACAAAGCCTATTTCACACACAACAGGTGCAGCGCTCTAGCAGTCAATTTCCATTGTAGCACGTAACCAGTATCAGAAATCCCGCACCTAACCACGTCACGCCAGCCTTCTTGCACCCTAATTCCTGACTGAGTGCTAAGCTGACAGAACAAACATGCTGATGTTTTCCAGGAAACACTGCAGCCAGTGGCCACTAAGCTCAGGAACACACAATCTGCAGCAGCCAAGGTGCCCAGTCCCTTTCCTTCTTTCACACATTTTCACTTACCATAACATTTAATTTAATAACTATTTCTTTTTTGTTATATATTACCTGGAAGGGACACAATCTCTGAATCAGACAAATCTGTGGCCATTAGTTATTTAGTATCTCACTTTATTTCCCCAAAGTGCGTCACATTTCCAGGTATGGTTTATCTTAACAAGTGTGACCTACAGTATGGATTGCGCCCAAGACCGCTGCCTCACCAGGTAATCTTGTTTGTCGGAAGAACAATCTGTGTGGCAAATGATTCTTGACAATTATATATTTTGCTTTGTCCAGTGTAACCCCCCAAAGTGTACCTTTATTTCCAAGTAATGCTGTTCCCACCCACAGTTACCTACGCAGTGTGCCCAAGATGCCTCCCTAGACTGGTACTTTTGTGTGTGAGATGAACAATCTGTAGACCTGCTGATTCTGCAGTTATCTTGTATTTCGTTTTCTTATTTCCTGTTTATACACTGTAACTATTGCAGTGCGCCCAAGATAGCTGCCTCCTTTGTAATATGGTGTATGCACTGCAAATGAAAGAGTCCTCTTGGAGAAAAGTGCTATACAATTATTAATTATAGCCTACCTTCAGGTCTGTAAGTAACTTTTTAATGCAATCGGTGATCACTGCAATGTGCGAGTCCCCTGAGCCGCTAACAGATTTTTCTTGCAGCATCTTCACAGTAGAACCCAGTACGGTAAACATCATGGGCTTACGTGGCTTTTCCAGTTTCCTTTTTTTGGAAGGTGGGTTCTAGGTTAGAGGATACAATTTTACACATATTACAGTATAAATTTACTTAAGGAACTTAAAAGAGATCTTCACTTTTCTTTAACTATAAATGTCCTAGAGAGAGGTGTAGAAGTTATATTTGCCTACAGGACAATTCACGCTACTATCTATCTCAGCACTCACCAAGGCCTAGTGTGTGTGAATGTTACCTGTTCCTAGACAATGCAGCATAGGAAAAATATACCCCCTCCCTTCATGCAGCGAGCAAAATATATTTAACTAGATAACTGCTATTGATGCAGAATGACAAAGAAAGTATTCCATAACAAACTGTGAAAGGACTTCGCCTAACACCAACTGGCACATGGAATCCTGCAAATCGTTGCATTACCAATACACAAATGACTGTTTGAACGAGGAACTGAGATTTGTAAACTGCCATGGAAAACTGATATGTAATTAAAGTGTTGTAGGTTTTTTCATACAATAATTCGGTCTACAACATGGGTTGGTGGCCAATACCACAAGAACATTTATGGGAGGTATCAGCTGCTATGAGACGCATCTCCTCACGTGATGTCTGTGAAATGACACAGAGGAGGCAAACCATAGCTATACTTGTCACATATTGTCATTGCTTCATAAATTACAAATGTGCTATGCAACCTGTGCGACTATTATCTGAGTACACTATGACCGTCAGAAGCAGACAATTTACTCCAGGCTTTCCTATCACTCAGTCAGACAATATTATAGATATCTGTAATATGAACGCAAAAGGTCCTTGGAGGTACACTTATTTTGTTTGCAGTCCTTTACCACTAGGTGGAGCCCAATAACTACAATGTATGTTCAAATATTGGCACCTGGATCCACCCTTTCTTACAGACATGCCTGCTGTACATATGTCTGCTGTATATATTATTTTACATATCACGCAGAAATTCTGTTACTACTGCGAACAGCATATCCAGGGTGATTCCATGTTATGCCTTAGTGTAGTTTGTGATATGAAGCACTGTCACTGAGTACACGTGAAGCCTTTTGCAGCATGTGTTATTGATCAGTATGCTGCTAGATACCAGGAATTCACAAATGCATAACCACAAAACATCTCCATCAGAATAGTGATCAATGATCGCTATATGCTGGCAGCAAGCTTCTCCATCTGCATTAAATATCTCCCTTATCTCTTTGTTTGTTATTACCAAGTCTAGTGATACTGCAATTTTGTACCCAATTGTAAAGCACAATAGAATATAATGCTGCTCTATAAATAAACATAAAAAATGAAACACGTGGATAAAAGGGGAAAAAAAAGAAAGAAAGAAAAAAAAATACTTGAAACCTCTAGTATAGTAATAAATAGCCTGCCACAAAAGAAATAATGATTTGGTAGCACCAGCAACTACATGCGATATTAAAGGATTTTGACTTTATAAATAAATCCGTTAACAAAAATAAAAATTCCATTCTGCTTTAAATTGCGCAAGTGCGGTCTGTCAGGAAATGTGTATCTCACAGTGAGAGCACAAGTGTATATTTTTGGTTCTCTGATCTATGCAGACCCAAAGATATTTTCAGTTGGATTTGCCGCTACGATGTTTAATGTATCATTGTGGTATTAGGGAATGAGGAGAATCTTGGAACTTAGCAGTCTGAGAAATGTGCTGCTGCAGCTGGCACGGAGACGGTACTAATTACATGCACCCATCACAGAGCACCCACAGTAACATGTGCAGAATGCTAGTTATCTACCTTCCCGTAGGGCAACACCTTACTGAGGAGACTTCAGAAGTCATGCACACCAATGATAGGAATTTATCAGTGCATGAAACAACTTATTGTAGTAGTTTTTCTCCCTCTCTCTATAATATTTAGTTAAAATGGTTATTGTGCTCCTTTACTATTTATTAATTGGGCAAAAAATGACCAGTAAAGAAAAAGAAAAATTGTTTATAAAGTGACTTACACAGCCCTCTGTATTCCTGTGAAACAAGTGATCCAGCAATCAGTTTCCAGGCAATTGAATGAAATAAGTATTACTTTGTTGTCTGCGCACTGACTAGACAGAAGCTCTAGTAAGCTTGGCCCTCGCCACTCTCAGATGTCTATTTACTAAGCCTTGATTGGAGATAAAGTACCAGTCAATCGGCTCCTAACTGACATTTTTCAAACACAACCTGTGGCATAGTAGTTAGGAGCAGATTGGCTGGTACTTTATCGCCAGCAACTTTATCTCCATCCGAGGCTTAGTAAATAGACCCGTTAGTCCTCTATGTAATTATGCAATATGTGCACTGTAATTAAGTATATATGCAAGTTATTTTCTTATTGCAAATGTGTACAGTGCTGCGGAGCTCTTGTGGCACCATATAAATAAAAGAGAATAATATTAGTAACACCCCGCATGCATGAAATATTTACACTAGTCTGCTAGACAGAGATAGCTGCGTGTGAAGGAGTTGCCTCACCAAGTATAGCTCATTTTGTACACCTGTATTGGTACATTATTGTATATTCCATTGTAGTGCTATTTATACACACCTCAGCATAGAGATGGTGCAGCATGTGATGACTTTATGTGATCAGTACTGGAGGGTGAGAGAGAAAGTACAGCTCCCTCCGGAGTGATGTTTGCTTATGGTGTGCCGGACACAAGAATGTGCAATAATTGATAATAGAAAATAGCATTTCAATGTCTAACTAAATATCACTATCACTATATATAGTAAAAGGCGTTTCTATAAAGTATAAATGCGTTGATTGAGGCTGGATGGACAAACCGGAGGTCACATGGGATTGAAAGCTTCAACTGTTGGAATTAGTGAAGTAGGTTAGTATCCCTGATTCTGAGTCACGGCTTTGCAGCAGTCGTATCTGTACCTTCATGCTAATGGCACAGTAAAGTCCTTCCCTTGATACATGTATGCATCTGAATGTTCAAGGATGGAGACACCCACTGTCAGCGTCTTGATAAAGCCTAATATTTATCTTACTTAAAACCCTCTAAAAGGTGAAAGAACACAGTACGCTATTGGCGTATGGTATACCGTAAGGGTACGCACGTTGCGTAACAATCGCTTAGCCGTAGTCGAGACGCTCGAGCGTCACGTTCGCTCACGGCCAAGAGATCACAGGCAGGCACGCTATAGGCTGCCGACTAACGTAATGATATGCTACTAGCGTAGCGGACGCTTGGGACCACGAGGAGATCACAAGCGGCGCTGATGCTCACAATGTTAAACCTTTATAACTATACCATAAACAATGTATTTATGCAATAAACCTTGGTGCAGTGATAGGGTGTAAATGTAACACAGTGTAACCTTGTTAGTATGAGCGTATGTGACGCTCAGAGAACCCCTTAGCAAAATAATAAACAGTCAAATACCGGTCTAAGGGTCTAACGCCTTTTAAGGAAATGAATGAACGGTCAAAAAGAATAATACAATACAAGTCATACACTACCAAAATAACATAGAATATCTAACCAAGTGACTACACATAAAATACAATAACAGTACAATAACACTTAAGAGAAAGAGGAGAAGAGAGAGAGAGAGAGATATGGCTCACAATAACAATAAAGGCTATATGGTTGCGGAGAAACTTACGCTCAAGGGAAACAATCGCATGCGCCTCTGGATATCCAGCTCCCGATTATCAGTGGTGAGAACCGTTGAAGAGAGAATAGAGAGCTGGCCCAGATCGGCTTGTCCTTTTATACCCTACACATAATACAGTACAATGGTCCCTATATTCTTATTGTTCATTGGACACAGGAATTCGTCTTCGCATTATAACAAAAGGTCATAGGTTGATTCATACAGGTGGGCTGTGACTATTTCCAACTGCTCAGGTGGGTGGGAAACTATGTTTCCCGCCGCATGGATAATAAAGTGCAAATAATAGCAAATGTCCATAAACTTCTTATGTCCATAACTATTCGCACGAGCGATTAATCCGCTCCAAACCAACACCGGAATATTGCTAATTAAATACTCTTCCGATGGATACTTAACACCACTGTATAACCTCTGTCTGACCCTTCGTATCAAACAAAGAGGGATCTCTGTCTATGAACATGCTACATTAACTAAACTTTCAGATTCTATCAAAGGGACCATAATCTACAAAATACATTTTATGGTTAAAATATGTAACGGTTGAGTCGCCCGCTAGACGCACATAAACTTTACCGTAAATGCGCATACCGTGCGCCTGCGGGTGCACGCAACAGCGAGTATGCGCACGCACGGGAGAGCCCATGCACTCGCAGCGGGGACACGCATGAGGTGCAAATATGGCAATGTGTAGCGTGATATTTTTCTGACTTTGACAGTCCACCCTTTGGCAGTCACCAATAACTGCCACTTTCTAAAACATTTCAAAAAGAGAAAAATATATGTCATGTGTAAATACATTTCTATGATTGGGTAGGGGAGGAGAGGAGAAGGTGAGAAAAGGGTATGACCTAGTGAGATAGCAGAAGCATGTGTGTATGAGTCCATGTTTGGAGGGTCATGTATCATCGTGCCGTACGTGTTTTAGATCAAGCTTCGAGGTATTGCGAAGTATACATTTGAATTCCTTCTTATCTTGTGGTACGGGTCTGTGGATGGGCTGTCAAACTTTACCAAGCTCTTTTCGGCTTTTAGTTGCAACAAAATGGGGGAGCACATTTTAGTTGATGATACATGAATGGGGGAGGTATGTGAGTGCTGATATCTGTGCCTGTATTCCCTATCGACTATGTGTGTTATTACCTGAAGGTTGTAGAGATGAAGATAAGAAACAATTATGGTAAATGCAGTGATATTCTATGTGAGGTTAATAAACATTTGTTGATTGGAGTCTTGTCTGATGTCTTGTCTTGATGTACATGTTGACTGTAGTCTCCTTGGGCTTTTGCAAAGTGCGAGCAAAAGCTTTGTCAATGTCCATAGACTTACAAAAAATGTTGGGCTAGCGTAAAATTAAAAGTACTAGGGACATGGGGGGTCTATGGCATAGTCCATCAGTTGTCTGTGTAAGAGGTTGTCAAACTTCTTCTTTAGTCCATTTGTTGTCTGCATACAAGGTCGTCAAATTCCTCTTCCAAGCGGGTCTTTTTACCTTGGAGAAAAACGAGAAACAGGTGAAAGAAACGGACCGTGGAATCACATTTTCATCACAACATTGTCTCTATCGTTGGGTCATAAATCACATCAGTCGTTGTTATTACAGTATCTTCACTCCTTAAACTCATCACTCGGGCGCTACGTTTACACTTTGTTAAAACCCGAACGCATCTAAATATCAGACCGACCAATATGATGACACCCAGAACACACAAAAGGAATTTCCCTACATCCATGATAATACCTTGGGTCCATTCTCCTAAACCAGAGAACCAATTTCGCGGGTTCAACCATGAAACCCAACTGGTCAGCTCATTACCCACAGCGGCAAGGGTGAGATTGTTTTTCCTTCGGAACTCCCATTTTAATTGGAGAATGTCGTCCATCTTTTTGTCTATGACCTCGACCGGGTCCTCGGTGCTGTTTGTGATATACGTGCAGCATTTTACGCCGTACTGCGTTGCTAGGGTGACACAATACCCACCCGTCACAGCTGTGAGATAATTGAGAATCATCCTATGCTGAACCAGTTCTGTTTTATAAGCTTGGATCTCCCTTCCAGTATACCTGAATGTGTCATCATACATTTCAGTGATATTGTCTAATAAATTTGCAAGCGCAGATATATATTTATAATTTATCACTCCTCTGGCGGTGCGAGTGATATCTAACGCGATTAGGAATTGAATCCCGGTGGATTCACTTATCAGGTCAGAGGCCGGATGCTCTGTTCTTTCTATTAGGTGTCGTTTAACGATGTGTTCGTAATGAGTGTGAGTATAAGGAGCTTGGGCACTGCGGTGAATATCCTTCATTTTAGAGTGGGATACGGTCATTACCTCAGGCAGTACTTTTCCAATATAACACAATCCTTCTGAGTTTGGGGCAAGCCACTTATACGCCTTCCTCCCGCATATGAAATATGCATCATCGGGGAGAACATATGGGACGGAGTAGGACATAACCATATTACACATTTTCCATATGAAATTTCCTAACCCTAATTCTCCCATCTGTTTAATACACGTATCAGTTTGTATGATATGTGCACAGTATCCTGGTGATACCTCTCCAACTCTCATGGTCCTACTTCCTAGGGTATACCTATATCGGAAATATTTTCCACTACCGGCTATGTGGCGTATAAGTTCTGTATCTGTTGGCAGTCTATCGGCTCTGTATGAAAAGGTCATGGTTTGGTTATTCCATGACACTTCCCAATTTCCCGGCTTTCGGGGATTGGAAATGTTAAAACATACTAGGGATCTATCCACATGATATTGGTGGAGCTTCAAACTAGGAGGACTGGAGATATTAAACCTCCTGTCCACCGGCCTCCCACCACTTAGCTCAAGTACCTCCCCTATAGTTAAAAGGAAGGGCACTAATCCTGATTTGCTATGGCCTTGAGGTACTTGAGAGCATACCCAACAATCTGTCTGATTTAACACTTTACCCACTAAGGAGTGATAGTCACTCAATGGATGCCGGTCCATGTGGATATTAAAACTGGATTGGCATTTCTTGATACACCCATCCTCAACTACACTGTCACAGAGTCTACAGATACAGTTCTCTTCTCAGCTAACAATCCTTCAAAATGTTTACAAATAACATGGCTGTTAGATCGTTTCCGGTACTCGCCTTTGCTTGGTGATTATGTTGCTATTGGAAATTTACACCTCCGTCTCAGTCATCAGAAATCCATTCTGGATCCTTTCTCGACCTCACTGGTACTCTCACCGAAACAGATTGTTCTGGTCAACATCAGGGTCAACATGAAAACACGGATCACAGTCTCTTGAGGCGAGTCCATCTTACAGGAGGAGAAAAGGAGAAATTTGTAATGGGGGTACAGGAAAACAGTTTGAGGGGGAGAGAAACTTGTTACGATAATTAGTTCTCTAGTCTTGTTGTTCTTCTTGTTCTGCTGTCATCTCAAAGGTGCTGTCTCTCAGTCTTCCAAACGAACATTCCGGTGATGCAATATTCCTTCCAAACCAGCGATCTCTCTGTACGGAGCAAAAATCTTGCATTACCATTTGTCTAACTGATGGGTGACATACCATCTTTAAAACATGAAAACATGAGTGAGAAGAGAGAAAACAAAAAAAAAAACAAAAAGAGAGAACAATTCATATATATATATATATATATATATATATATATATATTACCTAAACCATCAATGAACAACAACAGGAAAAAAAAACATTTTTCAAACATTTTAAAACATTGTCAGATCATCATCAGGCTGTCCTATCTACATGTCCAAATGGATTCCTTGCGCAGTCCCTCCCACCAGCACCTCCATACTCCACCCTTTGTATCTGGCCAGGATACATTGATGTGGGTAGGTCATGCTGGGGTTTGGTAGACTTCTGCAAAGACCAAGTAGATATGCAATGTTTGAGTCCTACCAATAATCGTCAGAGATGGGGAGAGGAAAAAACATTTCACAGATACATTACAAATTTTACCCGGTCATTCCTGTGTCCTCAAGGAATGACCTCCCAATTTGTTAACAATAACCTCAGGCTTACCATCAGTCCTAATGATCACCTTTCCTGATTGCATGTTACAGGTGCGGCCCAAACTCCTTCCTATGTGATCCCTGATTACAATTTGGTGTGTCATAACTTTGCTCATATCTTTGTCTAGGGGGTTTATATGAATTTGGTCTACTTCTTGATCTACAATCTCTTGCAAAATGACCTTCCTTCTGGCAATTGTAACAGACTATCACATTTGAATTCTCGCAGGGGTTTGGGGCTTATGCTGGAGTGGTCTTGTGGTTAGGGCCTGTATACTTGCGGCCATTAACTTATCACTTTGTGACTCCCTGTGTCTGGTGATATTCCGATCATGATCAATAGCGGCCTCTCTTAATGCGGCCACCGAGATATTTCTCCAGTTTGGGTTGGTGGTCTGTACCCTTGTTCTCAATACCTCCTTTAAACCATTCATTAACACAGATACTGCTACTTCTCTATGATTTACATTTGTCTTGATGTCCGTGATCCCAGTGTTTCTAGCCATTACTTGCAGTGCTCGATTAAAATAATTGGAAATACTTTCCCCTTCGTTTTGTCTTATGGTGAAAATTTCATTCCACTTGACAACGGCAGGGAAATATACTCCCAACTGTCGGTTGATCTGCTTAATACATTCCTGATTGTGTTCCTCCGTTTGAGGTACTTCTGTGTCTAATTGACAATCAGTAATAAATTTCGCAGGGTCAACACTGGAGGGCAAACATGCCCTCAGCACTGTCCGCCAATCTTTGTTGGTGGGTTCTGTGGCGTTTCCTAGTTCTTTAATGAACCTTTGACATGCGACTAGATTTTTCCTAGGATCAGGAAATTCAGACATAATTTATCTCAATTCGGTCCGGGACCAGAGACAGCGCATTGCACTGTCCCCGACGGGAATGATTCCCTGATCGTCAGTCTTCCCATTGGGGACTGTGATCACTCTGACAGGATCAAATTCAACTACATCATCTTGTGTTGGTCTTACAATATGAGGTACATTTGTTTGTGCGTGACATAAAACATTGTACGTACCTGTGGACACGACCTCACCTGACCCTCCGTTAGGGGGTTTGATTATTGCCTTTACCGATTTGGTCGTGTCCACCTGGATGTCTTGTGTGATGGCTGCTGGTAAAGGTGCCGACATCGTGCTGGGCTCACTTTCTTGCTTGTAGTCCTGAGGGAAGTTTGACATGGGGTGCGACTTGCACGGGTTAACATTTGTAATTTTTACACTTTCATTTTCATAAACATTATTACATTTTACACTTTCATTCTTAATACAGTTACTAAGTGCATTTTTATCGTACAACATTGTGCCATTTCTCTGCAACCATAATCCTCTCCATTGCCATGTCTCTCTTCCCAAGATGAGGGTCAGATATGTAAGTTAAATTTCTTTGCATTTCACTTTCCTGTTGCCATAACTGTAAACAATCATAATGTCTAATTCGTTGCTTCCAGGATTTTATGAGACAGATCCTTCGCTTTAAATTATGCAGTACCTCTGAGTCAAAACTACCTATCCCGGGAAATGGTGCTTTATCCCCCACAGTCATTCGTGTCCATTCATCACAAAAGGTCTCAGTGTGGGGACCATATCTTCCCCACATTACTAACCGAGCAGACCCTCGGGGTCTGCAAGCCTCTGCAGCCTGAACTCTGACTGCTAAACGTCCCTGTGTTGTGCACTTGGTTTCCATTGTGGACCTTTTTAACACAGCCTAAAATGCACCAAACACAGAAGTCTACGGTGGAAGTTACCCAAGCTCTTCCACCAGCTTCTTCTACTCCGAGTACAACGAATCCGCCCCTTTTTAGCAGACCCACGTAATCGTTGCAGGCCCAACCAGCGAAAATTTCTTACTTTACACAAATCACGCTTGCATGTGCTCCCTACAACACGTATGAGGGCAACGACCTCATATCACGTTGTGTTATTGGTCACACATACAACCGTGCGGTCCAATCGTACCACTTATAGACACTTGTTGCCCATAAATGGTAGGATCATTGGAGTCTCCCTACTGTGCTCCAAAACAGCCAGAGCGTAATACCACGAAAACTTTATCACACTCCGTCGCACTAGTTCACCAAGACCGTGCACGCACGTTTTCACCTAGACCGTGATTCACCAAGATTTACTTCACCAAGATTTCACCAAGATTTCACCAAGAGGAGTTCAATACACTCATACCGTTTTCAACCCACTATCATTCTATAGTTTTCTGATCAGAAAAATCATTTCCCGTAATCTGATAGCTCTCCCCAGAGGCACTACAGTAAAGTAAGGTATTTAAACTAAGTTTTGGAAACTGAAATCAATTTGTGCTATTATCGCGTGGCTATACTATACCGCCCCCACTAAAACAATGCTATTGTGCGATTTGAGTTTCGGTGGGCGTACCCAGACGCTCCGTTGCGTAATATACGCTGCGTGCGTCGGCCTTTGTGTTGCGTACACTAGTCTCACCCTTTAGAGACACGTGTATGCCAGCCAGATATGTCCACCGAAATACAATTAACACTTTTATCAATGTAGATGATCTTTAACCGTAATCATCTACCGAACACCACACAGGTCTCTCCTTGTATCTTTAGGCAAAGCTGTGTGCGTGTTTTACAAATTACCCCTTAATGTATTACTTTTACTCTTTAACTACCAATAGCAACAAATCTTTCTCAGCACGTTATCAATTATGAAATGGCAACCAGGAAAGTGAGATGTGAAGATTACACAAATGAACATGCAATTCTAAATTAATCTAATAACATACATTGATGTAAGCACACGCATATAGATATTACATATAAGTACCAATCACTATTACTTATGATTGACTATGATATAGATTAAATAAATGCATAAAAAAAAAAAAAACTCATTAAATGATGATTTCTTTTTGACAATGGATGGCTGATTATTTCCTGAGTCAACTGAAAATCAGCCGCTTAGGGGAAAAAAAATAAAATGTGACCTTCCCAAAATGGCCGCTGCTCCTCCCCCTTTCACCTCCATGAGGGTCACACAAAATGGTGGACAGACCATGCGGCCTCTCCTGCCATAAAGAAAATCACCATGCAAGCTCCCAAAGTAACTTAGGCCTTTGTTAAAAAAAAAACACTATATCAAGGCTATGCAGCAACTTTTAAATGTACTTTTAAACCTACTTAAACAGATAAACAATCTAATCTTAATCAAACACGATATGATCCATTTGAACCTTGTTTTGCAACTATAAAAATACATTTTAGCATCTTAAATATTATGAGAAACGCCTTGTCCCTTAAAATTTCCTATCAGCGTCTTACTGATACCACAATACATTAACGTGGATGTTTTTTTTTTTTTCTCAGCATTTTGCGATGCGTCCATCATTAGCCGGTCAATTACAGCCGCGTTTGTAATGTACAGTGCATCATTAAGAACGTGATATCCCGTGAGAGCCCCCAATTGATAAAGCCTAATATTTATCTTACTTAAAACCCTCTAAAAGGTGAAAGAACACAGTACGCTATTGGCGTATGGTATACCGTAAGGGTACGCACGTTGCGTAACAATCGCTTAGCCGTAGTCGAGACGCTCGAGCGTCACGTTCGCTCACGGCCAAGAGATCACAGGCAGGCACGCTATAGGCTGCCGACTAACGTAATGATATGCTACTAGCGTAGCGGACGCTTGGGACCACGAGGAGATCACAAGCGGCGCTGATGCTCACAATGTTAAACCTTTATAACTATACCATAAACAATGTATTTATGCAATAAACCTTGGTGCAGTGATAGGGTGTAAATGTAACACAGTGTAACCTTGTTAGTATGAGCGTATGTGACGCTCAGAGAACCCCTTAGCAAAATAATAAACAGTCAAATACCGGTCTAAGGGTCTAACGCCTTTTAAGGAAATGAATGAACGTTCAAAAAGAATAATACAATACAAGTCATACACTACCAAAATAACATAGAATATCTAACCAAGTGACTACACATAAAATACAATAACAGTACAATAACACTTAAGAGAAAGAGAGAGAAAGAGGAGAAGAGAGAGAGAGAGAGAGATATGGCTCACAATAACAATAAAGGCTATATGGTTGCGGAGAAACTTACGCTCAAGGGAAACAAATCGCATGCGCCTCTGGATATCCAGCTCCCGATTATCAGTGGTGAGAACCGTTGAAGAGAGAATAGAGAGCTGGCCCAGATCGGCTTGTCCTTTTATACCCTACACATAATACAGTACAATGGTCCCTATATTCTTATTGTTCAATGGACACAGGAATTCGTCTTCACATTATAACAAAAGGTCATAGGTTGATTCATACAGGTGGGCTGTGACTATTTCCAACTGCTCAGGTGGGTGGGAAACTAGGTTTCCCACCGCATGGATAATAAAGTGCAAATAATAGCAAATGTCCATAAACTTCTTATGTCCATAACTATTCGCACGAGCGATTAATCCGCTCCAAACCAACACCGGAATATTGCTAATTAAATACTCTTCCGATGGATACTAAACACCACTGTATAACCTCTGTCTGACCCTTCGTATCAAACAAAGAGGGATCTCTTTGTCTATGAACATGCTACATTAACTAAACTTTCAGATTCTATCAAAGGGACCATAATCTACAAAATACATTTTATGGTTAAAATATGTAACGGTCGAGTCGCCCGCTAGACGCACATAAACTTTACCGTAAATGCGCATACCGTGCGCCTGCGGGTGCACGCAACAGCGAGTATGCGCACGCACGGGAGAGCCCATGCACTCGCAGCGGGGACACGCATGAGCTGCAAATATGGCAATGTGTAGCGTGATATTTTTCTGACTTTGACAGTCTATAGATGCTTAAATACCACTTGGTGCATTGCCCTATGGTGGTAGGTGCCGTTTCTTCGTCTGAGTATGGCCTGCTCTGCAAGAGGCTCAGCGCCTTGGTACACAGCCGGTTTCAGTAACATGCCTGTGACACTACCTCTGTGCGGCTTTTTAGGCACCGTCTAGTAGCGCCCCTTACATTTCTGCTGCCATGCGCTGAAATCAGAGCTACGACTCTGTACTGACATAATTGGACGCGTGGTGGATCTCACAGACATGCGCAAAACACACACCATGGCCTGTTTGTGCGAATATCGGCATAGCGTGCAACTCTGAATCAGGCCTAGTCTTAACAGTGTTCCATATATTTATCAATGTCAATATACAATTCTGCTATATCAATACACCTACTCAACAGGACCTGTCCCAGTACATGACAATACAACTCTACAATACTTTAAAAACACAGATTTATAAAAAAGAAAAAAACACAACACCTACCTTACATGACTTGGCTACTGTATACTGTACATGCTCAAAAAGCAATTCTACAGATTATGAAATACTTATATTTATTACACTAACTTGTACGATGTGCACAAAAACATGAGTCCAGCAACTAAAAGACAGCAAATCCCGGATCAAGATCAACCCCTTCACCGCTGAGTCTACTGTAATTATTTATGCAGTACCCACACAAATTACACATTGCTTCCCCCCCCCAGAAAATATCAAACCTCCAATAGTATGAGTTTGCTTATTTCTCCTCACACACCAAATACAGTCTACTCAGAATGAGGCATTTTTTTAAATTAAATATTTTAATAAAGTGAACTAAAAGCAAATACTGTATGTATATGCTTATAATGATGCCACTTTATTTTATGGCTTGTCAAAATTTCAGCAGTGTTTTGCCCAGGAGGTCTGGGGCTTAAGGTGGGTACACACTGGCCGATATATCGGCCGTTCTCTTGAACGCAGCACAGCCGGCGGCCAATATATCTACCGATATATTGGCGGGTCGCTGTGTGTGTACGGGCGATCGGCCGACCACCCGTACACATGCTGCGACGGCCGGCGGTGATTGACAGCTGAACTGGGTGGGCGTGTGTACACGCCCGACCCAGTTCATGACGTCAGTCCCCGACGGATCGAGTAGTGTGTATGCACAGATCGTCCATAGATATATCTACCGATCAATTGATCGGCAGATATATCTTCCAGTGTGTACCCACCTTTAGTTACAATATTACATCGCCTAGAGCAACCACTGTCACCTCCAGTCCCAACTCTATGGTGAAGGACATTTACAATATCACCCTCATACCTATTTGAACCCCTGTAGTGTTTAGGGTAAGTCTGACTTATCCTCAGCAGTAAAATGGGTTAAGAAAATAATATTTCTAAAAAAATAAAATATTCAATGGGATTGTCCCTGGCAGTTGGCAGCCACAGGCACTTATGTTCTAAAACTAACTGGTATTAGTTTTATTAGTTATGGAAAAAAATGCATATGATGAAGGAGTGGTGTAATATGGTGGCGCTATATAAATATACATTTTAAACAACAGTAGCTTTATATTTGCTATTTTATTAGCCATCAAGGACTAGAGCAGATTTGCTTTGTGTTCCGATAATAGCCATTTCATCTTAATGGGAGTGAACAGGTGCATATTTTTTTTGAACACCAAAATGATGTAGAAAATCTCTAGTAATATTGTATTCCTTTCAAGAGAACTGCAGGGACAGAGATCATGCAGTTTTGTAGAATGTGACCAGTCACTATTATCGACAGGCTATCTGCAATGGTGCTACACAGCTAGCTCCTTAGTATTTCTGAGACTGTGTTTAATAGGTATTCTATGCCACCTTATCTAAAAGTGTTAAGATTACAAGAAAAAAAAATACAGTACTTCAGCTTTAAATGGTTAGACAGCCTGTAAAAAACAATCAATTCTATCAAGCCACGCTCGGCTTGAAATCACAGTTAGTCATCCTTTAAGACCTTTCACAGGCTGCTTACAATCATACCAATTTAATGCCAACCCTCTGAATTGTAATTGCCAGGCTAGACATCTGCAGTTAACCCCCAACCCACGTTTGGAAAAAAAAAAAAAAGCCTTGAAATCGATAGACAACATATTCTCTTAGCCTAGGCTACAAAAGGTGCCTGCCAGGTCATCAAAGACACCATCTTACTTTCATTGTTTCACACCAGCCGACAATTATGCCGATAGTGTGATAGAAGCTGTCAGGCAATGCCTTTTTAATTTGATAAGCCCCCCAAAAATCAGTGTGCATGTCTAATCCTTCAGACAAATGGGCATAAGCAGGCCAGTCTGTCACAAGACAGCTACACAAAAGGTATTTATCAGACACGGGGCAGGGAGTGTGTTTACCCATAGGCTATATGCAGGGATTGTGGAAGCATCTTATAATGGAACACAGCCGACACAGTCCCTATAGCGGCAGAACGGACAGTATAATGCAGTTCTTTTTATAGCAATGTAAGTACAGAAGTAAGAGAGGAAAATAAAGCACAGCACTGCAGTATATGGCTGGTTTATTGGAAGTACAAGATATATATTATATGGAATGCTTGGGGTGTGGGCTTTTTTACTTGTTTGGTAAGTAGGATGGGCATGTGTGAAATCTGCTAAACCACATTCAAAAATGCAGAGCTGCTCAGAATAACTATAGGAGTAAATATGCTGCAGTTATCTAGCATTTTAAGTTTATTATAATCCAAAACTATCTAAATAAGCAGTTTTGACATAAGCATTCGAAGTTGAAAAACATTCAAATTTCAAAAAGTGTCTGCAATTTTGGCCACCACTGTATGTATACGTGTGTGTATATATATATATATATATATATATATATATATATATATATATATATAGATAGATAGATAGATAGATATATATATATATATATATATAGATAGATATATATATATATATATATATAGATAGATATATAATATAATGTATATGTGTCATTATCTCAGTAGGGGACCCAAAAATGTGGGATTTTGGATAAGGGATACTCAACGTGTGTGTGTGTGTGTGTGTGTGTGTGTGTGTGTGTGTGTGTGTGTGTGTGTGTGTGTGTGTGTGTATATATATATGTATGTATATATGTATATATATATATATATATATATATAAAATATATCTATATATACACACATAATATATAAAATATATGTCATTATCTCAGTAGGGGAACCAAAAATGAGGGATTTTGAATTTTGGATACGGGATACTCAACCTGTATATATACACACCTATACACACACACAGTCACGTGAACAGTGGTATAACTACAGAACTTTAAGTATAGAACTATATGCACTATAAGAACTATAAGAATATAATTACATGCACTATAAGCATAGAACTATAGTTGCACCATGTTAGTAGTTTGGACTAAACCTGGTATAAATGGCACAGGAAGCCCTGCAAAGGTATGTGGTATACAAAGAGAAATTCTTCCCTCCACCTCTCTCTCTCTGATACCTTCACGTCCTGGCAATACCTGTATACATTTCTCAACAATCAGGTTATATGCAAAAGGTGGCCCCACAATTTTAGGGGGGAAAAAAAGCCAAACTATAGGAAACTAGTAAAGAAGTCATAATAAAAAGTAGTCATAATAAAAAAAATTGGGATGCTTAAATTGTGTTAAATGGCTGTTATTTTGCATAAAAATACTTTTTTTGAAAAATGTATATAAGTGCTCAAATTAAATTGGGGGTACATAAAAGGGGTAGTAATATATATATATATATATATATATATATATATATATAAAAATATATATCTATATATATATATCTATCTATCTGGGTCATATAAAGCCACTTTCAAAAACCGTCCAAACCCCCCCATCTGATAACTCCCACCTGCAAGCCTAAAAACACTTGTCCCACTCCTAAAGCACCCGATATACCTGTCCCATACCTTGTACCCCAATTTCCATCATTTTGCACTTTTTGACCGTAAAAATTACGTCATTATTGCCAAATCAAAAAATAATTAAAAACATCAAAATGTCTAATTAGTCATTCAGGGAAGGGTGTCCCAGGAGTTCTGAACCAGTATTGTGTACTATGCAGGATACCCAATAACATGTTTTGCGGTCAATATTATAGTTAGAAAAAAGGATAAATATTTAATAAATCCCAATGTGAATTTTACTAGTGAATGGATCCGGGATCTACCAGTCGACCACAGCCACTTCCTGTCCACCCTATTATACACTGAACGCGCTTTGTACGTTAGGTGTGACATGTACGCAAACATGATCAAATTATTTTTTTATCACCCTTTCGTTTTATAATCAGAAATAACACATATCCTATATATCAGAACAAAAATAGGTTACTGAAAAAAAAGACAACACTGAAACATGTTCATACAAAAGAGAAGGGAGACGAATGCAATTTAGTAGTTCCGATTGTTTCAGAGCTAATATATTCTCCCCACATGAGTATTCAATTAGGACCGTTTTCGGACGTTTTGAAGGTGTTTTCGTCCCAATACAGTTTCACCCTTTTTATTAAGTGAAAAGGCACTGGCGAAAAATGCCTCAAAATCTGCGAAAATAGCCTGCATTTTCGACTGGAAAACAAGTAGATTCAACGATTCACATATTTTCCGCCCCTGCCACATTTTTCGCCTAGGTGAAAATCTAGCCCTGCTATTGCATAGGGCAAATCTCCATTTGCACTAAAAAATAGCGAAAAAGCTTAGTTTCTTCACCTAGGGGAAAAAAACGGAGCTAATTGCATACCCCGTATGTCTACTAGATCTCTTTCCTTACCGGGACAGTCACATCATCATAGAAACTCCAAGCCAGAGCCCAGCGCATCGTTCGCCCCTGGTAAAATTCAGTATGGGCAACTTTTGGAACCTGCGGTATATAAAAAAAAAAGAAGTACTTTTCAATAAGCCATCATTTCTACATAACCCTAATGTAATGTAAAACAATAAAGCACTCTTGGGGTGGAGACAAAAATAAAATAAATTCACTAATGTCTGTCCAAATCCTTAGGTTTATACAGATAACAGACTAGTGAAGAGTATACACTTTTACAAAACACAATAACACGTTGGTAGATTTTCTTTAAAACCCCGAACCCAATTCAAATTAATGGGGGCAATTCATACAGCCAATATATCTATCTATGGTTTGGGATAGACAAACACGTATGGTGTGATGCTCAGGTGTCCAGCCTGAGAAACATGGAAGCACTGGGAAAACATGCAAACGTAGTACAGAGAGCACCTTGGATGGAACTGAACCCAAGACCCTAGATCTGTGAGGCAGCAAGCTAATCGTTGCCACTAAGATAGAAGGGGCATGGTATGATATGTTGACTTTCACCAGGTTGACATTCATCATGTAGACAGTGATAGAATGTCGACATATCATCCCTCGCGACCCAGTGCTGACTTAGCCGCTCCAGACAACTGCAGCAGCATCTATTGGGTCCTGGCAGGTCATGCGATTGCCACATCCAGGTCAGACCCCTGATCGGTATTCTGGTGAGTATTTCTGCCTAACCCTAATCCCCCCAGCCGTACTGTAATATCAGCATTCTGACAATATCTACAATTCACCTGTTGATGTTTTGAGAATGCAGACATGTCGCTTGTCACCTTTTTCACAATGTCAACGCTGTCTGAGTACAACCCGGTCAGAAGCACACAATTTTCTACACTGTCACTGTATGCCGTAGCATTAATATTTCCCTTCATTGGAACTAAAACCATGAAAACAGCCCCAGACCATTATTCCTCTTCCATCAAACTGTACGGTTGGCAGTACGCATTTAGGCAGAAACCCCTCCCCTAGCATCCACCAAACACACATCATCCATCAGACTGCCAGATAGTGAAGCCATCAATTCTTTATTCATCTTTCTTTGCTGGTTTACACATAATTACACTTAATAGAAAACATTTTCTTTGTCACAGGGTATCCTTTCCTCTCAGAGCAGCTCTGCGCACACTAAGCAATCATCATGGCAGCTGCCTGAATGCAAAGAGCTGACACTGCAAAGCTGATGCCAGTCAGTATTAAATACCCATTTACTAGACTGACATATGAATAGATGCCCAGAACCTGGAGTAGTAAAATAAGGGTTTTCAAATTCTGCATTTAATACTAAAAAAACCACCAAAAAGACATGCGCATTATAATAAATGTATACTAGTACTATCAGTTTCAGGATCGTTGCTGTATTGGACAGCAATAGACATACAATGACTACAGCATTACACTGTTCGCAGAGCTTCTAATGATTTGTGATATTTTTCCTACCAATTCTCATTTGTTCAGACAGGAAACTCAGGTTACCCTCCGTAAGACATATATGCTGCAGATAACTTATCCAGTACTACCTACTCCTGTGTATCTTTCCATTTCACACCATCACATGCAAAGCTGTCTACAGCTGTGCCCAATGTACGCATTTGTTAGAAACTAATACTAATGTTAGTAGCGTGATAGCAACCTGTCTAGCGGTATAAGTACTCCCACCCACACTGCAGGGGCCACGGTACTAGGACTCTCCAAGTTCTACTACTTAAGTGGGAGGGAACCAGTGACTGAATACTTTGACATATCCATTAACAAATGAGCATTAAAATGTATCTACTTAATAATTAACTGTCTGAGACTCTCGGATAAACAACCTGGGTCTGAAAATTCTTAACAGAATTTTCAGACCCAGGTTGTTTATCCGAGAGTCTCAGACAGTTAATTAGATGTACCATTGGTATAGATCTTGCGCATGCTATGAAGCTCTCTAGGTGTTAGCTACTGCACTCCTTTTTTGAAGGCCGAGACAGTGTAACATCTAGTCCAGTTCAGTCACAAAATCGGCAATGGGGGAATAATAAATACAGCAATAAACCTACCCCTTGTACTCGCAGCTCTTCTTTCAATGGAGCCAAAGTGCACTTCTTACCCAGCATGCAACTGTACCATCTGGAAAGAAACATCCAACAGGGTACATAATTGGTGAGCTTTAAATCACTGCATGAACACACACGAGCCAAGGGCCGCCCAGCATCCCCTGTATTATGCATAAATTATTAGTTGGTGATTCAGACATCTTGACATTTCTACATGCACCAGCATGAATATGGGCAATAATTTCTGATTTGCATTAATTAATCAATTTCCAATCATACTGGTCCCACTGTGGATGGGGCACATGGGGAGATAATGGATTACAAGTACCTCAGGTAATATAATTGGGGCTTTTGCAAAAGACATAATCTAAGTATTGCAGACAGACACTTATTCAGTCTCAGCAGCGGATGTATGAGTTCATAATATTAGGACCACACTACTTTTGTTTAAAAGCAAATAAAAAAAAAACAACCCAAAACATAACATAGTTCACATCAGTTGTTGCATCTAAATGCAGTTCCTTGGTATTAACGTATTTTTACAATAATAGTCTTTAAAAAATTTTTTTTAAGAATGATATATATATAATGGCATAACTGACCATACCTCTACCAAAACGTCTGTCATTGGAATGGTGGTTTGAGAGGTGTCTTCCATTATACCTCACATGTAGAGAAGCAATTTTGTTAACAGATTTTGCTGTTTATCCTCTCACTGGACTAAAGGCCCATACACACTTGGCGATAAAATGAGCTCATTTTCCCCCTCCCTGAGCGACGTCGCTCATTTCATCGGCAAGTGGGGATGCCGCCAGCGACGACGGCCCCGCGGGTCGGCAACGATGGTCGCTGTCGGTAGGGCATGCATGTAGGATCTGGACTGTCGTCCAGGACCTGCATGTACGGCTGGCGGAGGCGTGCCGTCACTGAGCGTTATGAGCGGTCATATCGCTCAGTGTGTACAGTCGGCCGCCGACCGGCCGGCCCTTGAGGGGAAACATTAGACGACGTCGCTCATAGAGCGACATCGTCTAATGTGTAAGGACCTTAACAGAAGGCTTCATGCTGGTAAATAAAAAGTTTTGATACAAGGGTTGATTAAATGTAAACTTATGTGATGTATTTATTTGCAGTTATTACTGGTGCAATGTCTCAGCTATGTGGGACTTGTTACTCTACAAGTGCCAACATGCCCGGGGGCAGTTTTCTAATTTTACTTGTTACCAAGTACCCACCGGGAAATAAATACAGGTAGGGGATGGGGGGGGGGGTCCCTGCACAATTTTTTGTAAGACAAACCAAACGTCCCTTCCCCCCCATCGGTAATGCCAGCCTTGGTTCCAAATGGCATGGGGCTGGTGGAATATGGGTATCCACTCTATGGTTCTACCAGGCCTGGCTTCTTAAGCCTAGTGGGGAAAACTCTTGGTCCCCCCCAGTTGCTCCACTACCATTTTAGGCTTAAGGCTGTTTAACAATCAAGGTGGGGCCCCACATTTATTTTTCTTGTGAATTTTCAATTATTTATTTATTTTTAAATGTAAAGCATGCATGGATCCTGGGGATCAACACAAGTGCTTTAAAACAGCAGCGTGTTGGCTGCAGGATAGGGAATCGACGGCAGGTTATTTTTAGAAGGTAAAACAGACCGTTAGTAAATGCTGTATTGAAATCATGTTAAATCTGTTCTGCTATTAAAAAAAAAAAAAAAGACATAATTATGCTGTTATTCAACATAACTGTTACTTTTAAATGAAAATAAATTATCCCAAAACATATGGGCTAAAATACCTTTTTTCCATCCATGTTTTAGGTACAGTACCTGTAATCAGGCGTATGCAGACACCTGACCGGAGCACACAGATCTTGAGCCACACACACACACATGCAAGCACAAATGGCTTTATTATTAGTAGCACAATTCATGCAGTAATACTGTAGTTATTGTATGACTGCTTTTTCTACCAATCATAAGTTTATCAGGATGAGCAGAGAAAACTTAATTGGCTGGCATAATTGCAACGTCCGACACCGTAATGTGGAGTTACTATCTTGACTGCATTATTATTCTCCATAGCCACAGATATCTTTTTGTTACTTTCCAGAATCATTTTGTGTCACTGAATAAAATACCTGTCGATTAAACAAGTTCCACACTACAACTAGAATTAAAGTGTAACAAATTCTATAGGAATGAATGACATTATTATTATTAACCTTTATTTATATGGCGCCACAAGGGTTCCTCGGCGTCCAATTACAGAGTACATAAACAAATAATAACATTATCCTCGCATCAGGGTACTTCCGCCATTTTCTTCGGTGTCAGGGTTATTCCAAAAATGTGTACTTGTTAATATAAGTTTCTAATAAACTCTGTAGTACCAAGACAATAGTGTGATTCATTAAGTGGTGCTTGTTTATGCCATGTATCCTTTATTCTACTGTAAACTTGCTTTGGCTTGCTGAAAAGGACAAGGCTTCATGTACACAGCCTATATGTTAATGCAGTTTATTACTGCAACATGTTCCTAAGTAACCAGACCACAAAAGCAGATTATTTTAACACTTCTCCGAAGACGCTTTTCAATATCAGTTTCTCCTGATCAAGTGCTTGACAGCTCAATGTAGCAGCACCGGGAGTGTTTGCCGGGCTCTTTCTGTGAATGTAAATCGCTGGAGGATTTAGCTCTCAATTCCGTTATGTTCAGGATTAAAACCCGAGGAACCCATCTGCTTACTAATCATACAGCATCGGTGTCAGTTGTGCTCACTGTCAGGGCAGTGCTAGTGTCAGTCTTCTCACATCATGTTTAATACCACACATGACTCGTGCAAGGGAAGATAGACTGCTGAATCACGCCGGGTCTTTGGTTTCACAGTAAGTAAGGAAACTGTCACAGCGGTTGGGCCAGATTTGCTGTCAAACTGTATGATTCTATTTGCAATTAACCAAAACGCTGCACACCGTCGCCATGAGACAGACACAACATATTAACCATCAAACATGTGTCAGTGCCTCTTAACATGACAAAGCATTAGTAATCATATTGCGGCATGTAGTATAATACACATTTACTGACATGTATGAGTTATGGACACATTAGGAGGAATTCAATTGTTTTGGACGTCTAAATTTCCTGTCTATTCAGGACTGTTTAGACGCCCAAACTATTGTCACAATTAAATTGTCGTTTGGGCACACATGCATATCAGGTATGTCGTAAATCGGCTAAGCGTCCAATGTCCTGCTTTGGACATCCAAACTCACCTAGTGGCGGTCGCGAATACATCAATTGAATCCCCCCCAGTTAGTGACAAAGTAATGGAACAATGTATGCTTATTAAGAATAAATGCAGTAAATTAGGTGTTCTACCAGTAATATTTAAAAACATATATAATATTTCTGAAGTGATAAAGACATCATTTTAAAGATGCATATGAAATATGTTGTAACATGGTTGTCTATTTCATTAGGAAAACCGTCTTTGTTTTCATTGTTCTTAAAGATTTACCCCGACTGTTCTGCCCACTACGAGGCTTATTCTGTTACAGGCCTGATTCTGAGTGCATCTGTGGCCATACGACCGTAGCAAAATGCTTACTACCTTATACGAACACGAGAAAATGTTGATTATCCATCAATCTTCATGTAGGAGGCAGTGCCGCCTACTATTTTTCCGTCCACAGCAATCGTAATTAGTATTGGGAATGCTTGTTTTGTGTTTTACTTTCACTTTTTAAACTTCTCCCCACGAAAGTAAAAATAACATTGTCAAATAAAATTGCTCACCTCAACCTCTTCTTCAGCTGAAGACTGTCATGGATGATTCTCTTCACAAACTCCAACTCTCCACCTTCAGCCATGATCTCGGTAATTCCACCTGTGTTCACCGAGCTGGGGGGTGGCCGGCGAGGGTTTCGCGAGTTGACTCCCTGTGAATAGAGGGATTCTGGTGTAAAAGGACCATTCCACCGACATCAGAACCAGCAGTATTGCTGTTACAGAGACAATGATGTCTCTATTTAAACAGACTAATGTTCTGCAGTCAACTACAGGTGACTCATCAGGTTGTATGGATTTAATATGGAAACTCTGTTAGAGGCAAGAAATAAACCTATCAAATGAAATCTTAATAGTATCCAATCACATGAATTAACAGAGATCACTGTGACAAACAGAACAGGAAGATAGATGGTGAAGTGTGTGATAAATTTCACGGTGAGTGATAAATAGCACCAGCCAATCACAGATGCCCTTATTTATCAATGAGTGATAAATTTCACTATGAGTGATAAATTGCACCAGCCAATCAGCTCTTAAGTTCCAGTCATAGGCTGGGTTTGAAAAATGACAGTTAGGAGCGGATTGGCTAGTGCAATTTATCACTCACAGTGAAATTTACCACTCATTGATAAATAAGCAATTAAACGACATTGGGGGTCATTCAGACCCGATCGCTCGCTGCAGTTTATCGCAGCGCAGCGATCGGGTCGGATCTGCGCATGCGCCGGACAGACATGCGGGGCGGACTAGCCCTGTGCTGGGCGTCCCCCCGCATGTCTGGGAATATGATCGTAGCTGTGCTAAATTTAGCACAGCTACGATCAACTCGGAATGACCCCCATTGTCCCTGCTGAAGAAACCGAAGCAAAACATTAAACAAAGGTGGGATAGTGAATAAAGTCTGGACACCAGGGGTTTTCTTTGAGGACCAATATTATTTAAGCCTTTTCAAGAGCATTTTTAAAATGCAGCAGCGAGTACACTATGGGGTATATTCAATTGAAGACGAAAGCTGCCGTGTCGGAAAGACGTCAGTTTTCGACTATTTTGGGTCGGAAGGGGTTCCGACCTATTCAATATAACACCAAATTATTCGACAAGTCGAGGAATTCGACTCGTCGAAAAGCACGTGGATCGGCGGAATAGCTGCCGATCCACGCGCACGTGTCGAAACGGGGCCAAAACCGACAGGTTTTGTTCCCCTTTTCGACCATCTCAATTAGACTTTAAAAAAAGTTGAAGTGAGATGGGGAGAGCAGCGCCGGAGACAGGGAGAGCCGAGGCTGGGACAGGGTGAGCAGCGCTGGAGGATGTCAGAGTCGTCGCTCACAGCAGCGTCCACCCGGCTCCAGCAAGCGAGACCTCGCTTGCTGGAGCCAGGTGGACGCTGCTGTGATGCAGGGACTTCAGAGAGGAGGGACGGGGAGAGGCAGAGAGACTGGGGGGGGATGGAGACGGGGTAGAGCCACGGGCAGACGGGGGAGAGCTGCGCTACAGCAGCGCTGTAGCGCTGCTCTCCCCTGTTTGCCCGCGTCTGTCCCCCGTCTCCCCTAGCGCATCTCAATTCGAATTGAGATGTCATTGAATAGCCCAGGTCGGATCCATTCCGACAAATGAATGTCAGAATGGATCCGACTTCAATTGAATATACCCCTATAACTTCCTTTAGGAGGCGCAGTGCCCTGTACAACACAAGACAATGTATAGACAATAAATAATAAATTTGTTAGCTAATGGGCAAAACCATGTGCACTGTAGGGGGGGCAGATATAACATGTGCAGAGAGAGTCAGATTTGGGTGGGGTGTGTTCAAACTGAAATCTAAATTCCAGTGTACAAATTAAACAGCCAGTATTTACCCTGCACAGAAACAATATAACCCACCCAAATCTAACTCTCTCTGTTTTATCTGCCCCACCTGCAGTACACATGGTTTTGCCATTAGCTAACAAATTTGCTGCTGCGATCAGGTCTGAATTAGGCCCTAGGTTTCAGAAAGCAACATACAAGTCTGTGTTGGGAATGGACATCTGGGATGTTGCCTATTGCACAAATACTTCTCTAAGCTGCCACTGATTGAGGTCTGTTTGCAACTTTATATTTTTCCTTTTATTTTTTTACATTTATCAGTGTTTAGTCGCGAACGGAAGCTGTGGTAATCACAGGACACAATGGCCCTCATTCCGAGTTGTTTGCTCGCTAGCTGCTTTTAGCAGCATTGCACACGCTAGGCCGCCGCCCTCTGGGAGTGTATCTTAGCTTAGCAGAATAGCGAACGAAAGATTAGCAGAACTGCTACTAAATAATTCTTTGCAGTTTCTGAGTAGCTCCAGACCTACTCACAGATTGCGATCAGCTCAGTCCGTTTAGTTCCTGGTTTGACGTCACAAACACGCCCTGCGTTTGGCCAGCCACTCCCCCGTTTCTTCAGACACTTCCACGTTTTTCCCTGACACGCCTGCGTTTTTTAGCACACTCCCGGAAAACGCTCAGATACCTCCCAGAAACGCATCTTTCCTGTCAATCACTCACCGATCAGCAGTGCGACTGAAATGCGCCGCAGGATCCACAGCAAATCTAATAAGTTTTTAGTTAAATAACTAAGCGCATGCGTGCTGCGTACCATGCGCATTTAGCAGCAAATCACAGCATAGTGAAAATCAGCAACGAGCGAACAACTCGGAATGAGGGCCAATGATCTTTGGTTTGTTAGCAAAGCAAAAAAGCACACAACTGGGCAAAAACACGCTGCACTGCAGGTTGGGCAGATGTAACATGTGCAGAGAGATTTTGGGGGTAATTCAGACCTGATCGCATCTCTGCGAATTTGCATTTAGAAAGTAAGTATGCCCAGCATAATATTTTTAATATCAGGAGTATTGAAAAAAGAAAAAAAATAATAACAATAACAACAATAATAATAATAATAAAAAATAAAAAAAGACTATAGCTTTATACATGAAAATTATTGGAGTACAAATAATGGGTTGGGTATGGGATACGGGCAGTGAGGATGACAGCGGTCAAAATACAGACACCGGCATCCTAATAGGTGGAAGAAACGAAACCAACCCTAACCATTCCTTCTCGCAGCCTAAACCTAACACCCCCCACCCCTGCAGCCTATCCCTATGCACCCCACGCTGCCTAACCCTCTCTGGCATATTTACGTTCAGGATTCTAGAATCAGCAATATGACAGGTGTCATGATTTCGGCGCCGGTCTTCTTAACGTCGCGATCCCGTCTGGCGGGTGCCAACAACAACTACAAAAAATAAGATTTTACTTACCGGTAAATCTATTTCTCGTAGTCCGTAGTGGATGCTGGGGACTCCGTAAGGACCATAGGGAATAGACGGGCTCCGCAGGAGACATGGGCACTTTAAGAAAGAATTTAGATTCTGGTGTGCTCTGGCTCCTCCCTCTATGTCCCTCCTCCAGACCTCAGTTAGAGAAACTGTGCCCGGAAGAGCTTGATAAAGCTAAAAATTTATCTTATATAAAACCCTTTATGAGGTCTAAGAACACTGTACGCTATTTACGTATGGAGTACCGTAAGGGTACGCTCGTTGCGTAACAATCGCTTAGCCGTGGTCGAGACGCTCAAGCGTCACGTTCGCTCACGGCAAAGAGATCACAGGCAGGCACGCTATTGGCTGGTGACTAACGTAATGGTTCACTATAGCGTAACGGACGCTGTATCGGGAGCGGGCTGCTCGAGCGATACAGACGCTCACAAGAATACGCTGTTGGTATCGGGCACACTTATAGGTGAGCGACTACCGTAATGCTACGCTATCAGTGTAGCGGACGCTCGAGACCACGAGGAGATCACGAGCGGCGCAGACGCTCACAATGTTAAACCTTTATATCTAAACCATAAACAATGTAATATGCTGTGAAACCTTAGTGTAGAGATAGGGTGTAGATGCAACACAGTGTAACCTTATTAACTTAAAAGCTGTTTGAGCGTCACCGACGCTCTGAGAATACTTAACACTATAAGAAATACACAGATACCGTGCTTAGGGTCCAACGCCTAATATATATATTATGAATGTTATACTTGCAAAAGAATTAATACAATACAAGTCATACACTACAATATAACAGACTACCTAACCAGATAACTACACATGAAATACAATACAATACTATTACGTTTAAGAGACTACGAGAGAAAAAGGAGAAGAGAGAGAGAGAGAGATATGGCCCATAACAACAAGAAAGACAATATGATTGCGGAGAAAACTTACGCACAAAGGAAACGATCGCATGCGCCTCTGGACATCCAGCTCCCGATTTTCAGCAATGATAACCGTTGAAGAGTGAGAGCTGGATGTGATCGGCTTGTCTATTTATGCCCCACACACAATACAATTCAATGGTCCCTACAATCTCATTGTTCATTGGACACAGGAATTCCTCCTCGCATTATAACAAAAGGTCATAGGTTGATTCATACAGGTGGGCTGTGACGATTTCCAACTGCTCAGGTGGGTGGGCAACTAGGTTTCCCGCCGCATGGATAAGTAAGTGCAAATACAGTAAATGTTCATAAACTTCTTATGTCCATAACTATTCGCACGAGCGATTAATCCGCTTCAAACCAACACCGGAATATTGCTAATTAAATACTCTTCAGATGGATACTAAACACCACTGTATTACTCCTGTCTGACCCTTCGTATCAAACAAAGGGGGATTTCTCTGTTCATGAACATTCTACATTAACCAAACTTTCAGATTCTATCAAAGGGACCATGATCTACAAAATACATTATATAGTGGAAATATGTAACGATTGAGTCGCACGCTACGAACACATGAACTCTACCGTAAATGCACATACCGCGCGCCCGCGGGTGCCCGCAACAGCGAGTATGCGCACGCACGGGAGAGCGCACGCATGCGCAGCGCAGACCTGTGTGAGGTGCAAATATGGCAGTGTGCATAGAGATATTTTTCTGACTTTGACAGTCCACCCTTTGGCAGTCAACAATAACTGCCACTTCCTAAAACATTTCAAAACGAGAAAAATATATGTCAGGGGTTAATACATTTACATGGTTGGGTAGGGGAGGAGAGGAGAAGGTAGGAAAAGGGTATGACCTAGTGTGATAGCAGAAGCATGTGTGTATGAATCCGTGCTTGGGGGTCATGTATCATCGTGCCGTACGTGTTTTAAATCAAGCTTCGAGGCATTGCGAAGTAAACATTTGAATTCCTTCTTATCCCACGGTACGGGTCTGTGGATGGGCTGTCAAACTTTACCGAGCTCTTTTCGGCTGTGGTTGTAACAAAATGGGGAGCACATTTTAGTTGATGATACATGAATGGGGGAATATGTGATTGCTGATATCTGTGCCTGTATTCCCTATACTATGTGTGTAATTACCTGAAGGTTGTAGAGATGAAGATAAGACATAATTACGGTAAATGCAGTGGTATTCTATGTCAGGTAAATGAACATTTGTCGGTTGAAGTCTTGTTCGGTGTCTGTTGAATGCAGTCTTCTTTGTGCTTTTGCCCATAAGGTGCGAGCAAAAGCTTTGTCAATGTCCATAGATTTACAAAAGTGTTGGGCTAGCGTAATTTTAAAATTTCTAGGGAAACTGGGGATCTATGGCAAAGTTCATCAAAAATCTGTGTATCAGGTTGTCAAAACTTCTTTTTTAATCCATCTGTTGTCTGTATATCGGCTCATCAAATTCCTCGTCCAAGTGGGTCTTTTTACCTTGGAGAAAACGGAAAAACAGGTGAAAGAAATGGACCGTAGAAATCGCATTTTCATCACATCATTGTTTCTACATTTGGGTCATAAATCAAATCCATTGGAATTACAATTTCCTCACTCCTTAAACTCATCACCCTGGTACTTTGTTTGCACTTCGTTAAAGCCTGACCGCATCTAAATATCAAGCCAATCGTTATGATAACACCTAAGATACATAGGAGAAACTTCCCTACATCCATTATGACTCCTTGAGCCCATTCTCCTAAACCGGAGAACCAATTTCGCGGGTTCAACCATGACACCCAACCAGTCAGCTCATTACTCACAGCAGCAAGGGTGAGATTGTGTCTCCTGCGAAATTCCCACTTCAGTTGGAGAATATCGTCCATCTTTTGGTCTATGACCTCGACCGGGTCCTCGGTACTATTTGTAATATATGTGCAACATTTCACGCCGTACTGCGTTGCCAGTGTGACACAATATCCACCTGTTACTGCTGTGAGATAATTGAGAATCATTCTATGCTGAACTAGTTCTGTTTTATAAGCTTGAAGTTCTCTTCCAGTATACCTAAACGTGTCATCATACATTTCTGTGATATTATCTAACAAATTTGCAAGCGCAGATATGTATTTATAATTCAACACTCCTCTGGCGGTGCGAGTGAAATCTAACGCGATTAGAACCTGAATCCCGGTGGATTCATGGATCATGTCAGAGGCCGGATGCTCTGTTCTTTCTATCAGGTGCCGTTTAACTACGTGCTCGTAATGGGTGTGAGTATAAGGAGCTTGGGCAACACGGTGTATATCTTTCATTTTGGCATGTGATACAGTCATTACTTCAGGCAATACCTTTCCAATATAACACAATCCTTCAGAGTTTGGGGCAAGCCACTTATACGCCTTCCTCCCGCATATGAAATATGCATCATCGGGGAGAACATATGGGACGGAGTAAGACATAACCATATTACACATCTTCCATGTGAAATCTCCTAACCCTAATTCTCCCATCTGTCTAGTACACGTATCAGCTTGTACGATATGTGCACAGTATCCTGGTGATACCTCTCCAACTCTCGTAATCCTATTTCCTAGGGTATACCTATATCGGAAAGATTTTCCTCTACTGGCTATGTGGCGTATAAGCTCTGTATCTGTCGGCATTCTATCTGCTCTATATGAAAAGGTCATGGTTTGGTTACTCCATGACACTTCCCAATTTCCCGGCTTTCGGGGATTGGAAATGTTAAAACATATGAGGGATCTATCCACATGATATTGGTGGAGCTTCAAACTAGGAGGACTGGAGATATTAAACCTCCTGTCCACCGGCCTCCCACCACTTAGCTCAAGTACCTCCCCTATCGTTAAAGGAAATGGTACTAGTCCTGATTTGCTATGACCTTGAGGTACTTGAGAGCATACCCAACAATCTGTTTGATTTAACACACTACCCACTAAGGAGTGATAGTCACTCAATGGATGCCGGTCCATGTGGATATTAAAACTGGATTGGCATTTCTTGATGCACCCATCCTCAACTACGTTGTCACAGAGCCTACAGATACAGTTTTCTTCAGCTAACAATCCTTCACAATTCCTTCTATGGTCAATGCTATCGGATCGTTTTCTGATACTCGCCTTTGCTTGTTGATTATGTTGTTCTCGGAAAACTACGCCTCCATCTCTGTCATCAGAGCCCATTCCAGAACCTCTCTCGACCTCCATGGTACTCTCGCCGGAACAGACTGCTCTGGTCAACATCATGGTCAACAGGAAAATCCGGATCACAGTCTCTTGGGGCAAGTCCATCTTATAGGAGGAAACGAAGAAGAATGAGGAGGGGGAAAAATAATTTGAGGGAGGGGGGATGGGAAGTGGAGAAAAACAATAAAAGGGAAACGGGGATCGACAACTGCTTTTGATCTTGTGATTCTCGATGCTCAGGTGCCGCCTCAGTCCTCCTGGAACAGACACTCCAGTGATACAACTTCCTCTACCGTCTGTTCCTTATCACGGGACCTCTCTGGATCAGCAACCTTCTTACAATGGGACGAATGAACCCAAGTCTCCCTCTCGGCAACTTTCAATGCTGTAGTGCTAGTCAATAAGACTTGGTATGGTCCTTCCCATCTGTCAATAAGGCAACCTGAGCGTAGAAAATTCCGTATCATTACATAATCCCCAGGTTCAATGTCATGACAATTACTATCTGGTAAATCAGGAATCACCAACTTCAAATTATCATTTTGATTCCTTAGCTGTTTACTCATGTTAATCAAGTACTTTACAGTCACTTCATTGTTACACTTCAAATCATCCTGAGGGTTAATCATAACATGCGGTTGTCGACCAAACAAGATTTCAAAGGGAGACAGATTAAGAGGGGACCTGGGAGTGGTTCTGATGCTGTACAGTACAATGGGTAGAGCTTCTGGCCATGTCAATCCTGTCTCTGCCATAACTTTGCTCAGTTTATTTTTTTTTTAAATATATTTCTTTATTAGACAGCCATAAAGTCACAACATACATTGTCAGATTTTAAAGTACAAGGTTATTCAGCAGTGACATACAGTCAAATTCCAGTATGAATAAAATACAGAGGATTGAAGGCTGTACAGTTTTTTGTTTTTCTTTGTAAGAGAAGAAAAATAGATGCAATTCACATCAAATAATGCAAACTCAGCTGTCTAGTAATAATGGTAGTAGTAGTACCAGGAGGGGGGGGTGGGAGGGCGTTTAACACGCGTGCACCCCCTCCTCCAATAATAAGAAACATACCAAACAAATGAGTTAAATATCACATCAGTTGAGGGAAAGTAGGGATAGGAAAGAGAAAGGAAGAAAGAAAAAAGAAAGGAAATAAAGGAGAAGAGGATATGTTAGAGAGCAAAGAGAAAGCATTAGTACCGAGGTACCATAAATGGTTAGCGTTCGTTGCCGGGGGGGTGTCAAATCCTTATTCTGGGCAAGGAGAGTAGCCCATGGGTTTGGAGTGAATATTATACCATGTTAATCCCTAATGAGGAGTGTCTACGCTGTAAACTAGGCATCTCATTTAAATCCATCTTTCATCCCACCTGTGGTCAAGTAATGGTTCCCACTATCCGACTAGTCCAATACCATGTAGTGTCGCGGAATACCTTCCAGATACATTCACGCCTGTCTAGGGGTAAAGTCTCTATATAGGTTCCCCATTTTTTGTGGAAAAGCTTCACTCCATTTTCAATTTGAAAAGTGGCCATTCGCCTCTCACAAAACAGTATATCTAGTAAGGCAGATTCCCATTCTCCCATTGATGGAGCAGTTTTATATATCCAGTGTCTCAGTATCACCTGTCTCGCCACCGTGACCATCACAGTCAGTAGCGGGATCATAGAGGCAAGGTCAAACTGCGACAACCAGGATGAAAAGTCCGCGAACAGCAACGGGCCCACCTCTTCTGGAAGGGGTAATTTAAGTAAACGGGATAGATATTGGAGAAACTTACGCCAGAACCGTTTGATTTTCCCACATAACCAAAAATTGTGCGTGAGGGATGCTCCACTCTCTCCACATTTAGGGCAACTACCCGTCTCACCAGGGCGGAAGTGTTGTCTTTGAGAGGGGGCTATATACATCCTGTTTAAAGTTCTTAAATGTATTTCCTGTAGTGTGGCGGATTTTAGAGCTTTGAGGACCAGTTCAGTGTTCTTAGACATCTCGTCCATCGCGGGTGCCTCCGGGAGTTCCCGCCGCCATGAAGCAGAGAGAGGGGACCAAGAGGGGGCTGACACCTCAATCAGGTCACTATATAGATAGCGAATTTTGAATGGGTTATGTCTACAAAACGTGAGAGTATCGAGTATTGTTCGAGGAGAGGCCTTTTTACCCAGGGGGTCACCTAGGGAGGTAATGTAGTGGCGCGCTTGGAGATACATAAAGAAATTAGGGTGGGGCAAAGAAAATCTGTCACGTAGTTGCTGAAAGGAGAGCATCTGGCCACCAGGATCAAAGACATCCCTGATAGAACAAATTCCTTTACCTTTCCACGTGTAAAAGTGTCGATTGTCTAAGGCGGAGGGGAAATTAGGGTTGCCCCATAAGGGAATATACGGTGACTCAAAGGGGTTAGTATGGAACAATTTATGAATGGAGATCCAGGCCCTATAAGTGTCCCAAAACAGAATATTAGTCTTTAGTTTTTGGGGTATTTTGGAGAGTGGTGTGTGAAGCAACGCTGCAGGGGAGTAAGGGAAAAACAATGCTTCTTCCAATTCCAGGTTCGTAGATAGATCTGATCGGAGCAGCCAGTCTGAGGCAAATTTAAATAGTGCTGCTCTAGCAAACATCGTCACATTGGGCATACTCAGACCACCTTTACGTTTGTTAATATAAGTTCGGGCTTTGGGCATGCGAGGTTTAGCGTTTTTCCATATAAATTTTGAAAATATTTGCGAGCAGAGTAGGGAGTCTTGTTTAGTAATCGTGACAAGGAGCATTTGGAGCAAATATGCCAGTTTAGGGAATATAACGGATTTTATCACGACTATTCTGCCTAGTAGAGAAAGTTTAAGATCTTTCCAGGTTTCTAATCGTGTTTTGATTTGTTGGATAATGGGAGTGTAATTGAATGTATACAGCCGGGAGAGTTCTGAAGGGATATAAATACCCAAGTATTTTAGTTTAGTAGGGGTCAGCGTAAATTGAGAAGCGAAATCAGTATAGATGTGGGGGTCTTTTATGTTAGTCAGTGGGAGTAATTCAGATTTATGTGTGTTTATACGGTAGCCAGCAAAGGTACTAAAACAGTGTATGGTGTCGAAAATAGCTGGTATCGAAGTACGGGGGTTGGAAACAAATAAAATCATATCATCTGCAAATAATCCAAGTTTAACTTCTCTTTCTCCTACCGAGATCCCCGAAAAGGTTGGTAATTGTCTCAGTGCTATGGCCAGTGGTTCCAATGCAGCCGCAAAAAGCAGAGGGGATAAGGGGCATCCCTGTCTAGTCCCCCTATGGATCATTAGGGGCCGTGATAGATATCTGTTTGTGAAAATTTGTGTAGATGCATTATGATAGATAGTGCGTATAACGGCTATAAATCTGTCAGGAAATCCGAAGCGTTGGAGTGTCTCAAACAGGTGGTCCCACGTCACCAGATCAAACGCCTTTTCGGCGTCTAAAGACAATAGGAAGTTGGGATCACCCGTCTCCACCTCGCTCAGGGACTGTATAACTGTCAGAACCTTACGGATATTGGTTACAGAATGTCTGCCTGAGATAAAACCGGTTTGGTCTTCATGAATCATTTCAGGCAGGATAAATTTTAGGCGATCTGCCAACAGTTTAGTAAACAGTTTGTAGTCTACATTAAGCAAGGAGATAGGGCGATAAGAGGACGGGAGTAACGGGTCTCTACCAGGTTTGGGTATAACTCGAAGCAAGGCCGAGTTGAAATACTGTGGGATAGTAAGGTTGGAAAAAATAGAATTAAAAAAGGCCGTTAGAGAGTCCACTATTTTAGGAGAGAGCAATTTAAAGAATTCTCCGGATAAACCATCTGGGCCCGGGGTTTTCAGTGGTTTAAGGTTTTTAATAGCCTCTGTCACTTCAATGACAGTGACAGGGGCCATGAGAGAGTCTGACTGATCTGGGGAGATCTGAGGCAGTTGTATTTTTTCCCAAAAGGAGTTTTTAGTAGGTTGTTCGATGTCACTGTGTGAGTAAAGATCGGTATAAAAGGAGTGAAAAATATCTGTGATCGCCTTTCCTTCAGATTGTATACCAGAGGAAGGGTCTTTCAGAGCAGTTACATGTTGGGGCCCCTTATCAGATTTAAGCAGATTGGAAAGCATTCGGCTAGGCTTATCTCCATATTGAAAAAATTTATATTTCCCTGCAATAAGGAATTTATTATCCATTTGTGTCAGAGTGTGATCAAATTGAGTCTTAGCGTCTCTATATTTCTGCTTGTTAGATAGTGTGGGTGAGGATTTAAACTTTTGAAATGAGGAAGTGAGTTCGGACTGTGCCGTCCTGTATGCGGAGTCTTGTTCTCGTCTATATTTCGCCATGTATGCTATTATGTCTCCTCGTAAGACAGCTTTGGCTGTCTGCCAAAACAATGCAGGATCAGACGCGTGGGTAGAGTTATTAAGTGCGTAAGATTCCCAGGATGTCGTCAGCATAGTTTTAAAGTCTGGAGAAGCCGCCATCTTAGCAGGGAATCTCCAATGGGAATTAGTACCTAAAGTGAGTCTACCCTGTAGTACTATCGATATAGGGGCATGGTCTGAGATGGATATGGGCTTGATAGTTGCCTCAATGATCCTGGTGGACAGATCAGTGGAAATGAAAAAATAATCAATACGTGAAAAGGAATTATGGGTTGAAGAGTAGTAAGTATATTCCAATTCTACGGGATTATGAAGACGCCATATATCAATCAGTCCCAGTTGTGCAGACATGTAACTTAGGTTGATCTTGGGAAGTCGGGTCCTCTGAGACGAGGCACTCTTCTTGTCCAAGACCAGAGAGGACACCATATTCATATCTCCTCCAATAATAAGGGAGGTATGCGAATATGGGCGGAGAATATTTGTTATTTCTAGATAGAATGATTTATCATAGACAGCTGGGGCATAAACGTTGCACAAGGTCAGTCTGGTGCCCTCCAAAGTTATATCTAGGACAATGTATCTACCCAGAGAGTCAATAATCTGATGGTGTACGTCAAAGGCCACCCCCTTACGAATGAGGATCGCAACCCCTCTCGCCTTAGAGGTGAATGAAGAAAAAGCTACGACTTCTTGTCTAAGCATGGTGAGTTTAGCGTGTTCAGCGGGGGTCAGATGTGTCTCCTGAAGCATAGAGACATCCGCTTTTATTTTATTTAAGTAGGTAAGGATACGTCTCCGTTTAATAGGAGAATTAATACCCCTGACATTCCACGATATTATGTTAAGTTGTGACATTTATACCACCAGTAGGAGAACACATAAGGGCCTTATCAGGTCCTGAGACAATAAGCCTCCTTATATAAGTAATCCAGAATATCATGGACACAGACTGTTCCCACCCCCACCAGCTAAGCATCTTCAGGGAAGGAGGAGCAGAGAAGAAAAAAGAAATAGTCAGAAAGTAGAGAAGAAAGTAAACATAGAGGTTAAGACAAGAACAACACATGGGAGCGTTCCCACCAGTATACATCAGTATATACTGTCTGCATGGGCTCGCTGCAATGTAGAACATCAATAAAAAAAAAAAGAGAATAACAGCATAACCAACAGGCAATACCTAGAATGAACTTTAGAAACATCTTTATGACCCTTATATAAAGAGAATGGAGTGATAACTAAATTAACCCGGTAGCAGTTAAATCAAATCAAATCCACCCCGCAATAGAAGAGAAACATCAACTATATCGATCTACCTAATAATTTGAACTAAGACCTGAAATCAAGTTCAACTGTTATCGTCGTCTCTGCTTGGAGGAGACGAGTGTGAGTCTGAGGGTGACCGCATGGATCCTTCCAGCTCCGTCATAAATTCCTTAGCTGAGTCCACTGAAGTGAAATCTTTCGGACCTTGCGGGGTGAAAATGCGCAGCCGCGCAGGGTAAAGTAGGGAAAATCGTGTACCGCTTTTCACTAGGTGAGAGCATAATGGAGACATTTCTCTTCTGGCTCTAGAGACTTCTGCGGAATAATCCTGGAAGAGAAACAGCCGTTGTCCATCCCAGTGAAGTGGGCCCCGGCTTCGCGCCGCAGACCACATCAGTTCTTTATGTTTAAAGTTTAAGCATTTAAAGATAACCGGGCGGGGTCTGGTTTGGTTAGAGTCGCGTGGCGGACCCAGTCTATGAGCTCGCTCAATCTCCATCGAAGACAGGTCTTCCGGGATGCCTAGGAGGTCTGGGAGGTCGGAGAGTAAAGACTTTAGAAGATCAGGGCCTTTCAGTGACTCTTTAAGGCCCACAATTCTCAGATTGTTACGTATCGAGCGATTTTCCAGGTCGTCTATCTTCATCATCATATGTTGGCGTGAAGATGTTAAAGATACGACCTGTTCCTTGAGATCTTCGATTTCTTTGAAATTGGCTCCAATCCTATTCTCATTCACGGAGATTCTGCGAGTCATAGACCCAAGCTCTGATTTAAGGTCTGATACCGCAGTCATAAATTTGTCCGCCTGTGCTTGTAGTAACGGTTCCACGATTTCCTTGATTGCTTTCACTATTTCCAAATAGGAAGGAGGAGCGGGGGGAGCTTTTGGGGGCATGGTAGATGATGATTCAACTTCGTCGTTGAAACCGACAGGGTTGAAAGACAGCGGCGGAGAGACGGGGCTCGGCTCCCTACGTTTATTTCCACTTCTATTTCTTTGTGGTTTTGGTGCAGAAGAACTTAAAAATTTGTCCATAGTAGTAATTATGAGCTCATGAGGGTCGGATAGGTGGGATGGTATGCCTTTGGTCATGCAAGAGTGCAGAATTCTACATCACAACTGCTGGTGGTGCAAGTTCACATAATGCTGCGAAATGTGTCGACTACAGGCAAACTGAGGATGGGCACAGTTCGCCAAGTTGTCAACGGGATGTAATTGTGTCAACCGGGTATAAATTTGATGTCGCCAATCTATGCAGGAGGGCGAGCAGGTTGATTTAGAGAGCGTGGCAAATATACTCAGTGGTGTAATATATCAATTATAATAAGAATTTACTTACCGATAATTCTATTTCTCGGAGTCCGTAGTGGATGCTGGGGTTCCTGAAAGGACCATGGGGAATAGCGGCTCCGCAGGAGACAGGGCACAAAAGTAAAGCTTTCCGATCAGGTGGTGTGCACTGGCTCCTCCCCCTATGACCCTCCTCCAAGCCAGTTAGGTACTGTGCCCGGACGAGCGTACACAATAAGGGAGGAATTTTGAATCCCGGGTAAGACTCATACCAGCCACACCAATCACACCGTACAACTTGTGATCTAAACCCAGTTAACAGTATGATAACAGCGGAGCCTCTGAAAAGATGGCTCACAACAATAATAACCCGATTTTTGTAACTATGTACAAGTATTGCAGATAATCCGCACTTGGGATGGGCGCCCAGCATCCACTACGGACTCCGAGAAATAGAATTATCGGTAAGTAAATTCTTATTTTCTCTATCGTCCTAGTGGATGCTGGGGTTCCTGAAAGGACCATGGGGATTATACCAAAGCTCCCAAACGGGCGGGAGAGTGCGGATGACTCTGCAGCACCGAATGAGAGAACTCCAGGTCCTCCTTAGCCAGGGTATCAAATTTGTAGAATTTAGCAAACGTGTTTGCCCCTGACCAAGTAGCTGCTCGGCAAAGTTGTAAAGCCGAGACCCCTCGGGCAGCCGCCCAAGATGAGCCCACCTTCCTTGTGGAATGGGCATTTACATATTTTTGGCTGTGGCAGGCCTGCCACAGAATGTGCAAGCTGAATTGTATTACACATCCAACTAGCAATAGTCTGCTTAGAAGCAAGAGCACCCAGTTTGTTGGGTGCATACAGGATAACAGCAAGTCAGTTTTCCTGACTCCAGCCGTCCTGGAACATATTTTCAGGGCCCTGACAACATCTAGCAACTTGGAGTCCTCCAAGTCCCTAGTAGGTGCAAGGCAACACAATAAACTGGTTCAGGTGAAACACCGACACCACCTTTAGGGAGAGAACTGGGGACGAGTCCGCAGCTCTGCCCTGTCCGAATGGACAAACAGATATGGGCTTTTTTGAGAAAAAACCACCAATTTGACACTCGCCTGGTCCAGGCCAGGGCCAAGAGCATGGTCACTTTTCATGTGAGATGCTTCAAATCCACAGATTTGACTGGTTTTAAACCAATGTGATTTGAGGAATCCCAGAACTACGTTGAGATCCCACAGTGCCACTGGAGGCACAAAAGGGGGTTGTATATGCAATACTCCCTTGACAAACTTCTGGACTTCAGGAACTGAAGCCAATTCTTTCTGGAAGAAAATCGACAGGGCCGAAATTTGAACCTTAATGGACCCCAATTTGAGGCCCATAGACACTCCTGTTTGCAGGAAATGCAGGAAACGACCGAGTTGAAATTTCTTTGTGGGGCCTTCCTGGCCTCACACCACGCAACATATTTTCGCCACATGTGGTGATAATGTTGTGCGGTCACCTCCTTTCTGGCTTTGACCAGGGTAGGAATGACCTCTTCCGGAATGCCTTTTTCCCTTAGGATCCGGCTTTCCACCGCCATGCCGACAAACGCAGCTGCGGTAAGTCTTGGAACAGACATGGTACTTGCTGAAGCAAGTCCCTTCTTAGCGGCAGAGGCCATAAGACCTCTGTAAGCATCTCTTGAAGTTCCGGGTACCAAGTCCTTCTTGGCCAATCCGGAGCCATGAGTATAGTTCTTACTCCTCTACGTCTTATAATTCTCAGCACCTTAGGTATGAGAAGCAGAGGAGGGAACACATACACCGACTGGTACACCCACGGTGTTACCAGAACGTCCACAGCTATTGCCTGAGGGTCTCTTGACCTGGCGCAATACCTGTCCCGTTTTTTGTTCAGACGGGACGCCATCATGTCCACCTTTGGTATTTCCCAACGGTTTACAATCATGTGGAAAAAACTGCCCGATGAAGTTTCCACTCTCCCGGGTGGAGGTCGTGCCTGCTGAGGAAGTCTGCTTCCCAGTTTCCATTCCCGGGATGAAACACTGCTGACAGTGCTATCACATGATTTTCCGCCCAGCGAAAAGTCCTTGCAGTTTTTGCCATTGCCCTCCTGCTTCTTGTGTCGCCCTGTCTGTTTACGTGGGCGACTGCCGTGATGTTTTTCCCACTGGATCAATACCGGCTGACCTTGAAGCAGAGGTCTTGCTAAGCTTAGAGCATTATAAATTTACCCTTAGCTCCAGTATATTTATGTGGAGAAAAGTCTCCAGACTTGATCACACTCCCTGGAAATTTTTTCCTTGTGTGACTGCTCCCCAGCCTCTCGGGCTGGGCTCCGTGGTCACCAGCATCCAATCCTGAATGCCGAATCTGCGGCCCTCTAGAAGATGAGCACTCTATAACCACCACAGGAGAGACACCCTTGTCCTTGGATATAGGGTTATCCGCTGATGCATCTGAAGATGCGATCCGGACCATTTGTCCAGCAGATCCCACTGAAAAGTTCTTGCGTGAAATCTGCCGAATGGAATTGCTTCGTAGGAAGCCACCATTTTTACCAGGACCCTTGTGCAATGATGCACTGTTTTTAGGAGGTTCCTGACTAGCTCGGATAACTCCCTGGCTTTCTCTTCCGGGAGAAACACCTTTTTCTGGACTGTGTCCAGAATCATCCCTAGGCACAGCAGACGTGTCGTCGGGATCAGCTGCGATTTTGGAATATTTAGAATCCACCCGTGCTGTTGTAGCAGTATCCGAGATAGTGCTACTCCGACCTCCAACTGTTCCCTGGACTATGCCCTTATCAGGAGATCGTCCAAGTAAGGGATAATTAAGACGCCTTTTCTTCGAAGAAGAATCATCATTTCGGCCATTACCTTGGTAAAGACCCGGGGTGCCGTGGACAATCCAAACGGCAGCGTCTGAAACTGATAGTGACAGTTCTGCACCACGAACCTGAGGTACCCTTAGTGAGAAGGGCAAATTTGGGACATAGAGGTAAGCATCCCTGATGTCCCGGGACACTATATAGTCCCCTTCTTCCTGGTTCGTTATCACTGCTCTGAGTGACTCCATCTTGATTTGAACCTTTGTAAGTGTTCAAAAATTTTTTTAGAATAAATCTCACCTAGCCTTCTGGCTTCAGTACCACAATATAGTGTGGAATAATACCCCTTTTCTTGTAGTAGGAGGGGTAATTTAATTATCACCTGCTGGGAATACAGCTTATGAATTTTTTCCCATACTGCCTCCTTGTCGGAGGGAGACCTTGGTAAAGCAGACTTCAGGAGCCTGCGAAGGGGAAACGTCTCGACATTCCAATCTGTACCCCTGGGATTCTACTTGTAGGATCCAGGGGTCCTGTACGGTCTCAGCGCCATGCTGAGAACTTGTCAGAAGCGGTGGAACGCTTCTGTTCCTGGGAATGGGCTGCCTGCTGCAGTCTTCTTCCCTTTCCTCTATCCCTGGGCAGATATGATCTTATAGGGACGAAAGGACTGAGGCTGAAAAGACGGTGTCTTTTTCTGCAGAGATGTGACTTAGGGTAAAAACGGCGGATTTTCCAGCAGTTGCCGTGGCCACCAGGTCCGATGGACCGACCCCAAATAACTCCTCTTCCTTTATACGGCAATACACCTTTGTGCCGTTTGGAATCTGCATCACCTGACCACTGTCGTGTCCATAACATCTTCTGGCAGATATGGACATCGCATTTACTCTTGATGCCAGAGTGCAAATATCCCTCTGTGCATCTCGCATATATAGAAATGCATCCTTTAAATGCTCTATAGTCAATAAAATACTGTCCCTGTCAAGGGTATCAATATTTTTAGTCAGGGAATCCGACCAAGCCACCCCAGCTCTGCACATCCAGGCTGAGGCGATCGCTGGTCGCAGTATAACACCAGTATGTGTGTATATACTTTTTATGATATTTTCCAGCCTCCTGTCAGCTGGTCCTTGAGGACGGCCCTATCTATAGACGGTACCGCCACTTGTTTTGATAAGCGTGTGAGCGCCTTATCCACCCTAAGGGGTGTTTCCCAACGCGCCCTAACTTCTGGCGGGAAAGGGTATACCGCCCATAATTTTCTATCGGGGGGAACCCACGCATCATCACACACTTTATTTAATTTATCTGATTCAGGAAAAACTACGGTAGTTTTTTCACATCCCACATAATACCCTCTTTTGTGGTACTTGTAGTATCAGAAATATGAAACACCTCCTTCATTGCCTTTAACGTGTGGCCCTAATAAGGAATACGTTTGTTTATTCACCGTCGACACTGGATTCAGTGTCCCTGTCTGTGTCTGTGTCGACCGACTAAAGTAAACGGGCGTTTTAAAACCCCTGACGGTGTTTTTGAGACGTCTGGACCGGTACTAATTGTTTGTCGGCCGTCTCATGTCGTCAACCGACCTTGCAGCGTGTTGACATTTTCACGTAATTCCCTAAATAAGCCATCCATTCCGGTGTCGACTCCCTAGAGAGTGACATCACCATTACAGGCAATTGCTCCGCCTCCTCACCAACATCGTCCTCATACATGTCGACACACACGTACCGACACACAGCATACACACAGGGAATGCTCTGATAGAGGACAGGACCCACTAGCCCTTTGGAGAGACAGAGGGAGAGTTTACCAGCACACACCAAAAACGCTATAATTATATAGGGACAACCTTATATAAGTGTTTTCCCTTATAGCATCTTTTTTATATATTTCTAACGCCAAATTAGTGCCCCCCCTCTCTGTTTTAACCCTGTTTCTGTAGTGCAGTGCAGGGGAGAGCCTGGGAGCCTTCCCTCCAGCCTTTCTGTGAGGGAAAATGGCGCTGTGTGCTGAGGAGATAGGCCCCGCCCCTTTTTCGGCGGCCTCGTCTCCCGCTCTTAACGGATTCTGGCAGGGGTTAAATATCTCCATATAGCCTCCGGAGGCTATATGTGAGGTATTTTTAGCCAAAATAGGTATTCATTTGCCTCCCAGGGCTCCCCCCTCCCAGCGCCCTGCACCCTCAGTGACTGCCGTGTGAAGTGTGCTGAGAGGAAAATGGCGCACAGCTGCAGTGCTGTGCGCTACCTTTAGAAGACTGAGGAGTCTTCTGCCGCCGATTCTGGACCTCTTCTTACTTCAGCATCTGCAAGGGGGCCGGCGGCAAGGCTCCGGTGACCATCCAGGCTGTACCTGTGATCGTCCCTCTGGAGCTGATGTCCAGTAGCCAAGAAGCCAATCCATCCTGCACGCAGGTGAGTTCACTTCTTCTCCCCTAAGTCCCTCGTTGCAGTGATCCTGTTGCCAGCAGGACTCACTGTAAAATAAAAAACCTAAGCTAAACTTTTCTAAGCAGCTCTTTAGGAGAGCCACCTAGATTGCACCCTTCTCGGCCGGGCACAAAAATCTAACTGGCTTGGAGGAGGGTCATAGGGGGAGGAGCCAGTGCACACCACCTGATCGGAAAGCTTTACTTTTGTGCCCTGTCTCCTGCGGAGCCGCTATTCCCCATGGTCCTTTCAGGAACCCCAGCATCCACTAGGACGATAGAGAAAATGGCAATCCGGCCAGCGGCATCGCCGTATGAGCACGCCCACGAAAGAGTAATCAGTAAGTAATGGATTAGTCGTTCTCACCTCTCGCATACGTGGCGACAAGAGGGGGGTAGTGGATGTAATTCACTTTGTGGCAGCAGACTGGAGAAACAGCACCGCTTCTGAGAATCAATAGTGATGTTATATTCCCTTTTCTCCGCAGTGTAATCTGGAAGTTGGCCAGCTCGGTGGAAGGATTTGACCAGCTGGGGATGGAGGGAAGTGAGGCTTAGTAGGTCTATAATGTTAGTGTGCCAGTTGATCTCCTCCAGCCCTCCCCTTTAACTGTGGGGCGTATAGGGCTCCCCAATTGCACAGATCCCCGCAATCCCCACTAACTGCAGCAGCTTATATTGTCAGGGGGAGAAGGGTAAAGAGAGGAGACTGCAGAGAGGAGACTGGAGGGGAGACTGCCACCTCACCAAGAGTCCGCGTCTGGCAGGGAGAGAGCCGCGCTGCTGCAGGACCGGAAGTGCGGCCTCACGGGTCCTCCGTCTCTTCTCTCTTCGGGCGCCGGGTATCAGCAGGCCTCGGACGCCGCACCAGCCTTGTCACAGAGGGGTCCCAGAGGTCTCGCGGCACACAGGGGTGAGGGGGTCCAGACGTTCCGGCCGCCGCAGGCCGCTCCGGCTCCCGCACCGCCTACGGAGCTTCTTGTCGGGCCTTGATTGAAAATTTAGCCCGCGGCTCCGGCACCCGGCACAGGCCCCAACCCGCAAAGACCGTAAAAACGGTCTCCCGGCTCCGCGACCAAGCGCCCAGGTAACCAGAGCAACAGGGGGTACTGCAGAGGTAGGAAGGGGTCAGCAGTGTTGCTTATAGCTGGGGATCTAAATGGTTTTAGCAGGAGCTCTGCTTTCCTGCTTCCAGCCGTCTCTCCGGTCAGGCCACGCCCCCCTGCTCAGTTTATTTTTAATGGTGCTGTTTACTCTTTCCACCTTCGCACTCGCCTGTGGACGGTATGGAGTGTGCAGCTTGCTATCAATTCCCATCAACTTACACATTCCTTGAAAGACATCACCTGTAAAATGGGTACCCCTATCACTTTCAATTATTCTAGGGATACCATATCTACATACAAATTCCTGCACAATTTTCTTAGCAGTAAACATAGCGGTATTTGTGGCCGCAGGAAATGCTTCGACCCAATTTGAGAAAACATCTATACAAACAAGTACATATTTCAAATTTCGACAAGGGGGTAATTGAATGAAGTCAATCTGTATTACTTGGAAAGGACCGCCTGTAGGTGGGATATGAGATGGTTCTGTTGGTATTGCCTTTCCGATGTTCTTTCTCAAACAGGTAAGGCATGACATTGCTCTTTTACTTGCATGAGATTAAAATCCTGGGGCGCACCAATATGCTCTTACCAACTTGCACATTCCCTCCTTGCCCAGATGAGTCAGCCCGTGTGCTGCCTCAGCTAAACATGGAAGATATGCTCTGGGGGCCACCGGTTTACCTTGTCCATCCGTCCAGAGTCCTGAGGACTCCTGGCCATATCCCTTTGCCTTCCAAACTGCCTTTTCCTGTGTGGAACACAAATTTTGCATCTCACACAACTTCTGTGTGTTGATGGTATTAAATACCATCAGTTGTGTGGTGTCTGTCTGTCTGTCTGGGGGTAACTTAGCTGCTTCGTCTGCTCGGCTGTTACCAAGTGATACTGGGTCTTGGCTATATGTGTGTGCTTTACACTTGATAACAGCCACTCTGTCGGGTTCCTGTATCGCTGTTAGAAGCCTTTTGATGTGAGCTGCATGTGCTATCGGTGTACCAGCTGCCGTCATGAAATTTCTGAGGCGCTATAGGGCTCCGAAATCATGGACTACCCCGAATGCGTATCTAGAGTCGGTGTAGATATTGGCTGATTTGCCCTTAGCCAATTCACATGCTCTGGTTAGGGCGACCAGTTCAGCAACCTGGGCTGAGTGAGGTGGGCCTAGCGGTTCCGCTTCTATGGTGCCTTGGTCATCTACGACTGCGTATCCAGTACACAAGTCTCCCGAGTCTGACTGTCTGTGACAACTACCGTCCGTGTAGAAAGTTAGATCTACATCTTCCAGTGGGTTGTCACTGATGTCAGGCCTTGCGGTAAAATTTTGGGTCAAATATTCCATACAATCATGTGTGTCTTCCTTTGTGTTAAATTCTCCTTCCCCACCACTCTCATCCTCCACCCTTTGTGCCTGTCCAGGCACACCTGGGAGATATGTTGCAGGATTTAATGCACTGCATCTCCGTATGGTGATGTTTACGGGGGCCATTAGTGCCAATTCCCATCTTGTAAACCGCGCTGATGAGACGTGCCTGGTTTGGGCAGAATTTAGCAAGGCTGACACTGCATGTGGTGTATGAATTGTGAGGTTGTGGCCTAGCACTACATCTTCGCTTTTCGTTACTAGCAATGCTATCGCAGCAACGCTTCGCAAGCATGTGGGGAGGGATCGCGCTACCGTATCTAGCTGAGCGCTGTAGTATGCTGCTGGCATCACCGTGCTTTTGGGTTAAGACGCCTGCCGCGCAACCCGCACTTTCTGTTCCGTACAGCTCAAAGGGTTTCCCATAGTCTGGCATACCTAATGCTGGTGCCTGCGTTAGGCACTGTTTAAGTCTCTCAAATGCCATCTCGGACTCGTCTGTATGCGAAATCCGATCAGGTTTGTTTGAGGAAACCATCTCCTGCAAAGGTAACACTAGAATGGAAAATCCTGGGATCCAGTTACGGCAATACCCACACATTCCTAAAAATGTTCTGATCTGTTGCTGGGTTTGTGGCAGAGTCATGTCTCTAATTGCTTGAATTCTATCAGCGGTCAGGTGTCTCAGTCCTTGTGTTAGACAGTGTCCCAAATATTTTACCTTAGTTTGGCATAATTGCAACTTGTCTTTGGAAACCTTGTGTCCTGTGTCTGAAAGATGAAACAGGAGCTGTTTCGTATCCTTCAGGGATGCTTCCAATGAATCAGAACACAGTAGTAGATCATCCACGTACTGTATTAATACTGATCCACTCTCTGGTTGGAAAGACTGTAAACAATCATGCAAAGCCTGGGAAAATATACTTGGACTGTCTATGAAACCTTGTGGTAATCGAGTCCATGTGTATTGGACTCCTCTGTATGTGAATGCAAACAAATATTGGCTGTCAGGGTGCAGAGGTACCGAAAAGAAAGCGGAGCAGAGGTCAATAACAGTGAAAAATTTCGCAGTGGGAGGGATTTGCATAAGGATGACAGCTGGATTTGGCACTACGGGGAACTGACTCAACTATTTTGTTAATCCCCCTTAGATCCTGCACTAGCCGGTAACCCCTCCCCCCACTCTTTTTCACAGGGAAGATGGGACTATTGGCAGTGCTGGACGTTCTTACCAGAATGCCCTGTTGTAGCAAGCGCTCTATTACGGGGTACACTCCTAACTCCACCTCTTGCTTCAGAGGGTACTGTGGGATTTTTGGAGCTATCCTACCATCTTTTACTTGTACAACTACCGGAGCTACGTTTGCCATTAATCCAGTGTCCTGTCCATCTTTAGTCCAAAGTGACTCTGGTATCTGGGATGTCATTTCCTCTACTTGGGATGGAGTCCTATTTGTCATAATGGTATGTGACATTAATTTTGACGGGGAGTCTAACATGTCTCGCACTTCCTGAGCGTGATTCTCAGGTATGTCCAAGAATACACCTTCAGGAGTACAATAAATGACGCACCCCATTTTGCACAATAAGTCTCTTCCCAGGAGATTAGTCGGTGCCGATGCAGCCAGCAAAAAGGAATGCTTGGTATGTAACGGCCCTACTGTAATCTCGGCTGGTTTGCTAACAGGGTAGTGTTGGACTACTCCTGTTACTCCTATGGCTGGAATTGTCTTACCAGTGGTTCTCATGCCCACTGTCGAATTTATCACTGATTTGGCCGCCCCTGTGTCTACAAGAAAGTTTAATGATTTACCAGCTACATTGATTGCAATTTCTGGTTCACTCCCAAGACTTGCAATCAATTTTACTGGCTGCAGATTACAGGTATGGCCACACCCCTATTGGGTATGGTGACCTCCCTGAATCCCGCTGGCAGCAACTACTTGTGAAGGGGTGAAATGGGAACTACCAGTGGCTTGCCAGTCTCTGTTCGGGGGTATCTTTTTGTTTCCCCTGTATGTGGCTCATAACTCCGTCTCTGCGGACCTTGCTCCCAATGTCGTGTGTCGTGTCGTTGTCTAGGGGGTTGGTATGATCTTTGCGAATTTTTCGCTCTACAGTCTCGTGCTATGTGTCCAAGTTTATGACAAAAATAACATGTTACCACCTTTGACTTACCCACAGGGTTTGGTGATATAAACACAGGCTGTTTTGTGGTCAGGGCCTGTATACTTACTGACATTAACTTATCACCTTGCGACTCCCTGTGTCTGGTGATATTCCGGTCGTGATCAATAGCAGCCTCTCTCAAAGTAGCCACCGACAGACCTCGCCAACATGGTTGTGTGGTCTGTACCCTAGTCTTTAATGCCTCTTTTAAACCATCCATTAGCACAGATACTGCTACTTCTTGATGATTTGCATTGGTCCTAATGTCCTCTATGCCAGTGTACTTTGCCATTTCTAATAATGCCCGGTGAAAATAATCAGCAGCTGTTTCTGACTCTTTTTGTTTAATGGAAAAAATTCTATTCCATTTGGCTACAGCTGGGAAATACTCCTTTAACTGTAAATTTATTCTTTTTACGTTATCTTTGTTGTACACATCTGTAAGAGGTACATCCTGATCCAGTCCACAGTCAGCTAAAAATTGAGCTGCGTCGACATTGGAGGGTAAACATGCCCTCAGCAATACCTGCCAATCTTTGTTATTGGGCTCTAAAGTGTTTCCTAGGTCTCTGATGTATTTTTGGCTAGCAACTAAGTCTTTTCTGGGGTCAGGGAATTCAGACACTATGGTCCTTAATTCCATTCGGGAAAACGGGCTGTACATGGCAATGTTCCTAACAGGAGTGACTCCTGAAGTGTCCGTTTTCCCATTTGGCACTACTATTACCTTAACAGGATTAATTCTAACAACATCATTCTGTGTAGATTCTACAGCCTGTGGTGAAATAGTCTCAGCATAGTGTATGGTGCCGTACTTACCCGTTGATACGACCTCACCTGTCCCTCCGCTAGGGGGCTTTGTTACTAATCTTATGGGTTGGGCCGTGCCTACTGTCGTTTCTGATATGGTGGCTGCTAGAGAGAGCGCCGATATTGTTGCCGATTCGTCTTCCTGATCACACTCCTGGGGAAAGTTCAAAACAGGGTACAACTTGCACGGGTTAATACTTGCATGGGTTAACTTATTAACATTATCCTTAACATTTATACAGTTGCTAAGTGCCTGTTTGTTACCCCCTGATGCGTCATTCTCCGCAACCAATTTCTCTCCTGGTATGTATGGTGGCGGCGGGGCCGTGGCTATCAGTTTTCTGATAGGGCCAGATCCCGCCGCCTGAGCCAATCCTCTCTGTATTTCACCCTCCTGTTGCCATAGCTGCAAATAATCATAATGTTGGATTCGTCTCTTTGCTGATTTAATGAGACATATCCTTCTCCTTAAATTCGTTAACACTTCTGGGCTGAAGCTACCTACTCTTGGGAATTTCTCCCCGTCATGTACAGTCATTTTCTCCCATTCATCACATAAAATTTCTGTGTGCCTTCCGTATTTTTCACACATTACGTACCTTGCCGACCCGACTGGTCGGTTTACAGAATCAACCCGAACCGAGGTTGATCGCCCCCTTCTTGAACAACTGGCCCCCATAATTTGCAGGTGTTGCTAACCCTTAAAAAAAACCAAAATATTCAAAGATAGGTTGACGGTGAAGTTTACCGAGCACCTCACTCACTCGCCCACGCCGACCAATATGCCCACACACTGATATAGTGCTGGCGTACTCGACCCAGGGCCCCTATTAACCTGAGTTTACTGGAACATGTGGGTGTGATCCGAAGAGCATTAACCCTTTCCAGTAAAGGTGGGGTTGTCGGATAATTCCTGAGTGACCAGAGAATTTCCCTTTTTGGTTAAAATAAAAAATTACACAAATCACGTTAGAATGTACAAATAGCGTTTATGACCCGGTTTGTACACAAATGGTATTGGTCAGGTTACTAACTAATGCACACAATTACGTGCGGTACAATCGTTCAGTACATAAGCAACTAATCTTATGTACGGAGCGACCAGTGGAATCGACATTCAGCAGCTGCGAATTCCTTCAGCCTGAGCTTTGTTTTCCTATATGGGTGTCGCACCAACCCTTCTTTGGTGTTGTGCCTTGTTTCTATAGCGGACTTCCTTGTCTGCTGTACCTGGACCTCCTGGTCTGTTATGCGACCTCCTGGTCTGACCTCCTGGTCTGTTACAGTATGACCTCCTGGTCTGCTACACTCTAATGCTCAAATTTTATATATGTTTAACCAGAGATGCCTCCCTAGCCACCATGTATGTCACTTACACGTATGTACCTTCACGAGAACTCGATGATTTCTGTGGTTCAATCCCCAAAATTGTAAAACTTAAAAACACTCACTCATCACATACACACTTTTGTTTCCATTTCTGCGCAGAATTTTTTTTTTTTCTTTAGACCAGATGTGTTGTAAATTTGGAGAAGGATCTGTTAATTTAAATTTCGGATTTAAAATAGATTTGCGTTATTTATCGCCTGATGCGCTATTTATCGCTTGTTGCGTTACTTATCGCCTGTTGCGTTACTTAAAAATCAACACTATCGTGTGACTTGAGTTACGTGGGCGTACCCAGACGCTCCGTTGCGTAATTTACGCTGCGTGCGTCGGCCCATGCGTACGCGAGTCTCAGTCCTTTGTTAGAGACACGTGTACACAAAACCAATGTCCACCGTAACACAACTAACACGTTTTATCAATGTAGATGATCCTCGATCGTCTACCGCGCAACACACCAATCTCTCCTTTTACCTTTAGGTAGAGCTGTGTGTGCTTTACACTTTATCCCTTAACGTATTACTTTTACACTTTAACTATGAAATAGCGACAAATCTCTCTTAGCACGTTTTATCAATTATAAAATGGCAAACAGGAGAGTGATATATGAAAATACACGAATGAAAAAGAAATGCAGATATGTGCGTGTGTACGCAAGACAGAAATAAACAGTTTTAAAAGACACTAGCGTGTTGTTCTTACCTCCGGTTCCGGATTTCTTCAGCACCCTTTACTAAGCGAAGCAGACGCTTATCCCGTCAGCACTGCGAAGAATATGATCTCCCGCCCTTTGCTGATGGATAATGTCTGCTGAAATTACCTAGCAGAGATATGTGAAGGACAGGACGAGCCGCCAATTGATAAAGCTAAAAATTTATCTTATATAAAACCCTTTATGAGGTCTAAGAACACTGTACGCTATTTACGTATGGAGTACCGTAAGGGTACGCTCGTTGCGTAACAATCGCTTAGCCGTGGTCGAGACGCTCAAGCGTCACGTTCGCTCACGGCAAAGAGATCACAGGCAGGCACGCTATTGGCTGGTGACTAACGTAATGGTTCACTATAGCGTAACGGACGCTGTATCGGGAGCGGGCTGCTCGAGCGATACAGACGCTCACAAGAATACGCTGTTGGTATCGGGCACACTTATAGGTGAGCGACTACCGTAATGCTACGCTATCAGCGTAGCGGACGCTCGAGACCACGAGGAGATCACGAGCGGCGCAGACGCTCACAATGTTAAACCTTTATATCTAAACCATAAACAATGTAATATGCTGTGAAACCTTAGTGTAGAGATAGGGTGTAGATGCAACACAGTGTAACCTTATTAACTTAAAAGCTGTTTGAGCGTCACCGACGCTCTGAGAATACTTAACACTATAAGAAATACACAGATACCGTGCTTAGGGTCCAACGCCTAATATATATATTATGAATGTTATACTTGCAAAAGAATTAATACAATACAAGTCATACACTACAATATAACATAGACTACCTAACCAGATAACTACACATGAAATACAATACAATACTATGACGTTTAAGAGACTACGAGAGAAAAAGGAGAAGAGAGAGAGAGAGAGATATGGCCCATAACAACAAGAAAGACAATATGATTGCGGAGAAAACTTACGCACAAAGGAAACGATCGCATGCGCCTCTGGACATCCAGCTCCCGATTTTCAGCAATGATAACCGTTGAAGAGTGAGAGCTGGATGTGATCGGCTTGTCTATTTATGCCCCACACACAATACAATTCAATGGTCCCTACAATCTCATTGTTCATTGGACACAGGAATTCCTCCTCGCATTATAACAAAAGGTCATAGGTTGATTCATACAGGTGGGCTGTGACGATTTCCAACTGCTCAGGTGGGTGGGCAACTAGGTTTCCCGCCGCATGGATAATAAGAATTTACTTACCGATAATTCTATTTCTCGTAGTCCGTAGTGGATGCTGGGGACTCCGTCAGGACCATGGCGATTAGCGGCTCCGCAGGAGACAGGGCACAAAAGTAAAAGCTTTAGGATCAGGTGGTGTGCACTGGCTCCTCCCCCCATGACCCTCCTCCAAGCCTCAGTTAGGATACTGTGCCCGGACGAGCGTACACAATAAGGAAGGATTTTGAATCCCGGGTAAGACTCATACCAGCCACACCAATCACACTGTACAACCTGTGATCTGAACCCAGTTAACAGCATGATAACAGCGGAGCCTCTGAAAAGATGGCTCACAACAATAATAACCCGATTTTTGTAACAATAACTATGTACAAGTATTGCAGACAATCCGCACTTGGGATGGGCGCCCAGCATCCACTACGGACTACGAGAAATAGAATTATCGGTAAGTAAATTCTTATTTTCTCTGACGTCCTAAGTGGATGCTGGGGACTCCGAAAGGACCATGGGGATTATACCAAAGCTCCCAAACGGGCGGGAGAGTGCGGATGACTCTGCAGCACCGAATGAGAGAACTCCAGGTCCTCCTCAGTCAGGGTGTGCCCCTGACCAAGTATCAGCTCGGCAAAGTTGTAAAGCCGAGACCCCTCGGGCAGCCGCCCAAGATGAGCCCACCTTCCTTGTGGAATGGGCATTTACATATTTTGGCTGTGGCAGGCCTGCCACAGAATGTGCAAGCTGAATTGTACTACACATCCAACTAGCAATCGTCTGCTTAGAAGCAAGAGCACCCAGTTTGTTGGGTGCATACAGGATAACAGCAAGTCAGTTTTCCTGACTCCAGCCGTCCTGGAAACTATATTTTCAGGGCCCTGACAACATCTAGCAACTTGGAGTCCTCCAAGTCCCTAGTAGCCGCAGGTACCACAATAAGCTGGTTCGGGTGAAACACTGACACCACCTTAGGGAGAAACTGGGGATGAGTCCGCAGCTCTGCCCTGTCCGAATGGACAATCAGATATGGGCTTTTTTGAGACAAACGCCGCCAATTCTGACACTCGCCTGGCCGAGGCCAGGGCCAACAGCATGGTCACTTTCCCTGTGAGATATTTCAAATCCACAGATTTGAGCGGTTTAAACCAATGTGATTTTAGGAATCCCAGAACTACGTTGAGATCCCACAGTGCCACTGGAGGCACAAAAGGGGGTTGTATATGCAGTACTCCCTTGACAAACTTCTGGACTTCAGGAACTGAAGCCAATTCTTTCTGGAAGAAAATCGACAGGGCCGAAATTTGAACCTTAATGGACCCCAAATTTGAGGCCCATAGACACTCCTGTTTGCAGGAAATGCAGGAAACGACCGAGTTGAAATTTCTTCATGGGGCCTTCCTGGCCTTACACCACGCAACATATTTTCGCCACATGTGGTGATAATGTTGTGCGGTCACCTCCTTCCTGGCTTTGACCAGGGTAGGAATGACCTCTTCCGGAATGCCTTTTTCCCTTAGGATCCGGCGTTCAACCGCCATGGCGTCAAACGCAGCCGCGGTAAGTCTTGGAACAGACATGGTACTTGCTGAAGCAAGTCCCTTCTTAGCGGCAGAGGCCATGAGTCCTCTGTGAGCATCTCTTGAAGTTCCGGGTACCAAGTCCTTCTTGGCCAATCCGGAGCCACGAGTATAGTTCTTACTCCTCTACGTCTTATAATTCTCAATACCTTGGGTATGAGAAGCAGAGGAGGGAAGACATACACCGACTGGTACACCCACGGTGTTACCAGAACGTCCACAGCTATTGCCTGAGGGTCTTTTGACCTGGCGCAATACTTGTCCAGTTTTTTGTTCAGGCGGGACGCCATCATGTCCACCTTTGGTCTTTTCCAACGGTTCACAATCATGTGGAAGACTTCCCGATGAAGTCCCCACTCTCCCGGGTGTAGGTTGTGCCTGCTGAGGAAGTCTGCTTCCCAGTTGTCCACTCCCGGAATGAACACTGCTGACAGTGCTATCACATGATTTTCCGCCCAGCGAAAAATCCTTGCAGTTTCTGCCATTGTTACGTGGGCGACTGCCGTGATGTTGTCCCACTGGATCAATACCGGCTGACCTTGAAGCAGAGGTCTTGCTAAGCTTAGAGCATTGTAAATTGCCCTTAGCTCCAGTATATTTATGTGGAGAAAAATCTCCAGACTTGATCACACTCCCTGGAAATTTTTTCCCTGTGTGACTGCTCCCCAGGCTGGCCTCCGTGGTCACCAGCATCCAATCCTGAATGCCGAATCTGCGGCCCTCTAGAAGATGAGCACTCTGTAACCACCACAGGAGAGACACCCTTGTCCTTGGAGATAGGGTTATCCGCTGATGCACCTGAAAATGCGATCCGGACCATTTGTCCAGCAGATCCCACTGAAAAGTTCTTGCGTGGAATCTGCCGAATGGAATCGCTTCGTAATAAGCCACCATTTTTCCCAGGACTCTTGTGCAATGATGCACTGACACTTTTCCTGGTTTTAGGAGGTTCCTGACTAGCTCGGATAACTCCCTGGCTTTCTCCTCCGGGAGAAACACCTTTTTCTGGACTGTGTCCAGAACCATCCCTAGGAACAGCAGACGTGTCGTCGGAAACGGCTGCGATTTTGGATATTTAGAATCCACCCGTGCTGTCGTAGAACTACTTGAGATAGTGCTACTCCGACTTCCAACTGTTCTCTGGACCTTGCCCTTATCAGGAGATCGTCCAAGTAAGGGATAATTAAGACGCCTTTTCTTTGAAGAAGAATCATCATTTCGGCCATTACTTTGGTAAAGACCCGGGGTGCCGTGGACAATCCAAACGGCAGCGTCTGAAACTGATAGTGACAGTTCCGTACCACGAACCTGAGGTACCCTTGGTGAGAAGGGCAATTTGGGACATGGAGGTAAGCATCCTTGATGTCCAGGGACACCATATAGTCCCCTTCTTCCTGGTTCGCTATCACTGCTCTGAGTGACTCCATCTTGATTTGAACCTTTGTATGTAAGTGTTCAAAGATTTCCCATTTAGAATAGGTCTCACCGAGCCGTCTGGCTTCAGTACCACAATATAGTGTGGAATAATACCCCTTTCCTTGTTGTAGGAGGGGTACTTTGATTATCACCTGCTGGGAATACAGCTTGTGAATTGTTTCCAATACTGCCTCCCTGTCGGAGGAAGACGTTGGTAAAGCAGACATCAGGAGCCTGCGAGGGGGAGACGTCTCGAATTTCCAGTCGGTACCCCTGGGATACTACTTGTAGGATCCAGGGGTCCACTTGCGAGTGAGCCCACTACGCGCTGAAACTCTCGAGACGACCGCACTTGAGTCCGCTTGTACGGCCCCAGCGTCATGCTGAGGACTTGGCAGAAGCTGTGGAGGGCTTCTGTTCCTGGGAATGGGCTGCCTGCTGCAGTCTTCTTCCCTTTCCTCTATCCCTGGGCAGATATGACTGGCCTTTTGCCCGCTTGCCCTTATGGGGACGAAAGGACTGAGGCTGAAAAGACGGTGTCTTTTTCTGCTGAGATGTGATTTGGGGTAAAAAAGGTGGATTTTCCAGCTGTTGCCTAGGCCACCAGGTCCGATGGACCAACCCCAAATAACTCCTCCTCTTTATACGGCAATACTTCCATGTGCCGTTTGGAATCTGCATCACCTGACCACTGTCGTGTCCATAAACATCTTCTGGCAGATATGGACATCGCACTTACTCTTGATGCCAGAGTGCAAATATCCCTCTGTGCATCTCGCATATATAGAAATGCATCCTTTAAATGCTCTATAGTCAATAAAATACTGTCCCTGTCAAGGGTATCAATATTTTCAGTCAGGGAATCCGACCAAGCCACCCCAGCGCTGCACATCCAGGCTGAGGCGATCGCTGGTCGCAGTATAACACCAGTATGTGTGTATATACCTTTTTAGGATATTTTCCAGCCTCTCAGCTGGCTCCTTGAGGGCGGCCCTATCTGGAGACGGTACCGCCACTTGTTTTGATAAGCGTGTGAGCGCCTTATCCACCCTAAAGGGTGTTTCCCAACGCGCCCTAACTTCTGGCGGGAAAGGGTATACCGCCAATAATTTTCTATCGGGGGAAACCCACGCATCATCACACACTTCATTTAATTTATCTGATTCAGGAAAAACTACAGGTAGTTTTTTCACACCCCACATAATACCCTTCTTGTGGTACTTGTAGTATCAGAAATATGTAACACCTCCTTCATTGCCCTTAACATGTAACGTGTGGCCCTAAAGGAAAATACGTTTGTTTCTTCACCGTCGACACTGGAGTCAGTGTCCGTGTCTGTGTCTGTGTCGACCGACTGAGGTAAATGAGCGTTTTACAGCCCCTGACGGTGTTTGAGACGCCTGGTCAGGTACTAATTTGTTTGCCGGCCGTCTCATGTCGTCAACCGACCTTGCAGCGTGTTGACATTATCACGTAATTCCTTAAATAAGCCATCCATTCCGGTGTCGACTCCCTAGAGAGTGACATCACCATTTCAGGCAATTGCTCCGCCTCCTCACCAACATCGTCCTCATACATGTCGACACACACGTACCGACACACAGCACACACACAGGGAATGCTCTGATAGAGGACAGGACCCCACTAGACCTTTGGGGAGACAGAGGGAGAGTTTGCCAGCACACACCAAAAACGCTATAATTATACAGGGACAACCTTTATATAAGTGTTTTTCCCTTATAGCATTTCAATATATATATACATATCGCCAAATAAGTGCCCCCCCTCTCTGTTTTAACCCTGTTTCTGTAGTGCAGTGCAGGGGAGAGCCTGGGAGCCTTCCCACCAGCATTTCTGTGAGGGAAAATGGCGCTGTGTGCTGAGGAGAATAGGCCCCGCCCCCTTTTTGGCGGGCTTCTTCTCCCGTTTTTCTGAGACCTGGCAGGGGTTAAATACATCCATATAGCCCCCAGGGGCTATATGTGATGTATTTTTAGCCAGAATAAGGTACTATCATTGCTGCCCAGAGCGCCCCCCCCAGCGCCCTGCACCCTCAGTGACCGCTGCTATGAAGTGTGCTGACAACAATGGCGCACAGCTGCAGTGCGCTACCTTATGAAGACTGAAGAGTCTTCTGCCGCCGTTTCTGGACCTCTTCACTTTTCGGCATCTGCAAGGGGGGTCGGCGGCGCGGCTCCGGGACGAACCCCAGGGTGAGACCTGTGTTCCGACTCCCTCTGGAGCTAATGGTGTCCAGTAGCCTAAGAAGCCAATCCATCCTGCACGCAGGTGAGTTCACTTCTCTCCCCTAAGTCCCTCGTAGCAGTGAGCCTGTTGCCAGCAGGACTCACTGAAAATAAAAAACCTAGCCAACTTTTACTCTAAGCAGCTCTTTAGGAGAGCCACCTAGATTGCACCCTTCTCGGCCGGGCACAAAAAACTAACTGAGGCTTGGAGGAGGGTCATGGGGGGAGGAGCCAGTGCACACCACCTGATCCTAAAGCTTTTACTTTTGTGTCCTGTCTCCTGCGGAGCCGCTAATCCCCATGGTCCTGACGGAGTCCCCAGCATCCACTTAGGACGTCAGAGAAAAGTAAGTGCAAATACAGTAAATGTTCATAAACTTCTTATGTCCATAACTATTCGCACGAGCGATTAATCCGCTTCAAACCAACACCGGAATATTGCTAATTAAATACTCTTCCGATGGATACTAAACACCACTGTATTACTCCTGTCTGACCCTTCGTATCAAACAAAGGGGGATTTCTCTGTTCATGAACATTCTACATTAACCAAACTTTCAGATTCTATCAAAGGGACCATGATCTACAAAATACATTATATAGTGGAAATATGTAACGATTGAGTCGCACGCTACGAACACATGAACTCTACCGTAAATGCACATACCGCACGCCCGCGGGTGCCCGCAACAGCGAGTATGCGCACGCACGGGAGAGCGCACGCATGCGCAGCGCAGACCTGTGTGAGGTGCAAATATGGCAGTGTGCATAGAGATATTTTTCTGACTTTGACAAGCTGACAGTACAAGGAAAGGATTTTGGAAATCCAGGGCAAGACTCATACCAGCCACACCAATCACACCATATAACTTATACGTAAAACTTACCCAGTTAACAGTATGAACAACAACAGAGCATCAGATCAACCCAGATGCAATTATAACATAACCCTTATTTAAGCAATAACTATATACAAGCATTGCAGAAGAAGTCCACACTTGGGACGGGCGCCCAGCATCCACTACGGACTACGAGAAATAGATTTACCGGTAAGTAAAATCTTATTTTCTCTAACATCCTAGTGGATGCTGGGGACTCCGTAAGGACAATGGGGATTATACCAAAGCTCCCAAACGGGCGGGAGAGTGCAGATGACTCAGCAGCACCGATTGAGCAAACACAAGGTCCTCCTCAGCCAGGGTATCAAACTTGTAGAACTTTGCAAAGGTGTTTGAACCTGACCAAGTAGCCGCTCGGCAAAGCTGTAATGCCGAGACCCCTCGGGCAGCCGCCCAAGAAGAGCCCACCTTCCTTGTGGAATGGGCCTTAACTGATTAAGGCAGCAGCAATCCAGCCGCAGAATGAGCCTGCTGAATCGTGTTACAGATCCAGCGAGCAATAGTTTGCTTTGAAGCAGGCGCCCCAAGCTTGTTGGAAGCATACAGGAGAAACAAAGATTCTGTTTTCCTGACCCTAGCCGTTCTGGCTACATAAACCTTCAAAGCCCTGACTACATCAAGTAACTCTGAATCCTCCAAGTCAGTAGTAGCCACAGGCACCACAATAGGTTGGTTTATATGAAAGGATGAAACCACTTTCGGCAGAAATTGTGGGCGGGTTCGCAATTCTGCTCTATCCGCATGGAAAACCAGATAAGGGCTTTTATGTGACAAAGCCGCCAATTCTGACACACGCCTAGCCGAAGCCACGTGAGATATTTCAATTCCACCGTTTTGAGTGGTTCAAATCAGTGTGATTTCAGGAAACTCAACACCACGTTAAGATCCCAAGGTGCCACTGGAGGCACAAAAGGGGGCTGAATATGCAGCACTCCCTTTACAAACGTCTGAACTTCAGGCAGAGAAGCCAGTTCTTTTTGAAAGAAAATGGATAGAGCCGAAATCTGGACCTTAATGGAACCCAATTTTAGGCCCAAAGTCAATCCCGACTGCAGGAAGTGAAGGAAACGGCCCAGCTGGAATTCCTCCGTAGGGGCATTCCTGGCCTCACACCAAGCAACATATTTTCGCCATATTCGGTGATAATGTTGAGCCGTCACGTCCTTCCTAGCCTTTATCAGCGTAGGAATGACCTCATCCGAAATGCCTTTTTCTGCTAGGATCCGGCGTTCAACCGCCATGCCGTCAAACGCAGCCGCGGCAAGTAATGGAACAGACAGGGCCCCTGTTGCAACAAGTCCTGTCTTAGAGGCAGAGGCCACGGGTCCTCTGTGAGCATTTCTTGCAGATCTGGATACCAAGTCCTTCTTGGCCAATCCGGAACAATGAGTATTGTTCTCACTCCTCTTTTTCTTATGATTCTGAGCACCTTGGGTATGAGAGGAAGAGGAGGAAACACATAGACCGACTGGAACACCCACGGCGTCACCAGTGCGTCCACAGCTATCGCCTGAGGGTCTCTTGACCTGGCGCAATACCTCTGTAGCTTTTTGTTGAGGCGGGATGCCATCATGTCCACCTGTGGCAGTTCCCACCGACTTGCAACCTGCGTGAAGACTTCTTGATGAAGTCCCCACTCTCCCGGGTGGAGGTCGTGCCTGCCGAGGAAGTCTGCTTCCCAGTTGTCCACTCCCGGAATGAACACTGCTGACAGTGCGCTTACGTGATTCTCCGCCCAGCGAAGAATTCTGGTGGCTTCTACCATCGCCACCCTGCTCCTTGTGCCGCCTTGGCGGTTTACATGAGCCACTGCGGTGATGTTGTCTGACTGAATCAGAACCGGTTGTTCGCGAAGTAGGGACTCCACTTGACGTAGGGCGTTGTATATGGCCCTTAGTTCCAGGATGTTGATGTGAAGACAAGTCTCCTGACTTGACCACAGACCTTGGAAATTTCTTCCCTGTGTGACTGCCCCCCACCCTCGGAGGCTTGCATCCGTGGTCACCAGGACCCAGTCCTGAATGCCGAATCTGCGGCCCTCGAGAAGGCGAGTACTCTGCAGCCACCACAGGAGAGACACCCTGGCCCGGGGGATAGGGTGATTAGCCGATGCATCTGAAGATGTGATCCGGACCATTTGTCCAGTAGATCCCATTGAAAGGTCCTCGCATGGAACCTGCCGAAGGGATGCCACCATCTTTCCCAGGACTCGCGTGCAGTGATGCACTGACACCTGTTTTGGTTTTAATAGGTTTCTGACCAGTGTCATGAGTTCCTGAGCCTTCTCCATCGGGAGATAAACCCTCTTCTGGTCTGTGTCCAGAATCATGCCCAGGAAAGGCAGACGAGTCGTAGGAATCAACTGCGACCTTGGAATATTTAGAATCCAGCCGTGTTGTTGTAACACTTCCATAGAGCGTGCTACGCTGATCAGCAACTGCTTTCTTGACCTCGCTTTTATGAGGAGATCGTCCAAGTATGGGATAATTGTGACCCCTTGCTTCCACAGGAGTACCATCCTTTCCGCCATTACCTTGGTAAATATTCTCGGTGCCGTGGAGAGACCAAACGGCAACGTCTGAAATTGGTAATTACAATCCTGTACCACAAATCTGAGGTATGCCTGATGAGGTGGATAAATGGGGACATGAAGGTATGCATCCTTTATGTCCAGAGACACCATAAAATCCCCCCCTTCCAGGCTTGCGATGACCGCTCTGAGCGATTCCATCTTGAACTTGAACCTTTTCAGGTATATGTTCAGGGATTTTAAATTCAATATGGGTCTGACCGAACCGTCCGGTTTCGGTACCACAAACATGGTCGAATAATAACCCTTTCCTTGTTAAAGGAGGGGAACCTTGACCACCACCTGTTGAAGATACAATTTGTGAATTGCAGTTAACACTATTTCCCTCTCTAAAGGGGAAGCTGGAAGGGCCGATTTGAGGTATCGGTGAGGGGGCATCTCTTCGAATTCCAGCTTGTATCCCTGAGACACAATCCCTATTGCCCAGGGATCCAACTGGGAGTGAACCCACTTGTGGCTGAAATTTCGGAGACGCGCCCCCACCGGGCCTAGCTCCGCCTGTGGAGCCCCAGCGTCATGCGGTAGATTTAGTGGAAGCCGAGGAGGACTTCTGTTCCTGGGAACTAGCTGCGTTGTGCAGCTTCCTTCCTCTGCCCCTGCCTCTGGCAAGAAAGGAAGCACCTCGGACTTTCTTGCCTTTTTGTGATCGAAAGGACTGCATTTGGTAATACGGTGCTTTCTTAGGTTGTGAGGAAACATATGGCAAAAAATGTGACTTTCCAGCAGTAGCTGTGGAGACCAGGTCCGAGAGACCCTCCCCAAACAATTCCTCACCCTTGTAAGGTAAAACCTCCATGTGCCTTTTTGAGTCGGCATCACCTGTCCATTGCCGAGTCCACAGGACCCTTCTGGCAGAAATCGACATAGCATTTATTCTAGAGCCCAGTAGACTAATGTCTCTTTGAGCATCTCTCATATATAGGACAGCGTCTTTTATATGCCCCAGGGTCATTAATATAGTATCCTTGTCTAAGGTATCAAGTTCCTCAGATAAGGTACCCGCCCATGCTGCTACCGCACTACACACCCAGGCCGACGCAATTGCCGGCCTTAGTAAGGTACCTGAATGTGTATAAATGGACTTCAGGGTACCCTCTTGCTTTCTATCCGCAGTATCTTTAAGGGTGGCCGTATCCTGTGACGGCAGGGCTACCCTCTTGGATAAGCGTGTTAAAGCTTTGTCCACCCTAGGGGAGGATTCCCAGCGTAACCTGTCCGTTGGCAGGAAAGGATACGCCATAAGCATCCGTTTGGAAATCTGCAGTTTTTTATCTGGAGATTCCCAAGCCTTTTCACATAACTCATTTAGCTCATGTGAGGGGGGAAAGGTTACCACCGGCTTCTTTCCCTTATACATATGCACCCTCTTGTCAGGGACTGGGGTTTCCTCTGTGATGTGCAACACATCCTTAATTGCCATAATCATACAACGGATGGATTTAGCCTATTTAGGCTGTAACTTTGCATCATCGTAATCGACACTGGAGTTAGAATCCATGTCGGTATCTGTGTCAACAATTTGGGATAGTGAACGCTTCTGAGACCCTGACGGCCTCTGCGACATAGGATCAGGCACGGGCTGAGACCCTGACTGTCCTAAGGCTTCAGCTTTATCCAACCTTTTATGCAAGGAATTAACATTATCATTTAAAACCTTCCACATATCCATCCAATCAGGTGTCGGCGCCGTCGGCGGAGACACCACATTCATTTGCTCCCGCTCTGTTTCCACATAGCCTTCCTTTTGAAGACAGTTCCCCCACAAGGCCCTTTGGAGAGACAGAGAGAGAGTATGCCAGCACACACCCCAGCGCTATATAACCCAGGAATAACACAGTAACTTAATGTTAACCCAGTAGCCGCTGTTATAATGATTTTTGCCCCCCCCTCTCTTTTTACCCTCTTCTACCGTGTATCTGCAGGGGAGAGCCTGGGGAGCTTCCTCTCAGCGGAGCTGTGGAGAAACAATGGCGCTGGTGAGTGCTGAGGAAGAAGCCCCGCCCCCTCAGCGGTGGGCTTCTGTCCCGCTTTAATGTACAATATTTTGGCGGGGGCTCATACATATATACAGTGCCCAACTGTATATATGCAAAACTTTTGCCAAGAGGTCCTAATTGCTGCCCAGGGCGCCCCCCCCTGCGCCCTGCACCCTTACAGTGACCGGAGTATATGGGTGTGTGTGGGAGCAATGGCACACAGCTGCAGTGCTGTGCGCTACCTCAGTGAAGACTGGAGTCTTCTGCCGCCGCTTTCGAAGTCTTCTTGCTTCTTATGCTCACCCGGCTTCTGTCTTCCGGCTCTGCGAGGGGGACGGCGGCGCGGCTCTGGGTTCGGACGAGGAGGGTGAGATCCTGTGTACGATCCCTCTGGAGCTAATGGTGTCCAGTAGCCTAAGAAGCAGGACCTATCTGCAGAGAGTAGGGCTGCTTCTCTCCCCTCAGTCCCACGATGCAGGGAGTCTGTTGCCAGCAGAGCTCCCTGAAAATAAAAAACCTAACAAAATACTTTCTTACAGCAAGCTCAGGAGAGCTCACTGAACAGCACCCAGCTCATCCGGGCACAGATTCAAACTGAGGTCTGGTGGAGGGACATAGAGGGTGGAGCCAGAGCACACCAGAATCTAAATTCTTTCTTAAAGTGCCCATGTCTCCTGCGGAGCCCGTCTATTCCCTATGGTCCTTACGGAGTCCCCAGCATCCACTAGGACGTTAGAGAAAGTATTCTATACAAGACTTCATTTTACCTACTTATGGTAACTGTGGAAATATCCTTATAAAGGTATGAATTCTGTAAGTAGAAATCCCTCTTTAAAACGCTGAAATAGTCCTTCCAATATTGTTTAATGAATTCACAATCACAATAAGAAATGAAAAACAGAGATTAGTGATCATGGTACCTGTGCTTCCATCTCGTTGGCAAAAAAAGGAGGATTGCACATGCAAAAATCATAAATGATGCCAGACTCTTCTTTCAGCGCATCCATTAACAGTGTTTTCTGGGGAACTTTAACAACTAAAAGAAAATTTGAATAAATTTAAGCAACTGAACAGAAAACATTAATTGTATTACAGTGTGAGCTGGTTAACAAATATTGAGGCTAAACAAATTAATCTAATTCTAGAACAAAAGAAAACAAAATGTCTAATATAAGCACAGAAACCAATGGACTATAGATAAAATAATAGAAATGATGATAACAAACCGTTGAATTATTTTCTCGTAAGCAGGCTGGGTGACACTGGACCGTGGGATTACAGGTTGTGGCTGGATATGGCACTTAAACTAAACTGCAGCTTCGCAGTTCCTAAGATCCTCCCCCCTACAACCATATAATGCCAGTACTTCTTTGAATTAGTCCAGTAAGGAGTAGCAGTAACCCGGTGAAATTTGGGTGGAAGCAGGCCCCCAAACCTCCCTGAAGGAAGGCAAGAGACTAGAGAGGTGAAACTTGGAAATATGAACAGTGTTCTGTTCACACACAAGATGTAACATTTCAATACTCTGTGGCAATTGCAAGACGAAAACTGGGTTCTGGCTCGCAGCTTGGTACATAGTACAGAGAAAGAAAAACCTTCAGCTTTTGAAAACTTGATTTCAAAAGCCAGGCTGTTAAAGCCAACTGAAGAAGGTCCTTGTGTAGAAATGGACCTTGTTGCAGCAGGTCTAGTCGCAGTCGCCACCCGGGACCTACCAACATTTTGAGAATGTTGGCGTACTACAACCTGTGTGGATAATCTGGAGCCACTACAATTACCATAGTACGTTCAGCTTTGATGTGCTTGATTATCCAAGGCAATATTCGAAATACCCATGGAACTGTCAGACCACCACTGTAAAAGCCAGTGTATTCTTGGATCTCAAGCAGAAGTTGTGTTGAAAGGCTATGAAATTCACCACAGGAAGGCCCTACTTTGGAAAAAACTGTTGGAAGACCTCTGGAGTAGGACACCACTCCTCTGGGAGAGACGTGCTTCTGCTTTCCAATTTCCTGCACCTGGTATGAACACTGCTGAGAGTGCCGGAAAACAAAGGTCTGTACCCAGTAAAGGATACAGGCTACTTATGCTCTTTGTGCTTTCAAGACAATTTACATACTCCACATCAATGACGTAGTTTGACTGAATATTAACTGGCCACCAACCAGGACTGAATGGGCCTCCAAGAGAGCCAGAAAAAAGGATTGGACCTCGAGCAAAATGATCGTTTGAGGAGTCTACCAACAGTGACCAAAGGCTTCGGAGCTGAATATGTAATGTCGCTGCCGCCGCCCCCTCCACTTCAATCTTAGAAAACTCCCGTCCATGGCCACAATAACTGAATTTAGAGTGACCAAGCATCGTGTTTGGAGGAGATGACTGGAAACCAGCCAACGGAGAGCAGATAGAACTAGAAGCTGAGATGAGAGAGACTTTGTACACCCCGACTTACTGTGGAAAAACTCCTACTACAATTCCCATGAGTGGAACCCAGCGTACTGAATGGTCCCGTAATGGAGACCATTGTTCCCATCAGCTTCATGAACAGCAAGATTGACAGATGAGGTGCGCACAGTACTCTCTTTACCAACCCCTGGAGAAACAAAGTGTTATGAGCCACGGCTGTTTTGCATTTTGTTTATGTATTTTATGTTATACTTCTGTTTCTGTTCCCCTTGGCTTTTGTGGGGTGTCCATAGACCACTCTTAAGGAGGGGGTACTGTTATGAACCACAAGCAGTGGTTAATTCATATTTTGCTTTCTGTTCATGAATTTTATGTTATATTTCTGTTTGCATGCCAGGATTTCTCTTGTACTTGTTTAGAAGACTCTTGTTGGCCGCCTGTGATGAGTCTGTGTAACTGCAGCCTGTTTTCTATGTGTTAAGCCTCACCTGTCAGATATTTGGTCATTATGTGGTGAGTCTGTGTACTGCAATCTGGCTCTGGTCTGTGTAGCCTCACCTGCCAGTATTTTGGCCATTACCTTGTGCCTAGCTTCCAGCCATCCTGATTGGAGCATGGTTTCCTTATTACCCAGCTAGCCCTGCAGTCCAGCGTCTGTGATAGAAGTTTGTTATGTTACCTGTATGTTCCAGTTCTTGGTTAGCTTCCTGCAAGCTTGTTCCGGGTCCCTGTCAGCAGCTTCAAGTGGAACCTGTCCTCCTGCCTCTGATGTGTTCCTGCATCCAGCTTGTGTACTCCAGTGTTCTGTGTCCAGTTTCCAGAGTACGGTCTGAGGGATCGTTTCCTGCTGTCCTCCGAGTTTGTCTTCCAGTGGAGTGGTCTGGTGTCCGAAGCCTCTGGGTTCCGGTCGTTTCCTGCACGCACCTTCCGTGGTGTCGTGAGTAGCGGCTCTGCCGCACCTTACGGCTGAATCCGTATTATTCTAATCATCTTGCCGTTGTGTTTTCTGCGGAGGTTCCGCCACTGTTGTCCTTGCCGAACTACGACGGATTCATATTTGGCATTTGGGCAGCGTTACTTTGGTTAAGTTTTTTCTTGGCCACCGCGCCGCACATAAATTAGTTTAATTTCTTCTGTGGTTTCCCCTTTCGCTTTTGAGTCTGTCTTAGTTAGTTTTCCCCTTGTTCTCTCTCTGTCTCGGTTAACGCCTTGTCACCAACTATGACCGGGGGGGCATTGGAGTTCGGGCAGACCTAATCCGCCCGTTCAAACGCGGCTGCCGTGGGCCCAAGAAACCATAGTCTCGCAGGCATTAACCGACCACTAGGGAAGGACAACGGAGTCAGGGTTTTTCGTTAGGTATTGTTGCGTACCCCAGTTCTGTCGCAGCTTCACGCATCTGTACTTGGAACTCTTCTGCTGCCACCCTATCTCCTGGGTTCCAAGTACAGAGAACATAACAAAGCTCTGGAACATCAGCTACAGAGAGGTGGTGAAAACCACCCTCAGGTGCTGACAAGGCATTAGGTGAGACTTTCAAAAGTCTGGATTCAGCTGTGATCCTGAAGGACCTGTACCACGCAGTCTATGCGCACCTGCAAATAGGCAACAAGCAATTAACTAAATAAGGGATGACCGCAATACCATACTTGCTCAGCAGGCTCACCATTACCTCCATGATCTATGGGAAAGCGCACGGGTCCGTGGCCAAACTGAATCATAGGGCCTGGGACCGATAGTGATCTGAGATGACAGCGAACTTGAGAAGTGAGTGATGACCTGGCCAAGTAAACACATGAAGATACATGTCCCAGATGTTAAGGGAGGCTATACATTTGTTGGCCTCCATGCTGTGGATCACCAATCAAAGAGATTCCATTTGATCATGATCCATCCAAAGCTTGGTGTTTAAGGCACAAAGATTTTAAATCATCTGGAACCCCTTATGAAAACAGAGAAAATATAGCCTGGTCTAAGGTCACTGTCTTCTCCACATTTTTATAAACTGAGGGAAAAAATGGTGACATAAAGTGCGCCTGTGGTCGATTGCGGAACCCCTAGAACAGGTGTCCAGCATCCAGGCGTCGGAAGACGACTCCACCCACCGGACCCTAAACTGGAGTTGGCAACACCTACTTCCAACGGTACTGAATGGGTAAAGACCCCATTAGGGCTATGCTTCTCAGTAGCCTTGGCCCCCAAGCACCTATAGGACCCTCGGAAAAACGATCCTTAGTGCAGAACCCCTGCAGAGGAAAGACCTGGATTTTCAGAAGGTTTTCTAGAGGGTGCTCCCCCATGAAATGAAGAACAAAATGCACGAACACGCAGACCAGTCAGGAATAAAAGAGAATAAAAGAAATGTTTTCACAAGTGGCTTGGGAAATAATAGCATCTAAGTCCCAAACAGAACATCCCCACCAAAAGGAAGCATTGTCAAGGAACGATTGGATACAGAATCCGCATACTAAGTGTGGAACAGCGACAGCTGTAGCCAAGACTAGTGTGTCACGTGATCCCCACCATGCACAGTCTCAAACATATTCCGCCACTTTCTGTAGTTGCTGTACCTAGTCCAGAAAGGAATCCTTTTGGAGTCTAGTGATGACTTTGTCAGCCCAAACCTCCATGGTTTGAGTCACCAACGCTGCTGTCAGTGAAAGGTAGACAACCACCCTAAAACAAATAGAGAAAGACGTGAAACAAAACAAACTTCTTGTGCAGTGGATCTCTAAAAACACAAAGTCCTGAAACGGGAGAACAATGTGCTTTGCAAATCACGCCACTGGACAACCACACAGGGATACTGTTCCTACTGGGCCACATGGACTAACGGTAGAGAAGCAAATATATGAGGAATAGAAAACTTTCTATCAGGTGTACCTAAGCCTTCTGAATAAGAGCAGAAAAGTCAGAAGGCGACGCTTGAAAGAACCTGCTTCTGCTTAGGTATCAAAGTCCAAGCAGGTAAGGGACCTGCGACCACAATAATGAGATTCTCAATCCCCTGACCCAAGGAAGAACCCAAATCCTTGCCTTCTGGAAAAAAGTCCCAAATGGAATCTTGCCCTCCCTCCTCTTACGAATCTGAACCTCCAGCGGACCCTGGGAAGATGGAAGACATTTGCGGCCTGCATGCAGCTGAGGTTCCTCAATGTGCCATATATGAGGAAAACTTTGCGATCCATGGTTCTAGGCCCGGGCGGATCAGACATTGACTGAGCTACCCTCCCTTACAAGTGTATGTCAGGAGCCAGTATATTTGTGGATTGTGAGAAGCATGGGGAGATCACAAAAACTCCACTCAGCCAGGACTGTGGCGGGATGGACCCATGTGCCCTGATTTAGCAATGCAAACCATACCACCCCTGATGAAGGGGAAACTAGATCCTGCGGCGGTGAAAACAGCACAGCAGTGACCTTAGCCAGTTTCTTCCACTGAAGAACAAGCGGTTGTTTATGTCAGACACTGACCGGCCGAGAATCTGAGCCCAGGCAGACTCTGCCATATTAGCAGAGCAACTCGAACACATAGCAACTCGACATAGCAATGCGGATAACTAGAATGTGAACCACAGGCGGTGAATCAAATACACAGATTCACATGAAATGTAAAAAAATAAATAACACGCGACAGGAAGATACTTAGCTGTCCAGCATGCTACTACCAACTGCCACAAAGGAGAGAAGCATAGGGATACCAGAAGGCACCTTCCAGACACCAACGCTGAAGGATCCCCATGCTTAGAGTTGTAACTGCAGCTGCCAGCTCCTTGTAGCTTCCAAGACAAGACCACAGGCAGGCAGACCAGCAGAGGGAGACTAAACGCCCTAGGCCACGTCCCTTCACAGCTTTTACTCTGACTGCAGTGTAGAGCCTTCCTCCTCAGAGGAACCGCTGTAGACCCCCTATAAGATGGCACCGCCATCGGGGACAGTGATAACATCTTGCACCCTCTAAAAGAGTGTAGGTGCATGCCAGCCCTGGGTCCAGCGTGCAGAGGTAGAACTAAATGAAAAAAAAATAAAAAAAATAGGATTTTAAATTACCTACCGGTAAATCCTTTTCTCGTAGTCCGTAGAGGATGCTGGGGTTCCATTTAGTACCATGGGGTATAGATGGGTCTCTTGGGAGCCATGGGCACTATAAGAGTTTAATAGTATGGGCTGCTCCTCCCTTTATGCCCCTCCTACCAGACTCAGTTTAAAAAATGTGCCCGGTGGAGCCGGTCACAGCTTTGGGAGCTCCTAGGAATTTTTCTAGTTTTGTTTTGTTTTTTTAAAAGAGTTAGGTACAGGGAGGCTGCTGGCAACAACCTCCCTGCTTCGTGGGACTCAGGAGGGGGTATGGGGGAGTAGGATCCAACTCTAGAGGTTAATGGCTCCTATCTCCGCTGTCAGGACACTGAGCTCCTGAGGGTGATGATCGCAAGCCCACGAGGCGACCGCTCACTCCCGCAGCACAGCCGCCCCCCCTAACAGAGCCAGAAGATAGAGTGGGGAGTATGACGCCGGTGCCCCGTTAAGCGGGTCACCGGCGGGAAATGGCGGCACAAGGGTAGGAGCGCAGCTCTGACAGGCTGCGCTCCGGAGGGCTCAGTGGTACTTGTAGTGCGGCGCTGTGAGGGGCACCCTGGTCCAGCGCAATACCTTACACTGGTCATGTATAGCTTACAAGGTCTAACCCACTGTTTGCTGCAGAAATTACCTCAGGCCAGTATAATCTCTAAGTACGGGAAGACGCGCCGACCGGATCCAGCACTCACCAGCGCCGTTTTCTCCCTGTAGAAGCATCAGAACGCTGACAGAGAGCGCTGCCCTCCATATAACTCCAGCTATCCTCTGAGGCACCGGGCTTATAGACGGGGGGATGGGGGGTTTGTGTAAATTTACGAACTGCTTATACTATTAAGGTTACTCAGTCAGCGCCGGCCGTTTTGTCATATTAACTGCCTACTGGGGAAAAAACACAAAAAAAGAACAAAGGTTGCAAGTAAAGAAAAAACTACCTACAAGTGGCTACTACCTACCCCATGAGGCACCTACAGAACACTGGCATTATGGGGCTGCAAGGGGGGCGGGGAGGGGGTGGGGGGGGGGGGGAGAGAAGCTTAGTATTTAAAGCTACAGTTTAAGTGCCATCTCCAACACCAACCTGCAGGCCCATGGTCCAGAGTCACCCATTTTGTCAATGTTTCATAGACTCCATAAACTCCTGTCTATCTTAATTATTTAAAAAACAAGATTGGAGCGTAAATCATCACTTGTCTCCATATGTATGCAATCCTTGTAATACTCCCACAATAAAGGTTTGTAATCTCCCTCTGTAGTGGGCAGCACAACGATAGAACTACAGTTCCAAGATATTTATAGTTTTCTCTATGACATCTAAATGTTCCTCTTTAGTATGTTTTTAAGACAAGATAAAAAATGCAAAGCAGAACAAAACACAACAAACAAAAAAACAAAACAACAACAACATGAACTATACAATGACTGAAAGGACCTTAATCAATTGAAAGTGAAGCCCAAAGCAGGGTGACTGAAGCCACTGTGTGATGGGCCACATGAGATTTGCTAACCCTGCTGCCAAGGCAGAGAGCTGCTCCAGGTTGATATGTACAGAAATGAACAATGACAAATTTGATTTCCTTCCTGTTAATAGACCACTGCTTAACCTTGTGTGTGGTCCCTTCTGTTTGGTTGTCTTGGAAATCCCATGTGATGGCTATTAAGTGACGGCAGGAAGCCAGTCATCTCAAGGCCGTCGCATGTGGACCTATCCGCCAGACAGTTTATATTGGAGCATCTACACGCCCTGATGAATCCCAGTGCCCAGAAAAGAGGGGCTCAATTATCATTATTATGCTTTATTGTTGAGGAGCCACTAAGTTTCAGCACGGTAATACAGAGAATATACACAGTAAAGGTAAAGACATATCAATGGCACAGTAACTTAAGTTCACATATCCGTGGAAAAAACAGAGCAATAAACAGACAAGCTAGGTAGGATCTGAACTAGAGCTTGGGTTGGGGAACTCACTGTACCCTTACAGGAAAGTGAAGGTACTGTAGGTCAGCAGAAGGCAGTTCCGCACTGACCGAGCGTGTAGCCAATGAAGGGCAAGCACACAGCATTAGAGACTGAAACGGACTGGGAGACCAGAGACAAGGAGCACTGGAAGCAAAGGCAATGCTGGGGAGGGACACGAGGAAGGTCTGCTCAATACTGTGAGTAGGCAGCTGCTGTGTCAAACCGAACTCTTACCAGCTCAGCTTCAGGCTACAGCCACAGAAAGTCCCAGCACAATTGTGGTGAATATTAATATAGTGGCATAACCACATTCCAGAGTGTCTGGTACAGCCCCAATGTCGGGCTGGCAGTATCTGTAACTCCTGTTCTAGTTGGAAGCATAACATTATGTACATTGGTACAGCTAATTCATTTACAAAGGATATAAAAAAAAAGGGAAATTTACAATCTTGTCTGCACTTGAATCTTAAAAGGATTCTGGTTAATGAGAAAAATGTTTTACTGTTTACAGCCATATTTTCACTTACTTTAATCAATAAAGAAACTGCCGTCTAAGCAATAATTATGCTGCAGTAGACTAGATACAGGTTGAGTCTCCCTTATCCAAAATGCTCGGGACCAGAGTTATTTTGGATATCGGATTTTTCCGTATTTTGGAATAATTGAATACCATAATGTGATATCATGGCAAAGGGACCTAAGTCTAAGTACAGAATGCATTTATGTTTCATATAGACCTTATACACTCAGCCGGAAGGTCATTTTAGCCAATATTTTTTATAACTTTGTACATTAAACAAAGTGTGTATACATTCACACAAATCGATTATGTTACATAAACACCTTATACACACAGCCTGAAGGTCATTTTAGCCAATATTTTTTATAACTTTGTGCATTAAACAAAGTTTGTGTACATTGCGCCATCAGAAAAATAAGATTTTACTTACCGGTAAATCTATTTCTCGTAGTCCGTAGAGGATGCTGGGACTCCGTAAGGACCATGGGGAATAGACGGGCTCCGCAGGAGATAGGGTACTTTAAGAAAGCTTTGTACTCTGGGTGTGCACTGGCTCCTCCCTCTATGCCCCTCCTCCAGACCTCAGTCAGGGAAACTGTACCCAGAGGAGATGGACAGTACGAGAAAGGATTTTTGTAAATCTAGGGGCGAGATCCATACCAGCCACACCAATCACACCGTATAACTTGTGATAAACTACCCAGTTAAAAGTATGAATAACAACATAGCCACGGTTCAACCAATAAACTATAACATAACCCTTATGTAAGCAATAACTATACACAAGTCTTGCAGAAGAAGTCCGCACTTGGGACGGGCGCCCAGCATCCTCTACGGACTACGAGAAATAGATTTACCGGTTAGTAAAATCTTGTTTTCTCTAACGTCCTTGAGGATGCTGGGACTCCGTAAGGACCATGGGGATTATACCAAAGCTCCCAAACGGGCGGGAGAGTGCGGATGACTCTGCAGCACCGATTGAGCAAACAGGAGGTCCTCCTCAGCCAGGGTATCAAACTTATAGAACTTTGCAAAGGTGTTAGACCCCGACCAAGTAGCTGCTCGGCACAACTGTAATGCCGAGACCCCTCAGGCAGCCGCCCAAGAAGAGCCCACTTTCCTAGTGGAATGGGCCTTAACCGATACCGGTAACGGCAATCCTGCCGTAGAATACACCTGTTGAATCGTGTTACAGATCCAGCGAGCAATAGTCTGCTTTGAAGCGGGAGTGCCAACCTTGTTGGCCGCATACAGAACAAACAGAGCTTCAGTCTTCCTGATTCTAGCCGTTCTGGTCACATAAATCTTCAAAGCCCTGACCACATCCAGGGACTCGGAATCCTCCAAGTCCCGTGTAGCCACAGGCACGACAATAGGTTGGTTCATATGAAAAGATGAGACCACTTTTGGCAGAAATTGAGGACGAGTCCTCAACTCTGCCCTATCCACGTGAAAAACCAAGTATGGGCTTTTATGTGATAAAGCCGCCAATTCTGAAACACGTCTAGCCGAAGCTAATGCCAACAACATGACCACTTTCCACGTGAGGTATTTCAACTCCACAGTTTTGAGTGGTTCAAACAAAGGTGACTTGAGGAAACGTAACACCACGTTAAGATCCCAAGGCGCCACCGGAGGCACAAAGGGAGGCTGAATATGCAGCACCCCCTTCACAAAAGTCTGTACTTCAGGAAGAGAGGCTAATTCTCTTTGAAAGAAAATGGATAAGGCCGAAATTTGGACCTTTATGGACCCTAATTTTAGGCCCAAAGTCACTCCTGTTTGAAGGAAGTGAAGCAGACGGCCCAAATGGAACTCCTCCGTAGGAGCAGCTCTGGCCTCACACCAAGAAACATATTTCCGCCATATACGGTGTTAACGTCACGTCTTTCCTAGCCTTGATCAGGGTAGGAATGACTTCCTCCGGAATTCCTTTTTCCGCTAGGATCCGGCGTTCAACCGCCATGCCGTCAAATGCAGCCGCGGTAAGTCTTGGAACAGACAGGGCCCCTGCCGCAGCAGGTCCTGCCTTAGAGGAAGAGGCCACGGATCTTCTGTGAGCAACTCTTGCAGCTCCGGGTACCAAGTCCTCCGTGGCCAATCTGGAACAATGAGGATTGTTCTGACCCTGCTCATTCTTATTATTCTCAACACTTTGGGTATGAGAGGAAGAGGAGGAAACACATAGACCGATCTGAACACCCAAGGTGTCACCAGAGCGTCTACCGCTACCGCCTGAGGGTCCCTTGACCTGGCGCAATATCGCTTTAGCTTTTTGTTGAGACGGGATGCCATCATGTCGATTTCAGGCAGTCCCCATCGATCCGTGATCTGTGCGAAGACTTCTTGATGAAGTCCCCACTCTCCCGGATGCAGGTCGTGCCTGCTGAGGAAGTCCGCCTCCCAGTTGTCCACCCCCGGGATGAACACTGCTGATAGTGCGCTTACATGGCCTTCCGCCCAGCGTTGAATCCTGGTTGCTTCTGCCATGGCCACTCTGCTCCTTGTTCCGCCTTGCCGGTTTATATGAGCCACTGCCGTGACGTTGTCCGACTGAATCAGAACCGGTTTTCTCAGAAGCAATTCCTCCGCTTGACACAGGGCGTTGTATATGGCCCTCAACTCCAGGACGTTGATGTGGAGACAAGTCTCTAGGTTTGACCAGAGACAGTGGAAATTTCTTCCCAGTGTTACTGCTCCCCAGCCTCGGAGGCTTGCGTCCGTGGTCACCAGGTCCCAGTCCTGAATGCCGAACCTGCGACCCTCTAGCAGGTGAGCACTGTTCAGCCACCACAGGAGAGATACCCTGGTCCTGGGAGACAGGGTGATCCTTTGATGCATTCGTAAATGGGACCCGGACCACTTGTCCAAGAGGTCCCATTGAAAGGTCCTCGCATGGAACCTGCCGAAAGGGATGGCCTCTTATGAAGCCACCATCTTCCCCAGGACCCGCGTGCAATGATGCACTGAAACCTTTTTTGGTTTTAAGAGGTTCCTGACCATGGCTATGAGCTCCTGTACCTTTTCGATCGGAAGAAAAACCTTTTTCTGGTCTGTCTATCGAATCAGGCCCAAAAAGGTCAGACGTGTTGTAGGGACTAGCTGGGACTTCGGTATATTGAGAATCCAGCCGTGTATCTGCAACGTCTTCATGGACGGAGACACACTGTCCAGCAACTTCTCCCTAGATCTCGCCTTTATGAGGAGATCGTCCAAGTATGGAATAATTGTGACCCCCTGCTTGCGCAGGAGCACCATCATTTCCGCCATTACCTTGGTGAAAATCCTCGGGGCCATGGAAAGCCCAAACGGCAACGTCTTAAATTGGTAGTGACAGTCCTGCACTGCAAATCTCAGGAACGCCTGATGAGGGGGGAATATCGGAACATGAAGGTATGCATCCTTTATGTCCAGGGACACCAATCCTATCCCCCCCCCCCCCTCCAGGCTGGCGATGACCGCCCTGAGTGATTCCATCTTGAACTTGAACCTCTTCAAGTACAGGTTCAGAGATTTTAGGTTTAAAATGGGTCTGACCGAACCGTCCGGTTTCGGAACAACAAACAGGGTCGAGTAATATCCCTCTCCTTGCTGGAGATGAGGAACTGTGACAATCACCTGTTGAATATACAATTTTTGGATTGCCGCCAACACTAGCTACCTCTCTGACGGGGAAGCCGGCAGAGCCGATTTGAAAAACCGGCGAGGAGGCAAGTCTTCGAATTCCAGCCTGTATCCCTGAGAAACAATCTCTAATGCCCAGGGATCCACCTGCGAGTGAACCCAGACGTGGCTGAAAAGCCGAAGACGAGCCCCCACTAGATCTGCCTCCCCCCGGGAAGCCCCAGCGTCATGCGGTGGACTTTGCAGAGGCAGGGGAGGACTCTTGCTCTTGGGAACTAGCTGTGTGCAGCTTCTTTCCCCTACCTTTCCCTCTGGCAACAAAGGACGATCCCCGTACCTTTTTGTTTTTATTGGAACGAAAGGACTGCATTTGATAATGAGGTGCCTTTTTTGTATGCTGCGGGGGGACATAAGGTAAGAAATTCGACTTACCAGCCGTAGCGACAAGGTCCGAGAGGCCGTCTCCAAACAACTCCTCCCCTTTGTAAGGCAAGGACTCCATATGCCGCTTTGAATCGGCATCTCCCGTCCACTGTCGGGTCCACAAGAGCCGCCTAGCAGAAATAGACATAGCATTTATTCTGGAGCTTAATAAACAAATGTCTCTCTGAGCATCTCTCATATACAAGGCAGCATCTCTGATATGCTCTATGGTCATTTGAATAGCATCCCTATCTAAGGTGTCAATCTCCGTCGAAAAGGAATCTGCCCATGCCACAACCGCACTACAAACCCAGGCCGACGCCATAGCCGGTCTAGCAATAGTACCTGAATGAGTGTAAATGTGCTTCAAGGTAATTTCCTGCCTGCGGTCAGCAGGTTCCTTGAGGGAAGCCGTATCCTGAGAAGGCAGTGCCACCTTTTTGGACAAGCGTGTCAGCGCCTTGTCTACTTTAGGCGAAAATTCCCATCGTATCCTATCAGTTTGTGGAATAGGATACGCCATAAGAATCCTTTTGGGAACTTGTGGTCTCCTATCCGGAGATTCCCAAGCCTTTTTGCACAATTCACTTAGTTCAAATGAGGATGGAAAGGTGACTTCAGGCTTTTTCCCTTTATACATGTGTACCCTCGTGTCAGGGACCGGGGGTTCTTCAGTAATATGCAAAACCTCTTTAATGGCAATAATCATGTACCGAATACCTTTTGCCACCTTCGGCTGTAATTTTGCATCTTCATAGTCGACACTAGAGTCAGTATCTGTGTCGGTATCTGTGTCATCGATCTGGGATATGGTGCGCTTCTGAGACCCCGAAGGGCCTGGCGCCACAGGGACAGGCATGGACTGGCTACCTGACTGATCCCTAGCTTCTGCCTTGTCTAACCTTTTATGCAATAGATTAACATTTGCATTCAAGACATTCAGCATATCCACCCATTCCGGTGTCGGCGTTGCCGACGGCGACATGACATTCAAGCACTCCCCCTCCACATTAAGCGAGCCTTCCTCGTCAAACATGTCGACACACGCGTACCGACACACTTCACACACACAGGGAACCCCTTTCCTGAAGACAGTATCCTGTCAAGGCCCTTTGGAGAGACAGAGAGAGAGTATGCCAGCACACACCCCAGCGCAATGATCCTGGAGACCAACACAAAAGGTTTTTCCCCAGCAGCGCTGTATAATATGTTATCCGCCAATTATGTGCCCCCCCCCCCCCTCTCTTTTAAACACCCCTTCACCGTGTGTAAGCAGGGGAGAGTCCAGGGAGCTTCCTCTCAGCGGTGCTGTGGAGAGAAAATGGCGCTGGTGAGTGCTGAGGGAGAAGCCCCGCCCCCTCGGCGGCGGGCTTCTGTCCCGCTCAAACTTACAAAAATATGGCGGGGGCTCTTTTATATACATGTACAGTGCCCACCTGTACATGTATATTGTCTTTTGCCATAAGAGGTGTTTATATTGCTGCCCAGGGCGCCCCTCCCCCCTGCGCCCTGCACCCTTACAGTGACCGGAGTCTGTGAGGTGTATGGGAGCAATGACGCACAGCTGCAGTGCTGTGCGTTACCTCCGTGAAGCTGAAGGCTTCTGCCGCCTGACGACTTCTGTCTTCTGTTCTTCTAGCTCTGTGAGGAGAACGGCGGCGCGGTTCCGGGGGTGGACGCCCAGTAAGAACCTGCGTTCACCCCCTCTGGAGCTAATGGTGTCCAGTAGCCGAGGAAGCAGAGCCTATCTTAGACAAGAAGGTCTGCTCCTCTCTCCTCAGTCCCTCGATGCAGGGAGCCTGTTGCCAGCAGTGCTCCCTGTGAAAAAGTAGAGAAAAAATCCAAACAAAAATGCTTTTAGGCAGAAAACTCAGGAGAGCTCTCTGCAGTGCACCCATCCTGCTCTGGGCACAGTGTAAAACTGAGGTCTGGAGGAGGGGCATAGAGGGAGGAGCCAGTGCACACCCAGAGTCCAAAGCTTTCTTAAAGTGCCCTATCTCCTGCGGAGCCCGTCTATTCCCCATGGTCCTTACGGAGTCCCAGCATCCTCAAGGACGTTAGAGAAACAAAGGTTTCACTATCTCACTCTCACTCAAAAAAGTCTGTATTTCGGAATATTCCGTATTTTGGAATATTTGGATATGGGATACTCAACCCGTACCACATTATTGCACAGTTTTAGCATGATCACAGTACAATCTAATTCTAGAGATCTTCACATCATCTCCCTATGTCTGAATAAATGCTGCAATTGTAAAATGGATTTAAATCAATATATCACTTGTATCTCGATAAACCAATCCTCACAAACAGAGATTTAGAATATGTCATGTGACCGACGGTATCCCGACCGCTGGGATACAGTATGTATTTCGCGATGAACAGTAAGCCAGTCATTAAATATGTAGTCATGCTACTTGGCTAAGTGGCTTCCTTGTACTCCTTGGTAACCATGCCCAACATTGCAGCAGCAGATGAATTCAGGCACACTGCAATTATCTTTGGAACAGCCTGACTTTGGAATGTGTCAAAAGTAAATATCTTTCATAGCTAATCATACATAGACTCTAGGAATAAGTGTCTAAGGGGTGCATTTACTAAGCAGTGATAAGAGTGGAGAAGTGAGCCAATGGAAAAGTTGCCCATGGCAACTAATCAGAACTGAAGAAACATCTATAATTTGCATACTATAAAATTATACAGAGCTGCTAATTGGTTGATGGGAAAACTTCTCCACTGGCTCACTTCTCCGCTCTTATCACTGCTTAGTAAATGTCCCCCTAAGCTTACAGGTTATGGTAGGAAGCACACTACATTACAGGTCCGACAGCCATGTTTCCAGCATCTTCGGTGGTGACCTGTGCAGAGACGCGGTTCAGGAGAGAATTCTCTCCCCATCCCCAAACCCCCAGTAACTAAATTTAACCCCCTCCCATAGCACCTAACTGTCAGCATTCTGAGAATTTCTGATGTCAACATTGTGGTGTTGACATTATGGGTGGAATTCAAATGTTTGAAAAGTCGGTTGGGTGTCAGTTTTTTCCTGTCTATTAGATAGGAAAAAACAGACTCCCAACTGACTTTTCAAACATTTGAATCTCCCCCTATGAATGTCGGCAGTCACAGTGGACATTGTTACTGGAACCCCATAACCCCCATATACAATTCATTTTTTAGTTGACTTGCTCCACAATCAATTGTTCCCTTTACCATCAGGACCAGGTTACCAGTCCCCATGTGGTGATAAATCTAAATCGTGGCGGATACTGGTATCCTCTATACCCTGCACTTCATCCCTGGTCTCTGCAGTACGTTATAGCTAGTGAAACTAGTCATCCTATATGCCCTCCATAAAATACAACTAAACCCGGTGTGTCTTTATCCTCTTCCATTTAGACATTATGGGCTTCATTTGCAGTCAGGAGCAAATTCAGCTACCCGTGGGAAAATTTGTCATTGACCAAACCATATTGCGATACTACTGCCAACACTGGCTGCTTCTGTACCTCGCAGCTTTATTTTCACACTGTGATTTAGAGCGGAGATCCCCATCCACTCAGAGCAACTCTGTTTTACCAAGGCGCAAAATGATAACCTTGCAGCTGGATTTACCACTACTCCACATGAAGCTCTAAGCATCCATTTATTACACAGAGAGGAAGATTAGCCAGTGCCATATTACTGATACGTATCCAGCATAATAAAGGCCTGAAACACACAAAGAAAGTGAATAATGAATACCTTTAATGAGATCTGCCAGGTTATTCTGCTCCACATTTTTCTTGGCATAATTAAAGCAGATGTCGTCCACTTCTGTTGCAAGGAAATACCAGCCGTTCAGTGTGGCGCCCAGCAATGGATAGATGCAGGATGCCCCCGTACCTGAGAACATTAACCAAAGAGAGATGAGCAAGCTGTCCTACATGGCCCAAGTTGGAATCTACTATTGGCAAGAGACTAATGTCAGTATTTATATATATATATAATTATATATATATATATATATATATATATATATATATATATATATATATATATATATATATATACCAGCACTGTTGCCATCTCATGAATTAAACTGATGTGTTTAACAGAACATAAATATTATTAGGACATTAACTATCATATATAGATAAAAATAAATTTCCAACAGCAATGACTCACTATATATAATCACTGCACTGTATATATGGGCTTTTCTGGGCCGGCTTATGCCTTCTCACAGGTCTAATTAGACCTCCAGATTGTCAAAATCTTAGGATATTACCATAGCATGGAACAGTTCCTGTTGTAGTCTCTTCGACAAACGTTTTTATGGCAATTCCACTAAATATCCAAGATGATTGTTAGTTATCTGAATTGTAGAAAGAAGTTTGGCAAGCCGCTGGATAAATATCTGTTTGGTACAGTAAGTCCCAGGTGTTGTAATCCGGTGTATATGGTGACTGGAGTCAGCATGGAGATCGTTTGGTTTTATTGTAGTACAATAGTACAACTGTATTGCAACATTTGGTTTTATTGTAGTACATAGTAACATAGTAGGTGAGGTTGAAAAAGACAAGTAGTCCATCGAGTTCAACCTGAATTTCCATTAGAAATTTGTCTATCCCATTTTTAAACGCACTGACTGAGTCCGCCATTTAAACCTTCTCTGGCAGTGAATTCCATATTCGTATTGCCCTTACAGTGAAGAATCCCTTCCTGCGCTGAGTACAAAATTTCCTATCCTCAAGATTTAGTGGGTGTCCGTGCAGTCTATGTAGAGGTCTCTTAGTAAACAAATCACCTGATAGCTCCGCATATTGCCCTTTTATATATTTGTAAATATTAATCATATCTCCTCTTAATCGTCTCATTTCTAGTGTAAACATATCTAACCTAGAAAGCCTCTCCTCAAAGTCCAGTGTCTCCTCCAACCCCTTAATCAATTTGGTAGCTCGCCTCTGAACCTTTTCAAGTTCTAATGTGTCTTTTTTATAGTGTGGTGCCCAGAACTGTACACAATACTCAAGATGCGGTCGTAGCAATGATTTATACAGTGGCAGCATTACACTCTCATCCCTTGTCTCAATCCCCTTTTAATGCATGCTAACACCTTATTTCCCTTTGTTGCTGCACTTTGACATTGTGTACTGATTCTAAATCTACTATCAATGAACACCCCCAAATCCTTTTCTAATACAGTTTCCCCTATTATTTCCCCATTTAATTGGTATATTGCATGTTATTTCTTATTCCCAAAGTGCATAACTTTAAATTTTACCACATTAAACCTCATACACCAGTTCATTGCCCAAACTTCCAGTTTACTTAAATCGCTCTGAAGACACCCCACATCTTACCTGATAACCCTAAGTATTTTAGTATCGTCTGCAAAAATTGACACCGAGCTTACTAGTCCTTCTCCTAAGTCATTAATAAATATACTAAACAATAGTGGCCCCAGCACAGAACCCTGCGGTATTCCACTAATTACTTTAGCCCAGGTGGAAAACATCCCATTAATCACTACTCGCTGTTCCCTGTTATCAAGCCAATTACTCACCCATGTACAAATAGTATCTCCTATACCAAGCTTCCTTAATTTGAAAATCAGCCTCCTGTGAGGTACTGTGTAGAAAGCTTTTGCAAAATCCAGATAAACCATATCTATTGCGTGACCCTGGTTGAGATTGTAGCTTACTATCTCATAAAAGCTAATCAAATTAGTTTGGCATGATCTATTTCTCACAAAACCATGTCACAATTAATGTCAGTATTCAGCTAGAAGATTACTATACCATACAGGGAAACCTCTGCTGAAATATGATGAGGTAAACTATATAACAACAAGATAAAACCATGACATCACTGTACTGTGCACCTTATCACAAAGGTTAGCTTGTAGCTATAACTATGTGCAGCCTTTCCCAGGAAAATGACACAGGGAGGGAAAAGGCCCACAAGGGCAACCCTGTTTTGTGGACAGATCTTGTGCACTTTAGCACTGCAATGCACCGTGACCGTATATACGCAATAAGGAGCAACAGCTGAATTAGAGTCCTACACCATTAGGTCACTTCTCCAGCGGAGGCTGAATGGGTGTAAACAGGTGGCAACAGGGCGCTTGCACCTAGGCTAAGTGTTCTGAGGGCATATTGTGGGTGGAGCTGCCAGTTAGATTAAGCAAGAACCATCTGATTTTGGCAAGGGTACTGCGCTTCTCACCCCTTTATGTGCTACGCCCACTGAATCTACATCGGTATTTGGACAAGTTCTGTACTATCTTGCCCAATAATGGAACATTGCCATTTTGGAGAAGCAGCACATGGAGACAACATCACTCAAATGTGTGGTCTCCTGAGACAGACTACAGACGGCTGTGTATCCACACAGGGAACTGTTCTCTGAAGTGAGGTGAGGGCCGCCATTCACTCCCCAGCTGTTTATTAAGGTTACCATCCTCCTTCATGGGCAATCTACTGTAAGGAGCACTCAGGACTGTGGTTGTTTATTCTTCCCTATTGCCACTACAATGAGTCTTAAAGATATTTGCTCCATGCTTCAGCAAGAGCTATCACAAACTGTATAATTGATAAACACTTACTTGAAGCACACTCCTTATTTAAGAAGAATCTTGCAATTATAATTAGTAAGTAATCTGCTTACAAGTCTCACGTCTCACCTGTGACCATTTCTATAGTTAAAGTTGTTGGAGATTGAGATACATTGCCATTTGGATCCCAATGTCGGCATTGTGAGCTGTGTCAAAGTTCCGATGCGGGACTTCTGACCAGTGTCGAGATTCTAGCTGCTGGCATCCAGAACGCATCCCACTATTTGTACTGTCTTATAAGGATAATATCCTTGGACACAGCCAGAGGGGTGAGAACTCCATGTGTTCAACTCAATTCGAAAACCGTTGAATAGCGCCGGGAATTAGCTCCCGCAGCTATTCAATACAGTGCAGTGGTAAGTCGGAGACTGCCCATTCTCCCAGACTAAACAGGGTGTTTTGTCGGGAGAACGGGCATTCTCCGTCTTAAGTGCCCGCCAGTTTTGTCTGTTTTCAGCTCGCACCCCTCCGGGGGTGCAAGAAGAAATCCCTTCATTGGGTGTCACATGGCGCTATTCAACGGTCATTGAACTGAATTATGTCCCATGAGTGTTTATTAAGATCTCTTAGCTTTATGATGTTTCATGAAATTTAGGTGATTTTACGTAATTTTGAAAAAATAAGAATTTACTTACCGATAATTCTATTTCTCGGAGTCCGTAGTGGATGCTGGGGTTCCTGAAAGGACCATGGGGGGGGGGGGGGGGGGAATAGCGGCTCCGCAGGAGACAGGGCACAAAAAGTAAAGCTTTTCCAGATCAGGTGGTGTGCACTGGCTCCTCCCCCTATGACCCTCCTCCAGACTCCAGTTAGGTACTGTGCCCGGACGAGCGTACACAATAAGGGAGGATTTTGAATCCCGGGTAAGACTCATACCAGCCACACCAATCACACCGTACAACTTGTGATCTAAACCCAGTTAACAGTATGATAACAAAAGGAGCCTCTGAAAGACGGCTTCCTACAACAATAACCCGATTTTTGTAACAATAACTATGTACAAGTATTGCAGAATAATCCGCACTTGGGATGGGCGCCCAGCATCCACTACGGACTCCGAGAAATAGAATTATCGGTAAGTAAATTCTTATTTTCTCTATCGTCCTAGTGGATGCTGGGGTTCCTGAAAGGACCATGGGGATTATACCAAAGCTCCCAAACGGGCGGGAGAGTGCGGATGACTCTGCAGCACCGAATGAGAGAACTCCAGGTCCTCTTTTGCCAGGGTATCAAATTTGTAAAATTTTACAAACGTGTTCTCCCCCGACCACGTAGCTGCTCGGCAGAGTTGTAATGCCGAGACCCCTCGGGCAGCCGCCCAAGATGAGCCCACCTTCCTTGTGGAATGGGCATTTACATATTTTTTGCTGTGGCAAGCCTGCCACAGAATGTGCAAGCTGAATTGTACTACAAATCCAACGAGCAATAGTCTGCTTAGAAGCAGGAGCACCCAGCTTGTTGGGTGCATACAGGATAAACAGCAAGTCAGATTTCCTGACTCCAGCCGACCTGGAAACTATATTTTCAGGGCCCTGACAACATCCAGCAACTTGGAGTCCTCCAAGTCCCCAGTAGCCGCAGGCACCACAATAAGCTGGTTCAGGTGAAACGCTGACACCACCTTAGGGAGAAAACTGGGGACGAGTCCACAGCTTTGCTCTGTCCGAATGGACAATCAGATATGGCTTTGTGAGATAAAGCCGCCAATTCTGACACTCGCCTGGCCGAGGCCAGGACCAACAGCATGGTCACTTTCCATGTGAGATATATCAAATCCACAGATTTGAGTTGTTTAAAACAATGTGATTTTAGGAATCCCAAACTACGTTGAGATCGCCCAGTGCCACTGGAGACATCAAAAAGGGGTTGTATATGCAGTACTCCCTTAACAACTTCTGGACTTCAGGAACTGAAGCCAATTTCTTTCTGGAAGAAAATCGACCGGTCGAAATTTGAACCTTAATGGACCCCAATTTGAGACCCATATACACTCCTGCTTGCAGGAAATGTAGGAATTAACCTAGTTGAAATTCTTCCGTGGAGCCTTCCTGGCCTCACACCATGGAACATATTTTCACCTAAGCGGTGATAATGTTGTGCGGTCACCTCCTTCCTGGCTCTGACCAGGGTAGGGATGACCTCTTCCGGAATGCCTTTTTCCCTTAGGATCCGGCGTTCACCCGCCCTGGCGTCAACGCAGCTGCGGTAAGTCATGGAACAGACATGATTCTTGCTGAATCAAGATCCTTTCTAGTATCTCTTGAAGTTCCGGGTACCAAGTTCTTCTTGGCCCAAACCGGAACCACGAGTATAGTTCTTACTCCTCTCCTTCCTATCATTCTCCATACACTGGGTATGAAAGGCAGAGGAGGGAACACATACACCGACTGGTACACCCACGGTGTTACCAGAGCGTCCCAGCTATTGCCTGAGGGTCTCTAGACCTGGCGCTTCATGTGGGACGCCATCATAACCACCTTTGGTCTTTCCCAACGGTTTACAAACATGTGGAAACTTCCAGATGAAGTTCCCACTTTTCCGGGTGGAATTCATTTATGCTGAGGAAATCTTCCTAGTTGTCCACTCCCGGAATGAACACTGCTGACAGTGTTATCACATGATCTTTCGCCCAGCGAAGAATCCTTGCTGTCATTGTCCTCCTGCTTCTTGTGCCGCCCCGTCTGTTTACGTGGGCGACTGCCATGATGATGTCCTACTGGATCAGCACCGGTTGACTTTGAAGCAGAGGTCTTCCTAGGCTCAGAGCATCGTAAATTGCCCTTAGCTCCAGTATATTCATGTGGAGAGAAATCTCCAGACTTGACCACACTTCCTTGGAAATTTCTTCCTTGTGTGACTGTTTCCCAGCCTCTCAGGCTGGCATCCGTGGTCACCAGAACACAGTCCTGAATGCTGAATGTGCTGCCCTCTAGAAGATGAGCACTCTGCAGCCCCCACAGAAGAGACACCCTTGTCCTTGGAGACAGGGTTATCCGCTGATGCATCTGAAGATGCGATCCGGACCATTCGTCCAGCAAATCCCCCTGAAAAGTTTTTGCGTGAGATCTGCCGAATGGAATCGCTTCGTAAGAAGCCACCATTTTTCCCAGGACTCCTGTGCATTGATGCACTGATACTTGGCCTGGATTTAGGAGGTTTCTGACTAGGTCGGATAACTCCCTGGCTTTCCCCTCCAGGAGAAATACCTCTTTCTGGACTATGCCCAGAATCATTCCTAGGAACAGCAGACGTATCATCGGAAAACAGCTGCGATTTTTGGAATATTTAGAATCCACTCGTGCTGTCGTAGAACTACTTTAGATAGTTCTTTTCCGACCTCCAACTGTTCTCTGGAAACTTGTCCCTTTCAGGATATCGTCCAAGTAAGGGATAATTTAGATGCCTTTCTTCTTTTAAGAATCATCTTTTCGGCCATTACCTTGGTAAAGGCCCGGGGTGCCGTGGATAATTCAACGGCAGCGTCTGAAACTGATATTGACAGTTCTGTATCACGAACCAGAGGTACCCTTGTTGAGAAGGGCAAATTTGGACATGGAGGTAATCCTTGATGTCCAGGGACACCATATAGTCCCCTTTTTTCCGGTTCTCTATCACTGCTCTGAGTGACTCCATCTTGATTTGAACCTTTTTATGTAAGTGTTCAAAGATTTCAGATTTAGACTATGTCTCACCAAGCCGTCTGGCTTCAGTACCACAATATAGTGTGGAGGACTAATACCCTTTTCCTTGTTGTAGGAGGGGTACTTTGATTATCACCTGCTGGAAATACAGCTTGTGAATTTTTTCCCAATACTGCCTCCTTGTCGGAGGGAGCCGTTGGTAAAGCAGGCTTCAGGAACCTGCGAGGAAAAAATGTCTCGACTCTCCAATCTGTACCCCTGGGATAATACTTGTATGATCTAGGGGTCAACTTGCGAGTGATCCCACTGCGCGCTGAGACTCTTGAGACTACCCCCCCACTGGTGGAGGGCTTCTTTTCCTGGGAAGGGGCTGCCTGCTGCAGTCTACTTCCCTTTCCTCTATGTCTGGGCAGATATGACTGGCCTTTTGCCCGCTTGCCCACATGGGAACGGAAGGATTGAGGCTGAAAAGACAGTGTCTTTTTCTGCTGAGACGTAACTTGGGGTAAAAAGGTTGGATTTCCCAGCTGTGGCCGTGGCCCCCAGGTCCGACGGACCGACCCCAAATAACTCCTTCCCTTTATACGGCAATACTTCCATGTGCCGTATGGGATCTGTATCACCTGACCACTGTCGTGTCCATGACATCTTCTGGGAGATATGGACAACGCACTTATCTTGATGCCAGAGTGCAAATATCCCTCTGTGCATCTCGCATACATATATATAGAATGCATCCTATTAAATGCTCTATATCAATAAAATATTTTTAGTCAGGGAATTCGACCAAGCCAACCCAGCACTGCATCTCCAGGCTGATGGCGATCGCTGGTCGCAGTATAGCCACCGTCTGTGTGTATATACTTTTTAGGATATTTTTCCAGCTGCCTATCAGCTGGCTCCTTGAGGGCGGCCGTATTTGGAGACGGTAACGCCACTTGATAAGCGTGTGAGCGCCTTATCCACCCTAAGGGGTGTTTCCCAACGCGCCCTAACTTCTGGCGGGAAAGGGTATAACGCCAATATTTGCTATCGGGGTAAACCCACGCATCATCACACACTTCATTTTATTTTATCTGATTCAGGAAAAACTACAGGTAGTTTTTTCACTTCCACATAATACCCTTTTTTGTGGTACTTGTAGTATCAGAAATATGTAACAGCTCCTTCATTGCCCTTAACGTGTGGCCCTAATGAGGAATACGTTTGTTTATTCACCGTCGACACTGGATTCAGTGTCCGTGTCTGTGTCTGTGTCGACCGACTGAGGTAAATGGGCGTTTTTTATAAAAAAACCCTGACGGTGTTTCTGAGACGCCTGGACCGTTACTAATTGTTTGTCGGCCGTCTCATGTCGTCAACCGACCTTGCAGCGTGTTGACATTCTCACGTAATTCCCTAAATAAGCCATCCATTCCGGTGTCGACTCCCTAGAGAGTGACATCACCATTACAGGCAATTTCTCCGCCTCCTCCAGCATCGTCCTCATACATGTCGACACACACGTACCGACACACAGCACACACACCTGGAATGCTCTGACAGAGGACAGGACCCCACTAGCCCTTTGGAGAGACAGAGGGAGAGTTTGCCAGCACACACCAAAAAACGCTATAATTACATAGGGACAACCTTATATAAGTGTTTCTCCCTAATAGCATCTTTATATATATATTTATATCGCCAATTTGTGCCCCCCCTCTCTGTTTAAACCCTGTTTCTGTAGTGCAGTGCAGGGGAGAGCCTGGGAGCCTTCTCTCCAGCCTTTCTGTGAGAGAAAAAATGGCGCTGTGTGCTGAGGAGATAGGCCCCGCCCCTTTTACGGCGGGCTCGTCTCCCGCTCTTTAGTGAAGTTTGGCAGGGGTTAAATATCTCCATATAGCCTCTGGGGGCTATATGTGAGGTATTTTTAGCCAGTATATAGGTTTACATTTGCCTCCCAGGGCGCCCCCCCCCAGCGCCCTGCACCCTCAGTGACAGCGTGTGAAGTGTGCTGAGAGGAAAATGGCGCACAGCTGCAGTGCTGTGCGCTACCTTTAGAAGACTGTCAGAGTCTTCAGCCGCCGATTCTGGACCTCTTCTAACTTCAGCATCTGCAAGGGGGCCGGCGGCGCGGCTCCGGTGACCATCCAGGCTGTACCTGTGATCGTCCCTCTGGAGCTAATGTCCAGTAGCCAAGAAGCCAATCCATCCTGCACGCAGGTGAGTTCACTTCTTCTCCCCTCAGTCCCTCGTTGCAGTGATCCTGTTGCCAGCAGGACTCACTGTAAAATAAAAAACCTAAGCTAAACTTTCTCTAAGCAGCTCTTTAGGAGAGCCACCTAGATTGCACCCTTCTCGGCCGGGCACAAAAATCTAACTGGAGTCTGGAGGAGGGTCATAGGGGGAGGAGCCAGTGCACACCACCTGATCTGGAAAAGCTTTACTTTTTGTGCCCTGTCTCCTGCGGAGCCGCTATTCCCCCCCCCCCCCCCCATGGTCCTTTCAGGAAACCCAGCATCCACTAGGACGATAGAGAAATTAACAATAGCTTCATGTTTAAATATTGTGCATTAGTGCAATACAATTTCCTAAAATTGATTTGTAGCGGCAATTACAATATATACAGGGTGCAATCTCTCTCTTTCTGTGTAACCATAATACGATAAAGGAAATATATTAGATTGCCCTTTACAGTAACTTTTTTTTTTTTTTTTTTACAGAAACTCTTATTGGATTTGTCTAGTTTACACAACTAATGCACCGAAGAAGAAACTGCACTTTTACTATCATCATAATGTGATGTTACTGCTAGCTAGGAACACACTCTGCTTTGTTTACTCTCAATGAAGCAACACAATTAGCATTTGATTACAAGCCATTTTATTAGAACTTTTCCAAAATCAAAACAAAATAATTAAGTTCAAAATAATAATCAAAGAAACATGTGTGAATTTCTCAGGAAATAATAGGATGTTCCCACAATTAGAGAGAGAGAGAGAGATCAATAAGTAGTAGGGTGGGCAAGGTAAAATAATCCTAATAAACAAGTGCATGGGAAGCGCAGCTCTGGTGCCGGTGTCCTTGGAAGGCCGGGAAAAAGATCTCATTAGTTAATGCCGCTCATTATGATTAGAATGGCTAGCTGCTTAAGGAGGACTAACCATATAACAGCTCTAATGCTACTTCCATATTGCAAGCCCTACTTTACATTTGTGTAACTCTGACATGAAATGATCACTTTGATACAGGATTTCCATGTCTGTACAGAAATGCTCTGTTTGCAGCCTTCTGTGATCCATTAGTGCAATGCTTCCTGATGGCAACTCCGCTTATTACTGGAGGATATACAGCAAACTAAGGAGTAGATTTACTAAGGAGCAGGTTGACAAAGCTGTCAATCATCTGTGACTTTGATTAATTAAATAAAAGGCAATAGGATGCTAATTTACTTCTACTTCCGACAGTCAATCTCGCCAACGATTGGCGGCTCTGACAGCCAGCTGGTTACTTTATCTTCCCCTGACACTCTAGAATGGAGCAGCGATTAGTATTACTAACATTTACTGTCATACTGGAAACACCGTAATAGAGACTGGATGTAACAGACAAATAAGTAAGGGTTCCTGCATGCAAGCTTACAATCTAAAGAATAGCAAAAGAATTCAATGCCTCCCATATACAAGGTCAATAGCTATAAGGATCGACCCATCTAAGAATGCATCCACATTAGTGTTCCCCCACAGAGCACAAAATAGGCCAAAACAGTTTTTACTGATCCCTGTTCTAGTGCAGAAAGGCCAGACACTGGCGGGTAGCTGAAGACAAATGACTGCTCTCAGACTACACAGCATTTATCTGTACAATTAATTTAATCCTAAGTATGTTAATACTTTGTGCCGAATGCACTGAAAGGAGAGGACCAAGTGTGGGACATCATTTTTAAAAGGACAAAAGTGCACTATCCTAACAGAAAATTTTCCAAAACGGAATAATATTGTATAAAAATGGCAACTTCATAAATGTATACGATGTTGTGAACCTGAAAGCACAATATACAACACAATTCTGAAAGGGTGAGGGGAAGGGGGGCTTATACATAAAACAGAACTATGGAATAGTGATCACTAATAGCAAAAATATAGGCTACAGAGTCAGTGACTTTCATCTCACCAGCTGATCAGGAGCTTAGAACATCCTATGGGTCTGTACATCAGAAATTGTGATATAATTTACAATATAATATAAGATGTTCCTTATAACTGGACCACAGCACATCAACGGCAACATAAACATTTTAGAACAGGTTAATCTTCATGTGTGTGCAGTTACATTTTTATGAAGTAGCCTCTATCACCCTCCTATTGTGATTCTGTGGCCCCTGTAGCAATACTGCTGCTCCAGCAAAAGATGCGTCTCTCAACACTCTTTTAAATGAAGCTCAACCAGACATGGTCACCCCTTGACTTATACTTGCACTATATAAATGTCAGAAGACACTTTGCATTCTTTTGAGATACCTTCCTATTGTTTTCATTGTACTGGAATAGGAAACAGGGACTATTAAACCATTTCATGGCCGCATTCTATATTTGCGTTATTTGACCACTATTAGTGTTCCCCCTAGGATTAAGGAAGGGTGCATAGGCACTGGGGCAGGTGGCGCATGCTCAAATAGGGTACATGGCCAGCCAGGGAGAGGGCACGGCACCGCCGGTGTCACTATTTGGGGGCGTTCCAGCCCCCTCGATGATACTTCTGGGAGCATGCCCCAGCCGTGGCATCACTGATGGGGGCGTGCTGGGCTTCCCCCAACTTCTATCTTTTAATGTGAATAGATGCGCATGACATCTATTCACACAGCAGCGGGTAGGCTGTTTTAGAAGGGCGCCGCTAAAGGGGCAGGGAGCATTTTGCCCTTTAATAAAATCAGACAGGGCGATGCGCCCTGCTAAAACAGCCTATTGTGAACACTACTATATTGCTTCAGAACCATCTATTGTAGAAGAATGTAATCTGTGGCTCTACAGCTGTTGTGGAACTACAAGCACCAGGATGTCCTTAAAAAGAGGGCTGACTAGGTCACAGTTGTACACTTGGGAATAATCTGGATTCACACTAGTAGTACAGGAATAGTACCGGAATGGCAGAATTCTTTACTTGATACAGGAGCCATGACATGATAGAAGGTCCATCCAATGTGTCTTTTTTTATCGTTTTTATTTATGAAATTCATAACTAGAAAGGGTTAACCCAAACATTTTGTAAGTAATAAGTAACTATTTGTTTGTTCTAGAGAAATCACTATAGTACAGTGGTTCCCAAACATGGTCCTCAAAGCACCCCAACAGTTCAGGTTTTAGGGATATCCCTGCTTATGCACAGACTATATAAACAAACTGACTGCAGTACTAAGTAAGTCACCTATGCCTAAGCAGGGATATCACTAAAACCTGGACTGTTGGGGTGCCGTGAGGACTGCATTAGAAAACCATTGCTATAGTAGTCAATATATAGCTAAAATAATAAAGTCACTGTTACGTGGCCTTTTGTAACCCATTTAAAATAAAGAGTTTAATGCAAAAAAAAAAAAAAAAAAAAAAAAAAAGTCATTTTTAGATTCCCATTTTTAGATACAATTTAAAAAAAAATTACAAAAAAAATGCGAGTCTCAAAATAAGGACCCTAGCACGTACAAGCAGCAATGCCATCCGAGAAGACATTGGAGTATCTGTATTATACACTGAAGATTTGCACCATTTAATAAGCACTGAACAGCTTTCATTCCTTTTTTATACCCACTTATACAGTATCAGTTGTGCGAGCGGTAAATGTATACTTTATTCATTTTCCTTGACAATCAATTTTACTTTACTCATTGCAAAAGGGAGATCATCAAGATGTAGTTCGTGCTTAAAATAAATGTAATTATCCATATGCTTGAACTGAAGTGGTTTATAATCCAACAACTGAAGTGTCTAATGACACGAATGATTGACGGATTTAAAAAAAAAATCAAGAAACTAATCCATCCAATAGAACGGTTTCTATAGAGTAATCCAGCTGCATGAGACTGAACACTTTCCTTGGATAGTGAGTCTGTGTTAAGGGGGGTACTCACGGAGCGATATTCTAAGCAATCTGACTAGATTGCTTAGAATATCGGCAGGATCGCTCCGTGTGTAGCCCCCTCGGCGATAGCGATGCGCGGCCCCGCACATCGCTATCGCCGCTGCTAGATTGGCCTGCATGCAGGCCAATCTAGCGGGTCGCTCACTTCACCCGCTGGGTGAAGTGAGCGGCCCCCCCGTCTCCCCCCGCACGCTCAGCACAGATCGCGCTGTGCTGAGCGGCAGGAGAGATGTGTGCTGAGCGGTTCGCTCAGCACGCATCTCTCCTTGATCGGCCCGTGAGTACTGGGCTTTAGGGGATATCCCCGCTTGACTAGTCACCCCCGCTGCAGCACTAATCAGTGTGACTGCATTAAAAGTTAATCTCTATGGTTCGTACACAGAGTGAAAAGAACATCAAATATTTGCAGACCACAACCCCTGATAGGCAGATTGGCGAGATTAAGCAAACCTAGATGCTTGGAGGAAGGAAAGCTTTTCTGCCTAAAGTCTATTTAATGAAGGATTTGTAGCATTAATCAGATGCAAAACTTGCTGTGCCATATTAATTTCAAGTCTATAAATTTCTATGTATGCAATTATATGGTCTGTAAAGCAAAAATTAGAATTTCAAAATTGTATCGCTAACACATGCATTCCTAGCAAATTCTCACATTATGATGGTACCAAAGTACAGTATTTATGAATAAATGTGCATGGATTGTGCAATCCAAAATGAGAGAAGAAAAACGTGTGTCCTAGTTACATTAGTTGAGAGCGCAGAGGGCGGGACAGCAGCCGTCTGGAGCTGCAGCGCTCCATCAAGTCTGCTCACACATTGACGTTCAGTTTCATTTCTATCCTGCAAGGTATAGCTGTGGGTAGCAGCAGGCAGACAGCCAAATGGAGTAGACAAGGAAAGGATCGGATGCCAGATGGATTATACGGAGACCTCTGCCATGAAACAAAAATACTAAATAACAGGGGAGATTCCTGTCGGAATACTTTCCTGGAAAAGAGAAGTACAAATAACCAACTCCATTAAGAGACACGTACATCAACGACCGCTGACACAGACACAAAGGGCATTATAATCATAAAACTTAAAGTCACATCTGAAATGAGGGCACTCTACTACAAGCTGGTAAGAAAAGACATACTCTAAAGCAGGTGAAAGAAAAATGGGGCAATATTAAAGAATGTTGAACGATTTTGCATTTGACAGTTTGGATTAGATTTTTGTAACTAAAGAATATTTTTTTTTTTTTTAAAGATAGAGGTTAATGTTTTTTAGTTAGTAGAGATGCATGCAGACCCCTGCAGTGAGGCAGCAGCCATCAGGAGTGAAGAGAGTTGCAAGGCCAGGCAGCGCCTGTTGCAAGATAGGTAATTGTCGGCATAAAATAAAATGTAGTGTATTAGAGATATTGGGCGGTATTCAGTTCTTTTCATCCCCTCCCACACCCGTTCCGTTTCTGCTCACGGGCGTGGTATAATCTTTTCAGCTCGCTACCCCCAGACTAGCGAGGTTGTCCAACCCTTCACACAGCTAAACCCGATTACTATGGGCGCGATATGCGTGGTAACGGGGAACACTTTAGAAAGGAGATTGGGCGATATATCATTTGAATACCGCCCATTGTCTGAACTAAAATATCATTAATGATAAATAGGTGATTTCAACCAAAGTGAATAGTATATATATGTATTTTGTAGTAAGGGATAGATTAAATAAGGTTTGAATATATAAATGTTAAGATAATTTAGTAGCATGTACTGTATAAAGATATATTTATGCCTTACTGTAAGACTTAGTTATTGTGTAGTAAACAGGTATATACTGGTTAAACAGTAAAGCCAATATACATAATGAATATTACACAGGACATAACATAACTGCCTGCCCCCTTCATAAGTCTTTTCTGCTTATACTCCCCAAACACCCTGTATGTGAGATGAAGTCCCACAACTCCCAATGAACCTCTGATTCTGATGAGCGCAAATATAGGGTGGTTTTCCCTTCCATGCAATTAAACATATCTTTACCACGGAAACGATCTGGGTTAAAATAGGATTTTAATACCTACCGGTAAATCCTTTTCTCCTAGTCCGTAGAGGATGCTGGGGACTCCAAAAGGACCACGGGGTGTGAACTGGCTCCTCCCTCTATGCCCCTCCCCCAGACCTCAGTTATAGGAACTGTGCCCAGGAGAGAAGGACATTTCGAGGAAAGGAATTTTGTTAAACTAAGGGCGAGAAACGTACTAGCCCACACCACAAACATACCGTACAACCGGAGTAACAGGAAACCAGATAACAGTATGAACTAACAAGCTGAATATAACTGATACACAAACCACGTGTAACCAAAAATAACCAGTATCAATACAACTGCAAGGAACAGTCCGCACTGGGATGGGCGCCCAGCATCATCTACGGACTAGGAGAAAAGGATTTACCGGTAGGTATTAAAATCCTATTTTCTCTTACGTCCTAGAGGATGCTGGGGACTCCAAAAAGGACCATGGGGTCTATACCAAAGCTCCAGACCTGGCGGGAGAGTGCGGACGACTCTGCAGCACCGATTGAGCAAACATGAGGTCCTCATCAGCCAGGGTATCAAACTTGTAGAACTTAGCAAAAGTGTTTGAACCCGACCACGTAGCTGCTCGGCAAAGTTGAAGTGCCGAGACCCCTCGGGCAGCCGGCCAAGATGAGCCCACCTTCCTGGTAGAATGGGCCTTTACTGACTTCGGCAACGGTAGCCCAGCCGAAGAATGAGCTTGCTGAATCGTATTACAAATCCAGCGTGCAATAGTTTGCTTAGAAGCAGGATTTCCAATCTTGTTGGAAGCATACAGGACAAACAGAGCCTCTGTCTTCCTAGTAAGAGCCGTCTGGCGACATAAATTTTCAAAGCTCTTACAACGTCAAGAGCCTTTGGGACTGCCACAGCCTCCGTAGCCACAGGTACCACAATAGGCTGGTTTATGTGAAACGAAGAAACCACCTTCGGCAGAAATTGACGAGTCCTCAATTCCGCTCTATCCGAATGAAAGTTCAAATATGGGCTCTTGTGAGACAAAGCTGCCAACTCGGACACTCGTCTGGCAAATGCCAGAGCCAAAAGCATGACCACTTTCCAAGTGAGAAACTTTAACTCAACCTTACGCAAAGGTTCAAACCAGTGAGACATAAGAAACTGCAACACCACTTCAAGATCCCACGGCGCCACGGGTGGCACAAATGGAGGATGGATATGCAGCACTCCCTTCACGAAAGTCTGAACCTCAGGAAGGACAGCCAATTATTTTTGAACTAAAATAGACAAAGCCGAAATCTGTACTTTGATGGAACCCAATTTCAGGCCTGCATCCACGCCTGCCTGCCTGCAAAAAATGGAGGATACGACCCAAGTGAAACTCCTCCGTAGGAGCTGCTTTGGTTTCACACCACGACACATATTTTCTCCAAATACGGTGATAATGTTTTGCCGTGACCTCCTTCCTAGCTTTAAGGAGAGTGGGGATTACCTCCCCGGGAATACCTTTCCGAGCTAAGATTTAGCGCTCAACTTCCACGCCGTCAAACGCAGCCGCGGTAAGTCCGGAAACACGCAGGGCCCCTGCAGTAACAGGTCCTCTCTTAGAGGAAGCGCCCAGGGATCTTCCACTAGTAATTCCTGAAGATCCGGATACCAGGCCCTCCGTGGCCAATCTGGGACGACTAGTATCGCCTGAACCCTTGTTCGTCGTACGATCCTCTGCACCTTTGGAATGAGAGGAAGCGGAGGGAACACATACACCGACTGAAACACCCACGGAGTCATCAGGGCGTCCACTGCACTGGCTTGGGGGTCCCTTGATCTGGAACAATACCTCGGAAGCTTCTTGTTGAGGCGAGACGCCATCATGTCTATCAGAGGAATTCCCCAACGCCTTGTCACTTCTGCAAATACCTCTTGATGAAGAGCCCACTCTCCCGGATGGAGATCGTGTCTGCTGAGGAAGTCTGCTTCCCAGTTGTCTACGCCCGGGAGGAAGACTGCTGACAGAGCGCTCACGTGCTGTTCCGCCCAGCGAAGGATTCTTGTGGCCTCCGCTATTGCCGCCCTGCTCCTTGTTCCGCCTTGGCGGTTTACGTACGCCACCGCTGTTAGGTTGTCTGACTGGATCAGGACAGGGAGACCCTGAAGAAGGTTCTTTGCTTGCAGCAGGCCGTTGTAAATAGCTCTCAACTCGAGAACATTTATGTGGAGACAAGATTCCTGGCTTGACCATTTTCCCTGGAAATTTCTTCCTTGCGTGACTGCGCCCCAGCCTCGGAGACTTGCATCTGTTGTCAGCAGGACACAGTCCTGGATTCCGAATCGGCGTCCCTCTAGAAGGTGAGAGCCTTGCAGCCACCACAGGAGAGAAATCCTGGCCCTGGAAGATAGACTTATTTTCCGGTGCATGTGCAGGTGAGACCCGGACCATTTTTTCAGCAGATCCCACTGAAACACCCGGGCATGAAACCTGCCAAACGGAATGGCTTCGTAAGCCGCAACCATCTTCCCTAGTACCCGAGTGCATTGATGAATCGATACACTTGTCGGCCTCAGAAGCTCCCTGACCATGGTCTGGATTTCCAGAGCTTTGTCCTCCGGAAGAAACACTCTCTGTATCTCCGTGTCTAGGATTATGCCCAGGAAGGGCAGCCGAGTGGCCGGGATCAATTGAGACTTTGGCAAATTTAGAATCCAACCGTGCTGTCGCAGAACCAACAGGGAGAGATCCACATTTCTTAACAACTGTTTCTTGGACCTCGCCTTTATCAGGAGATCGTCCATGTACGGAATAATTGTTACCCCTTGCTTGCGAAGGAGGACCATCATTTCCGCCATTACCTTGTTGAAAACCCTCGGGGCCGTGGAAAGCCCAAACAGCAACGTCTGAAATTGGTAATGACAATCCTGTACCGCAAACCTCAAGAAGGCTTGATGAGGAGGGTATATCGGGATGTGCAAGTAAGCATCCTTTATGTCGACTGACGCCATAAAATCCCCCCCTTCTAGGCTGGAGATCACAGCTCGAAGAGACTCCATCTTGAACTTGAAAATTTTCAAGTATGGATTGAGGGACTTCAGGTTCAGAATCGGTCTGACCGAGCCGTCCGGCTTCGGCACGACAAAGAGGCTCGAATAGAACCCTTCCCCCCGTTGGGATGGGGGAACGGGCACAACGACCCTCTGTTGACACAACTTTTGTATCGCAGCCTTTACCACTTCTCTTTCGGGAAGAGAAACTGGCAAGGCCGACACAAAAAAGCGGCGGGGGGGCATCTCCTGAAACTCCAGTTTGTACCCTTGGGACACTATGTCTAAAACCCAAGGATCCAGGGCCGATTGAAACCAGACCTGACTGAAGAATCGGAGACGGCCCCCCACCGGTACGGACTCCCGCAGGGGAGCCCCAGCGTCATGCGGTGGACTTGGTAGAGGCGGGGGAGGACTTTTGGTCCTGGGTGCCTGCCACTGCAGGCGACTTCTTTCCCCTTCCTCTACTCTTTGAGGCGAGGAAAGACGAGCCCTTTCCTCTTTTGAATTTATTAGGCTGAAAGGACTGCATCTGCTGATTGGGTGCCTTTTTCTGTTGTGTGGGAACATAAGGAAGAAAAGATGACTTACCCGCAGTAGCGGTAGACACCAGGTCAGCAAGGCCGTCACCAAACAAGACACTACCTTTAAAAGGGAGAGCTTCCATATTCTTCTTGGAGTCGGCATCAGCATTCCATTAATGAATCCACAGAGCCCTCCTGGCCGAGACCGCCATGTCATTGACTCGTGATCCCAAGAGGCCAACATCCCTCGCCGCATCCTTTAGGTAATCTGCAGTGTCCTTGATATAACCAAGAGTCAAAAGAATGTTATCTTTATCAAAGGTATCCATATCAGAAGCCAAATTATCAGCCCACTTAGCAATAGCACTACTCACCCATACCGACGCCACAGCAGGTCTGAGCAATGCACCAGTATTAACGAAAATGGACTTCAATGTCGTCTCCAGCTTGCGATCCGCTGGGTCTTCGAGAGCCGCCGTGTCAGGAGACGGAAGCGCCACCTTTTTGGACAATCGGGATAGAGCCTTGTCCACATGGGCAGACGACTCATTTTTCCCTGTCGTCAGAGGGGAAAGGATATGCCATCAAAATTCTCTTGGGAATCTGCCACCTTTTGTCAGACGACTCCCAAGCCTTTTCACAAAGCGCATTCATTTCATGAGGGGGGGAAATTTTACCTCAGGCCTTTTCCCTTTAAATAAACAAACCCTTGTGTCAGGAACGGCAGGTTCCTCAGATATATGTAAAAATAGGATTTTGGTACTTACCAGGTAAATCCTTTTCTTTGAATCCATAGGGGGCACTGGAGTACTCTTGGGATATGGACGGCTTCCACCGGAAGAAGGCACTGAATAAATTAATTTTTGAGACTACTCCTCCCCTCCATATCCTCGAGCACTTCAGTGTTTTTTACTGAGCCGAACAGGATCGATAGAGAGATTGACCAAAGGAGAATTACATATAATCTCACGGACAACAATAAAGTTGACACAAAACGTAACAGACAACTAAACAGTTGACACCATAACTGATTAACCCTTGTTAAATTTAAACCAGTCGTGAAAGTGTGTTACCATAAGAACCACTGAACTTCCTAAAACAGGTAAACTGCTCTGGGTGGGCGTCCAGTGCCCCCTATGGATTCAAAGAAAAGGATTTACCTGGTAAGTACCAAAATCCTATTTTCTTTATCATCCACTAGGGGTCACTGGAGTACTCTTGGGATGTACCAAAGTTTCCTCCGTGGTGGGAGAGCTGTTTGGCACTTGTAACACTAAACGGCCAAAGCTAGATGCTGATGCCGCGAAAGTATCAAACTTGTAAAAGCGCACAAACGTGTGCACTGAAGACCAAGTAGCCGCACGGCAAAGCTGTGTCGTAGAAGCCCCACGACTCGCTGCCCATGACGTTCCCACAGAACGTGTGGAATGAGCTGTTACTGAAGTAGGTGGCTGTAACCTAGCATAAAGGTAAGCCTGACGTATGGTCAGTTTGATCCATCTGGATAAGGTTTGCTTAGAGGCTGGCCAACCCCTCTTAGCCGCATCATAGAGAACAAACAACGTATCCGTTTTACGCACAGCAGACGTTCGGGATACATAGATGCGCAATGCGCGAACCACATCCAACGTTCCAGAATCTCCTGTTAACACAGGAACTACTATTGGTTGATTGATGTGAAAAGACGACACTACCTTTGGTAGAAAAGCGGGATTCGTCCGAAGTTCCGCTCTGTCATCATGAAAAACTAAATACGGTGACTTGCACGACAAGGCACCCAGATCTGAAACACGCCTAGCCGATGCTAAGGCTAAAAGAAAAATCGTTTTCCAAGTGAGAAATTTAATATCCACTTGTCGTAAAGGTTCAAAGTAATCGGACTGTAAGAAATCTAAAACCAGATTCAAGTCCCATGGTGCTGTAGGTGGAATGAAAGGAGTCTGTATCCTCTTTACACCCTGTAAAAACGTATGTATTGACGGCAACGAGGCCAATTTCCTTTGAAAGAAAATTGACAACGCAGATACCTGCACCTTTAGTGTGGAAAGACGTAGTCCTCCATCTAACCCCATCTGTAAAAATAACAAAAGACGGGATAAATTAAAAGATGATGTCGGAAATTTCCGAGCTTCACACCAACTTATATAAGTACGCCAGATTCTGTAATAATGAGCTGCCGTAACCGGCTTCCTAGCTCGTACCATGGTTGGTATAACAGACTCAGGAATGCCCTCTCTTCTTAAGATGGCCTTTTCAACAGCCACCCCGTCAAACGCAGCCGCGCTAAATCGGGGTAAAGGAACGGACCCTGTTGTAACAGGTCCGGACGTAGTGGGAGTGGCCACGGATCGTCTGCGAGTAACCCGAGGAGATCCGAGAACCAAGCCCTCCGAGGCCAATGAGGCGCTATTAGTATGACTGTGACGGACCCTCTCTTGATCCGTTTTAGCAACAGCGGGAGCAGCGGAAACAGATACACAAGGCTGTACGGCCACGTGGCTGTGAGAGCATCCACCGCCACTGCCCCTGGATCTCTTGTTCTGGACACATATCGTGACACCTGATGATTGTGGCGGGATGCCATCAGATCCACCTGAGGGTACCCCCACTTCTGGATCAACATCTGAAATACTTCTGGATTTAATGCCCACTCTCCTGGATGAAAATCCCGACGACTGAGAAAATCTGCCTCCCAGTTGTCCACTCCCGGAATGAACACTGCCGACAATATCACCTGGTGATATTCGGCCCATCTGAGGATCCGAGCTACTTCCCGCATTGCCATGCGGCTTCTCGTTCCTCCTTGTTTGTTTATGTATGCGACTGCCGTCGCATTGTCTGACTGCACCTGAACAGTCTGAAAACGAAACATGTACACTGCTTGTCTTAGAGCATTGTAAATCGCCCTGAGTTCCAGAACATTTATGGATAGCGATCTTTCGTGATTTGCCCAGAGGCCCTGGAGCCGATGACTCTGAACTACAGCTCCCCAACCTCTGAGACTTGCGTCTGTTGTCAGAATTATCCAATTCACGACGCCGAATCGTCTCCCTGCAGATAGATTGTGTATTTTTAACCACCAGAGAAGAGACACCCTGACTTGTGGCGACAATCTCACCCTGTGGTGCAACTGCAGATGTGATCCCGACCATTGCGCTAACACCTCCAGTTGAAACGGACGTGAGTGAAACCTTCCGAACTGAAGTGCTTCGAAAGCCGCCACCATTGTGCCTAAAAGGCGAATGCACAAATGTACTGAGACGGTGCGTGGCTTGAGCACTAATTGCACCAGATGACGAATGACCTGTACTTTCTGTTGTGGCAGGTAAACCTTTTGTTTTACTGTATCGAGAATCATCCCTAGGAATTGAAGTCGCTGACACGGAATTAGATGTGATTTCTTTAAACTGACTATCCAACCGTGCTGAACTAGTACATTGTACGTTAGCAAAGCATGCTGGAGAAGCAATTGTTGAGACGGAGCCTTTATGAGTAGATCGTCCAAATACGGAACAATTATTACCCCTAGGGACCTGAGATGAGCTATCATCACGGACATTACCTTGGTGAATACCCGAGGCGCTGATGAGAGGCCAAACGGGAGAGCCTGAAACTGGTAATGGTCTCGCCTTATCGCAAACCTTAAGAAACTCTGGTGAGGTGGCCAAATCGGAATGTGTAAGTACGCATCCTTGAGATCCAGTGCAATCATGAATTCCTGCGGCTCTAACCCTGCAATTACTGACCTGAGAGATTCCATCTTGAATCTGTGGTAAGTGACGTAATGATTGAGACCTTTTAGGTTCAATATTGGCCTGACTGAGCCATCTGGTTTTGGTACCAGAAACAGACTGGAATAATAACCCTGCCCCTGTTCCTGCACGGGGACCGGAATTACAACTGCAGCATTCAGCAGAGACTGAATGGCAACCTGCAGAACTGCTTTCTTGTCGTCCGACACAGGCAGTCCTGTCGTGAAAAATCTTCCTGTCGGAAGATAATCGAACTCTATTTTGTAACCCTCTAATACTAACTTGCGGATCCACCCATCTGTGGACGTCTGCAGCCACGCCCCCTGAAAGCTCTGAAGGCGTGCTCCCACAATTGGAGATCCGAGATGGGCTGGGAGCCCGTCATGCCACTGGTTTGTTAGTGGTCTTAGTGTCTTGACGACGTGCATTGGATTGTCGAGCACTACGTCCCCGACCTCTTCTACCAGGCGTGACTGCTCCTGTGCCCTGCCCACGAAAGGGCTGAGTTCTAAAGGATTTGAACGCCGGACCAGAATATTTCCGTTTAGGTATAGTTGTAGGCGATGGAAGAAACACAGACTTTCCTCCAGTAGCCTCAGAAATCCATTTGTCCAATTCAGGACCGAAAAGCTTCTCGCCATCATAAGGCAATGCCTCTATACCTTTTTTAACCTCCGTCTCCGCCTGCCAAGAACGCAGCCAAAGTGCTCGTCGTACTATGACTAGCGATGAGGACAGGCGAGAAGTAAGCTGACAGACGTCAGTAGAAGCTGTACATAGATATTCAGCAGCTTCCCAGATTTGATCCGCGAGAAGTATAAGATGGTCATCTTGCAGAGCCGACTTGAGCTCTTTTATCCATACCATTAAAGCTTTAGTAACCCAAATGCCAACCAACCCAGGTCTCAGCAGCACTCCAGCTGCTGTATACATGGACCTTAGCATAGCCTCTATTTTACGATCTGCAGGGTCTTTAAGCGTAGTAGCAGTTGGTACTGGTATGGTTAACTTCCTTGTAAGTTTGGATACGGATGAATCCACCAATGGTGGGTTCTCCCAAGTAGCTGTCATGGACTCTGGAAACGGGTAACTCGATTTAAATCTACGAGGAATAGAAAACCGTTTATCCGGATTTTTCCGTGATTCCAGTAACATTTTATTAAGAGATTCCGAAATAGGGAAACACATCGGAGATCTCTGTCGTTTAGTAAAAACTACCTCATCATTCGTCAGGGGCTCCTCAGTTTCCGTAAACTCCAGCGACTGACGTACTGCTCTGATGAGATTGTCAATACCTGGGCTGTCAAAATCGTCACTATCTGACTGTTGCCCTATTTCGCCCTCCTCATACTCCTGTTCAGTGAGGTCTAGTATCCCAGAGACTGGAGAATTATTAGGAAAAGGAAATTTATCTTTTCCACTCAAGGTGGGCCTCTGACCAGATTGAGACTCTGGTAACTCAAATGGTCTCATTTTAAACTCAGATCTTGCCGCCTCTCTTTCTTCACGAGAGGCGGCCAGCTCTGATTGTAAACCAACTAATACATCTGCAAGTAAAGCCCATGGAGGGTCCAGAGATGGTGGTTTTACTTCTGAAATCGTATTTATGGCTGTATTAACAACACATGCTGTACATGTGGTGGATCCATCAGGCAACACACTCTTACAGACATGACATGAAAAATGTTTCTTAGATTTTGCTGGTGTCTTACTCATTATAAAAGACAGACAATACAAACTACACACAGACAGACTGCACGACTCAGTAATAACACCAAAGTTCCTGGTATATATCAGGCAAGTGCAGTGCCTGCCAGCAATAAGAAAACTGACCCCAAAATTCCCCTAGTACCACTCTTAGCCGAGATGTAATAAAGGAAACCTGGAACAGACAGGAGAACATTAACATATTAAGCATGCCAAATACTGCCAATGTCTCCCCCCCCCCACTCCCACGACCTCCGTGTACAGCACCGGGTCGGGGCCTGTGGAAGTCTGCATAGGGCCGTGTGAGCGGCCTGTACCTGTAGGCCCAGGCAGCGGGAACTCCTCGGCTGCTGCGGGCGGATAGCGGAAGCAGCGAGCGTGCTGCATAGAGCCCTGGAGCGGCCTATGCACACGCGCTCCCGCCCGCCACACACATTTTGCGGAGTGTCTGTGTAGCCAGGCAGCGCTGCTGCGGCGCCGGGGAGCAGCGGTCTGGTATTTAAGATGCTGGGAGCGGAGAGTGAGAGCGCGCCGCATGGAGCCGTGACGCGGCCCATGCACACGCGCTCCGGGCAGCGGTGAGTACCCAATACAATCCCCAACAGTGGAGCGGCAGCAAGAGCTGACCGCCCCTAACATACCTGGACCGTGACCAAAGTCTATGACGGGGCTTCTCATCCAAGCTCCGTCCAGCTTTTTGCAGGCAGCCTGCAGGTGGAGTGAGGGAGCTCTTTACAGAGAGGTCCGACACTCACGGCTGTTCTCAGCCGCTTCCACTGTCCCTGACCCACGCCTGTTGGAAGGGGGGAAAGGACGTGGAAATCCTTGAAAAGAAGAAAAACTTAGGAACTAAAAAAAAAATTCCAATACTTCGTGGACGAGCTCCACTATGCCTTCTAACTGTGTCGAGCACAGAAAAAACACTGAAGTGCTCGAGGATATGGAGGGGAGGAGTAGTCTCAAAAATTAATTTATTCAGTGCCTTCTTCCGGTGGAAGCCGTCCATATCCCAAGAGTACTCCAGTGACCCCTAGTGGATGATAAAGAAACATCCTTGATGGCTACAATCATGTACTGAATACTCCTAACAACCCTTGTATGTAAAGAAGCCTCATTGAAATCGACATCGGAATCAGAGTCCGTGTCAGTACCTGTATCTGCCATCTGGGTAAAAGAACGCTTTTGTGACCCTGAGGTGGTCTGTACCTGAGATAAAGCCTCCTCCATGGATTTCCTCCATGTTTGTGTCTGCGAATCAGATTTATCCAATCTCTTAGACAATAAAGCCACATTTGCATTCAGCGTACTCAGCATAGTCACCCAATCAGCAGTCGGCTGTGCCGACAGACTCATACTCAAATCCCTCTTCGCGCCCCCAGCAACTTCCTCCGGGGAGGAACACTCAGACATGTCGACACGTAGTGCCGACACACCAACACTGGCCAAAAACAAGGGGACAGACCCACAGTGAAGCCCGTAGAGAGAAACACAGAGGGAGTATACCAGCTCACACCCCAGCGCCCATATACTAAAAGATATAATATATGTGTCCAGCGCTGTCAACAATAAGCTAAAAGCACCAAATTTTATGTGCCCCCCCCATTTTTGCCCCCTTGTTACTTGAGGGAGTTCGGAGATCTGGGCCAGCGTCTCTGCAGCACTGTGGAAAGAGAGAAAATGGCGCTGGTGAGCAATGTGCGACTAAGCCCCGCCCCCTTCCCGGTGCGCTGCAGCCCGCTCAATTTCAAATTTATTTTACTGTCGAGGGTATTCTATACGGTGCCCAGGCACCGTATAATCGTTTCTGCCAGTCCTCTGACCCCAGTAACTGCTGCCCAGGGCGCTCCCCCCCAGCGCCCTGCACCCTGTGAGTGCCGTTGGTGATGTGTGTGGGAGCATGGAGCGCAGCGCGACCGCTGCGCTGAACCTCCGTTACTGAAGTCTTCTGCAGTCTGAGGTCTTCGGTTCTTCTAATACTCACCCGGCTTCTTTCTTCTGGCTTCTGTGAGGGGGGTGACGACGCGGCTCCAGGAACAAGCAGCTAGGCGAACCAAGTGATCGAACCCTTTGGAGCTAATGGTGTCCAGTAGCCTAAGAAGCAGAGCCTTTAACTAAGAAGAAGTAGGTCTGACTTCTCTCCCCTCAGTCCCACGATGCAGGGAGCCTGTAGCCAGCAGGTCTCCCTGAAAATAAAAAACCTAACATAAAAGTATTTTAGAGAAACTCAGTAGAGCTCCCCTAGTGTGTGTCTATTCACTCCTGGGCACAAAGTCTAACTGAGGTCTGGGGGAGGGGCATAGAGGGAGGAGCCAGTTCACACCCAGTCAAAGTCTTTTTAGTGTGCCCAAGCTCCTGCGGATCCCGTCTATACCCCATGGTCCTTTTGGAGTCCCCAGCATCCTCTAGGACGTAAGAGAAATACAATTCAGAGTAAGGATGTTATGTCTAGCTAAATAATAAAGTGTGCAATACCATTTACCAGCGATTGGGATGCTGGCAGTCATATGACCGACAGCGGCATCCCGATGAAGAAGATTCCGACGGGTGAGGTAAGTATACTAACCTTCCCCAGCAACCACCCTAACCCTCGCTCCCCACAGCCTAACCATGACCCTCTGAAATCTGAATGTGTATGTATGTATGTATGTATGTATGTATGTATGTATGTGTGTGTGTGTGTGTGTGTGTGTGTGTGTGTGTATGTATGTATGTATGTATGTATGTATGTATGTATGTGTGTGATGTATGTATGTATGTATGTATGTATGTATGTGTATGTGTGTGTGTGTGTGTGTGTGTGTGTGTGTGTGTGTGTGTGTATGTATGTACGTATATAATAAGATTTAAAACCTGCCGGTAAATTTTATTCTCCTAGTCCGTAGAGGATGCTGGGGACTCCGTAAGGACCATGGGGTATAGACGGGCTCCGCAGGAGACATGGGCACTCTAAAGACTTTAGGATAGAATGGGTGTGCACTGGCTCCTCCCTCTATGCCCCTTTCTTCAGACCTCAGTAAGAGAAACTGTGCCCAGAGGAGACGGACAGTACGAGGAAAGGATTTTTGTTAATCTAAGGGCAAGATTCATAGCAGCCCACACCATCCACACCGTATAACCTGGATTATACGTAACCAGTTAACAGTATGAACAAAACAGTATCAGCCAACGACTGATCTTAACTGTAACATAACCCTTATGTAAGCAACAACTATATACAAGTCTTGCAGAATTTTGTCCGCACTGGGACGGGCGCCCAGCATCCTCTACGGACTAGGAGAAAAAGATTTACCGGTAGGTTTAAAATCTTATTTTCTCTTACGTCCTAGAGGATGCTGGGGACTCCGTAAGGACCATGGGGATTATACCAAAGCTCCAAACCAGGCGGGAGAGTGCGGATGACTCTGCAGCACCGATTGAGCAAACATGAGGTCCTCATCAGCCAGGGTATCAAACTTGTAGAATTTTGCAAAAGTGTTTGAACCCAACCAAGTAGCCGCTCGGCAAAGCTGTAAAGCCGAGACGCTTCGGGCAGCCGCCCAAGAAGAGCCCACCTTCCTAGTGGAATGGGTCTTTACCGAATTTGGTACCGGCAATCCAGCCGTAGAATGAGCCTGCTGAATCGTGTTACAGATCCATCGAGCAATAGTCTGCTTAGAAGCAGGAGCGCCAACCTTGTTGGCCGCATACAGGACAAACAGTGCTTCTGTTTTCCTAATCCGAGCCGTCCTGGCTACGTAAATTTTTAAGGCCCTGACTACACCAAGGTATTTGGAATCCTCCAAGTCTCCCGTAGCCACAGGCACCACAAGAGGTTGGTTCATATGAAACGATGACACCACCTTAGGTAAAAATTGAGGACGAGTCCTCAACTCTGCTCTATCCACATAGAAAATGGACAAGGCCGCCAAATCGGACACTCGCCTTGCAGATGCCAAGGCCAACAACATGACCACCTTCCAAGTGAGAAACTTTAATTCAACCGTTTGAAGAGGCTCAAACCAGTGAGATTTTAGGAACTGTAACACCATGTTAAGGTCCCATGGTGCCACTGGGGGCACAAAAGGGGGCTGGATGTGTAGCACTCCCTTTACAAAAGTCAGGACTTCAGGGAGAGAAGCCAATTCTTTCTGGAAAAATATAGATAGGGCCGAAATCTGTACCTTAATGGAGCCTAACTTTAGGCCCATATCCACTCCTGTATGTAGAAAATGGAGAAACCGTCCCAAATGGAAATCTTCTGTAGGAGCATTCTTGGCTTCACACCAAGAAACATACTTCCTCCAGATGCGGTGATAATGTTTCGCCGTCACCTCCTTCCTAGCCTTTATCAGAGTAGGGATGACTTCCTCCGGAATACCCTTCCCAGCTAGGATTTGGTGTTCAACCGCCATGCCGTCAAACGTAACCACGGTAAGTCTTGGAACACGCAGGGCCCCTGCTGCAACAGGTCCTCCCTGAGAGGAAGAGGCCATGGATCTTCTGTGAGCAGTTCCTGAAGATCTGAATACCAGGCCCTTCGAGGCCAATCTGGAACAATGAGTATTGTCTGCACTCTTTTTCGTCTTATGATTCTCAATATTTTTGAGATGAGAAGAAGAGGAGGGAACACATAGACCGACTGAAAACACCCATGGTGTCACCAGGGCGTCCACCACTACTGCCTGACCTGGCACAATACCTCCGAAGCTTCTTGTTGAGGCGTGACGCCATCATGTCTATTTGAGTAAGTCCCCAAAGACTTGTTATTTCTGCAAAAACGTCCTGATGAAGTCCCCACCTCCTGGATGGAGATCGTGTCTGCTGAGGAAGTCTGCTTCCCAGTTGTCCACTCCCGGAATGAATACTGCTGACAGAGCGCTTACGTGATTTTCTGCCCAGCGCAAAATCCTGGTGGCTTCCGCCATTGCCACTCTGCTCCTTGTCCCGCCTTGGCGGTTTACATGAGCCACGGCTGTGACGTTATCTGATTGAATCAGAACCGGTAGGTCGCGAAGAAGATTCTCCGCTTGTCGTAGGCCGTTGTATATGGCCCTCAATTCCAGTATGTTGATGTGTAGACAAGCCTCCTGGCTTCACCACAGTCCCTGAAAATTCCTTCCTTGTGTGACTGCTCCCCATCCTCGAAGGCTCGCGTCCGTGGTCACCAGAACCCAGTCCTGAATGCCGAACCTGCGACCCTCTAGAAGGTGAGCACTCTGCAGCCACCACAGGAAAAACACCCTGGCCCTGAGGGACAGGGTTATTTTCTGATGAATTTGAAGGTGGGACCGGGACCACTTGTCCAGAAGGTCCCACTGAAAAGTCCTCGCATGAAACCTGCCGAAGGAGATGGCCTCGTAGGTCGCCACCATTTTCCCCAGTACTCGAGTGCAATGATGGACTGACACTCTTTTCGGTTTTAACAGGTCTCTGACCATGTTCTGGAGTTCCTGGGCTTTTTCCATTGGGAGAAAAACCCTCTTTTGTTCTGTGTCCAGAATCATGCCTAAGAAAGACAGCCGAGTCGTTGGAACCAACTGTGACTTTGGTAGATTTAGAATCCATCCATGTTGCTGTAGTACTCTCAGGGAGAGCGACACGCTTTTCTGCAACTGTTCCTTTTCCACCATTACTTTGGTGAACATCTGAAACTGGTAATGACAGTCCTGTACAGCGAATCTCAGGTATGCCTGATGAGGAGGATATATGGGTACGTGACACCATACAATCCCCCCCTTCCAGGCTGGAGATAACTGCCCTGAGCGATTCCATCTTGAACCTTTTGAAGTACAGGTTCAGGGATTTTAAATTTAGAATGGGTCTGATCGAGCCATCCGGTTTCGGGACCACAAGTAGGGTTGAATAGTACCCTTTTCCCTGATGTATTAGGGGAACCTTGATAATCACTTGCTGTTGACACAGCTTTTGAATTGCAGCTAAAACTATCTCCCTCTCTGGGGGAGAAGCTGGTAAAGCCGATTTGAAGAATCGGCGAGGAGGCACGTCTTCGAATTCCAGCTTGTAGCCTTGGGATACTATTTCCATCGCCCAAGGATCCACGTCCGACTGACCCCAGACGTGGCTGAAGAGTCGAAGACGTGCCCCCACCGGTGCGGACTCCCTCAGTGGAGCACCAGCGTCATGCGGTAGATTTAGTAGAAGCCGGGAGGACTTCGGTTCCTGGGAACTGGCCGTAGCAGGCATTCTTTTCCCTCTACCCTTACCTCTGGCGAGGAAGGAAGGGCCCCGACCTCTTCTGGACTTATGCGACCGAAAAGACTGCCTCTGATACTGTGGTGTTTTCTTTTGCTGTGGGGGAACATAAGGCAAAAAAAGTAGATTTACCAGCGGTAGCTGTGGAAACCAGGTCCGCGAGACCTTCCCCAAATAAAACCTCACCCTTGTAAGGTAAAACTTCCATATGCCTCTTTGAGTCGGCATCACCCGTCCATTCGCGGGTCCACAGTGCTCGCCTAGCCGAGATCGCCATGGCGTTGGCCCTTGAACCTAGTAGCCCGACGTCTCTCTGAGCGTCTCTCATATATAAGACTGCGTATTTAATGTGACCTAAGGTCAACAAAATGGTATCCCTCTCTAGGGTATCAATATCAGCTGACAAGGTATCTGTCCAAGCTGCTACCGCGCTACAAACCCAAGCCGATGCTATCGCCGGTCTGAGCAAAGCACCCGTATGTGTACTGGCGACTGTAGCGCCACCTTCTTGGATAAGCGCGTTAAAGCCTTGTCCACCCTGTGCGAGGATTCCCACCGTACCCTGTCCTGTGCAGGGAAAGGATACGCCATAAGAATTCTTTTGGGAATCTGCAGTTTTTTGTCTGGAGTTTCCCAAGCTTTTTCAAATAATGCATTCAGCTCATGAGATGGGGGAAATGTTACCTCAGGTTTCTTTTCCTTAAACATGTGTACCCTCGTGTCAGGGACAGAGGGGTCATCTGTGATATGCAAAACATCTTTTATTGCAACAATCATATAATGAATACTTTTGGCCACCCTTGGGTGTAACCTTGCATCCTCGTAGTCGACACTGGAGTCAGAACTGTGTCGGTATCAGTGTCTGCTATTTGGGATAGGTGACTGTGGCCGGAGAGACCCCCAGCCCACGTGGACAATGGCCGCCGCGGCACTGAAGGGGTCAACCCCTAGTGCCCGGCGCCATTATGAGGACAATGGGCGCTTGGCGCCATATTTAAAATAGTGTGGGCGCTAGGCGCCGTGTGTTTACCAATGTTTAAAACTGTATTTTAAAGGTGTGCCACGGTCCCGGACCTCTCCGGCGACCGCGGCAGTGAGGGCAGCCCCCGGCGCGCTGAGCAGTGTGTGCGCGCCGGGGGAGAGGGGAACCGCTGCAGCCGGGAGATCAGCTCCCGCTGCAGCCATCAGGTGTGGGCCACCGGAGTCCGGGAGCTCCGCTCCCGGCAGCGGTGAGCACAGCCCCCGGCGCACTGAGCTGTGTGTGCGCCGGGGGAGAAGGGTGAGCCGCTGCGGGTGGGAGCTCAGCTCCCGCTGCAGCGCGCTCTGTGGTTGCCTCTGCTGGGGGCCGGGAGTTCTGCTCCCGGCGCCTCAGCCCATCGGAGGTGGCCAGCCCGGGCTGCTGGGCGGCAAGGGGGGGTGCGCTGCAGCCCGGCTCCCCGCCGGACGCTGCGGCGAGGGCACCGGATTCAGCGCCGCACACAGGGGACCGGGCTAGCCGGCTCCCTGCGCGGCAGGGCCACTGAGTGAGTGCCACACTGGGGGGACAGGGAGAGCCAGCTCCCTGGACCCCAGTGGCGGGCATTACAGGCAGGCTGGAGGATGGGGGAAACCAGCCCCATACCCACAGCATAGACAGAGCCCTAGCAGCCAGGCTGCAGGGCTAGGGGACAGTATTTAGAGAAACAAAAACATTGTTTTAAATGTAATCACATATATAGTGTGTTGTAAGGCACTGCAGTGTCTAGGTATGTGGAGCCTGTGCAGGGCACAGGCTCAGAGTATATTTAAAGGGAAACACATGTATTTAACTGAAATGTATTTAAAGGTAAATTGCACTTACTTGGTTGTGTGTCCCAGGAGGGGGGAATCCATGGCTGTGCAGGCTGATGGATTCTCCCAGACCTTTTCCCCAAAAACGGAATACTTTCCCTTCCAGCCTCACACTTGAAAGTGGCATTGGCAGAAAGAGAAGAAGCTCAGCTTTGAAACAAGCAGAGTGGTTTTCTGGAGCTCCATAGGGATCACCCGTAGTAGCCAGGAAACCTTGACCGGGGAGCTAGGCTGCAGGCAGTGGGCTAGGTCCCGGGCAGGTTTCTGGAAGTCAGTTTAGGCGGGAAAACTTCCCCCAGCCTAGACTGAACGGCACCGGGGCGTATCCTGATCCTCCAGGATGGGACAGACAAAGGAGAGTGACCACTCCCCACTGTCCATAGGGAACAATGTTAGCTGTGCATGTGACCAAGGCATGCACAGCCCATGGGTAAACATTGATTGGTTGTACACCACAGGGCGGGATTACCCCCTGTGGTAATGTGTATTGGAGTAGGATAAAAGGAGGGCAGTTGCCCCATGAAATTTGTATTGTATTGTACCATCTTCATTCTGCTGGAACATCTTGCTGTATGCTGTTGCCCCTAGCAATAGGGATGAGTCTTTTTTAAGGCTATTATTGAGCAAATAAACATCTGCCTCAAGAAGATTGCTTCATCTTGTGACCTACAGGGTTATGCCAAACATAGCCCCGTCCTCCGGCTGTCCAGGGAAGCACCTAATGTCTCCAAGTTCCGCCTTCCGCCAGCTACCGGTAAAGGCCTAGCAAGGATTCGCCAACACCACACAGGTGTGGTAACGCAGTGTGTCGGCACATACAGAGCAGAACCATGGTTCCAAACGCCACGGCAGGTTAGGAGTTTGGTGGTGGCAGCATAAACCCGCCCACAGCGCAGTGGGTGGAGTCAGTAACAGGCGGTTACTGACGGTAAGCGGGAGTCCCCTATGTGTTCAGGTCCCGTGTGACCTAACCCTCCATTCTGTGCACAGGAGACGGGACGCGAAAGCGGCGAGTGCTTTCGTACGGGACCGTCCTGTCACAGGGACGTTTTGAGACCTTGAAGGGCCCTGTGACACATTTAAAACCATGGATTGACTCCCTGCTTTTTCCCTGGACTCTGCTTTGTCCAATTTTTTATGTAATAAAGTCACATTTGCATTTAAAACATTCCACATGTCCAACCAATCAGGTGTCGGCGTTGCCGACGGAGACACCACCATCATCTGCTCCCCCTCCTCCTTAGATGAGCCTTCCGCTTCAGACATGCCGACACACACGTACCGACACCCCCACACACTCAGGGATATATCTATATGGAGACAGTTCCCCCAATAAGGCCGTTTGGAGAGACAGAAAGAGAGCATGCCAGCACACACCACGCGCCACCGGACTGGAATAAAATAAGATTTTATACTTACCGGTAAACCTATTTCTCGTAGTCCGAAGTGGATGCTGGGGACTCCGTAAGGATCATGGGGAATAGACGGGCTCCGCAGGAGACAGGGCACTTTAAGAAAAATTTGGATTCTGGTGTGTTCTGGCTCCTCCCTCTATGTCCCTCCTCCAGTCCTCAGTTAGAGAAACTGTGCCCGGAAGAGCTGACAGTACAAGGAAAGGATTTTGGAATCCAGGGCAAGACTCATACCAGTCACATCAATCACACCGTATAACTTGTGATAAACATACCCAGTTAACAGTATGAACAACAACAGAGCATCAGATCAACCCTGATGCAACCATAACATAACCCTTATTTAAGCAATAACTATATAGAAGTATTGCAGAAGAAGTCCGCACTTGGGACGGGCGCCCAGCATCCACTACGGACTACGAGAAATAGATTTACCGGTAAGTAAAATCTTATTTTCTCTAACGTCCTAGTGGATGCTGGGGACTCCGTAAGGACCATGGGGATTATACCAAAGCTCCCAAACGGGCGGGAGAGTGCGGATGACTCTGCAGCACCGAATGAGCAAACACAAGGTCCTCCCCAGCCAGGGTATCAAACTTGTAGAACTTTGCAAAGGTGTTTGAACCTGACCAAGTAGCCGCTCGGCAAAGCTGTAATGCTGAGACCCCTCAGGCAGCCGCCCAAGAAGAGCCCACCTTCCTTGTGGAGTGGGCTTTTACTGATTTTGGCAGCAGAAATCCAGCCGCAGAATGAGCCTGCTGAATCGTGTTACATATCCAGCGAGCAATAGTTTGCTTTGAAGCAGGAGCACCCAGCTTGTTGGATGCATACAGGATAAACAGCGACTCAGTTTTCCTGACTCTAGCTGTTCTGGCTACATAAACCTTCAAAGCCCTGACCACATCTAGTAACTCGGAATCCTCCAAGTCACGAGTAGCCACAGGCACCACAATAGGTTGGTTCATATGAAAAGATGACACCACTTTTGGCAGAAATTGCGGACGGGTCCGCAATTCTGCCCTGTCCATATGGAAAACCAGATAGGGGCATTTATGTGACAAAGCCGCTAATTCTGACACACGCCTAGCTGAAGCCAATGCTAATAGCATGACCACCTTCCACGTGAGAAATTCTAACTCCACGGTTTTAAGTGGCTCAAACCAGTGTGACTTCAGGAAACTCAACACCACGTTAAGATCCCAAGGTGCCACTGGAGGCACAAAAGGGGGCTGAACATGCAGCACTCCCTTCACAAACGATTGAACTTCAGGCAGAGAAGCCAGTTCTTTTTGAAAGAACATAGACAGGGCCGAAATCTGGACCTTAATGGAACCCAATTTTAGGCCCAAAGTCACTCCCGCCTGTAGGAAGTGAAGGAAACGGCCCAGCTGGAATTCCTCCGTGGGGGCATTCCTGGCCTCACACCAAGCAACATATTTTCGCCATATACGGTGATAATGTTTTGCCATCACGTCCTTCCTAGCCTTTATCAGCGTAGGAATGACCTCATCCGGAATGCCTTTTTCTGCTAGGATCCGGCGTTCAACCGCCATGCCGTCAAACGCAGCCGCGGTAAGTCTTGGAACAGACAGGGCCCCTGTTGCAACAAGTCCTGTCTTAGAGGCAGAGGCCACGGTTCCTCTGTGAGCATTTCTTGCAGATCTGGATACCAAGTCCTTCTTGGCCAATCTGAAACAATGAGTATTGTTCTCACTCCTCTTTTTCTTATGATTCTCAGCACCTTGGGTATGAGAGGAAGAGTAGGAAATACATAAACCGACTGGAACACCCACGGTGTGTCACTAGTGCGTCTACAGCTATCGCCTGAGGGTCTCTTGACCTGGCACAATACCTCTGTAGCTTTTTGTTGAGGTGGGATGCCATCATGTCTACCTGTGGCAGTTCCCACCAACTCGCAATCTGTGTGAAGACTTCTTGATGAAGTCCCCACTCTCCCGGGTGGAGGTCGTGCCTGCTGAGGAAGTCTGCTTCCCAGTTGTCCACTCCCGGAATGAACACTGCTGACAGTGCGCTTACGTGATTCTCCGCCCAGCGAAGAATTCTGGTGGCTTCCGCCATCGCAAACCCTGCTCCTTGTGCCGCCTTGGCGGTTTACATGAGCCACTGCGGTGATGTTGTCTGACTGAATCAGAACCGATTGGTCGCGAAGCAGGGCCTCCGCTTGACGTAGGGCGTTGTATATGGCCCTTAGTTCCAGGATATTGATGTGAAGGCAAGTCTCCTGACTTGACCACAGCCCTTGGAAATTCCTTCCCTGTGCAACTGCCCCCCACCCTCGGAGGCTTGCATCCGTGGTCACCAGGACCCAGTCCTGAATGCCGAATCTGCGGCCTTCGAGAAGGTGAGCACTCTGCAGCCACCACAGGAGAGACACCCTGGCCCTGGGGGATAGGGTGACCAGCCGATGCATCTGAAGATGTGATCCGGACCACTCGTCCAACAGATCCCATTGAAAGGTCCTCGCATGGAACCTGCCGAAGGGAATGGCCTCGTATGATGCCACCATCTTTCCCAGGACTCGCGTGCAGTGATGCACCGACACCTGCTTTGGTTTTAATAGGTCTCTGACCAGTGTCATGAGCTCCTGAGCCTTCTCCATCGGGAGATAAACCCTCTTCTGGTCTGTATCCAGAATCAGGCCCAGGAAGGGCAGACGAGTCGTAGGAATCAACTGCGACTTTGGAATATTTAGAATCCAGCCGTGCTGTTTTAACACTTCCCGAGAGCGTGCTACGCTGATCAGCAACTGCTCTCTGGACCTCGCCTTTATGAGGAGATCGTCCAAGAATGGGATAATTGTGACCCCTTGCTTTCGCAGGAGCACCATCATTTCCGCCATTACCTTGGTAAATATTCTCGGTGCCGTGGAGAGACCAAACGTCAACGTCTGGAATTGGTAATGACAATCCTGTACCACAAATCTGAGGTACGCCTGATGAAGTGGATAAATGGGGACATGAAGGTATGCATCCTTTATGTCCAGAGACACCAAAAAATCCCCCCCTTCCAGGCTTGCGATGACCGCTCTGAGCGATTCCATCTTGAACTTGAACCTTTTCAGGTATATGTTCAGGGATTTTAAATTCAAAATGGGTCTGACCGTACCATCCGGTTTCGGTACCACAAACATGGTCGAATAATAACCCTTTCCTTGTTGAAGGAAGGGAACCTTGACCACCACCTGCTGAAGATACAATTTGTGAATTGCAGCTAACACTATTTCCCTCTCTAAGGGGGAAGCTGGCAGGGCCGATTTGAGGTATCGGTGAGGGGACATCTCCTCGAATTCCAGCTTGTATCCCTGAGACACAATCTCTATTGCCCAGGGATCCACCTGGGAGTGAACCCACTTGTGGCTGAAATTTCGGAGACGCGCCCCCACCGGGCCTAGCTCCGCCTGTGGAGCCCCAGCGTCATGCGGTGGATTTAGTGGAAGCCGGGGAGGACTTCTGCTCCTGTGAACTACCTGCGTTGTGCAGCTTCTTTCCTCTGCCCCTGCCTCTGGCAAGAAAGGATGCACCTCGGACTTTCTTGCCTTTCTGTGAACGAAAGGACTGCATTTGGTAATACGGTGCTTTCTTAGGTTGTGAGGGAACATAAGGCAAAAAATTTGACTTTCCAGCAGTAGCTGTGGAGACCAGGTCCGAGAGACCGTCCCCAAACAACTCCTCACCCTTGTAAGGTAAAACCTCCATGTGCCTTTTTGAGTCGGCATCGCCTGTCCATTGCCGAGTCCACAGGACCCTTCTGGCAGAAATCGACATTGCATTTATTCTAGAGCCCAGTAGGCTAATGTCTCTTTGAGCAGCTCTCATATATAGGGACAGCGTCTTTTATATGCCCCAGGGTCATTAATATAGTATCCTTGTCCAAGGTATCAAGTTCCTCAGATAAGGTATCCGTCCATGCTGCTACTGCACTACATACCCAGGATGACGCAATTGCCGGCCTTAGTAAGGTACCTGAATGTGTATAAATGGACTTCAGGGTAACCTCTTGCTTTCTATCCGCAGCATCTTTGAGGGTGGCCGTATCCTGTGACGGCAGGGCTACCCTCTTGGATAAGCGTGTTAGAGCTTTGTCCACCCTAGGGGAGGATTCCCAGCGTAACCTGTCCGTTGGCGGGAAGGGATACGCCATAAGCCTCCTCTTGGAAATCTGCAGTTTTTTTATCTGGAGATTCCCAAGCCTTTTCACATAACTCATTTAGCTCATGTGAAGGGGGAAAGGTCACCTCCTGCCTTTTTTTCCCCATACATATGAACCCTCTGGTCAGGGACTGGGGTTTCCTCTGTGATGTGCAACACATCCTTCATTGCTATAATCATATAACGGATGGTTTTTGCCACTTTAGGCTGTAACTTTGCATCATCATAATCGACACTGGAGTCAGAATCCATGTCGGTATCTGTGTCAACAATTTGGGATAGTGGGCGCTTCTGAGACCCTGACGGCCTCTGCGACATCGGATCAGGCATGGGCTGAGACCCCGACTGTCCTAAGGTTTCAACTTTATCCAACCTTTTATGCAAGGAATTAACGTTATCATTTAAACCTTCCACATATCCATCCAATCAGGTGTCGGCGCCGTCGGCGGAGACACCCCATCCATTTGCTCCCGCTCTGCTTCCACATAGCCTTCCTCGTCAAACATGTCGACACAGGCGTACAGACACACACACACACACACACACACACAGGAGATGCTCTTTTTTGAAGACAGTTCCCCCACAAGGCCCTTTGGAGAGACAGAGAGAGAGTATGCCAGCACACACCCCAGCGCTATATGTCCCAGGAATCACACAGTAACTTAGTGTTAACCCAGTAGCTGCTGTATATTATGTTTTTGCGCCTAATTTATGTGCCCCCCCTCTCTTTTTACCCTCTTCTACCGTGAATCTGCAGGGGAGAGCCTGGGGAGCTTCCTCTCAGCGGAGCTGTGGAGAGAAAATGGCGCTGGTGAGTGCTGAGGAAGAAGCCCTGCCCCCTCAGCGGCAGGCTTCTGTCTCGCGTTTCTGTATAATATAATGGCGGGGGCTCATACATATATACAGTGCCCAACTGTATATATGCCCACTTTTGCCAAGAGGTCCTAATTGCTGCCCAGGGCGCCCCCCCGCGCCCTACAGTGACCGGAGTATGTGGGTGTAGTGTGGGAGCAATGGCGCACAGCTGCAGTACTGTGCGCTACCTCAGTTTGAAGACTGGAGTCTTCTGCCGCCGATTTCGAAGTCTTCTTGCTTCTTTCACCCGGCTTCTGTGTTCCGGCTCTGCGAGGGGGACGGCGGCGCGGCTCCGGGATCGGATGACAAAGGGTGAGATCCTGTGTACGATCCCTCTGGAGCTAATGGTGTCCAGTAGCCTAAGAAGCAGGACCTATCTTCAGAGAGTAGGGCTGCTTCTCTCCCCTCAGTCCCACGATGCAGGGAGTCTGTTGCCAGCAGATCTCCCTGAAAATAAAAAAAAAACCTAACAAAATACTTTCTTATAGCAAGCTCAGGAGAGCTCACTAAGTAGCACCCAGCTCGTCCGGGCACAGATTCAAACTGAGGTCTGGAGGAGGGACATAGAGGGAGGAGCCAGAACACACCAGAATCCAAATTCTTTCTTAAAGTGCCCTGTCTCCTGCGGAGCCCGTCTATTCCCCATGGTCCTTACGGAGTCCCCAGCATCCACTAGGACGTTAGAGAAAATCCCAGTAGTACAGCGCTTTTATATTTATATATATATATATATATATATATATATATATATATATATATATATATATAGATACACTTCACTGCGCCAATTACATGTGCCCCCCCCCCTCTTTTGTGCCCTCTGTAACCGTGTTGAGCAGGGGAGAGTCCGGGGAGCCAGCTTCTGCAGTGTGCTGTGGAGAAAATAGCGCTGGTTAGTGCTGGAAGGATCAAGCCCCGCCCCCTCACCGGTGGGCTTCGGTCCCGCTCAAATTATTTATACTGGTGGGGGTTTATTAATATACTGCCTCTGCAGTATCTAATGTATATGCCAGTGTCCCTTGAGGTTAATAATGCTGCACAGGGCGCCCCCCCCTGCGCACTGCACCCGTACAGTGCCTGTTGTGTGTGATCTGTGTGGGAGCAATGGCGCGCAGCAACCTCAGTGAAGATCATGAAGTCTTCTTTCTTCGCATACTCACCCGGCTTCTATCTTCCGGCTCTGTGAGGAGGACGGCGGCGCGGCTCAGGGACGAACGACGAGGGTGAGACCTGCGTTCCGACTCCCTCTGGAGCTAATTGTGTCTAGTAGCCTAAGAAGCAGAGCCTATCATTTAAGTAGGTCTGCTTCTCTCCCCTCAGTCCCACGATGCAGGGAGACTGTTGCCAGCAGTGCTCCCTGAAAATAAAAAACCTAACAAAAGTCTTTTTCAGAGAAACTCAGGAGAGCTCCCCTGCAGTGCATCTAGTCGCCTCTGGGCACACGATCTAACTGAGGTCTGGAGGAGGGGCATAGAGGGAGGAGCCAGTGCACACCCATTCTATCCAAAGTCTTTAGAGTGCCCATGTCTCCTGCGGAGCCCGTCTATACCCCATGGTCCTTACGGAGTCCCCAGCATCCTCTAGGACGTAAGAGAAATTTATATATATATATATTATATATATAATCTATATCACACACACACATACATTATATGTTCGACTCACAATCATAGGTAGTCTGAATAAGTTTTAGACCATAAATGAAGTTAGGTATGTGAATTACAACTCTATTGATCGCTTGGGGCTAGATAGGTTAAATTGGTCACTGAAATCCGCAGGTGGGTATACAGTTCGAGATGATGATCAGGGGTGGTCTTCAGGTTGCCAGCAGCCGGGCTCCCGACGACCACCATACTGGCGCTGGAATCCCGACCGCCGGCATACCGACAACTTTTCGCTCTCTTGGGGGTCCACGACCCCCCTAAAGGGATTATAGATAGCGTAGCGCGCCACTGTGCCCGCTGCGTGGAGAGCACAGTGAGCCCGCAAGGGGCTCATTTGCGCTCGCCCAGCTGTCGGCATGCCAGCGCCGGTATGCTGGTCGCCGGGAGCCCGACCGCCGGCAACACATACTACACCCATGATCAGAACTAAAATTCCTTTGGTTATTGTAAACCAGCTTTTCTATTTTCCAGTTATAGTGTAGGACAGAAATGGGCCATAGTATCAGTAAATAAATTACTTGCTAAAAAGAGATCACATCTACTCATAAAATGATTCCTGAACTTCTCAAGGCAAAACAAACTTATCAGCACACAACAGAATTTTGGATACATTTTATAATGCTCTCCTTGCGGGTTCGGTATGAAATACCTCCAATCAAAATCCCGACGGTCGAAATCCCGATAGCAATTGACCGATGGTCAAAATCCCAACAAGGTCAAAATCCCGACATTTAAAATACCGACATGCATTTTTCATTGGGTTTTTGTGTGTATGTCGACATAGGTCAACATGGACACCATATAAATGTACCGCTGCACTCGCCATGCTTCGGGCACGGTGCCTCGCTGCGCTCGGCACACTATTATGTTCCCCCTCCAGGTCCACTGGGATGGTAAAGTATGAACAAGTCGGTTTCAATGAAAAGAAGCATGAAAAACCCATGTCGGTATTTTACATGTCGGTATTTTGACCTTGTCGGTATTTTAAATGACAGTATTTTGTCCTTGACGGGATTTTGACCGTCGGTCAATTGCTGTCGGGATTTCGACCGTCAGGATTTTGACTGGAGGTAAATTGATTGCATCCCCTCCTTGCATAAGGTAGAGTGGGCCAAGTTGGGCCAGACACATTTTATGTTACCATGCCTGCTTGAGCAGAACAATCCAACTTGGTTCAAGGTTTGTTTTATGACACCTTGGGATGTAAACCTATGATTACTTATTGCATGGGCCTTCAACCTGCGCCCCAGCAGCTGCTTTGGAACTACACATCCCAGTATGCCCTGCCTCAGTTTTAGCATGCCTTAATATCAAAACTGTGGCAGGGCATGCTGGGATGTGTAGTTCCACAGTAGCTGAAGGGCCGCAGGTTGAAGACCCATGACTTATTGCATTAAAAACACTATGAGAATATGCCAGCTAAATGGTCACGTTAGGTATAAATATACAGACATAATGCTGATTAGTGAGGACTAGAACCCAGAGGGCAAGGAGTAAAAGGAAGCTGGTGCAGTTGTCCACACGCAGAAGGAATGGTCCTTAGGTAGCTATGAATATTCCATCATGATGACTGATTATTGTAACTACAGTATCTACTTACAAGTATACAATTTATGTTAGTAAAGGTCTAGAGGTGTGTACACACGGTGAGATAAATCTGTAAGATTTTGACTATATAGTCAACCCAGCCCAGAGAGGACGTGAATCCGTAAGCGAGCCGGAACCATAAGTGCCAGAGTGTGGAGCGCAAGAGGGGGACGTGCTTGTGCGGGTCGCTGAGCAAAAGGTGTTGTGATTGTGCGCCAGGGACTGAGCGGAGCACACAGCGGGAGAAAGTGCTGCTGCTCCGTGTGAGAGAGAGCTGGGCTGACTGTGCATGAGCCGGGGAGCCAGAGGTGCGCGTGAGCAGGGGAGCCAGAAGAGCTGGGAGCCGGAGAGCAGGAAGTGCTGGGAGACGGGGTGTGAGCCGGGGACCACTGTGCCACAGGCGAGTGTGAGTGAGTGTGTACTGGGGAGACGCTGAGCGGCAGGAGCGTGCTGCAAACACGGTACTGCAAGGAGTGGGCGGCAAAGACAGGGCAGCTGGAACATTGGACAGTGCTGCTTCGGGGAAGGTGGACAGCAAAGTAGAATTACATCGCTGAGGGCAGTCCAGACGTGGCCCGGACACCTGCCGGGAGCTGAGTGATCAAGTGCAGGAGCACTGCCGGGAACGGTGACAGGAGCAGGAGCTGGAAGCTGTGACCAGTGAGCGGGTGCTGCTGCAGGAGGACCAGACACTCTCCGGAGTATCATCACTGTCACAGTTTCCACACATTCCACTGTCATACACCATTACGCATTCCTTTGATTGTACTGAGTGTATTTTCAATTACTGTTCTGTTGTTGAATATTGTTTATCTTCACAGCTAGGCTATAGGACAGTACTGTATTGCACAGTTTGTATTGTTTTTCTAAAGGTATCAGGGAGTTAGGCTTTACAAACAAAATGAGCAGGGCTGTGATTAAGAATCTCACTCAGAGCATGTTGTTTAAGATGTATGCGCACCTGGAGCAACCGTCCCAGTGTGATTACATCTGCGCGAGGTGTGTGCGAACAGTTGCCCTGGAAGCCCAGGTAACTGATCTTTACGCGCCTGAGGGATACTCACTATCTCGAGCAAAGCTTAGATAAAACGGTGGATGAGTTGCGGGGGGGGGGGGGGGGGGTGAACAGGTAGACGAGGACGAACAGGTAGCCAGCTGGGTCACAGTTAGAAGGAAGAAAAAGAGGGGTAGGCACGAAATCTTAGACCTGGTATTAACTAACAATGGGGAATTGATATCAAATATTATAGTAGGGGAGCCAATGGGAAACAGCGGCAACAATATGGTCACATTCATTATCAGTTTTCATAAGCAGCCCTATATTGGCTCGACTAGGACTCTAAACTTTGAAAAAGCCAACTTTGACATGACGAGGGAAGCTTTAAGGGACATTGGATGGGAAATTTTGTTTCAAGGAAAAAAATACTACAGAGAAATGGGAGGTATTAAAATCACTGCTCGTTAATACTACTCACAAATTTATTCACATGGGCAGCAAGCAAAGGACTACAAATTCCAAACCAATGTGGCTTAACAAAAATATTAAGGTACTAATGGGCAAAAAAAGATGAGCATTCAAAAAAAATACAAATCAGACGGGAATGCGGAGTCATTCCAGCACTATAAGGATTGTAACAAAATATGCAAAAAAGAAATAAGAGCAACTAAAGTAGAAACTGAAAAGCAAGTAGCAAAGGAAAGCAAATCAAACCCCATAAGTTTTTTTTTTTAAATATATCAATAGCAAAAGATTAAAAAAAAGGAGAGCATAGGCCTTTTAATGGACAAGCTGTGAGTCTTAATTAAAAATTATAATGACATAGCAGACAAATTCGTTTTTCTCATCGGTCTTCACAATAGAGGACCAGATGCAGGGATTAACACATCTCAACAAAGATAATGTCCCACTGTTAAGTGCCTGTTTAAGTGAGGAGGTAGTCTGTGACTGATTAAAAAAAAATAAGTTTAATAAAGCACCTGGTCCCGACAGTATTCACCCAAGGGTTCTAATGGTGCTTCATTCTGAACTAGCAAGACCGCTATTATTGACCTTCAATGACTCACTTACATCAGGCATGGTTCCCAAAGACTGGCGTATAGCGAAAGTAGTGCCGATATTCAAAAAAGGAAGTAAAGCTGAACCGGGTAATTATAGACAGTTAGTCTTACATCTATAGTAGGGAAAGTACTGGAAGGTATTCTAAGGGATAGTATACAGAAATTCCTTGAAGACAATAAGGTTAATAGGAACCAACATGGATTTGTGAAGGACAGATCATGTCAAACAAACTTACTAGGCTTTTATGAAACAGTTAGTGTGAACCTTGATCAGGGTAAGGAGGTGGATGTAATCTTTTTAGACTTTGCTAAAGCTTTCGACACAGTACAGCACATGAGACTTATCTATAAGTTACAAGAACTAGGTCTAGGGAGCACAATATGAACTTGGGTTAGAAATTGGTTAGATAATAAGGAGCAGCGCGTTGTGGTAAATGGACTGAAGTACTAAGTGGTGTGCCACAAGGGTGTGTACTTGGACCACTATTGTTCAACATTTTCATTAACGAGCTAGCAGTAGATCTAAAGAGCATGGTGTCAATATTTGCAGACGATACCAAATTGTGTAAGGTTATAAATACAGAGGGAGATGCGGAGTCTCTCCAGAACAACTTAAACTGGAAGCATGGGCAGCAAAATGGAGAATGAGCTTCAATACAGACAAGTGTAAGGTAATACACTTTGATAGCAAGAACAATAATAACACCTACATACTAAATGGGGTACATTTAGGAGATTCTGTACTGGAAAAAGACTCAGGTATTCACATACATAGCAAACTAAGCAGCAGTACCCAAAGTAGGATTTCAGCTAAGAAGCCTAACAAGGTATTAGCGCAGTGGTTCCTTATCTATGTGCCTAGACACCCTGGGGTGCCTCGGGACACTTGCAGGGGTTCCTTGGATTGGTGGTCAAGAACCAATTCAAATATTTTTGGGCTATGTAATAAGCAAAACCACTGCTGGTGTCTTCCAATCATAAATTATGTGGGCAATCAAGTGAATCCTGTCCCTCACCACATAATTGAACCTAAGGATGACATATAAGCACATTTTACTTAATTTAATATTTTTTTTTCAAAATTTCTCAATAAGAAACTTTTGGCCTAGGGGTGCCGTGAAAAAAATTCTGATACTCTAGGGCGCCGTGATTCAAAAACATTTGGGAATCACTGTATTAGCATGTATAAAACGGGGAATTGAGGCAAGGGAGGAGAGTGTTATACTCCCATTATATAAATCCCTAGTGAGGCCACATCTTGAATACTGTGCACAATTTTGGGCACCATACTACAAAAAGGATATCCTGGAACTAGAAAAGGTTCAGAGGCGGGCGACTAAACTAATTAAGGGGACGGAGACGCTAGAATACGAGGAAAGGCTTGCAAGGCTAGGCATGTTCACACTGGAAAAGAGGATACTAAGAGGGGACATGACCAACATTTACAAATATATAAGGGGACAATACACAGAGCTAGCAGGGGATCTGTTTTTGTTAAGATCAACACAGAGGACGCGTGGACACCCGCTTAGGTTAGGAGAGGAGATTTCACACAAAGAGGCAAAAAGGTTTTTTCACAGTAAGGACGTGTTTGGAATTCCCTGCCTGAGAAAGTAGTAATGGTGGACTCGGTCAACACTTTTAAGATGGGCTAGATAAATTCCGAATGGACAAGGATACACAGGGTTATGGTGCGTAGTCACGCACTATAGTTATTAAAAAAGAGGAACAAGGAATAAACACAACGTCCGACATTAGCAACAGAAAAAATTAGTCCTAAAAAATAATACAGCATAGCAGACCACATATAGGTTGAACTCGATGGACAAATTGTCTTATTTCAACCTCAGAATCTATGTTACTATGTAAAATCTTATGAAAAGCTAATGCATATCTTAAGGTGTTAGGCAGCTTGCAATACAGATTCGATCCCGATGCACGCTCCCGTGGGGTCGGTATCGTAAGACTAGACAGACTGTGCAGGCAAGTCAATCTTGACTATCTAGTGTACTATCTAGTACAAAGTATAGTCAAAACTGGCATAGTCAAAACCGTACATAGACAAAATCTCAAACACAGATAGTCAAAATCTGTACTATCTGGGCTCTGGGGGGTTCAAGGGAAATCGCAAAGTCAAAATCGGACATAGCAAGGATCTCACCGTGTGTACACACCTTAAGTATGTTAAATTGTTTTATGTTCTACAATTAAGGAAGCATAAATATTACTAATATATATCACTACTGTGTACATCTTATTCTGCATAATTTGATTTGCCTGTGAACAATCCTATAATAAGAGATGTAATTTCACACCTGAACCAACTTTAAAGAATCATAAGTTCATAATTCATATGTATAAGAACTGCATATATGTATCAGTCACCTAGTTTGTTAGCCTGACATACCAGTAATATATTTGCAGATATTTGATAAACATAGTTTAAGTGAAATATACTATATTAATAATGATAGAAAATATACATAATATTATTGAAAATTCCTTTTTCAATACACCAGTGATCCATATTATATCACTATGTACTGCCTGCAGATATTTATATAGCACACAGTGAGTTACAGAGAATGTCATTTCACATCTCTCCCTGCCCCAGTAGAGCTTACAATCCAAATTCCTTATCTCTAATTTGTCAAAAGCCAATTAACCTACCAGTATTTTTCTGGAGCACAGGAGTACCCAGAAGAAAGTCACAGGGAAACATAAAAACTCCACACAAATTGAGTCTCGGTCAGGAACTTAACTCACAATTGTGCTAACCACTACGCCAACTGTGCTATAGATAGGAAATACACTTCAAATTATTTTTCTGTGTGTGTGTTGTTTTCAGTGTGTTCTCCCTGGTAATGTGCCAGGAGCTAATCAATTACCTACCCGCGATCAACGTGCAAGCTGTACAAAGGAAGCAGTTTTGCTTGTACCCTTCTTGCTATGCTTCTAGTCCTTCCCGGCCACCACCCTAATGACATTATAATTTGCTCAGATGATGATTATCACCCCTAAATAGGATTTTTGGGATGAAAAGCAAAATGGCAAATGTGCAACTAGTGCTGTTGTAGAAACTGGGTAATCAATAAAATGGAAAGTCTTATACAGTCCTCCTTTAAAAACTACTCAAGAAAAGTAACAAACACTGGCTACGCTGCCTTTAATTCTTTTTAGGCCATGCACCCCTTTAAAAACAAGTGTGTGTTTCTGTGACATGCTATTTCCACAAGTGTTGCTTTGCCCTACAATAATTCCTGTGTTTTAACTCGAAGGGTAGACTTATGCAGGTGGCTTCAAAAGTGTATGGTGAGGACCATACGAAAACACATGCAAATTCATATTATTTTACCTATTGCAACAGCACCTATTTTTCGATATCTCAATCATAGGAATATTCACCTTGTCCATCTACTCCCACTTCTTGCCACGTTTGATGCTCCAAAGTCCATAAAGATTTTTTTATTTATTTTAGATACAGGTTACCTATCCTTACGTATCCTTCCTCATTCCCTATAGATTGTAAACTTGCAAGCAGGACCTTCCTACCTCTATGTCTATCTGTTATTACCCAGTTTGTCTTATCATTTTTGTTTCCAATTGTACAAATTACTCAACGGAATATGCTGCACTATATAAGAAACTGTAAATAAATAAATATTTATTGTTTAGAAATATAAAGAAGAAATAAGTCAAAGCAAAACAGAAATTGGATTCAGCCACGCCACGACCTTGCTAGAGGACAGATCTATAAAAACAACTGTTCTGGGCTTCGAGAACAGATCAATAGTATTTGAATTGTTAACTGCGGAGGCAGATATTTTAGTGGACAGGCCTTCATTAATTTATTCACAGACACAATAAATGTAGTGACAGAGGCCTTCTGACAGTGAATGGGATGAGACCTGGAGCCAATACCACCCAGCACTCACCACAGACACACAACCTGGATCAATTTTCACACATGGCTACTTGTGCTACCGGGAACGGAGCACAGACGCTCCTTATGGCTCATACCATTGCCTAGACGGAGTCAGTGAACTGTGATAGCCGAATGGGACTATGTAAATCAGGGCAGACTATGCTAATCAGTCTACAGCACTGTGTATTCCTTTCATTTCTAATGCTCTAAAATAACGCTTAGATCACTACACGTCATTTTTATGGGTCAAGTAGAATAGTAGGAACAATAAAAAGGAAAACAGTATGTGTTGGACATTTATGGACTGCATTCCATACAAGGATCCTTCTGTGCTCATAGCAGAAGAGCGCTTTTAACATTTGCAGATGTGTCCACATACATCTAGCCTCGGGTTGGGGCTGGGAGACCGGTGATGGGGATCCTGGCGGTCAGCATACCGACCCCGGGATCCCGGCAGTAGGATGCCAGCGGGGGGAGGGTTCCTGGCTCGTTACACAGCCCTTCTAGTCGAGCCATGCGCCATGTGTCATTTGGTGCGACTTATTCCATTACAATGCATCTTGTTCACAAAATGAGGTGAATAGGACCCACAAGCATATGCGACTGTGGCTATATCTGCATACAAAATGCTAAGGTACAGTGTTTTCCTAGGAAAGAATAGGCATTTAATTTTAATCAGCAGAGTCTGCTTGTGCGTCTTATTAGCACAGCGATGTGAATATGACACATTTTTAGCAAAAGATGCCCGGGACCTGTTACTCACACCAGGCATCTCCTGCTGCGTGGTGTATTGAGGCAAGATATATGAGGGCACATCTGTACTTCATTTTTCTCAGATATACAGATCCCTGGTCCCTATGCTTACTTGTGTATGCTGTTTGCATAGGCAGCTATTAAAATAAGAATTTACTTACCGATAATTCTATTTCTCGTAGTCCGTAGTGGATGCTGGGGACTCCGTCAGGACCATGGGGTTTAGCGGCTCCGCAGGAGACAGGGCACAATAATAAAAGCTTTAGGATCAGGTGGTGTGCACTGGCTCCTCCCCCTATGACCCTCCTCCAAGCCTCAGTTAGGATACTGTGCCCGGACGAGCGTGCATAATAAGGAAGGATATTGAATCCCGGGTAAGACTCATACCAGCCACACCAATCACACCGTACAACCTGTGATCTGAACCCAGTTAACAGTATGATAACAACGAAGGAGCCTCTGAAAAGATGGCTCACAACAAGAATAACCCGATTTTTGTAACAATAACTATGTACAAGTATTGCAGACAATCCGCACTTGGGATGGGCGCCCAGCATCCACTACAGACTACGAGAAATAGAATTATCGGTAAGTAAATTCTTATTTTCTCTAACGTCCTAAGTGGATGCTGGGGACTCCGTCAGGACCATGGGGATTATACCAAAGCTCCCAAACGGGCGGGAGAGTGCGGATGACTCTGCAGCACCGAATGAGAGAACTCCAGGTCCTCCTCAGTCAGGGTGTGCCCCTGACCAAGTAGCAGCTCGGCAAAGTTGTAAAGCCGAGACCCCTCGGGCAGCCGCCCAAGATGAGCCCACTTCCTTGTGGAATGGGCTTTTACTGATTTTGGCTGTGGCAAGCCTGCCACAGAATGTGCAAGCTGAATTGTACTACAAATCCAGCGAGCAATCGTCTGCTTAGAAGCAGGAACACCCATCTTGTTGGGTGCATACAGGCTAAACAGCGAGTCAGATTTTCTGACTCCAGTCGTCCTGGAAACATATATTTTCAGGGCCCTGACAACGTCAAGTAACTTGGAGTCCTCCAAGTCCCTAGTAGCCGCAGGTACCACAATAGGTTGGTTCATGTGAAAAACAGAAAACACCTTAAGGAGAAATTGAGGACGAGTCCTCAATTCTGCCCTGTCAGAATGAAAAATTAAGTAAGGGCTTTTATATGATAAAGCCGCCCATTCTGACACACGCCTGGCTGAAGCCAGGGCTAATAGAATCTTCACCTTTCATGTGAAATATTTTAATTCCACAGTGGTGAGTGGATCACCAATGTGACTTTAGGAAACTCAAAACAACATTGAGATCCCAAGGTGCCACTGGGGGCACAAAAGGAGGCTGTATATGCAGTACCCCTTTTACAAACGTCTGAACTTCAGGCACTGAAGCCAGTTCTTTCTGGAAGAAATTTGACAGGGTCGAAATTTGAACCTTAATGGACCCTAATTTTAGGCCCATAGACAGTCCTGTTTTCAGGAAATGTAGGAAACGACCCAGTTGGAATTCCTCTGTAGGGACCTTCTTGGCCTCATACCACGCAACATATTTTCGCCAAATGCGGTGAAAATGTTTTGCGGTTACATCCTTCCTGGCTTCGACCAGGGTAGGGATGACTTCATCTGGAATGCCCTTTCAGGATCCGGCGTTCAACTGCCATGCCGTCAAACGCAGCCGCGGTAAGTCTTGGAACAGACAAGGCCCCTGCTGGAGCAGGTCCTTTCTTAAAGGTAGAGGCCACGGTTCTTCCGTGAGCATCTCTTGAAGTTCCGGGTACCAAGTCCTTCTTGACCCATCCGGAACCACGAGTATCGTTCTTACTCATCTCCTTCTTATGATTCTCAGTACTTTTGGTATGAGATGCATAGGAGGGAACACATACCCTGACTGGTACACCCACAGTGTTACCAGAGCGTCCACCGCTATTGCCTGAGGGTCCCTTGACCTGGCGCAATATTTGTCTAGTTTTTTGTTCAGGCGGGACGCCATCATGTCCACCTTTGGTTTTTCCCAACGGTTTACAATCATGTGGAAGACTTCCCGCTGAAGTCCCCACTCTCCCGGGTGGAGGTTATGCCTGCTGAGGAAGTTTGCTTCCCAGTTTTCCACTCCCGGAATTAACACTGCTGAGAGTGTTATCACATGATTTTTCGCCCAGCGAAGAATCCTTGCAGTTTCTGCCATTTCCCTCCTGCTTCATGTGCCGCCCTGTCTGTTTACGTGGGCGACTGCCGTGATGTTGTCCCACTGGATCAATACCGGCTGACCTTGAAGCAGAGGTCTTGCTAAGCTTAGAGCCTTGTAAATTGCCCTTAGCTCCAGTATATTTATGTGGAGAGAAGTCTCCAGACTTGATCACACTCCCTGGAAATTTTTTCCTTGTGTGACTGCTCCCCAGCCACTCAGGCTGGCATCCGTGGTCACCAGGACCCAGTCCTGAATGTCGAATCTGCGGCCCTTTCATAGATGAGCACTCTGCAGTCACCGCAGAAGAAAACACCCTTGTCCTTGGGGACAGGGTTGTCCGCTGATGCATCTGAAGATGCGATCCGGACCATTTTCCCAGCAGATTCCACTGAAAGGTTCTTGCGTGAGATCTACCGAATGGGATCGCTTTGTAAGAAACCACCATTTTTCACAGGACCCTTGTGCAATGATGCACTGATACTTTTCCTGGTTTTAGGAGGTTCCTGACTAGCTCGGATAACTCCCTGGTCTTCTTCTCCGGGAGAAAACATCCTTTTCTGGACTGTGTCCAGAATCATTCCTAGGAACATTAGACGTGTCGTCGGAAAAAGCTGCGATTTTGGAATATTTAGAATCCACTCGTGCTGTCGTAGAACTACTTGAGATAGTGCTACTCCGACCGCCAACTGTTCTCTGGACCTTGCCCTTATCAGGAAAGCGTCCATATTTCTTTTAGGAAGAATCATCATTTCGGCCATTACCATGGTAAAGACCCGGGGTGCCGTGGACAATCCAAACGGCAGCGTCTGAACTGATAGTGACAGTTCTGTACCACGAACCTGAGATACTCTTGGTGAGAAGGGCAAAATTTGGACATGTAGGTAAGCGTCCCTGATATCCAGTGACACCATATCGTCCTGGTTCGCTATCACTGCTCTGAGTGACTCCATCTTGATTTGAACCCTTGTATGTAATTGTTCAAATCTTTTAGATCTCACCGAGCCGTTTGGCTTCAGTACCACAATATAGTGTGGAATAATACCCCTTCCCTTGTTGTAGGAGGGGTACTTTGATTATCACCTGCTGGGAATACAGCCTGTGAATTTTTTTTTATTTTTTTTTTCAATACTGCCTCCCTGTCGGAGGGAGACGTTGGTAAAGCAGACTTCAGGAACTTGTGAGGGGAAGACGTCTCGAATTTCCAATGTACACCTGGGATACTACGTGTAGGATCCAGGAGTCCACTTGCGAGTGAGCCCACTGCGTGCTGAAACTCTTGAGATGACCCCCCACCGCACCTGAGTCCGCTTGTATGGCCCCAGCGTCATGCTGCGGACTTGGCAGAAGCTGTGGAGGACTTCTGTTCCTGGGAATGGGCTGCCTGCTGCAGTCTTCTTCCCCTTCCTCTAACCCTGGGCAGATATGACTGGCCTTTTGCCCGCCTGCCTTTATGGGTACGAAAGGACTGAGACTGAAAAGACTGTGTCCTTTTCTGCTGAGATGTGACTTGGGGTAACAAAAGTGGATTTTCCAGCTGTTGCCATGGCCACCAGGTCCGATGGACCGCCCCTTTATACGGCAATACTTCCATGTGCCGTCTGGAATCTGCATCACCTGACCACTGTCGTGTCTATAAACATCGTCTGGCAGATATGGACATCACATCTACTCTTGATGCCAGAATGCAAATATCCCTCTGCGCATCTCGCATATATAGAAATGCATCCTTAAAATGCTCTATAGTCAATAAAAATAAGATTTTACTTACCGATAAATCTATTTCTCGGAGTCCGTAGTGGATGCTGGGGTTCCTGAAAGGACCATGGGGAATAGCGGCTCCGCAGGAGACAGGGCACAAAAAGTAAAGCTTTTCCAGATCAGGTGGTGTGCACTGGCTCCTCCCCCTATGACCCTCCTCCAGACTCCAGTTAGGTACTGTGCCCGGACGAGCGTACACAATAAGGGAGGATTTTGAATCCCGGGTAAGACTCATACCAGCCACACCAATCACACCGTACAACTTGTGATCTAAACCCAGTTAACAGTATGATAACAGCGGAGCCTCTGAAAGATGGCTTCCTTCAACAATAACCCGAATTAGTTAACAATAACTATGTACAATTATTGCAGATAATCCGCACTTGGGATGGGCGCCCAGCATCCACTACGGACTCCGAGAAATAGATTTATCGGTAAGTAAAATCTTATTTTCTCTAACGTCCTAGTGGATGCTGGGGTTCCTGAAAGGACCATGGGGATTATACCAAAGCTCCCAAACGGGCGGGAGAGTGCGGATGACTCTGCAGCACCGAATGAGAGAACTCCAGGTCCTCCTTAGCCAGAGTATCAAATTTGTAAAATTTTACAAACGTGTTCTCCCCTGACCACGTAGCTGCTCGGCAAAGTTGTAATGCCGAGACCCCTCGGGCAGCCGCCCAAGATGAGCCCACCTTCCTTGCGGAGTGGGCCTTTACAGATTTAGGCTGTGGCAGGCCTGCCACAGAATGTGCAAGTTGGATTGTGCTACAGATCCAACGAGCAATCGTCTGCTTAGACGCAGGAGCACCCATCTTGTTGGGTGCATACAATATAAACAACGAGTCAGATTTTCTGACTCCAGCTGTCCTTGCAATATATATTTTTAATGCTCTGACAACGTCCAGTAACTTGGAGTCCTCCAAGTCACTTGTAGCCGCAGGCACTACAATAGGCTGGTTCAGATGAAATGCTGACACCACCTTAGGGAGAAAATGCGGACGAGTCCGCAGTTCTGCCCTGTCCGAATGGAAAATCAGATATGGGCTTTTGTAAGATAAAGCTGCCAGTTCTGACACTCTCCTGGCCGAAGCCAGGGCTAGAAGCATGGTCACTTTCCATGTGAGATATTTCAAATCCACCTTCTTTAGTGGTTCAAACCAATGAGATTTTAGAAAGTCCAAAACCACATTGAGATCCCACGGTGCCACTGGAGGCACCACAGGAGGCTGTATATGTAGCACTCCCTTAACAAAGGTCTGGACTTCAGGGACTGAAGCCAATTCTTTTTGAAAGAAAATCGACAGGGCCGAAATTTGAACCTTAATAGATCCCAATTTGAGACCCATAGACAATCCTGATTGCAGGAAATGTAGGAATCGACCCAGTTGAAATTCCTCCGTCGGAGCACTCCGATCTTCGCACCACGCAACATATTTTCGCCAAATTCGGTGATAATGTTGCACGGTTACTTCCTTCCTTGCTTTAATCAAAGTAGGAATGACTTCTTCCGGCATGCCTTTTTCCTTTAGGATCCGGCGTTCAACCGCCATGCCGTCAAACGCAGCCGCGGTAAGTCTTGAAACAGACAGGGACCCTGCTGAAGCAAGTCCCTCCTTAGAGGTAGAGGCCACGGATCTTCCGTGATCATCTCTTGAAGTTCCGGGTACCAAGTCCTTCTTGGCCAATCCGGAACCACTAGTATCGTCCTTACGCCTCTTTGCCGTATAATTCTCAATACTTTTGGTATGAGAGGCAGAGGAGGAAACACATACACCGACTGGTACACCCAAGGCGTTACCAGCGCGTCCACAGCTATTGCCTGCGGATCTCTTGACCTGGCGCAATACCTGTCCAGTTTTTTGTTGAGGCGAGACGCCATCATGTCCACCATTGGTCTTTCCCAACGGGTTACCAGCAAGTGGAAGACTTCTGGATGAAGTCCCCACTCTCCCGGGTGAAGATCGTGTCTGCTGAGGAAGTCTGCTTCCCAGTTCCCGGGATGAACACTGCTGACAGTGCTATCACATGATTCTCTGCCCAGCGAAGAATCCTTGCAGCTTCTGCCATTGCACTCCTGCTTCTTGTGCCGCCCTGTCTGTTCACATGGGCGACTGCCGTGATGTTGTCCGACTGGATCAACACCGGTTTTCCCTGAAGCAGAGGTTCTGCCTGGCTTAGAGCATTGTATATTGCTCTTAGTTCCAGAATGTTTATGTGAAGAGACGTTTCCAGGCTCGTCCATACTCCCTGGAAGTTTCTTCCTTGTGTGACTGCTCCCCAGCCTCTCAGGCTGGCGTCCGTGGTCACCAGGATCCAATCCTGTATGCCGAATCTGCGGCCCTCCAATAGATGAGCACTCTGCAACCACCACAGAAGAGACACCCTTGTCCTTGGAGACAGGGTTATCCGCAGGTGCATCTGAAGATGCGACCCTGACCATTTGTCCAACAGATCCCTTTGGAAAATTCTTGCGTGGAATCTGCCGAATGGAATTGCTTCGTAAGAAGCCACCATTTTTCCCAGGACTCTTGTGCATTGATGTACAGACACCTTTCCTGGTTTTAGGAGGTTCCTGACAAGCTCGGATAACTCCTTGGCTTTTTCCTCCGGGAGAAAAACCTTTTTCTGAACCGTGTCCAGAATCATCCCTAGGAACAGCAGACGAGTTGTCGGCATTAACTGGGATTTTGGAATATTCAGAATCCACCCGTGCTGTTTTAGCACTTCTTGCGACAGTGCTAATCCCATCTCTAGCTGTTCTCTGGACCTTGCCCTTATTAGGAGATCGTCCAAGTATGGGATAATTAATATGCCTTTTCTTCGAAGAAGAATCATCATCTCGGCCATTACCTTTGTAAAGACCCGAGGTGCCGTGGACAATCCGAACGGCAGCGTCTGAAACTGATAGTGACAGTTTTGTACAACGAACCTGAGGTACCCCTGGTGTGAGGGGTAAATTGGAACGTGGAGATACGCATCCTTGATGTCCAAGGATACCATAAAGTCCCCCTCTTCCAGGTTCGCTATCACTGCTCTGAGTGACTCCATCTTGAACTTGAACTTCTTTATGTACAGGTTCAAGGACTTCAGATTTAGAATAGGCCTTACCGAGCCATCCGGCTTCGGTACCACAAAAAGAGTGGAATAATACCCCTTCCCTTGTTGTAGAAGAGGTACCTTGACTATCACCTGCTGAGAGTACAGCTTGTGAATGGCTTCCAAAACAGTCTCCCTTTCGGAGGGGGACGTTGGTAAAGCAGACTTCAGGAAACGGCGAGGTGGATCTGTCTCTAATTCCAACCTGTACCCCTGAGATATTATCTGCAGGATCCAGGGATCTACCTGCGAGTGAGCCCACTGCGCGCTGTAATTTTTGAGACGACCACCCACCGTCCCCGAGTCCGCTTGAGAAGCCCCAGCGTCATGCTGAGGCTTTTGTAGAAGCCGGGGAAGGCTTCTGTTCCTGGGAAGGAGCTGCCTGTTGCTGTCTCTTCCCTCGACCTCTGCCTCGTGGCAGATATGAATAGCCCTTTGCTCTCTTATTTTTAAAGGAACGAAAGGGCTGCGGTTGAAAAGTCGGTGCCTTTTTCTGTTGGGGAGTGACTTGAGGTAGAAAGGTGGATTTCCCGGCTGTAGCCGTGGCCACCAAATCTGATAGACCGACTCCAAATAACTCCTCCCCTTTATACGGCAAAACTTCCATATGTCGTTTTGAATCCGCATCGCCTGTCCACTGTCGCGTCCATAAAGCTCTTCTGGCCGAAATGGACATAGCACTTACCCGTGATGCCAGTGTGCAGATATCCCTCTGTGCATCACGCATATAAAGAAATGCATCCTTTATTTGTTCTAACGACAGTAAAATATTGTCCCTGTCCAGGGTATCAATATTTTCAATCAGGGACTCTGACCAAACTACCCCAGCACTGCACATCCAGGCAGTCGCTATAGCTGGTCGTAGTATAACAACTGCATGTGTGTATATACTTTTTTGGATATTTTCCATCCTCCTATCTGATGGATCTTTAAGTGCGGCCGTCTCAGGAGAGGGTAACGCCACTTGTTTAGATAAGCGTGTTAGCGCCTTGTCCACCCTAGGAGGTGTTTCCCAGCGCTCCCTAACCTCTGGCGGGAAAGGGTATAATGCCAATAATTTCTTTGAAATTATCAGCTTTTTATCAGGGGCAACCCACGCTTCATTACACACGTCATTTAATTCTTCTGATTCAGGAAAAACTATAGGTAGTTTTTTCACACCCCACATAATACCCTGTTTAGTGGTACCTGTAGTATCAGCTAAATGTAACGCCTCCTTCATTGCCAAAATCATATAACGTGTGGCCCTACTGGAAAATACGGTTGATTCGTCACCGTCACCACTGGAGTCAGTGCCTGTGTCTGGGTCTGTGTCGACCGACTGAGGCAAAGGGCGTTTCACAGCCCCTGACGGTGTTTGAGTCGCCTGGACAGGCACTAATTGATTGTCCGGCCGTCTCATGTCGTCAAACGACTGCTTTAGCGTGTTGACACTATCCCGTAGTTCCATAAATAAAGGCATCCATTCTGGTGTCGACTCCCTAGGGGGTGACATCCTCATATTTGGCAATTGCTCCGCCTCCACACCAATATCGTCCTCATACATGTCGACACACACGTACCGACACACAGCAGACACACAGGGAATGCTCCTAACGAAGACAGGACCCACTAGCCCTTTGGGGAGACAGAGGGAGAGTTTGCCAGCACACACCAAAAGCGCTATATATAACAGGGATAGCCTTATAATAAGTGCTCCCTTATAGCTGCTTTATATATATCAAAATATCGCCATAAATTTGCCCCCCCTCTCTGTTTTACCCTGTTTCTGTAGTGCAGTGCAGGGGAGAGACCTGGGAGCCGTCCTGACCAGCGGAGCTGTGAGAGGAAATGGCGCCGTGTGCTGAGGAGATAGGCCCCGCCCCTTTTCCGGCGGGCTCGTCTCCCGCTATTTAGTGAATCCAGGCAGGGGTTAAATATCTCCATATAGCCTCTGGGGGCTATATGTGAGGTATTTTTAGCCTTTATATAGGTTACATTTGCCTCCCAGGGCGCCCCCCCCCAGCGCCCTGCACCCTCAGTGACTGCGTGTGAAGTGTGCTGAGAGGAAAATGGCGCACAGCTGCAGTGCTGTGCGCTACCTTTAGAAGACTGCAGGAGTCTTCAGCCGCCGATTCTGGACCTCTTCTGACTTCAGCATCTGCAAGGGGGCCGGCGGCGCGGCTCCGGTGACCATCCAGGCTGTACCTGTGATCGTCCCTCTGGAGCTGATGTCCAGTAGCCAAGAAGCCAATCCATCCTGCACGCAGGTGAGTTCACTTCTTCTCCCCTCAGTCCCTCGTTGCAGTGATCCTGTTGCCAGCAGGACTCACTGTAAAATAAAAAACCTAAGCAGCTCTTTAGGAGAGCCACCTAGATTGCACCCTTCTCGGCCGGGCACAAAAATCTAACTGGAGTCTGGAGGAGGGTCATAGGGGGAGGAGCCAGTGCACACCACCTGATCTGGAAAAGCTTTACTTTTTGTGCCCTGTCTCCTGCGGAGCCGCTATTCCCCATGGTCCTTTCAGGAACCCCAGCATCCACTAGGACGATAGAGAAATATTGTTCCTGTCAAGGGTATCAATATTTTCAGTCAGGAAATCCGACCAAGCCCCCCCAGCGCTGCACATCCAGGCTGAGGCGATTGCTGGTCGTAGTATAACACCAGTATGTGTGTATATACTTTTTAGGATATTTTTCAGCTTCCTATCAGCTGGCTCTTTGAGTGCGGCCGTATCTGGAGACGGTAACGCCACTTGTTTTTATAAGCGTGTGAGCGCCTTATCCACTCTAAGGTGTGTTTCCCAACTCGCCCTCACTTCTGGCGGGAAAGGGTATACCTCCAATAATTTTCTATCGGAGGAAACCCACGTATCATCACACACTTTAATTTATCTGATTCAGGAAAAACTACAAGTAGATTATTCCCACCCTACATAATACCCTTATTTGTGGTACTTGTAGTATCAGAAATATGTAACACCTCCTTCATTGCCCTTAACATGTAACGTGCGGCCCTAAAGGAAAATACGTTTGTTTCTTCACCGTCGACACTGAAGTCAGTGTCCGTGTCTGTGTCGACCAACTGAGGTGAATGGGCGTTTTTACAAGCCCCTGACGGTGTCTGAGACGCCTGGACAGGTACTAATTTGTTTGCCGGCCGTCTCATGTCGTCAACCGACCTTGCATCGTGTTGACATTATCACGTAATTCCTAAATAAGCCATCCATTCCGGTGTCGACTCCCTAGAGAGTGACATCACCAATACAGGCAATTTGCTCCGCCTCCTCACCAACATCGTCCTCCTACATGTCGACACACACGTACCGACACACAGCACACACACAGGGAATGCTCTGATAGAGGACAGGACCCCACTAGCCCTTTGGGGAGACAGAGGGAGAGTTTGCCAGCACACACCAAAAACGCTATAATTATACAGGGACAACCCCTTATACAAGTGTTTTCCCTTATAGCATTTTCACATATGTAATCATATCGCCAAATAAGTGCCCCCCCTCTCTGTTTTAACCCTGTTTCTGTAGTGCAGTGCAGGGGAGAGCCTGGGAGCCTTCCTCACAGCAGAGCTGAGCAGGAAAATGGCGCCGTGTGCTGAGGAGAATAGGCCCCGCCCCCTAAAACGGCGGGCTCTTCTCCCGGAGTTTGTGAGATATGGCAGGGGTTAAATACATCCATATAGCCTCAAGGGCTATATGTGATGTATTTTAGCCATAAAAAAGGTATAATACATTGCTGCCCAGGGCGCCCCCCCCAGCGCCCTGCACCCTCAGTGACCGCTGGTATGAAGTGTGCTGACAACAATGGCGCACAGCTGCAGTGCTGTGCGCTACCTTATGAAGACTGAAAGTCTTCTGCCGCCTGTTTCTGGACCTCTGGACCTCTTCAACTTCGGCATCTGCAAGGGGGGTCGGCGGCACGGCTCCGGGACGAACCCCAGGGTGAGACCTGTGTTCCGACTCCCTCTGGAGCTAATGGTGTCCAGTAGCCTAAGAAGCAAATCCATCCTGCACGCAGGTGAGTTTACTTCTCTCCCCTAAGTCCCTCGTAGCAGTGAGCCTGTTGCCAGCAGGACTCACTGAAAATAAAAAACCTAACTTAAACTTTTATTCTAAGCAGCTCAGGAGAGCCACCTAGATTGCACCCTTCTCGGCCGGGCACAAAGATCTAACTGAGGCTTGGAGGAGGGTCATAGGGGGAGGAGCCAGTGCATACCACCTGATCCTAAAGCTTTTATTATTGTGCCCTGTCTCCTGCGGAGCCGCTAAACCCCATGGTCCTGACGGAGTCCCCAGCATCCACTTAGGACGTTAGAGAAATTAAGGTAAGAATATGGTGCTTTGTGTGTGTGTGTGTGTGTGTGTGTGTGTGTGTGTGTGGGGGGGGGGGGGGGGGGGGGGGTAAGGGGGTTATGCTGATTTTTTGTTTATGCTGAATTTATTATTGTTGAGTGTGGGTTTATGTCTGAGTTCCGTGCACTTCCACATGTGACTTTTTAATATTTGATGTGTCTCGTAGCTCAGAGAGCAACGTTCCATGGTCCTTGTAGACAGGCAGACTGTTTAGGCCAAAGCAACACATACTGGTTGCCCTGGGCTACACAAATTTTTTTTAAAACGGTGATATAAAAAGTAGCACAAAATGAAGTGTTAGTGGTATAGTAAGACTTGCTGTCATTCCATAATGTCATGTGCCCACAAGATAAATGCAAGTAAGTACAAAACCTAATGTTTCATAAAACAAAAAGGACCTTTGGGAAATATAGTCAGTAACATGGTAAGAGAAAACTGCTCCTGTCTAGCCTTTCCTCATCATATCAATTATACTTTGTGTTCTTCTACTTTCCAGGTAAAGTCTAATACTTTTTTCATATATTTCTTACAGTGGATATATGTTATACTCAGGTGACCAATAAACTGGAGAAAATTGCAGTTTATTAGAGGGACTTTATTAAATAAATGTTTTTTTTTTTAAATCAGTTTGTTTTTTGTAATAAATATAATTTCTCCTTGGCCTGCTGCAGTATCAAGGGTGTCACTGACCCCAGGACATGCTGGGGCCCGTAATACACAAGGGATTGTTTCATTACACCATTAACCCAACATCATCCATAGGTTTTGGGAACAACGATTCTGCACAGGACTGGTTATCCTAGGGGACTGGGTACCATAAGCTGTTGGTCAACCCTGCTATAGCGCCACCAGCTTGGCTGGCAAAGCCAAGTGCTGGTAGTTACAATTTTGGGAGGACCCACCCTGCAGGGCTAATCCAAGATCTGTGTTGGTAATCGTAATCATCAGTGACCTTGTAACAAGGTGGAGGCGAAAAGACAATTGCATTTGCCTCGCTGCACGCACCATGGCCTGTCAAGGGGCAAATTTGCACCTTTTAGCCGAATTTGCTCTTACCTTTCAGTGAGAACCTGTGTTATGTAAATGCATCACTAATAGGCCTCTATTATCTTTGTTTTAATGTCCATTATTTGAAATGTGGAAATGTGTGAACAACCCCTTAGGTCTATCTATATTTTGTTTTTTCATGCGGGCATACCATGGGCCAGCAAACATTCCTAAGCAGCTAGATCAGAAGAGTACAATTGTCTATTTAACAAAAATAACAGATCTGCAGGATTGTCCTGCAGCAGATGGTGAGCTAAAAGAAGGAACTGCTGCACAGTGGGAGGTGGTGTGTGAACAAGCCGGTCATGGCCATGGGAAGGTAGGACACAGCTAAGCAGGCAGGGCACATGAGCAACACATCACACTAAGATGGAAAATGCTAAAGTGGACTTATCACCTACAAACAGCATTGTGTTATAAACCAATATCCATCAGATAGCAGTCTATCAATTCCCTAGCATCGAGGCATGAGGCACTAATATTTAACAGCTGGAGGAATCTCTACGAATGCATTGACTTTTAATTCAGTTACATGAATATTATTTGCAATAAAATATAACTTAATAGAGAGACAGTCTGCCCCCCCCCCCCCCCGCAAAAAAAAAAAAGGCAAACCACAAATACAATGAGAATCTTACCATGGCATTGCTCACTCTGTATTAAATAATAAGATTTTACTCACCGGTAAATCTATTTCTCGTAGTCCGTAGTGGATGCTGGGAACTCCGTAAGGACCATGGGGAATAGACGGGCTCCGCAGGAGACTGGGCACTCTAAAAGAAAGATTAGGTACTATCTGGTGTGCACTGGCTCCTCCCACTATGACCCTCCTCCAGACCTCAGTTAGGATACTGTGCCCGGAAGAGCTGACACAATAAGGAAGGATTTTGAATCCCAGGTAAGACTCATACCAGCCACACCAATCACACCGTATAACTCGTGATACTACACCCAGTTAACAGTATGAAATATAACTGAGCCTCTCAACAGATGGCTCAACAATAACCCTTAGTTAGGCAATAACTACATACAAGTATTGCAGACAATCCGCACTTGGGATGGGCGCCCAGCATCCACTACGGACTACGAGAAATAGATTTACCGGTGAGTAAAATCTTATTTTCTCTGACGTCCTAGTGGATGCTGGGAACTCCGTAAGGACCATGGGGATTATACCAAAGCTCCCAAACGGGCGGGAGAGTGCGGATGACTCTGCAGCACCGAATGAGAGAACTCAAGGTCCTCCTCAGCCAGGGTATCAATTTTGTAGAATTTAGCAAACGTGTTTGCCCCTGACCAAGTTGCAGCTCGGCAAAATTGTAAAGCCGAGACCCCTCGGGCAGCCGCCCAAGATGAGCCCACTTTCCTCGTGGAATGGGCTTTTACTGATTTAGGATGCGGCAATCCAGCCGCAGAATGCTCCAGCTGAATTGTGCTACAAATTCAGCGAGCAATAGTCTGCTTAGAAGCAGGAGCACCTATTTTGTTGGGTGCCTACAGGATAAAAAGCGAGTCAGTTTTCCTGACTCCAGCCGTCCTGGAAATATAAATTTTTAAGGCCCTGACTACGTCCAGTAACTTGGAATCTTCCAAGTCCCTAGTAGCCGCAGGCACTACAATAGGTTGGTTCAAGTGAAAAGCTGATACCACCTTAGGGAGAAACTGGGGACGAGTCCTCAATTCTGCCCTATCCATATGGAAAATCAGATAAGGGCTTTTACATGACAAAGCCGCCAATTCTGACACACGCCTGGCCGAAGCCAAGGCCAATAACATGACCACTTTCCACGTGAGATATTTCAAATCCACAGTTTTAAGTGGCTCAAACCAATATGATTTTAAGAAACTCACCACCACGTTGAGATCCCAAGGTGCCACAGGAGGCACAAAAGGGGGCTGAATATGTAGCACTCCCTTTACAAATGTCTGACCTCCAGGCAGTGAAGCCAGTTCTTTCTGGAAGAAAATCGACAGAGCCGAAATCTGGACCTTAATGGAACCCAATTTTAGGCCCATAGTCACCCCTGACTGTAGGAAGTGCAGAAAACGACCCAGCTGAAATTCCTCTGTTGGGGCCTTCCTGGCCTCACACCACGCAACATATTTTCGCCAAATACGGTGATAATGGTTTGCGGTTACTTCTTTCCTGGCTTTTATCAGCGTAGGAATGACTTCTTCCGGAATGCCCTTTTCCTTTAGGATCCGGAATTCAACCGCCATGCCGTCAAACGCAGCCACGGTAAGTCTTGGAATAGACAGGGCCCCTGCTGTAGCAGATCCTGTCTGAGCGGTAGAGGCCATGGGTCCTCTGATATCATTTCTTGAAGTTCTGGGTACCAAGCTCTTCTTGGCCCATCCGGAACCACGAGTATCGTTCTTACTCCTCGTTTTCTTATTATTCTCAGTACCTTTGGTATGAGAGGCAGAGGAGGGAATACATAAACCGACTGGTACACCCACGGTGTCACTAGAGCGTCCACAGCTATTGCCTGAGGGTCCCTTGACCTGGCGCAATATCTAGTTTTTTGTTTAGGCGGGACGCCATCATGTCCACCTGTGGCCTTTCCCAACGGTTTACCAACAGTTGGAAGACTTCTGGATGAAGTCCCCACTCTCCCGGGTGTAGGTCGTGTCTGCTGAGGAAGTCTGCTTCCCAGTTGTCCACTCCCGGAATGAACACTGCTGACAGTGCTAAGACGTGATTTTCCGCCCATCGGAGAATCCTTGTGGCTTCTGCCATCACCATCTTGCTTCTTGTGCCGCCCTGACGGTTTACATGGGCGACTGCCGTGATGTTGTCTGATTGGATCAGTACCGGCTGGTTTTGAAGCAGAGGCCTTGCCAGACTTAGGGCATTGTAAATGGCCCTCAGTTCCAGAATATTTACGTGTAGGGACGACTCCTGACTTGACCAAAGTCCTTGGAAATTTCTTCCCTGTGTGACTGCCCCCCAGCCTCGGAGGCTGGCATCCGTGGTTACCAGGACCCAGTCCTGTATGCCGAATCTGCGGCCCTCTTGAAGATGAGCACTCTGCAGCCACCACAGTAGAGATACCCTGGTCCTTGGAGACAGGGTTATCAGCCGATGCATCTGAAGATGCGATCCCGACCACTTGTCCAAGAGGTCCCACTGAAAGGTTCTTGCATGGAACCTGCCGAATGGAATTTTGCTTCGTAAGAAGCTACCATTTTTCCCAGGACTCGTGTGCAGTGATGCACCGATACCTGTTTTGGTTTCAGGAGATCTCTGACTAGAGATGACAGCTCCTTGGCTTTCTCCTGCGGGAGAAACACTTTTTTCTGTTCTGTGTCCAGAACCATCCCCAGGAACAGTAGGCGTGTGGTAGGAACCAGCTGTGACTTTGGAATGTATAGAATCCATCCGAGCTGTTGTAGCACTTCCCGAGATAGTGCTACTCCGACCAACAACTGCTCCTTGGACCTCGCCTTTATAAGGAGATCGTCCAAGTACGGGATAATTAAAACTCCCTTTTTTCGAAGGAGTATCATCATTTCTGCCATTACCTTGGTAAAGACCCTCGGTGCCGTGGACAGTCCAAACGGCAGTGTTTGGAATTGGTAATGGCAATCCTGTACCACAAATCTGAGGTACTCCTGGTGAGGATGGTAAATGGGGACATGTAGGTAAGCATCCTTGATGTCCAGGGATACCATGTAATCCCCCTCCTCCAGGCTTGCAATAACCGCCCTGAGCGATTCCATCTTGAACTTGAATTTTTTTATGTATGTGTTCAAGGATTTCAAATTTAAAATGGGTCTCACCGAACCGTCCGGTTTCGGTACCACAAACAGTGTGGAATAGTAACCCCGTCCTTGTTGAAGTAGGGGCACCTTGACTATCACCTGCTGGGAATACAGCTTGTGAATTGCCTCTAGCACAGCCTCCCTGCCTGAGGGAGTTGTCGGTAAGGCAGATTTGAGGAAACGGCGGGGGGGAGACGCCTCGAATTCCAGCTTGTACCCCTGAGATACTACTTGAAGGATCCAGGGATCCACCTGTGAGCGAGCCCACTGATCGCTGAAATTTTTGAGGCGGCCCCCCACCGTACCTGGCTACGCCTGTGGAGCCCCCGCGTCATGCGGTGGACTCAGAGGAAGCGGGGGAAGAATTTTGATTCTGGGAACTGGCTGACTGGTGCAGCTTTTTCCCTCTTCCCTCGTCTCTGTGCAGAAAGGAAGCGCCTTTGACCCGCTTGCTTTTCTGAAGCCGAAAGGACTGTACCTGATAATACAGTGCTTTCTTAGGCTGTGAGGAAACCTGAGGTAAAAAAATTTCTTCCCAGCTGTTGCTGTGGATACGAGGTCCCAGAGACCATCCCCAAACAATTCCTCACCCTTATAAGGCTCTATGTGCCTTTTAAAGTCAGCATCACCTGTCCAGTGTCGGGTCTCTAATACCCTCCTGACAGAATGGACATTGCATTAATTCTGGATGCCAGCCGGCAAAATATCCCTCTGTGCATCCCTCATATATAAGACGACGTCTTATGTTCGCAAAATAGTATCCCTGTTTGACAGGGTTACAGACCACGCTGCAGCAGCACTATCTGCAGGTCTCAGTCTAGTACCTGAGTGTGTAAATACAGACTTCAGGATAGCCTCCTGCTTTTTATCAGCAGGTACCTTCAAAGTGGCCGTATCCTAAGACGGCAGTGCCACCTTTTTTGACAAACGTGTGAGCGCCTTATCCACCCTAGGGGATATCTCCCAGCGTAACTTATCCTCTGGCGGGAAAGGGTACGCCATCAGTAACTTTTTAGAAAATACCAGTTTCTTATCGGGGGAACCCACGCTTTTTCACACTTCATTCACTCATTTGATGTGGGAACAAAACACTGCCTGCTTTTTCTCCCCAAACATAAAACCCTTTTTTAGTGGTACTTGGGTTAATGTCAGAAATGTGTAACACTTTTTTTATTGCCGGGATCATGTAACGGATGTTCCTAGTGGATTGTGTATATGTCTCAACCTCGTCGACACTGGAGTCAGACTCCGTGTCGACATCTGTGTCTGCCATCTGAGGGAGCGGGCGTTTTTGAGCCCCTGATGGCCTTTGAGACGCCTGGGCAGGCGCGGGCTGAGAAGCCGGCTGTCCCATAGCTGTTACGTCATCCAGCCTTTTATGTAAGGAGTTGACACTGTCGGTTTATACCTTCCACCTATCCATCCACTCTGGTGTCGGCCCCACAGGGGGCGACATCACATTTATCGACATCTGCTCTGCCATCACATAAGCCTCCCCATCAAACGTGTCGACAGCCGTACCGACACACCGCACACACACACAGGGAATGCTCTGACTGAGGACAGGACCCCACACAGCCCTTTGGGGAGACAGAGAGAGAGTATGCCAGTACACACCAGAGCGCTATATAATTTTGGGATTAACACTATATTGAGTGAATTTTTCCCAATAGCTGCTTGTATATACAATATTGCGCCTAAATTTTGTGCCCCCCCTCTCTTTTTAACCCTTTGAGCCTGAAAACTACGGGGGAGAGCCTGGGGAGCTGTCTTCCAGCTGCACTGTGAAGAGAAAATGGCGCCAGTGTGCTGAGAGAGAAGCCCCGCCCCTTTTTCAACTGACTTTCTCCCGCTTTTTCTGGAATACTGGCAGGGGTAATTTTACATCTATATAGCCTCTAGGACTATATATGATGTAGATTTGCCAGCCAAGGTGTCATATATTGCCCTCAGGGCGCCCCCCCCCCAGCGCCCTGCACCCTCAGTGACCGGAGTGTGAAGTGTGCATGAGGAGCAATGGCGCACAGCTGCAGTGCTGTGCGCTACCTTGGTGAAGACCGAAGTCTTCTGCCGCCGATTTTCCGGACCTCTTCTTGCTTCTGGCTCTGTAAGGGGGACGGCGGCGCGGCTCCGGGAACGAACACCAAGGCCAGTTCCATGCGGTCGATCCCTCTGGAGCTAATGGTGTCCAGTAGCCTAAGAAGCCCAAGCTAGCTGCAAGCAGGTAGGTTCGCTTCTTCTCCCCTTAGTCCCTCGGTGCAGTGAGCCTGTTGCCAGCAGGTCTCACTGTAAAATAAAAAACCTAAAATAAACTTTCTTTCTAGGAGCTCAGGAGAGCCCCTAGTGTGCATCCAGCTCGGCCGGGCACAGAAATCTAACTGAGGTCTGGAGGAGGGTCATAGTGGGAGGAGCCAGTGCACACCAGATAGTACCTAATCTTTCTTTTAGAGTGCCCAGTCTCCTGCGGAGCCCGTCTATTCCCCATGGTCCTTACGGAGTTCCCAGCATCCACTAGGACGTCAGAGAAAAAAAGGATTGTAGTCATTACAATTAATCTACTGAGTGTGCGCCAAAAAATAATAATACAGTGCTCTACCTCATTTCTCCATTTAATCCCTGCTACACCATCTCAGACACCTTCAAATGGGCATAGACGGATTAAGTAAAACTGACCCAAAATAAAACACAAATCAAAAATCTTTGACGTATCATAATTAAAATTGCAGTAATAGACCAGGTTTCATTTACACTATTCTAGAACACTGGTAAAACCTTTTCCCGGTCAATGAAATTAGAGACAGATAACCGCAAAATGAATAGAAAAGTTCAGCCCATATAAAATTGTTCTTGACAAGATTTAAAATGATCCATATAAGTAATATATTCACAGACTTCATTTTCATGTGTTCTTTATGGATGCTAAATATACTTATTTTCAAAAACATTGCAAATGACTTGTACATGATCCAGCATAAAACTGCCAATATTACCTATGTCGATCCCGCGTTGGACTGTAGCTTTGTCAGTATCATGGTAACTGATCAGATCTTCTACCCAGTGAATATAGTTCAGCCGGAGGGGCACAGTGGGAATGAGTCTCTCCAGGGGGATGTCAATGCTTAACCCAAAGTCTTCCTTCAGGAGGGTACAAGTCAAGGCACGGACTGCTTCAGGGTCTTTGAAATTCAAACTAGAGCGAAACAAAGAAGCGCATGTTATGTATCACTGTAACATTGGTCTGGTATGAAAACCAGGTAAATAAAAATAAGAATTTACTTACCGATAATTCTATTTCTCATAGTCCGTAGTGGATGCTGGGGACTCCGAAAGGACCAAGGGGAATAGCGGCTCCGCAGGAGACTGGGCACATCTAAAGAAAGCTTTAGGACTATCTGGTGTGCACTGGCTCCTCCCCCTATGACCCTCCTCCAAGCCTCAGTTAGGATACTGTGCCCGGACGAGCGTACACAATAAGGAAGGATTTTGAATCCCGGGTAAGACTCATACCAGCCACACCAATCACACCGTACAACTTGTGATCTGAACCCAGTTAACAGCATGATAACAGAAGGAGCCTCTGAAAAGATGGCTCACAACAACAATAACCCGATTTTTGTAACAATAACTATGTACAAGTAATGCAGACAATCCGCACTTGGGATGGGCGCCCAGCATCCACTACGGACTATGAGAAATAGAATTATCGGTAAGTAAATTCTTATTTTCTCTAACGTCCTAGTGGATGCTGGGGACTCCGAAAGGACCATGGGGATTATACCAAAGCTCCCAAACGGGCGGGAGAGTGCGGATGACTCTGCAGCACCGAATGAGAGAACTCCAGGTCCTCCTCAGCCAGGGTATCAAATTTGTAGAATTTAGCAAACGTGTTTGCCCCTGACCAAGTAGCTGCTCGGCAAAGTTGTAAAGCCGAGACCCCTCGGGCAGCCGCCCAAGATGAGCCCACTTTCCTTGTGGAATGGGCTTTTACAGATTTTGGCTGTGGCAGGCCTGCCACAGAATGTGCAAGCTGAATTGTACTACAAATCCAACGAGCAATCGTCTGCTTAGAAGCAGGAGCACCCAGCTTGTTGGGTGCATACAGGATAAACAGCGAATCAGATTTTCTGACTCCAGCCGTCCTGGAAACATATATTTTCAGGGCCCTGACTACGTCCAGCAACTTGGAATCCTCCAAGTCCCTAGTAGCCGCAGGCACCACAATAGGCTGGTTTAAGTGAAATGCTGAAACCACCTTAGGAAGAAATTGAGGACGAGTCCTCAATTCTGCCCTGTCCGTATGAAAAATTAGGTAAGGGCTTTTATAGGATAAAGCCGCCAATTCTGAGACACGCCTGGCTGAAGCCAGGGCTAACAGCATTACCACTTTCCATGTGAGATATTTTAAGTCCACAGTGGTGAGTGGTTCAAACCAATGTGATTTTAGGAATCCCAAAACTACATTGAGATCCCAAGGTGCCACTGGAGGCACAAAAGGAGGCTGTATATGCAGTACTCCCTTGACAAACGTCTGAACTTCAGGAACAGAAGCCAGTTCTTTTTGGAAGAATATTGACAGGGCCGAAATTTGAACCTTAATGGACCCTAATTTGAGGCCCATAGACAGTCCTGTTTGCAGGAAATGCAGGAAACGACCCAGTTGAAATTCCTCTGTAGGGGCCTTCCTGGCCTCGCACCACGCAACATATTTACGCCAAATACGGTGATAATGTTGTATGGTTACATCCTTCCTGGCTTTGATCAGGGTAGGGATGACTTCATCCGGAATGCCTTTTTCCTTCAGGATCCGGCGTTCAACCGCCATGCCGTCAAACGCAGCCGCGGTAAGTCTTGTAACAGACATGGTCCCTGCTGGAGCAGGTCCTTTCTTAGCGGTAGAGGCCACGGGTCTTCCGTGAGCATCTCTTGAATTTCCGGGTACCAAGTCCTTCTTGGCCAATCCGGAGCCACGAGTATAGTCTTTACTCCTCTCCTTCTTATGATTCTCAGTACTTTTGGTATGAGAGGAAGAGGAGGGAACACATACACTGACTGGTGCACCCACGGTGTTACCAGAGCGTCCACAGCTATTGCCTGAGGGTCCCTTGACCTGGCGCAATATCTGTCCAGTTTTTTGTTGAGGCGGGACGCCATCATGTCCACCTTTGGTTTTTCCCAACGGTTCACAATCATGTGGAAGACTTCTGGGTGAAGTCCCCACTCCCCCGGGTGAAGATCGTGTCTGCTGAGGAAGTCTGCTTCCCAGTTGTCCACTCCCGGAATGAACACTGCTGACAGTGCTATCACATGATTCTCCGCCCAGCGAAGAATCCTTGCCACTTCCATCATTGCCCTCCTGCTTCTTGTGCCGCCCTGTCTGTTTACGTGGGCGACTGCCGTGATGTTGTCCGACTGGATCAACACCGGCTGACCCTGAAGCAGAGGTCTTGCCTGACTTAGGGCATTGTAAATGGCCCTTAGTTCCAGGATATTTATGTGAAGTGACGTTTCCATGCTTGACCACAAGCCCTGGAAATTTCTTCCCTGTGTGACTGCTCCCCAGCCTCTCAGGCTGGCATCCGTGGTCACCAGGACCCAATCCTGAATGCCGAATCTGCGGCCCTCTAGGAGATGAGCACTCTGTAACCACCACAGGAGAGACACCCTTGTCCTTGGAGACAGGGTTATCCGCTGATGCATTTGAAGATGCGATCCGGACCATTTGTCCAGCAGATCCCACTGAAAAGTTCTTGCGTGGAATCTGCCGAATGGAATCGCTTCGTAAGAAGCCACCATCTTTCCCAGGACCCTTGTGCATTGATGTACTGACACTTGGCCTGGTCTTAGGAGGTTCCTGACTAGGTCGGATAACTCCTTGGCTTTCTCCTCCGGGAGAAACACCTTTTTCTGTACTGTGTCCAGAATCATCCCTAGGAACAGCAGACGTGTCGTCGGAATCAGCTGCGATTTTGGAATATTTAGAATCCATCCGTGCTGTCGTAGTACTACTTGAGATAGTGCTACTCCGACCTCTAACTGTTCTCTGGACCTTGCCCTTATCAGGAGATCGTCCAAGTAAGGGATAATTAAGACGCCTTTTCTTCGAAGAAGAATCATCATTTCGGCCATTACCTTGGTAAAGACCCGGGGTGCCGTGGACAATCCAAACGGCAGCGTCTGAAACTGATAGTGACAGTTCTGTACCACAAACCTGAGGTACCCTTGGTGAGAAGGGCAAATTGGGACATGGAGGTAAGCATCCTTGATGTCCAGAGACACCATATAGTCCCCTTCTTCCAGGTTCGCTATCACTGCTCTGAGTGACTCCATCTTGAATTTGAACCTTTTTATGTAAGTGTTCAAGGATTTCAGATTTAAAATGGGTCTCACCGAGCCGTCCGGCTTCGGTACCACAAACAGCGTGGAATAATACCCCTTTCCCTGTTGTAGGAGGGGTACCTTGATTATCACCTGCTGGGAATACAGCTTGTGAATGGCTTCCAATACCGCCTCCCTGTCGGGGGGAGACGTTGGTAAAGCAGACTTCAGGAACCGGCGAGGGGGAGACGTCTCGAATTCCAATTTGTACCCCTGAGATACTACCTGCAGGATCCAGGGGTCCACTTGCGAGTGAGCCCACTGCGCGCTGAAATTCTTGAGACGGGCCCCCACCGTGCCTGAGTCCGCTTGTAAGGCCCCAGCGTCATGCTGAGGACTTGGCAGAAGCGGGGGAGGGCTTCTGTTCGTGGGAAGAGGCTGTTTGCTGCAGTCTTTTTCCCCTTCCTCTGCCCCGGGGCAGATATGAGTGGCCTTTTGCCCGCTTGCCCTTATGGGGACGAAAGGACTGAGCCTGAAAAGACGGTATCTTTTTCTGCTGCGAGGTGACTTGGGGTAAAAAGGTGGATTTTCCAGCCGTTGCCGTGGCCACCAGGTCCGATAGACCGACCCCAAATAACTCCTCCCCTTTATACGGCAATACTTCCATATGCCGTTTGGAATCCGCATCCCCTGACCACTGTCGCGTCCATAATCCTCTTCTGGCAGAAATGGACATCGCACTTACTCTTGATGCCAGAGTGCAAATATCCCTCTGTGCATCTCGCATATATAGAAATGCATCCTTTAAATGCTCTATAGTCAATAATATATTGTCCCTGTCCAGGGTATCAATATTTTCAGTCAGGGAATCCGACCAAGCCACCCCAGCACTGCACATCCAGGCTGAGGCGATTGCTGGTCGCAGTATAATACCAGTATGTGTGTATATACTTTTTAGGATATTTTCCAGCTTCCTATCAGCTGGTTCCTTGAGGGCGGCCGTATCAGGAGACGGTAACGCCACTTGTTTTGATAAGCGTGTGAGCGCCTTATCTACGCTAGGGGGTGTTTCCCAACGCGCCCTAACCTCTGGCGGGAAAGGGTATAATGCCAATAATTTTTTAGAAATTAGCAGTTTTTTATCGGGGGAAACCCACGCTTCATCACACACCTCATTTAATTCATCTGATTCAGGAAAAACTACGGGTAGTTTTTTCACACCCCACATAATACCCTTTTTTGTGGTACTTGTAGTATCAGAAATGTTCAAAACCTCCTTCATTGCCGTGATCATGTAACGTGTGGCCCTACTGGAAAATACGTTTGTTTCCTCACCGTCGACACTGGAGTCAGTGTCCGTGTCAGTATCGACCTGAGGTAACGGGCGTTTTATAGCCCCTGACGGTGTTTGAGACGCCTGTACAGGTATTAACTGATTTGCCGGCTGTCTCATGTCGTCAACAGTCTTTTGTAAAGTGCCGACACTATCACGTAATTCTTTCCATAAGACCATCCAGTCAGGTGTCGACTCCCTAGGGGGTGACATCACTAACACAGGCAATTGCTCAGCCTCCACACCATTTTCCTCCTCATACATGTCGACACAGCGTACCGACACACAGAGCACACACAGGGAATGCTCTGATAGAGGACAGGACCCCACTAGCCCTTTGGGGAGACAGAGGGAGAGTTTGCCAGCACACACCAGAGCGCTATATATATATATATATATATAGGGATAACCTTATATAAGTGTTTTTCCCTAATATAGCTGCTGTATATATTAATATGCCAATTTAGTGCCCCCCCTCTCTTGTTTTACCCTGTTTCTGTAGTGCAGGACTGCAGGGGAGAGTCAGGGAGCCTTCCTTCAACGGAGCTGTGAGGAAAAAATGGCGCTTGTGTGCTGAGGAGATAGGCTCCGCCCCTTTTTCGGCGGACTTTCTCCCGCTTTTTTGTGGAAAACTGGCAGGGGTTAAATACATCCATATAGCCCAGGAGCTATATGTGATGTATTTTTAGCCATTTAAGGTATTTTCATTGCGTCCCAGGGCGCCCCCCCCCAGCGCCCTGCACCCTCAGTGACCGGAGTGTGAAGTGTGCTGAGAGCAATGGCGCACAGCTGCAGTGCTGTGCGCTACCTTATTGAAGACAGGACGTCTTCTGCCGCCGATTTTCCGGACCTCTTCACTCTTCTGGCTCTGTAAGGGGGCCGGCGGCGCGGCTCCGGGACCCATCCATGGCTGGGCCTGTGATCGTCCCTCTGGAGCTAATGTCCAGTAGCCTAAGAAGCCCAATCCACTCTGCACGCAGGTGAGTTCGCTTCTTCTCCCCTTAGTCCCTCGATGCAGTGAGCCTGTTGCCAGCAGGTCTCACTGAAAAATAAAAAAACCTATTTAAACTTTTACTCTAAGCAGCTCAGGAGAGCCACCTAGATTGCACCCTTCTCGTTCGGGCACAAAATCTTAACTGAGGCTTGGAGGAGGGTCATAGGGGGAGGAGCCAGTGCACACCAGCTAGTCCTAAAGCTTTTACTTTGTGCCCAGTCTCCTGCGGAGCCGCTATTCCCCATGGTCCTTTCGGAGTCCCCAGCATCCACTAGGACGTTAGAGAAAGACAATAAACTAGACATGATATGGTCAGGCTCCAACACTTGAAATACAGATGCTGGAATCCTGACACTACTGGGAACGCAGACACCGGCATCCCGAATAGGGTCCCGAGCGATTGTGAGCCAGGCCGCAGGAGAGGTAAGCCGCGGGGAAGGTTAGGTTTAGGCTGTGGGGTGAGAGGGGTTAAGTTAAGGCACCCCTGGGGAGGTTTAGGGTTAGCCTGGGGGGCGGAGGTTAGGTTTATGCTGCGGGAAGGGAGGGGGGGTTTAGGTTTAGACTGCTAGAAGTGAGGGTTAGGGGGATTCGGCGCATATTGATCCCAACCCAACTAGACAATTCTCATGATACACTACAGGAAAAGAAAATGACACACAGAAGCTGGGTGCTCATAGGAACAGAGATGGTTGAAATTTGGTGCCACCTCGGTGTTACTGGTTTGCCCTCTCCTAGCAGCTGGATGCTACCATGTCAGGGAAAGCCCAGCTGGGTGTGGTTGCATTTGATGCTACTATGCCAGGCAAGTGGTTAAGCTCTTTTGCATGGCCGCTGCCTCCACCAGGAATTCCCCAACATCTTCACATGGAGGGTGGCAGCCTTTCAGCTCATTTGCATGGCCGCTGCCCATCTCGGACTACCCTGGTGGCACAAGGGAGCGGGGTGATGATGCCATGACCGTGACTGGTTCGCCGCGGCCGTCCTGAATATAAAAAATGGTGTCACAGTGCCATTTTTGATAATAGAAGCTGGGCTTGCCATTATTATGTAAGTCCCCGGATGGTGAACTCTGCAAAGGTAAACTGTTGAGTTCCGCCGACTTGCTCCCCGCCACCATACCCTCTGACGAGTCCCGCAGCAGCGGCAGGATTCTCCCGGATCACCGCCGTCATGCTGACAGTGTGCTGGGTTGCAGGGACCGAAGAGCGGTCGTCTTCTCCTGTCTCCACAGCCTACACACTACAGTACTGTTCACCTGATTGGAGGTCGGGTCTCCTAGCTTTTTAGCAGGTTTAAAATCTAGGTGATCCGACAGGCGACCAGGATCGGGTGTGCGGGTCGGCTGGCGGAGAGTACACACTTGTGCAATGTTGGGCAACCAGTCAGTCAAGAGTCAGATTTCCCAAGGATTGGACAACAGTGTAACCAGCTTAAGCTAAAAGGCTGGGTCATTTTAACACAGGGGGTCATTCTGACCTGATCGCACACTGCCGTTCAACGCAGCGCAGCGATCAGGTCAGAAGTGAGCATGCGCCGGCGCTGCAGTGCGCCGGTGCATGCCATACAGACAACGGCTGTCATTGCCCAGCGGGCGCCTCTGCCTGATTGACAGGCAGAGGTCGTTTGCTGGGCGGGAGGCGGCGGCATTTGGTCGTCATTTTGTGGGCGCGGTCCGGCCAACACAGGCGTGGTCGGACCGTGCGCGGGGGGGGCCCGCAGCGGCTGTGTAACGTCACGCGCACCCGCTGCGACCTGGGCAGCGATGAGTAGCTTCCGGCCAGCACGCTGCACTGCCCGGGAGCTACTCCTGAAGTACAAAAGCATCGCCGCTGTGCAATGTTTTTGTACTTCTGCAACGGGGCAGGGACTGACATGCGGGGCGGGCTAGCCCTGTGCTGGGCGTCCCCCCACATGTGGGTGTGCCTGATCATAGCTGTGCTAAATTTAGCACAGCTACGATCAACTCTGAATCACCCCCTCAGTCGCCTAACTTAGGGCCAATCAGACCTGATCGTTGCAGCATATTTGTTAGCAGGTGGCCAAAACCATGTGCACTGCATGTTCAGAGAGCGTTAGATTTGGGTGGGTTATATTGTTTCTGTGCAGGGTAAATACTGGCTGCTTTATTTTTACACTGCAAATTAGATTTCAGTTTGATCACACCCCACCCAAATCTGACTCTCTCTGCACGTTATATCTGCCCCATCTGCAGTGCACATGGTCTGCTAACAAAGTTGCTGGTACGATCGGGTCTGAATTAGGCCCTTAGAGCATCTCCGGCCTTAGTTGTTTGGGAGGGAAGCAATGTGCATTGATACACTGCAAAAAATATTTCTATCGAATGACTGGAGGTAAACTGTACTTAAAATAGAACTAAATTAACTTTATGTCTATAGATAAAAACCAGGTCTTTCATTGTAATTTCAACTTATTTACAACCTGCAGAATTACGAAAGGGAACTGAAAGAGCTCAAACTGCAGTTGCAGACTTAGGAAGCACAAAACAGCGAGTGTGTAGAGAAGGTCAACATCTTGCAAAGAAAGAAAGGACATCAAGGAAGACAGGTGATAGTCTAAAGGCCAGTACTCACTGGCCGATGTGGGAGAGATGTGTGCGGAGCGGTTCGCTCAGTACACATCTCTCCCACAGCGCGATGTGTGCTAAGCGTGCGGGGGGAGACGGGGGGGGCGCTCACTTCACCCAGCGGGAGAAGTGAGCGACCCGCCATGCAGGCCAATCTAGCAGCAGCGATAGCGATGCGCATCGCTATCACTGTAGGGGGTACACACGGAGCGATCATGCTTAAAATCTACGCAATCTGACTAGATTGCTTAGATTTTAAGCATGATCGCTCCGTGTGTACCCCCCTTAAGAATGGAATTACAGGAACAAATATCACAGACAGCAAAGATTGCAGCACTTTCAGAGGAACAGAAGAGATCTGTACAGGACATGGATAATGAGCACAATATTGCTCGAACAACAATGAAAGCTCAAAAAAAATAAAAAATACAAAAAGCAGTTTAACAAACTGGATGCCCGTCTCAAGAAAAGAGATTTGGAAATAGCGTCAATAAACAAACAAGTTGCCGAGCTAAAAATAGAACTTGAAACAAAGATGTCAACCCCCAGCTCCATTACAGGTGCATATTGCCACAAACACCTCGGCTGAGGAAGTAGCTGACTCAAAGGCTACAATGGCGACCGAGACGGCTAGCGACGAAATATACCAACTGCCTCCACCCACGGCTGAGGAGCACGAAGGTGAACCACCGGGTGTGGTATGTAAGGTCGACCACACTTAGGTCGACAGTAAGCAGGTCGACATGGTTTCTTCACTTTTTTTGGTGATGTTTTCTCAGTACAGTGACCGGGAACTCCAATAAGTGCACCGTGTCCCCTCGCCATGCTTCGGGCAAGGTGCCTCGCTGCGCTCAGCACAGGTTAACATTCCCAATTGTAGTCCACGTGGATCGTAAAGAACGAAAAATTGTTACAAAAAAAAAAAAAAGATTAAAAAAAAAAAAAGTTAAAAACTCATGTCGACCTAGAAAACAAGTCAACCTAAGTGTGGTTGACCTAGAAACCAGATACCGAGCCACCAAGCTAGACCGAGTTCATCTAGCCACCACCCCGATTGCAGGGCATATGACCAACATCTTGTTATAAGCCATATAATATAAGTATATTTGGAACAACCATGTGTATCACTGTATTTTTTCACTATCTTAACAAATAGAAATTGACTCAAGAATAAACCCATTGGAATTTCATAACCGTCACCCCACCCCGCATAACACTTCTCACAGGTGCTGCACAGTCACCTATAACCTTCCAAAACGTTTACCCAGAAAGGGTGGACAGTTCCTGAATAAAGGGCTCCATCATAAAGTCGCCAATGAGAACAGGCACCTTGGTAGGATGAAAACTGAGTGCTGACATACTAATAATAGGATGGAAAGTATTTGAACAGTTGTTTTACAAGTTCAAAGATGATGCTTTACAGATATGTTTGAAGTTGTCAAGCCGATAGTTTGCATGCTCTTTTGGGCCCTACACACTTAACGATCCACCGCCGAGCTGCCCGACGGCGGCTACGGCCATCACGGCGGCGGGGGAAGTGACGTTTCTTTACTCCTTCCGTCACCCGATGCCTACACACTGCACGATATGAACGAGTTCTCGATTAATGAACGAGAACGTTCAAATCATGCACTTTATCTGCCAGTGTGTAGGGCCCATTACTTACATTAGCAAGCAATCTTCGACACCCCACAGTACCAGTTTTCATTGGCAACAACACATTCCAATCCCCTAGTGATCATGTAACAGCTTTTCCCAATCTATGAGAGACACTCTGATGCATGGGGCAGAGATCCATAGTACACTGCTTTCTGTACATAACTAATTGAGGCACTCGGTGAAAAAAAGAGGCACATGTCACATCTACATGAATGTTTGCTGCCATCAAGTAGCTTCGGCCAATTAGTGTCTACTCCACTAATGTCTAACATAGTGGCAAGTGTCTATTTCTCACCAGCAGCAAAATACAAATCCCTGGTATTATATTTAAATACATATCTAGTCGAAAAGTCAAAAAAGGAGTGTTATGGTCGACTTACCATTGTTAACACTCTTTCTGCGAATTACACAGGGTTCCACAAGTAAACATCGGGGTGTAGAGTGGATCTGGATCCAGAGGCACCAACAGGTAAAGCTTTAGCTGTTCCAGGATACATAGGGGCCTCCTCTATAACCCCGCCTCCAGGCACTGTTAGCTCAGTTTTGTTAACCAGTCCAATGCAGGAGCAAGCAAGGTAAATGGGCGCCTGTAACCTTCAACCCTATGGGAACTTCCTATTGCTGCACAATTTGGTAAAAAGGGGAAAGTTGCTGACCCCCGAAAAAACGAAATAAACAGAAAAAAACAATCTGTGCGCAACAGGATCACTTTTAAATATAATTGTTTTATTAATAATCTAAAATATGGATAGGAAAAATAAAATATAGTATATATAAAATATATAATATACACTATATACTTCAGGAGTGACCACACAATAAAATAAAACAATTTAACACAAACAAATTTTAAACCATCTGGATCATAAGAAGAAACCCGCAAAGGTATCACAGTAGCTCTAGTCTGAGCTATTGATTCATACCCCTTATCCACTAGCTCAAAAAACACGGGTAAATGCACGGGGGCGCGCATTTACCCGTGTTTTTTGCAAGTGGAAAAGGGTAAACCCGGATCAAGTGATCCGGGAATCCTACCCTGGTAGCTAGCCGGGTTGAACACGTGTTCAACCCGGCTAGCTGTCTAGTGTGAACGGGAGCCGTGTCGAGGTGACACGGCTCCCGTTCACAGTGCATAGGGAAGGCGGCGCTGGGAGATCATGTGATCTCCCTGCGCCGCCCCTGCCGTGTCACTAGAAGCGTCACCAACCCGGCATTTGCCGGGTTGTGACTGCTAATGGGAAAGGGACCGAGCACGGGTCGCAGCAGGGGGCAGCTCCCGTGTCAGGCTCCCGGCTGCGACCCGTGCTCGTTAGTGGAAAAGGGGTAATAGTAATCAGAATAGATTCCCTAAATAAAAATCACAATACAGTGCACTGAGTCATTAATTGTAAAATGTCCACATAGGCTGGCCAGCCTGTATTTAAATAAGGTGTAATTCACCCAAAGGTTCATCCAAAAAGATCAGTTAATTTGTATAAATAGTGTCTATGACACAATACTGTGATTATAACGAAGAAAAGGTCACCATACAATTAGACTATTTGCATACCAGCCAACAGATCTACCTCTGATGAAACGACCGGGGCTAATGGTCAAGAAACGCGTTAGGTGACGGCTTTGGAGTGACCTCTCTATTTGGATCATCTACTACTGCCCTAATTACTGGGTAATTGTAACATCCAAAACCCGCTGCAAGGGACTCCATACATTTCTGTACATTGGACTCAGGCTACAAAGGAATACCCAGCCGCGCTATCTGGCTAGCACCCAGGCAACGCGGTGAATGCCGGCTACTACTGCCCTATTTGCTGGGTAATTATAACATCCAAAACCCGCTGCAAGGGACTCCGTATATCTTCGTACATTGGACTCCGGCTGCAAAGGAATCTCCAGCCGCGCTATCTGGCTAGCACCCAGGCAGCGCGGTGAATGCCGGTACGTGGAATACGGACAACGGAGGTCTCGGGTGATCCCAGCAAGTGAACCAGTGCGGGTATAAGAGGCAGCACGAGACGGTTACTCAGCAAAATTATCCCCACTAAACAGCTCCTTACATCAGTGGTACGGGGAGGATATTTACCGCTCGGCTGGAGGAGACACTCATTACATACCGACGGTACTCAATTGGCTGGTATGCAAATGGTCTAATTGTATGGTGACCTTTTCTTCGTTATAATCACAGTATTGTGTCATAGACACTATTTATACAAATTAACTGATCTTTTTGGATGAACCTTTGGGTGAATTACACCTTATTTAAATACAGGCTGGCCAGCCTATGTGGACATTTTACAATTAATGACTCAGTGCACTGTATTGTAATTTTTATTTAGGGATTCTATTCTGATTACTATATCAATAGCTCAGACTAGAGCTACTGTGATACCTTTGCGGGTTTCTTCTTATGATCCAGATGGTTTAAAATTTGTTTGTGTTAAATTGTTTTATTTTATTGTGTGGTCACTCCTGAAGTATATAGTGTATATTATATATATACTATATTTTATTTTTCCTATCCATATTTTAGATTATTAATAAAACAATTATATTTAAAAGTGATCCTGTTGCGCACAGATTGTTTTTTTCTGTTTATTTCAATGCAGGAGCAGGCAAGAGAGTAGGCAGATGTTCGTAACATAAGAACACAATGTCACGACAGGAGAAGGTACCAGTGGCTAATGACATACAAACCCAAAGCAGCTAGGTGCGTCAGGGTGGGCACCCTGTGGAACCCAGTGTACTTCGCAGAAAAAGTATAAACAATGGTAAGTCTACCATAACACTAATTTTCTGTAGCAGGGTACACAGGTTTCCACAGGTAAACATTGTGATGTCCTAAAGCAGTTGCTCATGGGAGGGGACGCGCCTTAGCGAATGTGAGAACCCAGAGTCCAAAAGAAGCATAGTGGGAGGCGAAGGTATCAAAGGCATAGAACCTAAGAAACCGCCTTGCACAATTGTTCTGCGGACGCGCCACGGTGGGCTGCCCAAGAAGGTTCAACAGACCAGGTGGAATGGGCCTTAATCGCAGCAGGAGCTGGAAGACCAGCCTGCACGTAAGCATGTGCAATCACCATTCTAATCCATCTGGCCAAGGTTTGCTTATTCGCAGGCCAGCCACGTTTGTGGAATCCAAAAAGGACAAATAGGGCATCAGACCGTCTAACAGAGGCAATCCTGTCAACATAGACACGGAGAGCCCTAACCACATCTGAAGACCGTACTTTAGCTGACAAGTCCGAAGAGATAAAGGCTCGGAGAACCGCCCTGTCACGGTGGAAAATCAGAAAGGGTGGATGACAGGACAAAGCGCCTAAGTCAAAGACCCTCATTGCATAGGCAATAGCCAGCAAGAACAGGACCTTGGCCGTGAGCCATTTGAGGTTCACCGATTGAAGGGGTTCGAAGGGAGACTCTTGAAGGGCTTTCAATACAATAGACAGGTCCCATGGAGCCACAGGGAGGATGAATACGTAGAACACCCTGAGTAAATATATTAACATCAGGTAAAGAGGCAATCTTGCGCTGAAACCATACCGACAAGGCAGAAATGTGAACCTTGAGGGAGGCCAGACGAAGACCTAAGTCCAAGCCTCTTTGTAGAAAAGCAAGAATCCTGGAAGTTCTGAATCTATAAGCGTCATAATTCTTAAAAGCACACCAGGTGAAGTAAGAATGCCAAACCCTGTAATAAATTCAGACAGAGGACGGTTTGCGGGCCTTCAGCATAGTCTGGATAACCACCTCAGTAAATCCTTTGGCCCACGGGAGTGATGCTACAAGAGCCACGCCGTCAAAGCCCAGTCTGGCTACGTACAGGTATAGACAAGGGCCCTGTAAGAGGATGTCTTGACGCTGATGAAGTAGAAGGGGGACGCTCTGTCGATAAACCCTGCAGGTCTGAGAACCAATGCCATCTGGGCCACGCAGGAGCGACTAGAATTAGCATTCCTCCTTCTTGTTTGAACTTCCGGAGTACCCTGGGCAGGAGTGACATCGGAGGGAAAGTTGAAAGTTCCACGGAACTGCCAGTGTGTCCACGAATACTGCCTGAGGATCCCTGGTTCTTGATCCAAAAATCGGAACCTTGTGATTGTGTTGAGATGCCATTAGGTCTACGTCTGGCAGGCCCCACCTGTCCACTAGGAGTTGGAAGACTTCTGGATGAAGGCTCTACTCTCCAGAATGAACATCCTGGCGACTGAGGAAGTCCGCTTCCCAGTTCAGGATGCCTGGAATGAACACTGCCAATATGGCTGGCAGAGGGCATTCCGCCCAAGAGAGGATTTTTGACACTTCCGACATTGCCATGTGGCTTCGATTGCCGCCTTGATGGTTTATGTATGCCAACGTGGTGGCGCTGTGTGATTGTACTTGTACAGGCCTGTTCCGTACCAGAGGTAGGGCGAGGGACAGAGCATTGAACACTGCCCTCAGCTCCAGAATGTTGATCGGAAGGAGGGATTCTTCCTTGGTCCAACGACCTGAGTGTTGCTCCAAATCCGCTCCCCATACCCGAAGACTGGTGTCTGTTATCAGTAGGACCCATTTGGGTATCCAGAAGGGACGGCCCCTAGACAATTGCTGGTCCTGGAGCCACCAGGACAGCGACAGACGAACCTCCGGAGTCAAAGAGACCATTTGGTATCTGATCCGATGAGGTAGGCCATCCCACTTGGATAGGATCAACCGTTGCAGAGGACGAGAGTGAAATTAAGTGTACTCCACCATGTCGAAAGACGACACCATCAGGCCAAGTACTTGCATCGCCGAGTTTATCGACACTCTGGGGTGATGAAGGAAGCGCCTTATCCTGGCCTGAAGTTTCAGGACCTTATCTGTAGACAGGAACAGTCTCTGACTGTGTGTATCCAAGAGTGCCCCTAGGTGCACCATGCTCTGAGCTGGGACCAGCGAGGACTTTTTCCAATTTATTAGCCACCCGTGGGCTTGCAGGAAAGTCACTGTCAGTTGTAGATGACTGAGGAGGACTTCGTGTGAACTTGCCAGAATCAGTAGGTCGTCCAAGTACGGAAGGATTCTGATTCCCTGGTGACGGAGGTGGGCCGTCATAATGGCCATGACCTTGGTGAAGATCCGAGGAGCCGTAGTAAGTCCAAAAGGCAGAGCCTGGAATTGGTAGTGAAGGTCGCCAATAGCAAACCGCATGAACTGCTGATACGATATTGCAATAGGAATATGCAGATACGCATCCTGTACAGGTTGAGTATCCCATATCCAAATATTCCGAAATACGGAATATTCCGAAATACGGACTTTTTTGAGTGAGATAGTGAAACCTTTGTTTTCTGATGGCTCAATGTACACAAACTTTGTTTAATACACAAAGTTATTAAAAATATTGTATTAAATGACCTTCAGGATGTGTGTATAAGGTGTATATGAAACATAAGTGAATTGTGTGAATGTACACACACTTTGTTTAATGCACAAAGTTATAAAAAATATTGGCTAAAATGACCTTCAGGTTGTGTGTATAATGTGTATATGTAACATAAATGTATTCTGTGCTTAGATTTAGGTCCCATCGCCATGATATCTCATTATAGTATGCAATTATTCCAAAATACGGAAAAATACCATATCCAAAATACCTCTGGTCCCAAGCATTTTGGATAAGGGATACTCAACCTGTATATCCAAGGATAAGATATAGTCGACGGGCTCCTTACCCAGCACTATTGAGCACAGCGTTTCCATACGAAACTTGGACACTCTCACAAACTTGTTCAAAGATTTCAGGTTGAGTGTACGCCAATAGGGCCCATTGGGTTTTGGGACCAGAAACAGGGTCGAGTAGAAACCTCTGCCCCTCCACTCCAGTACTCAGGAGAGAACTTAAAACAGTTTGTATAACCTGAGCTTCCAATGGGTCCGACGGGAGAGCCGTTGTGCAGAATTGGTGAGGGGGACGTTTCTTGAATGAGACAGCGTACTCGTGAGAGACTACTTCTAGTACCCAAGCATCTGAAGTGGTCGTGAGCCAGAACTGGGCAAACTGTAGAAGTTGGCCTCCCACCCTGGAGTCCCCCATGGGGAGGCCCACCCGTCATGCAGCAGGCTTGTCATGTTTTGCAGCAGGCTGACGGGCTGCCCAAGACTGCTTCGCCTTGGGCTTGGAGGTTTTGGATACGCAAGATTGTCTAGGGTATGTCTGACCTTTCGCTTTCCCTTGAGGCCGAAAGGAGCGAAAAGTGGTACTTTTTGTCTGCCGGGGATTAGTAGTGGGGAGAAAAGCTATCTTAGCAGCTGCCAGTTCAGACAATTTTATTTAGGTCTTCCCAAAAGAAAATGTCCTCAGTGAAGGGGATGACTTCCAAAGTCTTCTTTGAGTCCAAATCCACTTTCCACGACCTCGACCACAGTATGCGGCACGCCAGGGCAGACGTAGCCGACGCCTTGGCCGCCAATACTCGCGCTTCAGAGGACGCTTCTTGAATGTAATAAGAAGCGGTGGTAATATGAGACAGATATTGCCTGGCATTTTCAGAGATATCCTCTGGCAGCTCTTCCTCTAACGCCTGAACCCACGCCTCAATACCTTTTGCAGCCCAAGAGGCAGCTATAGTGGGTCTATGAACAGCCCCTGTAAGGAAATACATAGATTTCAGGCATCTCTCAACACGCTTATCTGTCAGCACCCTCAGTGAGGGGACAGTGGTGACAGACAGAGTGGATGACACCACTAGGTGGGTGACATCAGAATCCACCGGCGGCGTCTCCCATTTGTTACATAACTCTGCAGGGAGAGGGTAGCAAGCCAAAGCCTGTTTGGGAATAGGGATTTTCTTCCTTGAATTAGACCAGGGTGCACATCTGTGGTCCACTAAATGATTAGAATAGGGTAACACAGTTTTTAGCACCTTCTGCTGTTTAAACGTATCAGTTTTCTTTGCCACAGTAGTGGAATCCCCCTCATCTGTGATTTGAAGGATATGCTTAAGAGCAACCACCAGGGCAGGGACATAAATTAATAAGGGAGATTCCTTGTCAGTAACATAGGATTCAGTGTCAGACAGAACCGTATGCTCCCCCTCATCTTCAGATGAGACATGAGAGAGGTTTGTAGACTGTGAGCAGGAAGCAGCCTCCTTAGAAGGACCAGGGACACGGGAGTGACCCGAGGTTGATTTCTGTCTAACCAGAGACTGATTTAGTTGTTGCAGTTGGTTAGACAAATTTTCCACCCAAGCCGGAATAACCATAGGGCCAATTTGTGAAGGTAATGGCACAGGCGGCCCCATTGGGTGGCACAAGGTGCTCCATCAGAGTACCCAGCAGGGTAGTGAATGCTGCCCATGGTGGCTCCTAAGTGCAGGGGCTGCAGACTGACTGGGAGGTGCATGGCACGCAGTGCAGAGACCCTCATGCAATAATTCCCCCTCTGATAAATCCATGGAGCATGCTCGGCATGTTGCAGGAGCTTCTGCAGATTTGCTGTCCTTTTTGTTAGACATTATACATTGTAAACAATTACTTTACTTACACAGTACAATTATATAGCCAGACAAATACAGTAACCTGTGGAATAAGACAGGGTATAATGTGACTGTAACACAGGAGTAATACACTTATATTAGGCATATAGATAAACTCTGTGCACAACTATAATGTTTGACCCAAACGCACCCACCTAGCCCAGGGTACAGAATATAGTGACAGTCATATCTGGGAAACACTGAAAGTGAAACCACACAGCAGATACAGGCACACAGTCACATGCAATGAAGAAATTACATCACAATAATCCTGCACTGGACTTATATATATCACAGCGAGGTCTCAGACCGGAGGATAGAGCAGAATACTCATACAATATACTCTGTAATGTACACCTTTTCTCAACTAACGCTGTCTCTAAGACATGTAGGATACTCAAATGAATGTAAAGACACAGCTCTGTACACAGGCGGCTTTACATGGGAGACCTTGCCCAGCAATCCCAGAGACCTGCTGCTGCTCTCTGTAAGATGGCGCCCAGAGTCTCTGTGAGGGAGTGAGGCAGCTCCAGGGCAGGAAACCTGCAGGAGGTGGCGCCCTGGACCGGGGGAGGGGCTACAGGTCAAGCACCGCCTCCCCTATGGTGGTCTTCCACCCCAGGTACTATGGAGCCTCATTAAACTGGTGTTAGTACACCTGACCTATGCTCAGAATGCCCTGTTGGTCTAGTGGGGTTCCTGGCTAGTGACAGTCTCCATGCCAGTGCCGCAGTCCGTCTCCCCAGACTGCGGACGACTCGCGATTTAATGGCAGGTCCTGCCTAGAAGACCCTCTTACCTCCTCACCGCAGCAGCCACGCGATCCAGGAGAGCAGTCTGCGACCGTGCCTAAGTCGGGACGCCTTCGCCGTAAGTACCCGGGAATCAGGCCAACAGGAGTGTGCGGTGCCGCTTGGGAGGTGATGGAGCTGCAACACTGAATGTCACATTGACATACAGTGCTGCCAGCTCAATTCGCCAAGTACCAATTTTTAAATATGAAAAAGCTTTCAGGGCTGCTTAGCACAGCCCCCCTGTTCAGTAACCTGCTGCTGCAGGCACCAACTCAAAACTGAGCTCACAGTGCCTGGAGGCGGGGTTATAAAGGAGGCCCCTATGCATTCTGGGACAGCTAAAGCTTTACCTGTTGGCGTCTCTGGATCCAGATCCACTCTACACCCCGACGTTTCCCTATGGAAACCTGTGTACCCTGCTGCAGAAAAGTAATTTTGTGGCATGTGCCTCTTTTCCACCGAGTCCCTCAATTATCAACCACTCCCCAATCACCGGCTTCACAGAATTTTTCTTTTCATACTAGAATCTTAGGGTGAGAACTGCTGTATTATATAACAAAAACTTACCTCACTCTTCCGGACAGATTCATATTTACATGCTGTTTAAACTCCGGGTACTTGGAGGCCAAATAGGCAAAGTCTGGGGGCTTATCCTTATAGCGGTTTCTTGGATGCATAGATTTATTAAGTGCCATTCCTCATCTGAAATGACAGCAGCAGAAATCAGAGGAACAGCAGTGAACAGTAGTGCATCACTTGGCCATTATAATTATGCATGGCCTACATACCGTATGTAGTTAATGTGTGCAATAGTAACAACTTTAGGGTACAAAAAAACAAACACACACTAGTCTCAAACAACTCTAACAGTATACCACATGACTTGCACAAAGGCGCTGATTCAGAGTCGCACTTAAGTCGGCCTCATTGCCTGCATCTATGTGGCCGCACTGCCCCTGACCACCCACTTGTGAAAGTAGCCATCACCACTGCCAGAATGCATCTGCAGCAGTCCTGTCCTCTGTGTAAGAGATCACTCTGAAGCTGGGTATACACCACAGCGACATGACCTCCAACTACCCGTCATGCCGATTCAAGAAAGCTTATACACTTACTGATCGGCTGCTCAAAATGTCGGTCCTGACTTCCAGTCCCCGCCGTGTACAGGTGGTTTGCGGACCACTCCTATGCACAACCAATATATCTGTAGATATACCGGGCATCGGCTGTGCAGCAGAGCCGTTCACAAACATATAGATTGTATACACCCTCCAACCTGCTCGTGATATAGTGGCCGTTCGATGGAATGGCCGATATATCGCCCAGCGTGTATCCTGCAAGAGATTCCACCTACACAGCCAAGGATCACTAATCCTGCCCGCTAATACCCTGTTGCCAGGTTAAATACACTCAGCTGCCAGTGGAGCTGGGTACGTCTGTGAAAGGCCCGATCACTCTGCTGGGATGCACGAGCAGCGCGGAATATTGCAATGTCCGTCTGCAAAGCAAGTGTGACCGAGGCAGCTATAATAAGACTATGATAGGTAGAATATAACGGACTGAACACAAATTGCTAAGGCCCTACTTACACAGTATGTTAGCTGGGATGTGACTGAAGGAGGTTATAGCAAACAGGGCTCCAATAACACAGCAACCTGCATGTATTTTATTCATTTTGTGAAAGATTGCTCTAAAGTCTCTACTCATACACCCACCATTCCTAGGGTACAGGCATACACTGCCTCCTCATGTGCTGTGCGAGCATGATATAACCATACAAAGGTGTAAGGAGAATCCCTCCTCAGGTCAGTGAATGGCAATATATGAAGCCCTTGGATTGCAGATATTTGTGTTTCTCCTGCGATGTTATGGGTTGTTACATAGGCTGAGTGACACAGGCTTATAGAGCAGAGGTGACATATTTAGGCTTACAGAGACATTTAGAGGGTACAGTAACGTGAGCTTTGCACACCATGACCCGGGGATGCAATGTGTGTAGTGACGCCTGTAACACACTCACATACCCGACTCAGCTCTCCCTATCCCGGCGACTCCGTAGTACTGAGCTGCTGCTAGCGGGCTCATGTGCTGCTTCTCGCTCTCACGCCTCTGTCTGACGCCGATGCCATCCATCCGGCTACGGAGCGATGTTTAGGACGAAATTCCTCATAACTCGTTTTTATTTTTTGTGTATCCCCAGCGCAGCCTTGGTCGGGGGACTATCTCTGAATGAATGAACCAATTCAACAGGGGAGGCAGATATAACATTGCGATCAACTTGGAATTACCCCCATGGTTTTGCCCATTAGAGAACACTTTTGCTGCTGCGATCAGGTCTGAATTGGGCCCCACATTTTGCAACAGTCACTAAGGTAATTCGCCATCAATGGGCGAAACTGAGAGTGGCCATCGATGGTCACTAACTATGCTATGGGAGACCTGGTCTTCAACTAGGTGTGTGCCAGCGGTGCGTTGCATACAGCGCACCTGCACTGAGGGCGCATCCACTGGCACACACGTGGCCGGGCCGCACAAGTGTTGGAGCACCCAGCAACCTGGTTTATTACTTCTGGCCCTGGTGGCTATCAGCACAGTAATTGCACAGCTGCCGGGGTGCCGGTCGGCTTTGTGCAGAGCAATGTGAGTGTGTGAGCGTGCCTCCTGAGCTCTGCTGCTCCCAGTGGAAGAGCTGGCTAGGTGAGTCGGGTGCTTTCTGCACCCCCCCCCCCCCCACAGGTCTGTACATTTATACAGGTTCGGGGCCGCTGACACTCGGGGTGGGAAAGCAGGGTGATACCATTCACCCTGTAGGCACGATCACCCGCCCGCTTCCAGCATATTTTCAAACTCAAGCGCCCAGCAGTGCTACGCTGGGCTGCCGTTCCCTCCCAGTGTCCCAGGCCGAAATGCACATGGCATTATGGGAGCGGCCGCGGGAGAGGATTGAGCATCGAGCAGCCAGCAGCAGCACACCACAGCAGCGCATCTCGGTGTTCGGAATAGCCTCAAACACCGGAGTGCTTCATCCCGCCACCCGGACTGAGCCCATGAATAGAGAGGACCCGGTAGCTTCTGTGAGCCAGATCTTGCCGTCTGCAGTGTGGAGGAGAGAATTTCCGTAAGTGCGCAGTCAGGGTGGGGGGTTGTGTGTGTGAAGGAGTTGTCAGTGTCAGGAGTTGCTCAGCACACATCTCTCCCGCCGCGCAGCACAGCGCGATCTGTGCTGAGCGTGCGGGGGGAGACGGGGGGCCGCTCACTTCACCCAGTGGGTGAAGTGAGCGACCCGCTAGATTGCATGCAGGCCAATTTAGCAGCAGCGATAGCGATGCGCGGGGCTGCGCATGGCTATCGCTGTAAGGGGTACTCACGGAGCGATCAGGCTAATATTCTAAGCAATCTAGTCAGATTGCTTAGAATATCGCTCCGTCAGTACCCCCCTTTAGTGTGAGTTTGCATACACAGTATATGTGCTGTCTGTGTGTTGGAAGCAGAGCAGTGGAGGTGTTTGTGTGACTGAGCTGGCAGTGTGGGTGTGGTGAGAGTTGTGGGGGGGGAGGGGTGCTGAGTGTGTCAGATTTGATAGTTTTGTTAGTATGAGGGTAAAATGAAGTTGGGAAGAAAAGATGGGGAAGTGAGAGGAGATAGGGTAGTGACAGGTCGGGCAGAGAAGGAGATGGGGAAGCGACAGGTGGGAAGGAGATCGAGAAGCGACAGGTCGGGAGGAGGAGTAGATAGGAAAGCGACAGGTGGGGTGGAGGAGATATAGAAGCAACAGGTCCAGAAGAGGAGATGCGGTAGCGACAGGTCTGGAGGAGGAGGCGATGGAGTAGCGACAGGTCTAGAGGATGAGGAGATGGAGTAGCGACAGGTCAGGGGGAGGAGGAGGCGATGAAGTAGCGACAGGTGGTAGGAGAGGATATAGAAGTGACAGGTCCAGAGGGGGAGATGGGGAAGAGACAGATTGGGAGGAGGAGGAGAAGAAGCTATAGAAGAAGCAACAGGCCAGGAGGAGGAGTGGGGAAACAACAGTATAGCACAATTACCAGCTACTGTATATATATATATATATATATATATATATATATATATATATATATATATATTAACAAATATATGCAGATTTATTTCATGCTTGACTACTGTAATAGCCACACACATAAAAAACAAAATGGTTGCTGGTCGTTAAAAGGGAGGAACAACATGCAAAAATGGGGAGAAAGTAATTAAACTTAATTACTTATCATATATATCATACTGTAGAAGTTAATAATTTTCTGAGTAGGGGTTAATTGCTATTGAGGAAATTACATTGTATGGTATCAGAAATACTATTGTATTGTGTTATTGCTTTTAAGCCCTCTGTATTAAAACAGCAGTTACTGTGATGCTCTTTGTATTTTGTGTCTCTCTACCTGCCACCTTTCCTTCCTTCCTTCTTTCTTTCTTTCTTTCTTTCTTTCTTTCTTTCTTTCTTTCTTTCTTTCTTTCTTTCTTTCTTTCTTTCTTTCTCTACCTGGCGTAATAAGTAAAAGGGGACTCTGCCTGCCGTAATGTGTAAAATGGAGCTCTGCCTGCCGTAATGTGGGCTCTACCTGCCCTAATGTGTAAAAGGGGACTCTATCTGCCATAATGTGTAAAAGGGGACTCTATCTGCATTAATGTGTAAGAAAAGGAGCTCTACCTGGCGTAATGTGTGACAGGGGCTTTACCTGTGCAATGTGTGTAAGTGGTACTACTGTGCAGTGCAATTTGAATAATGGAGACTACTGTGCAACGTAATATGAATTGGTATTATTTTTATGGCCACGCCCCTTCCCCATGACTCTTATGGCGTGCACTGGCCCTATTTTAAATATGGGGGAGGAGGGCACTGATACTGTTTCTTGCACACAGCACTAAAATGTCTAGTTTAGCACTGTGGGGGACCATCAATGGTTTTTATCTTCGATGGCCATCCCTCTTATTTCTGTGAAAGACCCACGGGCCAGTCGCAGCCTGGGGGCGGGGCTTTGTGTGTGTCAGGGGCAGAGCTATGCTCTGTGTCCAGGCATCTTGTAAAAAAAAATATTTGTTTAGGCATAGCCATCGATGGAGGGAAACCATCTGGTTCTCCCCCATCGATGGTAAAAGTATGCGACATCGGTCACAGATGGTCATCCCTACACTAAGGTAAAGAAGAAAATGACAGGGCTGTTGAGACAGCTGACAGATAATGAGCTACAACACGGCTTTAGAAGTAAGATTGCAATGGTGTGTGACTACAGAAGGGGAGTAGATAGAAAGGAAATGGAGTAAAAATGTACTTAATATAATTAAACATAAATTAAGCATCAGTTTTGTCATTTAATAGCCACAACACCACGTATGTGTGAGTGTGTGTGTGTGTGTGTGTGTGTGTGTGTGTGTGTGTGTGTGTATATAGATATATATATATATATACACACACACACACACACACACATAAATATATATATATATATATATCCGAAACCTCTGTGATTTGTATGTATGTAAATATAGAGATGCGGTTAAATGACCGGCGATCGAGAGACTGCCAGTCACATTATTGACGCCGAGATCCCAAACGCTGAATAGCCCGCTGGTGCAAATTTATTAAAAATTAAATACTAAGAAATCACATGTACATAAGTATTCACAGTCTTTGCTAAATACTTTATTAATGCACCTTTGGCAGCAGTTACAGCCTCAAGTCTTTTTGAATATGATGCCACAAGCTTGGCACACCTATCTTTGTCAGTGTCGCCCATTCCTCTTTGCATCTCCTCCCAAGCTCTATCAGGTTGGATGGGAAGCGTCGGTGCACAGCCATTTTCATATCTCTCCAGTGATGTTCAATCGGAATCAAGTCTGGGCTCTGGCTGGGCCACACAAGGAATTTCACAGAGTTGTCCTGAAGCCACTCCTTTGATATCTTGGCTGTGTGCTTAGGGTCATTGTCCCGCTGAAAGATGAACCGTCACCCCAGTCTGAGGTCAAGAGCGCTCTGGAGCAGGTTTTCATCCAGGATAAAAGAATAAAAGGAGCTTCCTGGTGCGCAGAGCAGCCTATACCGTGATTGCACTACAAAGGTCGACTCCCTCACCCCTACAATAAACCACAAAACAGAAGATTGTGCAATGACACTGGCAAATGGCGCTGATAATAGATCAGATTTTACAATCTTAATAAAAATGTATCTTATACTGTAAATGGAAATATTCAAGGTATATTCTATTTACGTTCCTGCAGTAAGTTCAATATCCAGCATGTAACGTCATCTTTTCAGATGTCACTGTCCATCCCTCTGAGTCTTCTATGGTGTCAAGGCCACAGTCGTGTCAATCATAAAATGGAAAGAAAACCGTATCTCGTGTAGTACGTTCTTTTTAATATAACACTCAGACTGGACAGCACAAATACATGACGTTTTAAAACATATAAGGTTCTATATAAAAATCCATACAAAGCACACTAAACGTCAGGTGATATCCCAAACAGGTGAAAGGGGGAATAATTATCGGAAGGTTTGAGAACCTGAAAAAGTTCTCAAAACAGGTTTAATGAAGTTCCAGATGGCCTCCTGGGAAATGGTCCACTGGTATCCGGTAAACAGTTCCTCTATAAACACTGCAGGGGTCACCTACGTTGTACCACCAACGCGTTTCAAACCCCACTGGGTTCTTTATCAAGGATGTCTCTACATTGCTGCATTCATCTTTCCCTCTATCCTGACTAGTCTCCCAGTTCCTGCCACTGAAAAACATCCCCACAGCATGATGCTGCCACCACGCTTCACTGTCGAGATGGTATTGGCCTGGTGATGAGCGGTGCCTGGTTTCCTCCAAACATGATGCTTGGCATTCACGCCAAAGAGTTCAATCTTTGTCTCATCAGACCAGAGAATTTTGTTCCTCATGGTCTGAGAGTCCTTCAGGTGCATTTTGGCAAACTCCAGGTGGGCTGTCATGTGCTTTTTACTAAGGAGTGGCTTCCATCTGGCCACTCTACCATACAGTCCTGATTGGTGGATTGCTGCAGAGATGGTTGTCCTTCAGGAAGATTCTCCTCCTTCCTCAGAGGAATGCTGTAGCTCTAACAGAGTGACCATCGGGTTCTTGGTCACCTCCCTGATCCTTTTTCCCCGATCGCTCAGTTTAGATGGCCGGCCAGCTATAGGAAGAGTCCTGGTGGTTCCGAACTTCTTCCATTTACGGATGTGGGAGGCCACTGTGCTCATTGGGACCTTCGAAGCAGCGGATATTTTTCTGTACCGTTCCCCAGATTTTTTGCCTCGAGACAATCCTGTCTTGGAGATCTACAGACAATTCCTATGACTTCATGCTTGGTTTGTGCTCAGACATGCACTGTCAAGTGTGGGACCTTATATAGATAGGTGTGTGCCTTTCCAAATCATGTCCAATCAACTGAATTTACCACATGTGGACTCCAATTAAGCTGTAGAAGCATCTCAAGGATGATCAGTGGAAACAGGATGCACCTGAGCTCAATTTTGAGCTTTATGGCAAAGGCTGTGAATACTTATGTACATGTGATCTCTTAGGTTTTTTATTTTGAATAAATTAGCAAAAATTAAACAAAAAAACTTTTTTCACGTTGTCATTATGGCGTATTGTGTGTAGAATTTTGAGGGGAAAAATGAATTTATTCATTTTTGGAATAAGACTGTAACATAACAAAATGTGGAAAAAGGGAAGCGCTGTGAATACTTTCCAGATGCGCTGTATATACCTATTGTGGTGAGAGGGGTAGTCTCTCACCTGATTTGTTCACATTCTGTGGGAACAGAAGAAATCAAGACCTGGACATTCTGCAGCTGCAAAAGAGATTTGGTACCCCAGGTTTTTTGGATTGTCCAGATCCAACAGGAACTCATCACTGAGAACAGGAAGAGCTTAAAACTCCCATACACCCACTGCACATAATACTGATGCCTATTAGGGGCCAGTGAGTAGTATGCAGGTTTATAGTGCCAGGTACTGTGGACGTTGGCTGAGCATGGCAGATGGTGAGCACGGGGAGTTCTAAAGACATTTAATTTTCACCTGTTTGTTTATTTTATTTACCTGTGTGACCAGGCCCAAGCCTGTGTATGTTATGCACAGTGTCTGATGCCAGTAAAGACACTGTGTTTCACCAGAAAACCTGCTTGCCGATCAGGGCCGGATTAACAATGGGGCTGATGGAGCTGCAGCTCCAGGCCCCCTCTCCAAAATAGGCCTACAGCTCCTGCAGATCTCTGTGCTGCAAATGTTTCCTTCTACTGCAGCTTGCAGCGTCCTAAGCCCTGCCCTCTCCGGCATCAAAAAAAAAAAAACTATACTCCCCGGTCTGTGACCTGCCTTCCCTGCTGCTCACCCAGGGGCGGCCGGACAATTCGGGGGCGCTGACACAGTCTTCCACACACATGATAACTCCCGCTGCAAGATGTCGACCAGTCACCCGCATGTGTCGCCTGCCCGCCAGTGCCCCCCGACCGCCTGCGTGTCAGCGAGGGAAATAGAGCGCGGCCAGACAATACGAAGGGGAGGGGAGAGAAGACGAGGTCCGCAGAGGTGCCTGCCGCTGGGGCCATGCATGCTGGGCCACAGGTCATGGACAGGATGAGGGACATGGGCGGCTGGAACCAGGGAGGGAGTGGAGCCTGTGCTGCTTACAGGACAGCGCCCAGATGATATAGACCAGATGGGGCACCCTGAACGGCCCGCCGTCAAGTTTATCTCATCCCCCACCCGCTCTGGGCTGAGACAAGTGGGCAAGGTGAGGGGGGAGGCCAGGCAGGAGACGCACCTTTGTTGTCTCTCTCTATCATCATCATGTTGTCTCTCTATCATTATTATATGCCCTTTACACAGTGGGCATCAATTTTATTTACTTATTTTTCTCTAATAATTTCTCTAATATCTCTCTATTAATTGTATTATATATATATATATATCTATATCACCCTGTCACTTACTATCTTCCTGTCACCCACTATCTCCCTGTAACTCCTGTCTACCCAGTCACCCACTATCTCCCTGTCACCCCTGCCTCCCCAATCACCCACTATCTCCCTGTCATCCCGGCCTGCCCAGTCACCCATTATAATGATTATATCCCTGTCACCCCTGCTCCCCAGTCACTTACTATCTCCCAGTCACCCACCATCTCCCTGTCACCCCTGCATCCCCAGTCACCCACTATCTCCTTGTCACACCTGCCTCCCCAGGTCACTTACTATCTCTCAGTCACCCACTAGCTCCCTTTCTCCCCAGTCACCCATTATCTCCCTGTCACTCCTGCCTCCCCAGTCACCCACTATCTCCCTGTACAATTGGGGGTACTATTGTGTGGCCACACCCCTTTCTTGTGAAACCACATTTTTTTTGCAGCATGAGCTGTCACTTTATAAAGCTTATCCCATCAAGGGGTGCCAAAATCTATAGTCATTTACCAAAAAATATTAAGCTCGAGCCGGCCCTGTGCTCACCTCAGCTCAGATGCTGTGGCTGGTCCCTCCCCCAGCCATAGGCTGCCCTGCTGCTGCATTGTGAGTATGCAGAGATGTCTAGATAGCCCCTCCCACCTCCAGGACCTGGCCCGCCCCCCCCCTCCTGCTTCCATACCCCAGCTGCCACCCTCTTTTCTTCTGTCCCACCCATTCCCAGTCACAGGCCCTCCCCTCCTTACCCCCTGTCCTGTGTGTGACTGCCTCCCTCTATTCTTGTTTTCAAGAGGTGGAGCTTCTGAGCTTTTGGGTCCCAAGGAAAAAGACATCCTCCTTACAGCAGTCATGTGCAGTGAGATAAATTGCCCAGGAGGCTCTGGCTATTATCAGAGACAGATTTACACACAATATATGAGCCAAAGGGTTCATGTGGGCATTATACACGGGTGCAGCAGTATATACTGCTGGAAATTTGGTGAGTTTTGATCAGAGATGTGCAGAAAAGATAGGCAGGGGAGTAATTTAGAGATGAGCGCCGGAAATTTTTCGGGTTTTGTGTTTTGGTTTTGGGTTCGGTTCCGCGGCCGTGTTTTGGGTTCGACCGCGTTTTGGCAAAACCTCACCGAATTTTTTTTTGTCGGATTCGGGTGTGTTTTGGATTCGGGTGTTTTTTTCAAAAAACCCTAAAAAACAGCTTAAATCATAGAATTTGGGGGTCATTTTGATCCCAAAGTATTATTAACCTCAAAAACCATAATTTCCACTCATTTTCAGTCTATTCTGAATAGCTCACACCTCACAATATTATTTTTAGTCCTAAAATTTGCACCGAGGTCGCTGTGTGAGTAAGATAAGCGACCCTAGTGGCCGACACAAACACCGGGCCCATCTAGGAGTGGCACTGCAGTGTCACGCAGGATGTCCCTTCCAAAAAACCCTCCCCAAACAGCACATGACGCAAAGAAAAAAAGAGGCGCAATGAGGTAGCTGTGTGAGTAAGATAAGCGACCCTAGTGGCCGACACAAACACCGGGCCCATCTAGGAGTGGCACTGCAGTGTCACGCAGGATGTCCCTTCCAAAAAACCCTCCCCAAACAGCACATGACGCAAAGAAAAAAAGAGGCGCAATGAGGTAGCTGACTGTGTGAGTAAGATAAGCGACCCTAGTGGCCGACACAAACACCGGGCCCATCTAGGAGTGTCACTGCAGTGTCACGCAGGATGTCCCTTCCAAAAAACCCTCCCCAAACAGCACATGACGCAAAGAAAAAAAGAGGCGCAATGAGGTAGCTGACTGTGTGAGTAAGATAAGCGACCCTAGTGGCCGACACAAACACCGGGCCCATCTAGGAGTGGCACTGCAGTGTCACGCAGGATGGCCCTTCCAAAAAACCCTCCCCAAACAGCACATGACGCAAAGAAAAATAAAAGAAAAAAGAGGTGCAAGATGGAATTGTCCTTGGGCCCTCCCACCCACCCATATGTTGTATAAACAAAACAGGACATGCACACTTTAACCAACCCATCATTTCAGTGACAGGGTCTGCCACACGACTGTGACTGATATGACGGGTTGGTTTGGACCCCCCCCAAAAAAGAAGCAATTAATCTCTCCTTGCACAAACTGGCTCTACAGAGGCAAGATGTCCACCTCATCATCATCCTCCGATATATCACCGTGTACATCCCCCTCCTCACAGATTATCAATTCGTCCCCACTGGAATCCACCATCTCAGCTCCCTGTGTACTTTGTGGAGGCAATTGCTGCTGGTCAATGTCTCCGCGGAGGAATTGATTATAATTCATTTTAATGAACATCATCTTCTCCACATTTTCTGGATGTAACCTCGTACGCCGATTGCTGACAAGGTGAGCGGCGGCACTAAACACTCTTTCGGAGTACACACTTGTGGGAGGGCAACTTAGGTAGAATAAAGCCAGTTTGTGCAAGGGCCTCCAAATTGCCTCTTTTTCCTGCCAGTATAAGTACGGACTGTGTGACGTGCCTACTTGGATGCGGTCACTCATATAATCCTCCACCATTCTTTCAATGTTGAGAGAATCATATGCAGTGACAGTAGACGACATGTCCGTAATCGTTGTCAGGTCCTTCAGTCCGGACCAGATGTCAGCATCAGCAGTCGCTCCAGACTGCCCTGCATCACCGCCAGCGGGTGGGCTCGGAATTCTGAGCCTTTTCCTCGCACCCCCAGTTGCGGGAGAATGTGAAGGAGGAGATGTTGACAGGTCGCGTTCCGCTTGACTTGACAATTTTCTCACCAGCAGGTCTTTCAACCCCAGCAGACTTGTGTCTGCCGGAAAGAGAGATCCAAGGTAGGCTTTAAATCTAGGATCGAGCATGGTGGCCAAAATGTAGTGCTCTGATTTCAACAGATTGACCACCCGTGAATCCTTGTTAAGCGAATTAAGGGCTCCATCCACAAGTCCCACATGCCTAGCGGAATCGCTCCGTGTTAGCTCCTCCTTCAATGTCTCCAGCTTCTTCTGCAAAAGCCTGATGAGGGGAATGACCTGACTCAGGCTGGCAGTGTCTGAACTGACTTCACGTGTGGCAAGTTCAAAGGGCATCAGAACCTTGCACAACGTTGAAATCATTCTCCACTGCGCTTGAGACAGGTGCATTCCACCTCCTATATCGTGCTCAATTGTATAGGCTTGAATGGCCTTTTGCTGCTCCTCCAACCTCTGAAGCATATAGAGGGTTGAATTCCACCTCGTTACCACTTCTTGCTTCAGATGATGGCAGGGCAGGTTCAGTAGTTTTTGGTGGTGCTCCAGTCTTCTGTACGTGGTGCCTGTACGCCGAAAGTGTCCCGCAATTCTTCTGGCCACCGACAGCATCTCTTGCACGCCCCTGTCGTTTTTTTAAAAATTCTGCACCACCAAATTCAAGGTATGTGCAAAACATGGGACGTGCTGGAATTTGCCGATATTTAATGCACACACAATATTGCTGGCGTTGTCCGATGCCACAAATCCACAGGAGAGTCCAATTGGGGTAAGCCATTCCGCGATGATCTTCCTCAGTTGCCGTAAGAGGTTTTCAGCTGTGTGCGTATTCTGGAAACCGGTGATACAAAGCGTAGCCTGCCTAGGAAAGAGTTGGCGTTTGCGAGATGCTGCTACTGGTGCCGCCGCTGCTGTTCTTGCGGCGGGAGTCCATACATCTACCCAGTGGGCTGTCACAGTCATATAGTCCTGACCCTGCCCTGCTCCACTTGTCCACATGTCCGTGGTTAAGTGGACATTGGGTACAGCTGCATTTTTTAGGACACTGGTGACTCTTTTTCTGAGGTCTGTGTACATTTTCGGTATCGCCTGCCTAGAGAAATGGAACCTAGATGGTATTTGGTACCGGGGACACAGTACCTCCAACAAGTCTCTAGTTGGCTCTGCAGTAATGATGGATACCGGAACCACGTTTCTCACCACCCAGGATGCCAAGGCCTCAGTTATCCGCTTTGCAGTAGGATGACTGCTGTGATATTTCATCTTCCTCGCAAAGGACTGTTGAACAGTCAATTGCTTACTGGAAGTAGTACAAGTGGGCTTACGACTTCCCCTCTGGGATGACCATCGACTCCCAGCAGCAACAACAGCAGCGCCAGCAGCAGTAGGCGTTACACGCAAGGATGCATCGGAGGAATCCCAGGCAGGAGAGGACTCGTCAGAATTGCCAGTGACATGGCCTGCAGGACTATTGGCATTCCTGGGGAAGGAGGAAATTGACACCGAGGGAGTTGGTGGGGTGGTTTGCGTGAGCTTGGTTACAAGAGGAAGGGATTTACTGGTCAGTGGACTGCTTCCGCTGTCGCCCAAAGTTTTTGAACTTGTCACTGACTTATTATGAATGCGCTGCAGGTGACGTATAAGTGAGGATGTTCCGAGGTGGTTAACGTCCTTACCCCTACTTATTACAGCTTGACAAAGGCAACACACGGCTTGACACCTGTTGTCCGCATTTCTGTTGAAATACTTCCACACCGAAGAGCTGATTTTTTTGGTATTTTCACCAGGCATGTCAGTGGCCATATTCCTCCCACGGACAACAGGTGTCTCCCCGGGTGCCTGACTTAAACAAACCACCTCACCATCAGAATCCTCCTGGTCAATTTCCTCCCCAGCGCCAGCAACACCCATATCCTCCTCATCCTGGTGTACTTCAACACTGACATCTTCAATCTGACTATCAGGAACTGGACTGCGGGTGCTCCTTCCAGCACTTGCAGGGGGCGTGCAAATGGTGGAAGGCGCATGCTCTTCACGTCCAGTGTTGGGAAGGTCAGGCATCGCAACCGACACAATTGGACTCTCCTTGTGGATTTGGGATTTCGAAGAACGCACAGTTCTTTGCGGTGCTTTTGCCAGCTTGAGTCTTTTCATTTTTCTAGCGAGAGGCTGAGTGCTTCCATCCTCATGTGAAGCTGAACCACTAGCCATGAACATAGGCCAGGGCCTCAGCCGTTCCTTGCCACTCCGTGTGGTAAATGGCATATTGGCAAGTTTACGCTTCTCCTCCGACAATTTTATTTTAGGTTTTGGAGTCCTTTTTTTACTGATATTTGGTGTTTTGGATTTGACATGCTCTGTACTATGACATTGGGCATCGGCCTTGGCAGACGACGTTGCTGGCATTTCATCGTCTCGGCCATGACTAGTGGCAGCAGCTTCAGCACGAGGTGGAAGTGGATCTTGATCTTTCCCTAATTTTGGAACCTCAACATTTTTGTTCTCCATATTTTAATAGGCACAACTAAAAGGCACCTCAGGTAAACAATGGAGATGGATGGATACTAGTATACAATTATGGATGGACTGCCGAGTGCCGACACAGAGGTAGCTACAGCCGTGGACTACCGTACTGTACTGTGTCTGCTGCTAATATAGACTGGATGATAATGAGATGTAGTATGTATAAAGAAGAAAAAAAAAACCACGGGTAGGTGGTATACAATTATGGATGGACTGCCGAGTGCCGACACAGAGGTAGCTACAGCCGTGGACTACCGTACTGTACTGTGTCTGCTGCTAATATAGACTGGATGATAATGAGATGTAGTATGTATAAAGAAGAAAGAAAAAAAAAACCACGGGTAGGTGGTATACAATTATGGACGGACTGCCGAGTGCCGACACAGAGGTAGCTACAGCCGTGGACTACCGTACTGTACTGTGTCTGCTGCTAATATAGACTGGATGATAATGAGATGTAGTATGTATAAAGAAGAAAGAAAAAAAAACCACGGGTAGGTGGTATACAATTATGGATGGACTGCCGAGTGCCGACACAGAGGTAGCTACAGCCGTGGACTACCGTACTGTACTGTGTCTGCTGCTAATATAGACTGGATGATAATGAGATGTAGTATGTATAAAGAAGAAAAAAAAACCACGGGTAGGTGGTATACAATTATGGATGGACTGCCGAGTGCCGACACAGAGGTAGCTACAGCCGTGGACTACCGTACTGTACTGTGTCTGCTGCTAATATAGACTGGTTGATAATGAGATGTAGTATGTATAAAGAAGAAAGAAAAAAAAACCACGGATAGGTGGTATACAATTATGGATGGACTGCCGAGTGCCGACACAGAGGTAGCTACAGCCGTGGACTACCGTACTGTACTGTGTCTGCTGCTAATATAGACTGGATGATAATGAGATGTAGTATGTATAAAGAAGAAAAAAAAACCACGGGTAGGTGGTATACAATTATGGATGGACTGCCGAGTGCCGACACAGAGGTAGCTACAGCCGTGGACTACCGTACTGTACTGTGTCTGCTGCTAATATAGACTGGATGATAATGAGATGTAGTATGTATAAAGAAGAAAGAAAAAAAAAACCACGGGTAGGTGGTATACAATTATGGATGGACTGCCGAGTGCCGACACAGAGGTAGCTACAGCCGTGAACTACCGTACTGTGTCTGCTGCGACTGGATGATAAATAATGATATAAAAAATATATATATATCACTACTGCAGCCGGACAGGTATATATTATATAATGACGGACCTGCTGGACACTGTCTGTCAGCAGAATGAGTTTTTTATAGAATAAAAAAACACCGCACAAGTCACACGACGAGTGTTTAACTTTTTCAGGCAATCACAATATAGTATACTATACTGGTGGTCAGTGTGGTCAGGTCACTGGTCAGTCACACTGGCAGTGGCACTCCTGCAGCAAAAGTGTGCACTGTTTAATTTTAATAATATGTACTCCTGGCTCCTGCTATAACCTATAACTGCTCCCCAGTCTCCCCCACAATTAAGCTGTGTGAGCACAGTCAGATATTATACATAGATGATGCAGCACACTGGGCTGAGCACAGATATGGTATGTGACTGAGTCACTGTGTATCGTTTTTTTCAGGCAGAGAACGGATTATATTAAATAAAACTGCACTGGTGGTCACTGGTCAGTGGTCACTGGTCAGTCACTAGTAAACTCTGCACTCTCTAGTACTCCTAAGCTCCAGTAAATCAAGTGTCTCTGTCTCAATCTCACTCTCTCTCTTCTAATCTAAATGGAGAGGACGCCAGCCACGTCCTCTCCCTATCAATCTCAATGCACGTGTGAAAATGGCGGCGACGCGCGGCTCCTTATATAGAATCCGAGTCTCGCGATAGAATCCGAGCCTCGCGAGAATCCGACAGCGTCATGATGACGTTCGGGCGCGCTCGGGTTAACCGAGCAAGGCGGGAAGATCCGAGTCGCTCGGATCCGTGTAAAAAAAGCTGAAGTTCGGGCGGGTTCGGATTCCGAGGAACCGAACCCGCTCATCTCTAGGGAGTATACTTTTTGCTCCAGGGTTTTGAGCATAATATGATTAGAATAATACAAAGAAGGTATTTCTAATATATTCTTTGAATTTTTCATACACTTTATACAGTCAAAACTCTGGTGCAAATGTTAGTATGACAGGAAAGGCTCTGCCTCACCCCACTGCGCATCACTGATAAAGAGTGATAAATGACCAGCCAACCAGCTCCTAACTGTTATGTTATAGGATGTGTTTGAAAAAAGACAGGAGCTGGTGTTATGGACGACTAGATTCTTGGACTCACAAAAGATGCTGATGGATCCCTGGACTTGCAAAAGGTGCCATAGAGAGTTCCAGAACAAATTGGGAAAATAATTGTCTTGGTCCTACTTGAGGGAAGCAGCAGCTCTATTAAGGTGAGACTCCTAGAGCCCTCGTGGCGTTTCACCATTAGCAACCCCCGCTGTTCCCTTGGTGCTGGTTGCACACACCAATACTTAGGGGGGACCCTGGACTTAATTCCCCCAGCAGTAGGAGCTCACCCAATAGACCAGCGATCCCAGACAGCTCCAAATAGCAACAGTCTGTCATGACTAAGGTTTTTGTGAACCCGGTGCTAGCGAAGTCTGCGCGGGCGACTGGAGGACTACACGAATACCACCACTGACCTGGTTTTGGAAGTGTTGTGGACTCGGGGTCTCTTCCGGTGACTGGGAAGAGGAACCGCGGCAGAGATGGCCGAATCCAGGTTCTCCTCATGCAGGATGAGGTCGGCAGACAGGAAGCACGTGTGGGCGCTGAAGGTCTCCTGAAAGACAGAACTGGAAAGGCGCTGATGAATCAGTGAAGAATAACAGGTACAACTGTGCTAAAGGGCACAGGGTGCTTGGGGACACTGAGGTGCTTGGAGACACTGAGGTGCTTGGAGACACTGAGGTGCTTGGAGACACTGAGGTGCTTGGAGACACTGAGGTACTTGGAGACACTGAGGTACTTGGAGACACTGAGGTACGTAGAGGCACTGAGGTGCGTAGAGGCACTGAGGTGCGTAGAGGCACTGAGGTGCGTGAAGACACTGGGGTGCGTAGAGACACTGGAGTGCGTAGAGACACTGGGGTGCTGAGGCACGGAGGCACGGAGGTGCTGGAAGCACGGAGGTACTGAGGCACGGAGGTGCTGAGGCACGGAGGCACGGAGGTGCTGAGGCACGGAGATGCTGAGTCACGGAGATGCTGGAAGCACGGAGGCACGGAGGTGCTGGAAGCACGGAGGCACGGAGGTGCTGGAAGCACGGAGGTACTGAGGCACGGAGGTGCTGAGGCACGGAGATGCTGAGTCACGGAGGTGCTGGAAGCACGGAGGCACGGAGGTGCTGGAAGCACGGAGATGCTGAGTCACGGAGGTGCTGGAAGCACGGAGGCACGGAGGTGCTGGAAGCACGGAGGTACTGAGGCACGGAGGCACGGAGGTCCTGAGGCACGGAGGTACGGAGGTCCTGAGGCACGGAGGTACTGAGGTGCTGAGGCACGGAGATGCTGAGGCACGGAGATGCTGAGTCACGGAGCTGCTGGAAGCACGGAGGCACGGAGGTGCTGGAAGCACGGAGGTACTGAGGCACGGAGGTACGGAGGTCCTGAGGCACGGAGGTACTGAGGTGCTGAGGCACGGAGATGCTGAGGCATGGAGATGCTGAGTCACGGAGCTGCTGGAAGCACGGAGGCACGGAGGTGCTGGAAGCACGGAGGTACTGAGGCACAGAGGTGCTGAGTCACGGAGATGCTGGAAGCACGGAGGCACGGAGGTGTTGGAAGCACGGAAGTACTGAGCTCTGGAGATCCCAACTACAACAGTAGTAAAACTGAAACACGACAGCTGTGGTTTTCAGTGGAGAACATGGAATTCAGTACTGTGCCTTTAAGACGAAACATTGCAGCTGTGCCTTTACATTGAGACTCAGGGAAATGGTGAAATCAAATGGCAACACACAAGTAACCATACAGGAACAAGGGAACAGAGTTTCCACAGGAACTTAGGTACAATGGTTACCTTAAGGGAGCTCAGCATAAAGACTCTCACAAGGCTGTATGTGACACGAGGAACTGGCCCAGATTCCAACTCAGCCTCCTGATTTATACTTCCTGGTCCTTGATGATTGGTGGGCAGGATTAGGTGATGTCACTGTCATGTGACTACTCTAGCCAAGGCTGTGATGTAGAATGAGGCCTAGCAGGCCAAGAGAACACTGAAGCCTGGACTTCTGCAAAACACAGGATGCTTGCTTTTAGATTACTGAATTCAGCCTCACACAGGAGATCACCACAGGTGGAGCTGATTACCTCTCAGGCAGAGAACTCAGGAAACTCAGTGCTGACAAGCTTTTTAACTCCGTGAGTGAAAAGACACAGGATCCAGGACAGAAAGCAGGGGTAAGTCACCAAATATGAGAATTACAGTCAGGATTGTGACAGTATCCCCCTCTTCAAGGGTGGACTCCGGACACCCATCTTGAATCTTAGAGGAACTTGATGAATAACTTCTAAATAGCTTCTAAAAAGTGGAAACCAGAGGGTCCAGAAACAAAACTTAAGCTGGATTCTTTAGAAGTCTTCCTGATCATCTTCAGAACAGGTAGACCATCCATCATAGACAAGACTGGAATTTCCTTCATCCGAAAGGACTGAGGAATAAACTGTAGAAGGTTCCTCTCCTCGTTTTGTAGTGCGAGAAGATTGTGCTTTCGAAGCTAGCACTCCACTGAGGCTTAGATTAAATCTTGTTCTATAACGAGGACTTTTCATACAGAGACCTGTAGAGCTTTTTGGTGATTCTGGAACCTCTTCATGCGTGGAAGCATAACAGGAAGGAACAGCACCTCCCAGGAAAGGAGTAGCATCATAAACTGGATCAAATTCAGAGTCTGAGTCCAAGTCTAACGGAAAATACGAATCTCCGTTAGATACACAGTTTGAAAATGACCTAGAAGTGCACTGTAACTTTAAATTATTTGGCGGAGAACTTAGTATTGAGCTAGGAGAGACTCCTACATGACCAACCTGAATGGTCGGATTCTTACGGAAGGAGATACTTGGACTATCTTTGGCAGGACTGCACAAACTTACTTTTGTATCAGACTGTTGTAGTTTGAATGAAGACGAACTGAGATTCTTTTTGGAGCATGATCTTTTAACTAAGTCAGATTCCGAGGACTTTGGAGTAAATTCTTCAAAGACTGCATTACTAAAAGTCTGTAAATCATGGAACACAGGATCATTCCTCTCAAAAAGCCTGTTGGCCCACTCCAAAGCTCTTCCTCTGAATGCCAGGAATAAATATCGAGTAACGTTGGAAGGAGTTACTGCACCTGAAGGATCAGACTCCATCAGAGAGAGAAATTGTTCAACCAGAGCGGCATATTGCAATAAATCTCCATCAAAGTAAATAGGAGGTAAACCATCAGACGAAAGGTTAGAGGCTGAAACTGGAGAAAGCTTTGGCTGGACGAATAGGACTGGATTGGATTTGAGAACACTTGAATTGGCTGGAGCCAACGAAGACTGACCAGGCTGGTCCTGGAGTATCGCTGGACCGGCTGGAACCGGGACGGGCTGAGCCCCTTCTTCACGGGGCTGGGCTGAGGCAAGAGCCCCCTCTTCACGGGGCTGGGCTGAGGCAAGAGCCCCCACTTCAAGGGGCTGGGCTGAGGCAAGAGACCTCTCTTCACGGGGCTGGTCTGCGCTCTGAAGGCTCTCTGGCTGGGCAGCGCTCTGAAGGCTCTCTGGCTGGGCAGCGCTCTGAAGGCTCTCTGGCTGGGCAGCGCTCTGAAGGCTCTCTGGCTGGGCAGCGCTCTGAAGGCTCTCTGGCTGGGCAGCGCTCTGAAGACCCTCTGGCTGGGCAGCACTCTGTAGACCCTCTGGCTCTGGACCCTCGGATCCCCTTCCTGGGGCTGTACCCTCGGAACCCCCTCCTGGGGCTGGACCCTCTGAAGAACCCCCTCCTGGGGCTGTGCCCTCTGAAGAACCCCCTCCTGGGGCTGGACGCTCTGAACCCCTCACTGGGGCTGGACGCTCTGAACCCCTCACTGGGGCTGGACGCTCTGAAGAACCCCTTCTTGGGGCTGGACACTCTGAAGAACCCCTTCTTGGGGCTGGACACTCTGAAGACGCCCCCCCTGGGGCTGAAGACACGGACGCCCCCCCTGGGGCTGGACACTCTGAAGACGCCCCTCCTGGGGCTAGACACTTTGAAGACGCCCCTCCTGGGGCTGGACACTTTGAAGACGCCCCTCCTGGGGCTAGACACTCTGAAGACGCCCCTCCTGGGGCTAGACGCTCTGAACCCCTCACTGGGGCTGGACGCTCTGAACCCCTCACTGGGGCTGGACGCTCTGAAGAACCCCTTCTTGGGGCTGGACACTCTGAAGAACCCCTTCTTGGGGCTGGACACTCTGAAGACGCCCCCCCTGGGGCTGAAGACACGGACGCCCCCCCTGGGGCTGGACACTCTGAAGACGCCCCTCCTGGGGCTAGACACTTTGAAGACGCCCCTCCTGGGGCTGGACACTTTGAAGACGCCCCTCCTGGGGCTAGACACTCTGAAGACGCCCCTCCTGGGGCTAGACACTCTGAAGACGCCCCTCCTGGGGCTAGACACTCTGAAGACGCCCCTCCTGGGGCTGGACACTTTGAAGACGCCCCTCCTGGGGCTGGACACTCTGAAGACGCCCCTCCTGGGGCTGGACACTCTGAAGACGCCCCCCCTGGGGCTGGACACTCTGAAGACGCCCCCCCTGGGGCTGAAGACACGGACGCCCCCCCTGGGGCTGGACACTCTGACTCCTCTGTGACTCTAAATGGCTTGAATATTCTTCTCTGGACACCCAACTTGGGATAAGGTCTTTTAATCACCGGACCCCAGTCATAAATTTGAGTCTCTTTCCGAGTAGCCATCTTGATACCCCCGTCAGCAGTAGCAGGATCGGCTACTGTGGATGACTTGTAGACATGAGCACTGTGATACTGCGATTTGTCACCATTCCCTGGCTTGCGAAGAATGCAGTCTTTAACAAAATGACCGGAATTTCCACAGTAAAGACAGAGGTGTAGCTCCCTACGCCGCTGACGTTCAGCTTCAGAGAGCTTGGGCCGTGGATAGCTCTGATGAACAACTTTTCCTTGCACAGAGGAAGAGACTCTATTAACTGGTTGGGACAAAACAGGATCAACAACGTTGGTAGTATTCCTGAGGAGATCAGGCATTACAGAGAGAATACTAGGCAAAAGTTCTTGTAACTGTAATAACATCTGGTAGAATATCTGCAGTTGGTCAGGAGTCTTAGAGCAGAAGGTCAGAGAATCTCTGGAGAAAGAATTCCGCTGCAGACACTGTGCCAATTGATGCTGAGTCGACTCCAGACCTTCCAAGCGTCCTGCAATATTGCTTAGGAGGTCCTGCGTCAGACAAACACTTTCGGCCGGGTCCATGGGGCCAGTTCCTACTGTCATGACTAAGGTTTTTGTGAACCCGGTGCTAGCGAAGTCTGCGCGGGCGACTGGAGGACTACACGAATACCACCACTGACCTGGTTTTGGAAGTGTTGTGGACTCGGGGTCTCTTCCGGTGACTGGGAAGAGGAACCGCGGCAGAGATGGCCGAATCCAGGTTCTCCTCATGCAGGATGAGGTCGGCAGACAGGAAGCACGTGTGGGCGCTGAAGGTCTCCTGAAAGACAGAACTGGAAAGGCGCTGATGAATCAGTGAAGAATAACAGGTACAACTGTGCTAAAGGGCACAGGGTGCTTGGGGACACTGAGGTGCTTGGAGACACTGAGGTGCTTGGAGACACTGAGGTGCTTGGAGACACTGAGGTGCTTGGAGACACTGAGGTACTTGGAGACACTGAGGTACTTGGAGACACTGAGGTACGTAGAGGCACTGAGGTGCGTAGAGGCACTGAGGTGCGTAGAGGCACTGAGGTGCGTAGAGGCACTGAGGTGCGTGAAGACACTGGGGTGCGTAGAGACACTGGAGTGCGTAGAGACACTGGGGTGCTGAGGCACGGAGGCACGGAGGTGCTGGAAGCACGGAGGTACTGAGGCACGGAGGTGCTGAGGCACGGAGGCACGGAGGTGCTGAGGCACGGAGATGCTGAGTCACGGAGATGCTGGAAGCACGGAGGCACGGAGGTGCTGGAAGCACGGAGGCACGGAGGTGCTGGAAGCACGGAGGTACTGAGGCACGGAGGTGCTGAGGCACGGAGATGCTGAGTCACGGAGGTGCTGGAAGCACGGAGGCACGGAGGTGCTGGAAGCACGGAGATGCTGAGTCACGGAGGTGCTGGAAGCACGGAGGCACGGAGGTGCTGGAAGCACGGAGGTACTGAGGCACGGAGGTCCTGAGGCACGGAGGTACGGAGGTCCTGAGGCACGGAGGTACTGAGGTGCTGAGGCACGGAGATGCTGAGGCACGGAGATGCTGAGTCACGGAGCTGCTGGAAGCACGGAGGCACGGAGGTGCTGGAAGCACGGAGGTACTGAGGCACGGAGGTACGGAGGTCCTGAGGCACGGAGGTACTGAGGTGCTGAGGCACGGAGATGCTGAGGCACGGAGATGCTGAGTCACGGAGCTGCTGGAAGCACGGAGGCACGGAGGTGCTGGAAGCACGGAGGTACTGAGGCACAGAGGTGCTGAGTCACGGAGATGCTGGAAGCACGGAGGCACGGAGGTGTTGGAAGCACGGAAGTACTGAGCTCTGGAGATCCCAACTACAACAGTAGTAAAACTGAAACACGACAGCTGTGGTTTTCAGTGGAGAACATGGAATTCAGTACTGTGCCTTTAAGACGAAACATTGCAGCTGTGCCTTTACATTGAGACTCAGGGAAATGGTGAAATCAAATGGCAACACACAAGTAACCATACAGGAACAAGGGAACAGAGTTTCCACAGGAACTTAGGTACAATGGTTACCTTAAGGGAGCTCAGCATAAAGACTCTCACAAGGCTGTATGTGACACGAGGAACTGGCCCAGATTCCAACTCAGCCTCCTGATTTATACTTCCTGGTCCTTGATGATTGGTGGGCAGGATTAGGTGATGTCACTGTCATGTGACTACTCTAGCCAAGGCTGTGATGTAGAATGAGGCCTAGCAGGCCAAGAGAACACTGAAGCCTGGACTTCTGCAAAACACAGGATGCTTGCTTTTAGATTACTGAATTCAGCCTCACACAGGAGATCACCACAGGTGGAGCTGATTACCTCTCAGGCAGAGAACTCAGGAAACTCAGTGCTGACAAGCTTTTTAACTCCGTGAGTGAAAAGACACAGGATCCAGGACAGAAAGCAGGGGTAAGTCACCAAATATGAGAATTACAGTCAGGATTGTGACACAGTCTAGCCAGAAATGTCAGGCCGAAGTTGCTTGTCCTCGCAGGTCGTTAGATGGCAGGTCAGGTGTACTGGATGGACCAAGGCTCAGCCTAGAGAGGTGTTTGCAAACTGACTTTTTGTGCAGGGCTGATAAAAACTATACCTTGCGGAATGCTTTGATTACAGACCAGGTTTGCAGGATAAACAAACACGTGGACTTGCAGGATAACCTGTAACATGGTTTGCAAAGTATGACTTGTGGATTGACTGTAACGTGAACTTGCAGGATAACAGTACCGTACATTGCTGGGTATGACTGATGGACCAAGCTTGCAGAATTGAACATAACGTGAGCTTGCAGGACAAACTGAAGTTGATTGCTGGGTATAACCAAGTTTGCAGGATTGACAGTAACGTGAACATGCAGGATAATTTTAAACGTGAATTGCAGGGCATGACTGACAGACCAGGTTCGCTGTATTAACTGTGGAAGACACAAGGGCCAGGAAGATCCGAATACAACTCAGAGCGACAGAGGCTCCCGCAGTAACACAGGACTATAACCGGCCAAGTGATGCAGGAGTGTCAGGGAGATAAAGGGAGGAAGAGTCAATCCCAAGGCTTGCTGAGACAAGCCCCCTCTAATTGCAAACTTCATGCAGCTGGAGCACTGCACGTCCCTGCTGCCAACCCCCCACGGCCGCCTGGTGTCCCTGCTGCCTGGACGACCGTCGGGGAAGCTGCCAAATGGAAGCGCTGTGACATTCCGGTCGTTTAGCAATGACCGAGACTAGCGCTGAGCAGCTGGAGTGGCTTATAACACCTGGTTGGCTGGTCATTTATCACTCTTTATCTGTCTCCACTTTATCTCTTGTTAAGGATTTATAAATTTTGGCTCCTGATATAGCATATCCAAACTGTTTCAGAACATCATTAAAATTGTTCAGAACTAATAAGTGTCTTGCGTGCTTGCTTCCCTCGCCACACTTTGGGCAGGTTAAAAGCTCCATTAAAAGTCCTCGTGGATAGTGAGACTGATAGCCCAGGAGGTCCCATGTTCTGAACTTGAGCCCTACTAAACTACTACCACAATGCTGTTTTGTCTGTGCTGACTGAGTTAGCATGGAGATAACAGCATTGTAACATACACTTTGGGACCTAATTCAGCATGTATTGTAGATGTGCGAAAAATCACACATATACGATCCATTACACTGACATGTGGGGGGACGCCCAGCACAGGGCAAGTCTGCCCCACATGCCGGGTCCTGCACCCCCCTCCCCCCCAACAAACATGCTAAAACATTGCTGCTTTCGCATGTTTAGGGTAGCCCTCTGCCTACGCAGCTTAGCTGCCATGTTTGGGGTAGCAGTGATTGCTTGTGACGCCATGCAGCCACCACGGCCCACCCCGCAAACAGTCCGGACATGCCTGCGTCCTCCAACACCACCATGACGCCCCTTAAAGTCGACGCCCTCTCCAGACCCGCAAATGCCTCTGGCAATCAGGCAGAGGCATTCACAGATGAAAGGAATACCAAGCTGTAAGTGGCCTTTCAGGGATTTAGATGAGAACAGTGATGTGACCTAGTATAAAGGATTAATGGAAAGGGTAAGTAAAAGGTATAGTAGATGCATACTTACCAACTCTCCTTGAATGTCAGTTAAGAGGGGTACACACAGAGCGATGTTCACCTAATTTCTAAGCAATCTGACTAGATTGCTTAGGAATTAGAAACACATTGCTCCGTGTGTAGGGGTGCCGGCGACAGCGATGCGCGCTCCCGCACATCGCTATCGCCGGTGCTAGATTGGCCTGCAAGCAGGCACAATCTAGCAGGTAGCTCATTTCACCGCTGGGTGAAATTAGCGCCCCCCCCCCCCCCCCCGTCCATCCATCCATCCGTCCCCCATCGCTCAGCACACATCGCGCTGTGCTGAGTGGGGGGGAGAGATGTGTGCTGAGCGGTCTGTGCTAGACCGCTCAGCCTGTGAATGACGTTGTAGACAGACATATCGGGGGTACACACCCTCCGATGGGCTCACAATATGTCAGGCGTATGATTGAATAGTTGATGTACAGTATATCGCTCAGTGTGTACCCAGCCTAAGTCCCTCACCTGTGACCAGTAGATTAGGAAATCATCGCAGTTGTGGATTATATTAATGGGCTTGTGACCAAACGCCTTCCCGCCCTCACTGACTGCATCCTGCGATCACAGAATGGGTTTGGGTCACACGGGACCTGGCTAATTAGGAGATTCCGGCTTACCATCAGTAACCGCCTGTTACTCCACCCACTGCACAGTTACTATTGTCCCCTATGGACAGTGAGGAGTGGTCACTCCCTTGTACCTGAGGCCACCTGGTGATTTGGTCGCCACCCAGGAGTCGGTCTGTCTAGGGTTAGGGGAAGTTTCCCGCCTAAAATACTTCCAGGAATCTGCCAAGGAACCCAGCTCACCAGTGGTGGAACTTGTGAGTGGTGGGCCCAGGTGCAAAAATATGTTTTAGGCACCCTATTCTGCCCGATAAGAAGCAATGGGTGATGAGGAAAGGCAGTGGGTTAGTGGATGAGAAAAGTAGGGTGGGTCAGTGGATGGCAGGGGGGACTGGGGAGGTAGTGGATGGTAGGTTGAGGCAAAGGGTGACAGGGATAGGCAGTGATGGACTAGTAGAGGCAGTGGGTGACAGAGAGACTGTTATGACAGGGAGAGGCTGTGGGTGATAGCGGGAAGTAGAGATACTGAGACGGAGAGGCAGAGGGTGGCAGGGTGAGGCAGGAGTTGCAGGGAGAGGAAGTGGGGAGATGGAAGGTGACTGGGAGACTCAGTGGGTGGCATAAGGTGACAGGAAGGAGTAGGTGATTGGGGAGGCTGGGGGTGACAGGAAGAAGCAGTGGGCAGGGGGTACAGGGAGAAGCAGTAGGTGACTGGGGAGGCTGAGAGTGACAGGGAGAAGCAGTGGGTGACAACAGAAGGCCGTTGGTGGCGAGGGTGACTGGGGCCTCTCACAGGATGGAGGAAAGAACATTAGTAACATAGTAACTAAGGTTGAAAAAAGACAATTGTCCATTGAGTTCAATGTATTTGTGGTCTCCTATGCAGTCTTATTATAGGACTAGTTATTTTTATGTTAGGACTAGTAATATTAACTATAATGTGTGCCTACGCACCATAACCCTGAATATGTTTATCCAATAGGAATTTATCTAACCCATTCTTAAAGGTGTTGACTGGGTCCGCTGTTACTACTCTCTCAGGCAGGGAATTCCAAACACATATTGTGAAAAAACCTTTTTGCCTCAATATGCGGAAACTCCTCTCCTCTAACCTAAGTGAGTGACCATGTATCCTCTGTGCTGATCTTATAGAAAACAGGTCCCTCTCGAGCTCTGTGTATTGACCCCTTATATATTTGTAGATGTTGATCATGTTCCCTCTTAGTCTCCTCTTTTCCAATGTAAACATGCATAGCCTTGTAAGCCTTTCCTTGTATTCCAGCGTCTCCATGCCCTTGATTAGTTTGGTGACTATGGAGTCATATCTCTCAAGAGGGTTTGATATAGTGAAATTGGATAAGTGAATAATTTTTACCATCTTAAAGCACACACGCATTTGGCTGTATGTGAAAAATGTTTATGTACTGTACTATCGCCGACAACTTCAGTGCCCTCCTAGGGAAGTAGTTTGATCCCCAATAATCCAATAAGGTAATAAGGCGGCACTCGGAGACTGCAAATTAATGATAAACAGGTGCCATTTTATTGTGACATTTCAGGGACCAAAGACCTTTCATCAGGACACAGATGAAGGGGCTTTGATCCCTTAAATGTTGCAATAAATACGAAGGGGTATATTTACTATTTTGATTGATGTTTGGTCGATTTTTGATCAATTTTGTGCTTAAGGGTCTAAATCACACATTTACCAACAGATGATTTTGTTTGAATAAAAAGGTCGAAAATCATCTGTTAGTAAATGTGGAATTTAGATCCTGATGTACAAAATTGACAAAAAAAGCACACCGACTTTTAGTAAATATACCTCCACCTGTTATTCGTTTTTCATTGATTTGCAGTCTCCAAGTGCTGCCTTATTGTACAGTATATATATATATATATATATATATATATATATATAAATCTACTCTATCTCTCTCTCTCTCTATGGCCCTCATTCCGAGTTGTTCGCTCGCAAGCTGCTTTTAGCAGCTTTGCACACGCTAAGCCGCCGCCTACTGGGAGTGAATCTTAGCTTATCAAAATTGCGAACGAAAGATTAGCAAAATTGCGAATAGACACTTCTTAGCAGTTTCTGAGTAGCTCCACACTTACTCGGCATCTGCGATCAGTTCAGTCAGTTTCGTTCCTGGTTTGACGTCACAAACACACCCAGCGTTCGGCCAGACACTCCTCCGTTTCTCCAGCCACTCCCGCGTTTTTCCCAGAAACGGTAGCGTTTTTTCGCACACACCCATAAAACGGCCTGTTTCCGCCCAGAAACACCCACTTCCTGTCAATCACATTACGATCACCAGAACAACAAAAAACCTCGTAATGCCGTGAGTAAAATACCTAACTGCATAGCAAATTTTACTTGGCGCAGTCGCACTGCGGACATTGTGCATGCGCATTAGCGACTAATCTCTCCATTGCGACAAAAAAATAACGAGCGAACAACTCGGAATGGCCCCCTATCTATCTATATATTACTGTGTATATATAAAGAACTTGACATAAGCATTCTATACATATATACCTATTAACACTGTAAATATGTGTAACTTGTTTAAATACAGCAGAGTCTAACTTTTAGTCTTGTTTGGCTGGTCCTGCAGAACTCTTTCTACCTGGGTAGATGGGATAGGGTTCGGCACTTAATGGTACTGCGTTGTGATGGATGCGAGGGGGATGTATACAGGAGGGAATTTTTGGCAGGTGCGTGTGTGTATGGGGGATGGGGGGGTGATAATGAGGTTATAGAGATCTGTCCATAAAGAAACTAAAAAGCGAATTGATACTTATCACTATACATCGCATTGGTTCGATGCGATTTATAAAGTATGGTGATGCGATTCAGGCACAGAGCGGGGATGCCGCTGGAGAAGTCACGGCAACCTGCTCCGTGAATAGCAAGAAGCAGAGAAAAGCCCTATTTAACGCAAAACAGGACTTTTCTCTGCTTAATGAATAGACCCCTGTGACAGACAGAGGTGGGCTGAGGGGGGGGGGGGGGACTGGAGGGTGACAGGGGTCAGGGGAGGGTGTGTTGTAGGGAGCTGCTTGCGCTGGAGGTGTTGGTGTAATTCAGATACCTGTACACAGTCCAGCACCAGTGCTCACATCCTAATATAAGACCCAGCCACATTGTATCCTGGGTAGGGAAACTGCAAGGAGGAATTAGGGATGGACATGGACCAGCCGCTCTCCCCAACAGTCAGTACCAATAATTAAATATTGCAATTCCCTGGAGAAACAACAAAGCAACTCCCAATGAGAGATTGCAGAGTGCAGGTCACAGGAGCGGTGTCAGGTCAGAGAAGCATGTGATGGGCTCCATCAATCAGAGCGCAGCACATGCTCCTCTGACCCTGTGCTCATGGGATTGATCCAGCAATGGGACAGATGAGATCGCATTCGCTGCAACTACCCTCTCACCCCCCTCAATCCCGGACCCCTAAAGCCTGCCAGGCACAGTTCATTCACAGAAACGTAAAAGTAAAGAAATAAAAACAATGCATGTCTTGATGGTAATCTGACCCTGACAGGCCCCTTAATCCCTAGCAGCGCACTGGCTGCACCAGTGGTAGTTCCGCCACTGCAGCGCACCACCTCTAGCTTGAATCTAGCCACAGATGGGCAACCAGCATCCCTGATCAGAGTCATTTGGCCACAGGAGGTAGTCAGGGGGACAACGCAGCCCACACAGAGCTCTGGATTCCCCCTTAGACTACCAGGGACAAGTAAGTGCATTTTAACTTAAAAATACATTTCTCATACGTCCTAGAGGATGCTGGGGTCCACTTCAGTACCATGGGGTATAGACGGTTCCGATGGAGCCATGGGCACTTTAAGACTTTTCAAGGGTGTGAACTGGCTCCTCCCTCTATAACCCTCCTCCAGACCTCAGTTTAGAAAATGTGCCCAGGCAGACTGGATGCACTCCAGGGGAGCTCTATTGAGTTTCTCTGAAAGATTTTATGTTAGGTTTTTTATTTTCAGGGAGGACTGCTGGCAACAGTCTCCCTGCTTCGTGGGACTTAGGGGGCAGAAGTAGGAACCAACTTCCTGAATAGTTTCATGGCTCTGCTTCTGGCTGACAGGACACCATTAGCTCCTGAAGGGTACTGAACCTAGCTGCGGCTATGTGCTCACTCCCACAGCGCGCCGTCACCCGCCTTGCAGAGCCAGAAGTCAGAAGACAGGTGAGTGCACAAGAAGAAGGATCTTCATTGTGATGGCTAAAAGGTACCGCGCAGCGGGCGGGAACACTGCCCACCATGCTACCGGGTAACACAGGCACAGCAGGGTGCAGGGCGCGGGGGGGGGGGGGCGCCCTGGGCAGCATGTAACCTACTCAAAACTGGCAGATAAGGGGACATAAGATGCTGAGGTACAGTCCTACCCCCGCCAGTATAAAAGTTAGTATTAAAAAATCTGAGAGGAAACGCGCCATTACGGGGGCGGGGCTTCCTCCTCAGGCAGCCAGCACACTGCTCAGCGCCGTTTTCTCTCCTAGCAAGCTGCAGAGAAGAATGCTGGTCCTCCTCCACTTCTGAACAAGTATCAAGGTGCAAAACGGGGGGGGGGGGGGGGGGATAGGGGGCACAGTGTAATTTGGTGCTATATTGTGATTTTATCAATTTAAAAGCGCTATAGGTCTGTGGGCATTTTGTGTTTCACAGGATTTTTATAACTGGCACTGGGTTGTGAACTGGCAAATCCTATCTGTGTCCTTCTGACAGATTTTACTGTGGGTCTGTCCCCTATAAGTCCCGGAGTGTCTGTGGTGTGGTTGTGCACGTGTGTGACAAGTCTGAGACAGGGAGCTCTTCCTCTGAGGGAGCCATTTTAGGGACACAGAGTTGTAATGTGGTGGCACTGCCGGCACACCATGAGCCTGAATGGGTGAAAGAATTACGTGATAGTGTGAATCATATCAGTAAGAGATTGGATAAGTCTGAGTCTCATGCAGAAACCTGGAGAAAATCCGTGGAAGATGTGATTTTTAGTAGTTCTGCTTTTTCATCCACAGGGGACACCTCTGGGTCACATAAGAGGTAATTTGCACAAATAGTACAAACTGGTACCGACACGGACTCTGATTCCTGTGTCGACACTAGTGATTCCCCGGGAATAGATCCTAAATTGACAAAAAGCATTCAATACATGATTGTTGCTATAAAGGAGGTATTAGAAGTTACGGAAGCCCCTCCTTTACCTCAGGAGAAGGCTTATTTTTGTAAGAAAAATAAATTAAATGTAACTTTCCCTCCTTCTCACGAACTAAATACTCTCTTTGAGGGAGTTTGGGCAAACCCTGAAAAGAAGTTTCAGATTCCCAAAAGAATTCAGGTTGCTTATCCTTTCCCGGCAGAGGACAGGAAAAGATGGGAGTCACCCCCCGTTTTAGACAGTGCTCTGTCACGATTAACTAAAAAGGTGATTCTTCCTGCACCTGGGACGGCTTCACTAAAGGAGCCGGCAGACCGCAAGTTAGAGACTATGTTAAAATCTATTTATGTGGCCAATGGTACGCTACTCAGGCCCACCATTGCTTGTGCGTGGGTGAGTAGTACTATCGAGAAATGGTTGGACAATTTGTCATCTGAAATTGACACAATAGATAGAGACGAGATACTCTTAACGTTAGGTCATATCAAAGACGCTGCTGCATACATGCTAGAAGCCATGAAAGATATTGGGCTCTTGGGTTCAAAAGCCGCTACCATGGCAGTCTCAGCTCGAAGGGCGTTGTGGATTCGCCAATGGAATGCTGACACAGGTTCCAAAAGAAATATGGAGGCTTTCCCGTCAGAGGCGTAACTAGGGTTTTTGGAGCCCAGGGCAAGGTTAGAAATGGCGCCCCCCCCCCCCCCCACACACACACACACCACCACCTAAAAAAAAAAAAAAAAAAAGAAGGAAAGAAAAGCCTTAGAAAAATAGAAACAAATCGACAAATTGTGTGCGCGCGCTGGGAAAAAAATGGGCGTGGTCACATACCAGAAGGGACGTAGTAACCGAAAATGGGGCGTGAAAACATGACACGCCACCTGTTTCACGTCACACTGGGAACATTCTTTTCAATTAAACATGCACCTTACCTGTGTGATGGTTTCTCACAGTATGGAACCTCTGAAGAACTGTATCCTCTGAGGCAGATGGCGTCTTCAGTCGGTATTCACTATTCATGTAGGAGATCCGATCGTCCGGAAGATGCCTGTTTGTGTAGGAATATTAACAAGGTCAGAATCATGCAACAGTGGTTCAACAAGACTCACATACTGTCCCCTGTGTTACATCCTGCCTCCTGCGTCTCTCAGCCACACCATCATCTCCCTCTCGAAGCATCTCTCAGTCACACCATCACCACCCCCTGCATCATCTCTCAGCCACTCCATTACCTCCCCCTGCGTCACTACTCAGCACACAATCACCTCCCCCTGCGCCGTCACTCAGCACACCATCACCTCCCCCTGTGTCGTCACTCAGCACACCATCACCTCCCCCTGCATCATCATTCAGCACACCATCACCTCCCCCTGCGTTGTCATTCAGCACACCATCACCTCCCACTGCGTCGTCATTCAGCACACGCTATCGCACTCTGTGTCTCTGTGTGTGTTCCATGCGCTGGGAGCCCATGCTGCTGATGTCAGGGAGACTGCACCGCACCTGAGCACCCTGTGCTTGCATTCTGACAGAGAGGGCGGGATGTATTAACATACATTGCCACCAATCGCCGCCTACCGCAGCGATGCTAACATATGCGATTAACATCGCAATGCGGTAGACGAACCCCCCTGTGATGTTGAATGGAGATACTCACACTGCTGGCGGGGAGGGGGCATGGAGACACACTGCTGGCGGGGAGGGGGCATGGAGACACACTGCTGGCGCGGAGGTGGCATGGAGACACACTGCTGTTGGGGGGGCATGGAGACACACACTGCTGATGGGGGGAGGGGGGCATGGAGATACACACTGCTGATGGGGGGGGGAGCATGGAGACAGACACATACACACACACACACACACACTGCTGATGGTGGGGCATGGAGACACACACTGCTGATGGGGAGGGGGGCATGGAGCAGTGGTGCAAGTAGAAAAAATGTCTTAAAGGTACTGTGTGCGCGCGCCAAAAAATGGGTGTGGTCAAATGCCATATGGGGCGTTGCCAATGAAAATGTGGGCATGATACACATATGGGGGAGGGGCAGATACACATATGACCCCCACAGTGCCAGATACACGAATGCTCCCCACAGTGCCAGATACACGAATGCTCCCCACAGTGCCAGATACACGAATGCCCCACAGTGCCAGATACACGAATGCCCCACAGTGCCAGATATACATTGCCCCCCACAGTGCCAGATATACATTGCCCACAACAGTGCCAGATATACATTGCCCACAACAGTGCCAGATATACATTGCCCACAACAGTGCCAGGTATACATTGCCCCCCACAGTGCCAGATATACATTGCCCCTACAGTGCCAGATATACATTGCCCCCCACAGTGCCAGGTATACATTGCCCCCTACAGTGCCAGGTATACATTGCCCCCCACAGTGCCAGGTATACATTGCCCCCCACAGTGCCAGGTATACATTGCCCCCCACAGTGCCAGGTATTCGTGAAGCAGCAGAAGAATCCCCCCCTCCCCTCCCCCTGCTCACCGCTGCTGCTGACTTGTGTGAGGGGAGGAGAGCGCAGCCTGCGCTCTCCTCCCCTCACATCAGTGGTAGCAAGCGGCAGCCCATCGGTGTGGGTACGGCGTACCCACGGCGAAATTCTTAAGGGTACGCCATACCCACCCGTACCCGCATACTTGCACCGCTGGCATGGAGACACACACACACTGCTGATGGGGGATAGGGGGGCATGGAGACACATACACACTGCGGATGGGGGTAGGGGGGCATGGAGACACCTACACACTGCGGATGGGGGGTAGGGGGGCATGGAGACACATACACACTGCGGATGGGGGGTAGGGGGGCATGGAGACACATACATACTGCGGATGGGGGTAGGGGGGCATGGAGACACATACACACTGCGGATGGGGGGTAGAGGGCATGGAGACACACACACACTGCGGATGGGGGGTAGGGGGGCATGGAGACACATACAAACTGCGGATGGGGGGTAGGGGGCCATGGAGACACATACACACTGCTGATGGGGAGTAGGGGGCATGGAGACACACACACACACACTGCTGATGGGGGGTAGGGGGTATGGAGACACACACACACACTGCTGATGGGGGGTAGGGGAGCAGGGGGGCATGGAGACACACACACACTGCTGATGGGGGGTAGGGGGGCATGGAGACACTCTGGTGTGGGGAGGGGGACATGGAGACACACACACACACTGCTGATGGGAGGGGGGCATGGAGACACTCAGGGACACACACACACACTGAGGTGCCCTCACCTTGATGAATTGCAGCCTCCAGCAGCTCCTCCCTCCTCTTCTACTGCCAGCCAGGCCCCAGGAGAAGAGCAGCAGAGCTGCAGAAGATCCCGATGTAGCCCCGCCCCCTGCTCGGGTCAGATGAGCATGTGCTGGGCTCCACCAATCTGGGCTCAGCACATGCTCCTCTGACCCCACTGTCACATGTTACTCTCTGCTGCTGCTGCTGCTGCTGCTGAGCTGCTGCTGCTGCTCCTCGTTCTCACACAGCAGGCTCCTGGCGGAAGCAGCAGCACGTTAATGGAGGCGGGGGCGGGCGAGCAGGTACAATGCCCTGGCCGGCGGCGCCCCCTTCTGCTGGGCCTGCCACAGCGCCCAGGGCACGTGCCCTGCTCGACCCCCCTTAGTTACGCCTCTGTTTCCCGTATAAAGGAGACGCCTTGTTTGGAGATGGGCTGGATGCTTTAGTCTCTGCGGGTACCGCAGGTAAGTCGACATTCTTACCTAATGCTCCTCGGCTGGCGAAAAAGTCACATCACTCTCAGATGCAGTCCTTTCAGCCCAACAGATACAAAAAGGATAAAGGTTCCCCTTTCTTTGCAGGTAGAGGGAGGGGAAGAGGAAAGAAGTCCGCAGCAGCTCCAGGATCGCAGGAGCAGAAATCGACCCCTGCTTCTGCCAAATCTGCAGCATAACGCTGGTGCTCCCTTGCGGGAGTCCGCTCGGATGGGAGCACGTCTGAAACTTTTCAGTCAGCTCTGGGTTCAATCGGGCCTGGACCCATGGGTCTTGCAAATAGTGTCCCATGGATACAAACTGGAGTTTCAAGACGTCCCCCCATGCAGATTTTTCAAATCGACCTTGCCAGCTTCTCTTCCGGACAGAGTAGTATCAGCTGCAATTCAAAAATTATGTCAGGATCAAGTCATTGTACTGGTACCCTTGTCACAACAGGGAGAAGGGTTTTATTCAAGCCTCTTCATGGTTCAGAAGCCGGATGGCTCGGTGAGACCGATTTTAAACCTGAAATCTCTGAATCTTTACCTAAAAAGGTTCAAGTTCAAGATGGAATCTCTGAGAGGAGTGATTTCCAGTCTGGAGGAAGGGGAATTCATGGCATCAGTAGACATAAAAGATGCTTACTTACATGTTCCCATTTATCCTCCTCATCAAGCGTATCTGAGATTCGCAGTACAGGATTGCCATTACCAGTTCCAGACGTTGCCCGTTCGGGCTCTCCACGGCATCGAGGGTATTCACCATGGTGATGGCAGAGATGATGGTCTTCCTTCAACAACAAGGAGTCAATATAATTCCTTACCTGGACGATCTCCTGATAAAAGCGAGATCCAGGGAACGGTTGGTGCAGAACATTGCACTCTCCCTGTCAGTACTCCAACAACACGGTTGGATCATGAATTATCCAAAGTCACAGTTGGAACCGATAACAAGATTGTCCTTTCTGGGGATGATACTGGACACGGAAGTACAGAGGGTATTTCTTCCAGTGGAAAAGGCTCAGAAAATGGTCAAGCAAATTTTGAAACCAACAAGAGTGTTGATCCATCAATGCATTCGGTTGTTGGGAAAGATGGTAGCGGCCTACAAGGCCATACAGTTTGGCCGATTCCATGCCAGAGTATCCCAGTGGGACCTGTTGGACAAGTGGTCCGGATCCCACCTACAAATGCACCAGAAGATAATCCTGTCCTCCAAAACCAGGATTTCACTCCTGTGGTGGCTGCACAGTTCTCACCTGTTAGAGGGACGCAGGTTCGGGATTCTGGACTGGGTCCTAGTAACCACGGATGCAAGTCTCCGAGGCTGGGGAGCAGTCACACAGGGAAAAAGCTTCCAAGGAAACTGGTCAAGTCAGGAAACCTGTCTTCACATAAACGTTCTGGAATTGAGAGCCATTTACAACGGCCTTCTACAAGCGGTGCATCTTCTTCAAGATCAACCCGTGCAGATCCAGTCGGACAATGTAACAGCAGTCGCGTACATAAACCGTCAAGGTGGAATGAAAAGCAGAGCGGCAATGGCAGAGGTGGCAAAGATCCTCCTCTGGGCAGAAGACATGTAAGAGCTCTGTCAGCAATTTTCATTCCGGAGTGGACAACTGGGAAGCAGACTTCCTCAGCAGACACGATCTCCATCCAGGAGAGTGGGGCCTCCACCAAGAAGTCTTCGCAGAGGGACAAGTCTTTGGGGAGCTCCTCAAGTAGACATGATGGCATCTTGTCTCAACAAGAAGCTTCAGAGATATTGTTCCAGGTCGAGAGACCCTCAAGCAATAGCAGTGGATGCACTGGTGACCCAGTGGGTGTTTCGGTCGGTATATGTCTTCCCTCCACTTCCACTAATACCAAAAGTTCTCAAAATAATAAGAAGAGCAAGGGTTCAAGCAATCCTCATTGCACCAGACTGGCCAAGGAGGGCTTGGTATACAGATCTTCAGGAGTTGTTCATAGAAGATCCTCGGCCTCTTCCTCCCCGCGAGGACCTGCTGCAGCAGGGGCCGTGCGTGTATCGAGACTTACCGCGGCTACGTGTGACGGCATGGCTGTTGAGCGCTGGATCCTAACCCAAAAGGGTATTCCCAAGGAAGTCATTCCCACTCTTATTCAGGCCAGGAAAGGAGTAACGTCTAAACATTACCACCGTATTTGGAGAAAATATGTGTCTTGGTGTGAATCCAAGAAGGCTCCTACGGAAGAGTTTCAGTTAGGACGTTTTCTCCATTTTCTGCAGGCAGGTGTGGATGCGGGCCTAAGATTGGGTTCAATCAAGGTCCAGATTTCGGCCTTGTCAGTTTTCTTTCAAAAACAATGGCCTTCCTTCCAGAAGTTCAGACCTTCGTGAAAGGGGTGCTGCACATCCAACCTCCATTTGTGCTTCCAATGGCACCTTGGGACCTCAATGTGGTGTTGCAGTTCCTTCAATCAGATTGGTTTGAACCTCTACAGGAGATAAAACTGAAGTTTCTCACTTGGAAAGTGGTGATGCTCTTGGCCTTGGCATCCGCAAGGCGGGTGTCGGAATTGGGGGCCTTGTCTCACAAGAGCCCTTACCTGATCTTCCATGAAGATAGGGCAGAGTTGAGAACTCGCCAACAATTTCTTCCAAAGGTGGTTTCGTCTTTCCATATAAACCAACCTATTGTGGTGCCAGTGGCTACTGACACCTTCACTGCGTCAAAGTTTCTTGATGTGGTTAGAGCTTTGAAAATTTAGCTCGGATACGGGAAACAGAGGCTCTGTTTGTCCTGTATGCTCCCAACAAGATTGGGTGTCCTGCTTCTAAGCAGACCATTGCACGCTGGATCAGAGGGACGATTCAGCACGCTCACTCCACGGCAGGATTGCCGATACCGAAGTCGGTAAATGCCCATTCTACTAGAAAGGTGGTCTCATCCTGGGCGGCTGCCCGGGGGGTCTCGGCATTACAACTTTGCCGAGCGGCTACTTGGTCAGGGGCAAACACGGTTGCAAAGTTTTACAAGTTTGACACCTTGGCCGATGGGGACCTCAAGTTTGGTCAATCGGTGCTGCAGTGTCATCCGCACTCTCCCGCCCGTACTGGAGCTTTGGTATAACCCCATGGTACTGAAGTGGACCCCAGCATCCTCTTGGACGTATGAGAAAACAGGATTTTAATACCTACCAGTAAATCCTTTTTTTCCTAGTCCGTAGAGGATGCTGGTCACCCGACCCGGTGCGTACTTTACCTGCAGTTGTTAAATTATTAAAACTGTTTTCAGCTCGGTTGCTGTAATGTTCATGCCCGTTGGCATGTGTTGTGTTGAATGCCATGTTGTGCGGCATGGTTGTGAGCTGGTATGAATATCACCATTAACTAAAAGTAAATCCTTTCCTCGAAATGTCCGTCTCCCTGGGCACAGTTCCTATACTGTGGTCTGGAGGAGGGGCATAGAGGGAGGAGCCAGTTCACACCCTTGAAAAGTCTTAAAGTGCCCATGGCTCCTGTGGAACCGTCTATACCCCATGGTACTGAAGTGGACACCAGCATCCTCTACAGACTAGGAGAAAAGGATTTACCGGTAGGTATTAAAATCCTGTTTTAAATTACATTTCACACATCATTTCTACACTGAACCTGTGCACAGCACAGGCTTCCCAAACCACACAGCATTGTAGCTGGCGACCTTCAGTCCCAGCTTAGTGCTGCACATATATTAAAATTAGTGATGAGCGGGTTCGGATCCTCGGGATCCGAACCCGCCCGAACTTCACCTTTTTTTTCACAGGTCCGAGCGACTCGGATCCTCCCGCCTTGCTCGGTTAACCCGAGCGCGCCCGAACGTCATCATCCCGCTGTCGGATTTTCGCGAGATTCGGATTCTATATAAGGAGCCGCGCGTCGCCGCCATTTTCACACGTGCATTGAGATTGATAGGGAGAGGACGTGGCTGGCGTCCTCTCCATTATAGTAGAAAAGACTGAGTGAGTTATAATTGTGGGGAGGATTGGGGACGGGGAGCAGCTGTTAGGGAGTACAGTGCAGGGTTTTGATTATACCACCAGTGAGTTTAATCCATTGTTTCTCTGCCTGAAAAAAAAACGCTCCACCATATCTGTGCTCACTCAGTGTGCTGCACTGCTGCATATATCTGTGCTGAGTGCACTGCTCACACTGCCTAATTGTGGGGACTGGGGAGCAGTTATAGCAGGAGTACAGTACACAGTTTTGCTGACAGTGACCACCAGTCCAGTATACATTTGTCTGCCTGAAAAACACTCCTGTGGTGGCTTTTTTTTCCTTCATACTAGTTTAGCAGTCTGCTGACAGTGTCCACCAGGTCCGTTATTATTATACAGTATATTATATATATATATATATATAGCAGTACGGTAGGCCACGGCTGTACCTACCTCTGTGTCGTCAGTGCACTCGTCGTCCATAAGTAATATAATACTATACTATCCATCCATCTACATTGTATACCTGTGGTGGTTTTTTTTTTCTTCATACTAGTTTAGCAGTCTGCTGACAGTGTCCACCAGGTCCGTTATTATTATTATACAGTATATTATATATATATATATATATATATATATATATATATAAAAAAATAGAGTGCAGTAGAGCGCCTGATAGTGTTTATATGTTAAAATATTATTGTATAGCCAGTTCACCCTGTGAGGTGTGTAAAGTACATTTTTTTAAAAAAGAACAACTTAGCTCCTTGGAGGCAGCTTCGATCAGATGACGCTTTAGAAAATGTAAGTTAAAAAACAAAAGAAGAACATAGTGTGTACTGTTTTTGCAGAGTTAAAAATGCATATAAAACTCTAAACGTAGGAACCTTGCTAGTCCCAATAGCCATACAGAAGTTTGTCAGAATACAAATAAAAGCACAATTTATTATAACAATCCTGACGCAAAGGCAGGTAGCAAACGTACAAGATAAAAACAATTAGGTAGCTTATCTATCCATGATTGGAAATGTCGTGTAAACAGCAATTTCGTAACCAGAGATTCAATTTAAAATCCTGTAGCAAATGCAGGTATCATACGTACGAGATAAAAACATAAAAACGGCTTATCTGTCCAATGTTTAGAAGTATCAGGTGAGCAGCAAGTCCCAATCCCAACGCGTTTCGTCCTTTAGCAGAGGACTTCTTCAAGGGGATACATGATGGGAGCAAAGCAGGATATTTATGGAGTTGGAGATTAGTCACATGGCAAACAGGAAATGACACATCACTTCCTGTGACAGGTGCAATAGGTGAACATGCCATAGTAAAACAGTAACAATAAAACAATAATTTATCTGTGTAATAACATAGGCACACTTATAGTATCCTTTACGTATTAAATATAAAGTAAAACATTATTTGGGAGTCCATAAGTGGTTCAAGAGCGGCCGTGGACCGCATATTGAACCGCAAAAACGTCACTTCCGGCCGGCGTGTGTGGAGAACGATGTCGCGCCTTTTTGGAATGGACCGCACTGTGGAACGCATCCGCGTCACTTCCGCCAGGCCTTGGCGGAAGTGGTTGTTATAGGTGTCAGCGGTGGCTTCCCAGGTGGAACGCACCGCATAACCGCTGGTATACGGGCAGCATCACTTCCGGTCCCGCTTTGGAGGGCGGCTACAGTTACATTAAAGTTAGTTCCGGAATGGTGACACGCACGGCCATCTTCTTAAGCTGTTAACAGCTTTTAGCCATGGAATGAAACGCACGGCCATTAAAAAAGAGGGGTATAGTTTAATATTCTGGAAGGAAGAAAAAGTATCTTAAATTCAACATAAAAACAATATTAATAATAAAAGTGTGATATTAGTGATGATGGAATAAGTATAAAATTTATATTCAAGAGTGTTCATATTATAGAGATATTCTGGGTAATAATACAAGAACAGACTTGTGAATATCGTGATGTGAAGTGGCAGTAAGGTTAAGTGGGTGAAGAATATTTAATTAAATGAATTATAGAGATGGGGCAATTCTTTAGTGGGTGAAATATAATGAGAATTATAAAAACGGGGCAATCTCGAATCCTTCGTTGAATCCGGATGGTGCAAGTGTCTTTAATTCGAAGATCCAAAACATTTCTCTCCTAGATAATTTGGTCAGAATGTCTCCACCTCTTTCTCCAAGTTTTACAATTTCAATACCTTTAAAGGTCATTTCTTCGGGGTTTGAGCTGTGGATATCATGAAAATGTCTGTAGATTGCATGCGTAGTAATTTTATTTTTAATGTTACGTGTATGTTCCTGGATCCGCAATTTAATACTCTCTTTGTCTTGCCGACGTACTTCAATCCGCATGTACATTCCAAAAGGTAAATAACCATTGTGGAATTGCAATTTATGAAATGTTTAATGGTGTATTCCCGAGAGTTATCACTATTTGAGAACGTTTTTCAATTTCTGTGTACCAGTTTGCAAATATTGCAGCTTCCACATTTGAAGCAGCCGTGGCACGGTTTCGTCTGGTTGGATGTCGTGGATTTTAATAAACTTGGTGCTATGATATCTTTCAGGTTATTAGTTTTTCTGTGCACAACTTGCGGGCGAGGAGGTAGGACATCTTTTAGGACTGGGTCCATCAATAAGATGTTCCAATGTTTGTTGAGGGACTGGCGAATAAGTTTTTCGTGACAGCTGTAGGTTGTAACAAAAGGGACTGAAAGCCCTTTTCCCATCAGTTTGACTTCCTTATCCCTCTGAGGTTCCGGTGTAGTCCTAATTTTTTTCAAAGCTTTCTTAATAACATCCTCGGGATAGTCTCTTTCTTTGAAGCGATCAGCGTAAATTTTCAATTGTACATCTTGGTCCTCTTTTAGGCTGCAATTTCTTTGGACACGGTGAAACTGAGAGTAGGGAATATTGGTTTTCCAGCTTTGTTGATGACAGCTTTTGAAATGCAGATAACTGTTAGTGTCGACCTTTTTGATATAGTTACGGGTGATGATTTTTGATTCTTTAGAGGAGAGTATCAGATCGAGAAACTCTATTTGTGATTTGTCATGTTTCTCTGTAAACTTGAGGTTGAATTGGTTCGATGAAATGTTCTGGAAGAATTGCAAAAAGGATGACTCCGTTCCGTCCCATATGATAATGATGTCATCTATATATCTTCTATACAGTACTAGTTGATCGAGGAAGGGGTTATTGGAATAAATATGTTCTTCTTCCCAGCTCCCCATCAGTAAATTCGCAAAGCCTCAAGACGAGGAAGTCCCGGGATACGGGACGAAACGCGTTGACGTCACTCCTTTGCATTGCTCACGGACGCACTGAGTGTTGCCAGCCACTTTCACCCGCAGCGGTGTTAATTGAACCTGTTTAATCAGCCGTGGAGAACATTTGACCGGAACGCCAGCCCAGCGTACAACTGCAGCGTCACTACCGGCTCGCCAGGATCCTACCATCTGCACTTTGCTAGTGCCAACGGCGGACGCACGGTAGCTGCTCCGGTACCTCTTGTGCCGCGTCATTGCATCTTCCCGCAGGACGGGTAACTATAATCAGCGGCTTCTCCTCTGCACTGGGACGCCAGTAGCTTAGAGGTACAAGAGCTTTCTCTCATTCATTCTCCATTAGGCTGTACTAACTGTCATTCATCAGTTTCAATTGATACAAAGAGACCATAATCAGGTCTATGTGGCAACATTGAAGTGACACTATCTACCAACTTTTTATTTCAGTGATTCATTCAGCAAACATATCAGTGTGCTTGAGCCAGTTTTAAACATTTGTTTTTACAATTGTTCTTTTATTTATCTTGTGTGTGTTATTAAATTTGTCTATTAGCAAGTTCCGTGTGAGTTGTTGATTGATTAAAGCAGACACCTATATATTTATATATATTTTTATTCACTAAGGACTGAAAGGGGTCCCATGTTTACACATGGGACCCCTTTCCCCGAATGCAGAGACCCCCCCCGTGACTGCTGTCTCAGAAAGGTCTCTTCAGCCAATCAGGAAGCGCCACTTCGTGGCACTCTCCTGATTGGCTGTATGCGCGTCTGCTGGCAGACAGCGCATCGCACAGCTCCCTCCATTAGTTTCAATGGTGGGAACTTTGCGGTCAGCGGTGGGGTTACCCGCGGTCAGCCGCTGACCGCGGGTGACCTCACCGCTGACCGCAAAGTTCCCACCATTGAATATAATGGTAAGGCTTTGCGATGCGCTGTCTGACAGCTCAGACGCGCATAGCCAATCAGCAGAGTGCTACGACGTTGCGCTCGCTGATTGGCTGAAGGGACCCTCTGTGACAGGAGTCACGTGGGGTCCCGGCATTCGTGGAAAGGGGTCCCATGTGTAAACATGGGACCCCTTTCAGTCCGTTTGGTCCGGGTTGCCGTTTTGTTGTTTTGCCAAGTACGAGGATTATTTTAAAAGATCCGGACACTGGATCAGGTGAGTATAATTTTATTCACAGGTACCCCGGATTCTTCAGTGACGAGGGGGCGTGGCAGTCGGCGGGTCAACATAGATAAGTATGTATGTGTCGGCATGTATGAAATAAACTTTTACTTTCACGGTGTGTGTCTCCTGTTTTTATTTGGGTATTTTTTTCCAGTAGAACTACAGGTACCAGCGGGCCCGTTTTTCCACCCGCATGCTGGTACTTGTGGTTCTCCAAGTACCAGCTTGCGGGGGAGACTTGCTGGGACTTGTAGTTCTTCTGGAAAAACACAATATTCTATCATTTTACTCAAGGCTATCAGCCCCCCATCCGCAGCCCTTGGATGGGGGGGGGGGGACAGCCTCGGGCTTCACCCCTGGCCCTAGGGTGGCTGGGGGGACGGGACCCCTTGATTGAAGGGGTCCCTACTCCCCCAGGGTACCCAGGCCAGGGGTGACTAGTTGGATATTTAATGCCACGGCCGCAGGGCGCTGTATAAAAGTGACCCCCGGCTGTGGCATTATCTGTCCAGCTAGTGGAGCCCGATGCTGGTGTAAAATATACGGGGGACCCCTACGCAGTTTTCCCCCCGGATTTTTAGAACCAGGACCGGCTTGAAGAGCCCGAGGCTGGTTATGCTTAGGAGGGGGGACCCACGCAGTTTTTTTTCGTGGTTTTTACAGTTTTTCCCGTTTTTTTTACATTTTTGCAAGTCTAATCAAAATCCGTCAAATCGGCCGTTTTTTGACAGCGGGACTGTCGAATCCGTTTTTTATTGAATATGTTGAATTCCGGCACCCACTTGCCGGAATTCGACGGTCGAATTGTGTCGAATTAAAAAACGGGCGAAAAACTGCCGCGATTCGCCGGAAATTGCATATACCCTATAATGTGAATTTCGGCTCATACTGTGTGCTATAATGTGAATTTTGGCTCATACCGTGTGCTATAATGTGAATCTCGGCTCATACCGTGTGCTATAATGTGAATCTCGGCTCATACTGTGTGCTATAATGTGAATTTCGGCTTATACCGCGTGCTATAATGGGAATTTCGGCTCATACCGTGTGCTATAATGGGAATTTCGGCTCATGCCGTGTGCTATAATGGGAATTTTGGCTCATACTGTGTGGTATAATGTGAAAGAGGCACCAGTACTATATAGTATAAGGGGTCCTACTATTGTGGTACATAATGTGTATAAGGGGTATATGGTGTGGTAAACTACATTGAAGGACATGCCCCCTTTTGAGTGTCCACGCCCCCTTTTCCTTAGTTACATCCTTCACTTTTCCATTCCCCCACTTCAGAATTTCCACTTCAACCACTGGTTCTCTATGTTTTAATATAGAATGATGTACACTTGTATGTGTTATAATATTAATTATATATTTGTAAGAGCACATAGACTAGGAAGTAGAAGGAGTCAGGAATAATAAGGGGGAGGAGTCACAGAGGTGGGCCTGTGTGCTTCAAAAATGCCAGGGCCTATTTTTAGTCCCAGCGCCGGCCCTGCCTAATGCTGACTTATTTTATTATGCCCCAGCCAAATTTTAGAGAACTTGGTAGCAAGCAGATGTTGTTGTTTCCATCGGGTAATTTGGCTTGAGTCAACACTATGTGCAGAGATTGGAAACAGATTTACATTAATGAATGGCTGATATTAAAAAATGAAAAAACATCAAACCCATTGAAGCATGCTGTATTTTTAAACTGTATAACTATTTATTTTATCAGTCGGAGCCATGATGCCCCAAACAGGGCTGCTAGGAGTTACTTTATATGCCTCAGGTCTCATACCCACTGTTCCCACTGGTTTCAACCTAATTTATTTTACTAGCTAGTACAATACATGAAAACAGGTGTAAACATGGGGTCTGGGACTGAGGGTCGACAGCACAAAGGTCGACACACCTTAGGTCGACGCCAATTGGTTGACACACCTTGAGTTTTTTATGTTTTTTTGGTGTCGTTTTCTTCGTAGAGTGACCGGGAACCCCAATTAGTGCACCGCGTCCCCTCGCATGGCTCGCTTTGCTCGCCATGCTTCGGGCATGGTGCCTTCGCTCCGCTACCGCTTCGCTCGGCACACTTTACCGTTCCAATCGTAGTCCACGTGGATCGTTAAGTATGAAAAGGTTAAAAAAAAGAAAAAAATCGTGAAAAACTCATGTCGACCTCATTCCATGTCGACCTTGTTCCTGTCGACCTTTTGTCCATGTCGACCTAAGGTGTGTCGACCATTTGGTGTCGACATAAGGTGTGTCGACCTTTGTGCTGTCGACCTGGAGTCCGGATACCGTAAACATGGAAGCCATTGTTTCAATTACCCCATATCCATTGTCCATTTAACACTCATTCATACGTGTTGTGGTTTTCCGAACACTGCTTGTTCCATTCAGTGCATTTAACATAAGAAACCTCCATTGAAAATGATGATTAATAAATGAATGTCAAACAAGCAGACGTGATAAAAAGGATTAGGACAGAGAAAGAGACAGTGAGTGCAGAGATGGAATTAAATGTAATACATTTGTTATACTTCAAATTAAAAACATATAATTAAAAAATCAGTATATATAAAATGGAAATTAAATACCCCTGGTTCCACTGTGGAGAAAAAAAACCCATACAGTATGCGCATAAGTTACCAAAAGTTATAAAACTATAGATAAAAAGCAGTCCAAATAACTTACATCAAAAACTTCTGGAAGGATGCTGTTGCACTCTGTTCAAGTCACAAATGTGTCCAAAACACCAAAGGTATGATAAATAAGAATTAGTAAAGAAATATTACGTAGTTAGTTATAAAGTACAGGTTGAGTTTCCCATATCCAAAATGCTTTTGGATATTTTGGATATTGGATTTTTCTGTATTTTGGAATATTTGTATACCACAATGGGGAGGCACTCAATTTACCATCTGTTGGGATCCCGGCTGTCAGGCTACCGACGCTGGAATCCCGACACCCAGTGAAATACCGGCGGTCAGAATTCCGACCGCCGGCTGGAATCCCCCACTTGAGAGGTAAATTTGGGTGGGTTACATTGTTTCTGTGCAGGGAAAATACTGGCTGCTTTATTTTTACACTGTTTTTACAACCAAGGGAGTCATTCTGACCTGTTTGCATGCAGTATTGCGGTGCGAACGGGTGCGGAATGCGCATGCCCGGCGGCCGCTGTGCTCGTGCTTGACGTTGCCCGGCGTCAGGAGTCGCCGGGTTACATCGCGGCTACTGACGGAAGCGGTCGCAGCTGCGACCGCTAAGAAGATTGACAGGAAGGAGGCGTGGATGGGCGAATCCGGACCGTTGGAGACCGTTTTCAGGGAGTGGTGAGTAAAACGCAGGCGTGAGGGCGGAGGTGTGACCTCAAAGCCGGGCCCATCATCGCTGGATCCATCGCACAGGGTAAATATGTCCAGCCCTAGTCTACTTCTGCTTGATTTTTTTTTAGCATAGCAGGGCTGCACAAGCGATCGCAGCCCTGTAAGCTAAAATACACTCCCACATAGGCGTGGACTATTGATCGAAGCAGAAGCTAAAAGTTGCTGGCTGCGATCAACTCGGAATGACCACCCAAATCTAACTCTCTCTGCACATGTGATATCTGCCCCATATGCAGTCCTCATGGTTTTGCCCATTAGAGAAAGTTTTGCTTTTGCGATCAACCCTGAATTAGGCCCATAGTCTTGTTCTCCCTTTGGTAAAGTGTTATTTGACAATACAAGCAGAGCCGGCCCTAACCAATATGATGCCCTAGGCAAGATGTTGGCTGGTGCCCCCTAGCACCACCGCTAGTTCCGCCTTTGACCCTGCACCCCTTTTCCAGCACCATCACCCCACACCCATAGTAGTCCTTTTTTTTGTTTTCCTACCCCCTGTAATTTAAATAAGAACAGTGGGGGTAATTACAAGTTGATCGCAGCAGGAATTTTGTTAGCAGTTGGGAAAAACCATGTGCACTGCAGGGGAGGCAGATATAACATGTGCAGAAAGAGTTAGATTTGGGTGGGCTATTTTATTTCTGTGCAGGGTAAATACTGGCTGCTTTATTTTTACACTGCAAATTAGATTGCAGATTGAACACACCACACCCAAATCTAACTCTCTCTGCACATGTTAAATCTGCCTCCCCTACAGTGCACATGGTTTTGCCCAACTGCTAACAAAATTCCTGCTGCGATCAATTTGGAATTACCCCCCATGTGCACATTCGACGCACAGCCCAAAAAGGTATGTGTTTTTGCTGGCAAGGGGCATGGCCACACAATAGTACCCCCAATTCAAATTATGTCTCACAGTAGTGCAACTTTATTCACAATGTATCATACGATAGTGTCCTTTGTTCACATTACATCACACAGTAGTACCACTTTACCTTATATACGTTACTCCTCACAGTAGTGCCTCTCATTCATATAACATCATACTGAATTGCTCCTTATTCACATTACACCACACCATATTGCTCTTTATTCTCATTACGCCACATGATATTGCTCCTTATTCACATTACACCACACCATATTGCTCTTTATTCACATTAGACCACACAGTAGTGCCCTTTCTATACGTTACGCCACACAGTAGAGCACCTTATACACATAATGCCACACATTGGTAATGCATTTATACACATAATACCAGACAGTAATCCCCCTTACACATATGACACACATTATTAATGTCCTTATAAACATAATGCACTTTACACATTATGCCAACCTTTATTAATGCTCTTATACACATAATTTCCCTTACACATATGCCACACATGTTAATGCCCTTAAACACATAATGACACACATAATGTCCATTACATATATGCCGCACATTATTAATGCCCTTATACACATAATGACAGATATAGTTCCTGGCGTGAGTCAACTGGCAGCTCTGCTAACGTCGGGCACCATTTTTTTTTAAATGAAAATGCATCTTATTTGCATTGCTATGTGGCTAGGATGCACAAGCAGCTTCTGTTGATTAAAATGATATGCGGCATGCCTATATACTGTGTGCGACTGCGGCTGTATCTGCATACGAAATGCTACACAGAATATAGGCATGCCGCATATCATTTTAATCAGCAGAAGCTGCTTGTGCCCCTAGGCATACCAGATGCCCTAGGCAATTGCCTAGTTTGCCTATGCCTAGGGCCGGCTCTGAATACAAGAGATACACTGATTGGTACAATAGTCCAAAGAGAAGATCAATGTTCTGGTTCTTCAGTCAATACTACTAATCTTTATTACGCCAAGGTATGCCAAGGACAACAGGAAACTTATGGGATTAAAGAGCATAGTAGCAGAATTTTGGAATGATCTTGAGCAGTTCTAACAGTCATATGTTAATGGGGAAATGTACTAAGCAGTGAAAAGAGTGGATAAGTAAGCCAGTAGAGAAGTTGCCCATGGTAACCAATCAGCTGCTCTGTATTATTTTATAGTATGCAAATTATAAATGTTACCTAAATGCTGATTGGTTGCCATGGGCAACTTCTCCACTGGCTCACTTCTCCACTCTTTTCATTACTTAGTACATCTCCCCCTCTCTAAAGTAAATTTGATAACCCGCGAACTGCAGGCATCAGGTGGTTCCCGGCAAGTTTGTCCAATGTTTTAAAGTAGCAATCATTGGAAAGGCCAAAACAGATTGGTTTCGCCTTTTAAAAATTTGCTACATTAAAACATGGGGCAGACTCGCCGTGAACCCACCAATGCAGAGGCGTATTTAGACCTCATGGGGCCCTAAGCAAGACACCGATTGCGGGGGAAGCGGTTATGTGACTGGTCGGGAGACCCATTCATGGCCCCTCCATCCTACCTGGAAATGCCGTGTGCTAATCTGTGTGCAGCTTGTCCTTCAGGGTTGGGTACGAAATGTTAACAGTCATAATGTTGACATGAGAATGTTGACACAGCCATAAAGTTAATGTTGACCATGTCAACATTTATCATGTAGTCAGTGATGAAATGTCGACATGTTAGAATGTCAACATTTTGTCCTATGGCCCAGCAGTTAGTTACCTTCTCCTGGCACTGCAATGACTCAAGTGCCGATTTCTGGGTCCTGGCAGTCATGTGACCGTTGACCCCTAACCCTTCCTTTATTGTCTAAACGTAACCACTCCCACCCCACAGACCAACCCTAGCGCTCTCACCCACAGCCTAACCCTAGCCCTCCCACTTACAGCCTAACCTTAGCTCTCCCACCCTGCAGCCTAACCCTAGCCCTCCCAACCCGCAGCCTAACCGTAACCCCCCTACCCGCAGCATAAACCTAATGTCGACATACTGAGAATGTAAAAATGTTGTCACATTTTAACAATGTCAATATCATAACTGTTGACATTATGGTGTCAACATTATAAATGTTGACATTGTTTTTGTCAACATTTTGACTACATCCCGTCCTTCATGCTACCCTACAATGCAGATTAAACATTACCATGTAAATTGCAGTTGGGACTATGGGAGTCATTCCGAGTTGATCGCTAGATAAAAATGTTCGCAGCGCAGCGATCAAGTGAAAAAGCGGCACTTCTGCGCATGCATATGTGGCGCAATGCGCACGCGCGACGTACTTTCACTACAGCCGATGTAGTTTTACACAAGATCTAGCGAGGCTTTTCATTCACAATGTCCGTTGCAGAGTGATTGACAGGAAAGGGGCGTTTCTGGGTGTAAACTGACCGTTTTCAGGGAGTGTTCGGAAAAACGCAGGCGTGCCAGGATAAACCCAGGTGTGGCTGGGAGAACGCAGGGCGTGTTTGTGACGTCAAATACGGAACTGAACAGTGTGAAGTGATCGCAAGTGCTGAGTAGGTCTGGAGCTACTCTGAAACTGCACAATTTTTTTTTGTAGCCGCTCTGAGATCCTTTGGTCCGCACTTCTGCTAAGCTAAAATACACTCCCCAGTGGGAGGCGGCATAGCGTTTGCACGACTGCTAAAAACTGCTAGCAAACGATCAACTCGGAATGACCCCCTATGTCCCGGCTACGTGAGACAGCTGGATGGACTCACAAAATCTCCCCACCCCACAATTAATTTTTAAATCCTCCTCCCCAATACAATTTCTCCCACTCTTTCTGTTTATGTAATTATTTTCCCCCTCCCACTGGCGTATTTATAATGGGTGCAACCCAGGGGGGACCATACTGCACACGCTGCACCCATTTTTTTAATACTCACCCCTCCGGAGTCCCGCTCCGACGTCAGCAGCGCTGTTAAAACACATTGAAAATGGCACAGCGGCCATTTTCAGAGTTCTGCGCATGCACAGTAGAGAAGTCACTGGGAAAATGGCCGTTGCGCCATTTTCCCAGAGATCTGTGCATGCGCAGTAGAGTGTGAGCCCTCTAGTGCACAGACTCTCAGTGCTGCCGTGCAGGGAGGAGGGGGCCCAAATGGAGGAGATTGCACAATGGCCTGCTTCTCTCTTAAAGTGCCCTTGCAAGCTCCCATTCCAGTCATTCTGTGACAGCTCCCATCCAAGGCCAATGCATTTAGCTTTGCCTCTATTTTTCATATCCAGTAATGAATTTCCCCTCATCAGATACCTCAGTGTGCGCAAAAGAGGACAGAATATAAAATCCACCTCTCTCCTATGGGAAGGGGCAGAGATAAGGTTGGACACTTGTTTTTTTCTGCTGTCAGCAAAAGAAGCCCATAATGACATTCCAATGCTCATGATTTGTCTGTAGATTTATTTTTAAAAGATAACCGAAAATGCTGCTTGCACATGTGTTCAATCCCCGAAGACTAGTGCTTGTTGTAGAACTATGCTGGAGCTTGTAGTACCACAACAACAACAACAACAACAACAACAACAACAGGGAACAAGTTGCATCATACTGATTTGCTGCAAGCTCTAATTACAAGTAATGCTCACTCATCATGTTTTATTAAATATTCTGAATATTATATATATATTAATACAAAATTTTTATTTTACATACAGCAATGTAAAGCAGGGGCAACTTGCGTAAATAAAGACTGATATTATATATTATTATTATTATTATTAGATATTATATAGTAAGATTGTAAATGATTGCTACTTTCAAAATATGGGTATTTTCACCTGAAGTCCCGCACCTCTGGCAACTCGAACCCTATTACATTTATTTACCCCCTTTACTGCATGCATTACTGAGTTATGTTGTAGATTTCTTTACAGGTTACAATAACTTTTGCCTCTATACAAGAAAGAGCACCAGGAAAGATGCTAATATAAAACGGTGACATGGCTTTTTTTTCTGGACCTCTTACATGTATGGGGTCAAAGCTGCAAAATTGCATGCAGAATTGTGATAATCATTAAAAAAAACCCACTTTATTCTTTTATTAAAGCATTTTTAATGAATTAAAGGTTTTAAATGTATATTTATTAGTATTATTATTATTTTTATTAAATAAATGCAAAACTGCATATCTGCAGAGACTCATCCAGCACAGCAATACATGATCACTCACCACTCGGGGCCAGCATGGCAGAGGCAGCTGCCCAACTATATTTTACAGCATATTGCAGTGATGTATATTAATTTGGAGTAAGGGGCCTATAAATACTCCCCATTATATGATATATTTAACATAAAGGGGTCTAGTTATCATTATCTAACGAATAAATCTAATTTTTGCCTGTGGTGGGTCTTGCTCAACCTTTGATAAACAAATCCCATAATATGGTAGTCATAGGAAAATTCCAGATATTTACTGATCTCAAGTTATTTTATATGTATGGAATTTTTAATATAAAAATGATATTATAATTTTTTTAATACATAAATTGGAATATAAATATCCAAATAAATAATATTGCTTTCAGATAAATTATATCTGTGTAACTTTCTTTAAAACAAATTACATTCTACTTATTAAATAAAGTGCCCATACAGTATTTGTGTCTTGTTTTGTTGCCAATTGAGAATTCACCACATTAATTATTACATGACTCTGTCCCCATAAGCACTGGATCTTATATCAGAATATAAAAATATTCAAGATGGAGCCTGACAGGCAGATTTCTCCACACAGATAACAATTATGCACAGCATGTGTCTCATCCTAAATGGCAGGGTTAGGACACTGGTGCACATCAGATCTGTCATTTCCAGCACTTTTACCATTTTCTGACATTGCTTACTTGTCATTAATAATTAATGTCTTATTATCTGGATGAGTGAAGCAGAAATGCACCAAGGCTGAAATGAAAAGACTGGGTAAAAGCAATTTCATTTAGGTGAATTACTTATTTTAGGGGTTCAAAAGGTTCAATTTCTGTGAAGAACAAAAATACAGTCATTAATAAACAATATTTTATTTTTGCAAATTAAATTGTAAATTCTGCAGAAAAAAAACAACCACTGCCTAATTCATCCCATAAAATTAACTGGGAAGCATAGCAGAAGGCTGCACAAGAAACAAAGCATTCTACTCATCTGTATAGTTCTATAAAGAAAGGCATTGCAACTCTGTCACACATTAACCACATCACCATATTTAGAAACAGTAATGTAACTGCAATCTACAAGCGGTTTTTCTGAATTTATTTTTTATTTTTACACTATTGGTATTTAAATACTTGTATTAATATTTTCTTATGAATTGTTCCCACTTGTAATGCCCAGCAGATATACTGGTGCTATATAAATAACTGCAAATAAAAAAATAAAAAAATACCTCTTTTTTTTTTTTAATATATGCACTACAATATATTTTTAAAGCCTGCAGGTAGCAGTATTGCTACTGCTGATGATGTATAGCTAAATTACATAATGCCATAAGTGTAGGTACTGTACATACACACCATTAGTGTGAGATCTAGATGGACACAAATGCAAAGCAATAGGACCATTCTGCATTAAATCAGTTTTGCTTTCAGTATAGACAGGCATGAGTTCTATGGGTGGGTTCTTAAAAAGATTCAATTATCACTATTTTCAGAGTTGGTTGAACAAAGAATCAAGAAACGCCCAAGTTTAGAATTTCTGGAAGTGATTTCTTGATAAAGGGTCTAATTCAAGGTTGACAGCAAAAGAAAAATCTTCCTCTAATGAACAAAACCATGTGCACTGCAGGTGGGGCAGATGTAACATGTGCAGAGAGAGTTAGATTTGGGTGGGTTATATTGTTTCTGTGCAGGGTAAATACTGGCTGCTTTAATTTTACACTGCAATTTAGATTTCAGTTTGAACACACCCCACCCAAATCTAACTCTCTCTGCACATGTTACATTGGCCCCACCTCCAGTGCACATGGTTTTGCCCATTAGATGAAGATTTTGCTTTTGCAATCAACCTTGAATTAGGCCCAATGTTCCTTGTTTAAGCATATAGTGCAATTATCAAAATAAAAATATTACCAGTGTAGCACATTAAATACTTAGCCACTTGCATGGTGTGGTCACATCAGATATGTCCACGCCAAGCTGGGCTTTCCCTGACACGGTTGCATCTTCTGCAAACATGTCAGAGTAGGCTGCCGGCGGATGCTGGTAGTTAATCTTCCGGCAGCCTCCGAGTTCACCTGGTTGGCCCCTCAGTTTACATGAAAGCTTCCCCTCAGCCATCTCTTGCTGGCTGGGCTACAGAAAGAGGGCAATCCTAAAAGAGTCGCCCACCCGTGGCTGCTGAAAGACAGACTGCCTGTCCGTAGCATGAGTTCAAGAAGTTCACTGAAGCTGCAGGCGGCTGTCCACGGCCACCCAGACTGTGATTACCCAACAGTCTGCTCCGAGCTGTCCGCCACTGCCCTCTCTCTCCCAAGCAGCACCACAACATAGATGGGTCATATATATGCTCCTGATCGTCTCCATAAAACAACTTAAATTCACCACAACTGACCTATGAATCATCATAAATGTCCAAGGACTTACCTTTAACTTGTACTACTCCATGCGGACATCTCATCAAAACCAACGGATTGCATTCCTGCGCTGTGATACACACTGGATTGAAATCTCTGCATCTCTCCACTGAGAAGTCCTTCAGTTTGGACTCTAAGGGGGACATTTACTAAGCAGTGATAAGAGTGGAGAAGTGAGCCAGCAGAGAAGTTGCCCCATCAACCAATCAGCTGCTCTGTATAATTTTATAGTATGCAAATTATAGATGTTACTTCAGTGCTGATTGGTTGCCATGGGCAACTTCTCCACTGGCTCACTTCTCCGCTCTTATCACTGCTTAGTAAATGTCCTCCTAAATCTACTGTACTCTGCATTGGACATCTCAGACAAGGTACTGTGAACTACAGCCTATCTTTCTCCATCCATGCCCTCACTTAGACATCATTCACCTCTGTTCCCTGAGCAACAAATAACTCTGACTTCTTGCATTAATCAACTTATATACAGTATATTCAGGCTCAGAGCCGTTTCTTGTGGTGGGTGAGGCATGCATTCGCACGGGGCCCCCGCCGCTGCTCTAGGTGCTCAGTTTGTGTCCTCCCCCTCCACCCCGTCATTACTACTCCGCTCGGGGGGCGTAGTTTCATGCAATGATGCGTTTGCATCGTGATGTCACGACGCAAACGCGTCATTACGAGAAACTCCGCCCCCGAGTGGAGTACTGATGATAGGGAGGAGGGGGAGCTGTCTGGGAAGCCAGCAAGGTAAGAGGATGGAGAGGCGGGCCGAAGACCGAGAAGCGGGATGGAAACTGCAAACGTAAGTATAACTTTCTCTCACTCTCTCTCTCTTTCTTCGTAGAAGGGGACTCTGCCTGCCATAATGTGTAAAATGGGGACACTTGCCTGACATAATGTGTAAAATGGGGACACTTGCCTGCCGTAATGTGTAAAATGGGGGCACTTGCCTGCCATAATGTGTAAAATGGGGACACTTGCGTGCCGTAATGTGTAAAATTGGGACTCTTGCCTGCCGTAATGTGTAAAATGGGGACACTTGCCTGCCGTAATATGTAAAATGGGGACACTTGCATGCCGTAATGTGTAAAATGGGGACACTTGCCTGCCGTAATGTGTAAAATGGGGACAATTGCCTGCCGTAATGTGTAAAATGGGGACACTTGCCTGCCGTAATGTGTAAAATGGGGACTCTTGCCTGCCGTAATATGTAAAATGGGGACTCTTGCCTGCCATAATGTGTAAAATGGGGACTCTTGCCTGCCATAATGTGTAAAATGGGGACTCTTATCTGCCGTAATGTGTAAAATGGGGACACTTGACTGCCGTAATGTGTAAAATGAGGACTCTGCCTGCCGTAATGTGTAAAATGGGGACTCTTGCCTGCCGTAATGTGTAAAATGGGGACTCTGCCTGCCGTAATGTGTAAAATGGGGACTCTTGCCTGCCCTAATGTGTAAAATGGGGACTCTTGCCTGTCGTAATGTGTAAAATGGGGACACTTGCCTGCCGTAATGTGTAAAATGGGGACACTTGCCTGCCCTAATGTGTAAAATGGGGACTCTTGCCTGCCGTAATGTGTAAAATGGGGAATCTTGCCGTAATGTGTAAAAATAAGATTTTACTTACCGGTAAATCTATTTCTCGTAGTCCGTAGTGGATTCTGTGGACTCCGTAAGGACCATGAGGAATAGACGGGCTCCGCAGGAGACAGGGCACTTTAAGAAAGAATTTGGATACTGGTGTGCTCTGGCTCCTCCCTCTATGTCCCTCCTCCAAACCTCAGTTAGAGAAACTGTGCCCGGAAGAGCTGACAGTACAAGGAAAGGATTTTGGAATCCAGGGCAAGACTCATACCAGTCACACCAATCACACCGTATAACTTGTGATAAACTTACCCAGTTAACAGTATGAACAACAACGGAGCATCAGAACAACCCTGATGCAACTACAACAGAACCCTTATTTAAGCAATAACTATATACAAGTATTGCAGAAGAAGTCCGCACTTGGGACGGGCGCCCAGCATCCACTACGGACTACGAGAAATAGATTTACCGGTAAGTAAAATCTTATTTTCTCTAACGTCCTAGTGGATGCTGGGGACTCCGTAAGGACCATGGGGATTATACCAAAGCTCCCAAACGGGCGGGAGAGTGCGGATGACTCTGCAGCACCGAATGAGCAAACACAAGGTCCTCCTCAGCCAGGATATCAAACTTGTAAAACTTTGCAAAAGTGTTCGAACCTGACCAAGTAGCTGCTCGGCAAAGCTGTAATGCCGAGACCCCTCGGGCAGCCGCCCAAGAAGAGCCCACCTTCCTTGTGGAGTGGGCTTTTACTGATTTTGGAAGCGGCAATCCAGCCGCAGAATGAGCCTGCTGAATCGTGTTACAGATCCAGCGAGCAATAGTTTGCTTTGAAGCAGGAGCACCCAGCTTGTTGGATGCATACAGGATAAACAGCGACTCAGTTTTCCTGACTCTAGCCGTTCTGGCTACATAAACCTTCAAAGCCCTGACCACATCTAGTAACTCGGAATCCTCCAAGTCACGAGTAGCCACAGGCACCACAATAGGTTGGTTCATATGAAAAGATGACACCACTTTTGGCAGAACTTGTGGACGGGTCCGCAATTCTGCCCTGTCCATATGGAAAACCAGATAGGGGCTTTTATGTGACAAAGCCGCTAGTTCTGACACACGCCTAGCTGAAGCCAAGGCTAATAGCATGACCACCTTCCACGTGAGAAATTTTAACTCCACGGTTTTGAGTGGCTCAAACCAGTGTGAATTCAGGAAACTCAACACCACGTTAAGATCCCAAGGTGCCACTGGAGGCACAAAAGGGGGCTGAATATGCAGCACTCCCTTAACAAACGTCTGAACTTCAGGTAGAGAAGCCAGTTCTTTTTGAAAGAAAATGGATAGGGCCGAAATCTGGACCTTAATGGAACCCAATTTCAGGCCCAAAGTCACTCCCGACTGTAGGAAGTGAAGAAAACGGCCCAGCTGGAATTCCTCCGTAGGGGCATTCCTGGCCTCACACCAAGCAACATATTTTCGCCATATACGGTGATAATGTTTTGCCGTCACGTCCTTTATCAGGGTATGAATAACTTCATCCGGAATGCCTTTTTCTGCTAGGATCCAGCGTTCAACCGCCATGCCGTCAAACGCAGCCGCGGTAAGTCTTGGAACAGACAGGGCCCCTGTTGCAACAAGTCCTGTCTTAGAGGCAAAGGCTACGGGTCCTCTGTGAGCATTTCTTGCAGATCTGGATACCAAGTCCTTCTTGGTCAATCCGGAACAATGAGTATTGTTCTCACTTCTCTTTTTCTTATGATTCTCAGCACCTTGGGTATGAGAGGAAGAGGAGGAAATACATAAACTGACTGGAACACACATGGTGTCACTAGTGCGTCTACAGCTATCGCCTGAGGGTCTCTTGACCTGGCGCAATACCTCTGTAGCTTTTTGTTGAGGCGGGATGCCATCATGTCCACCTGTGGCAGTTCCCACCGACTTGCAATCTGCGTGAAGACTTCTTGATGAAGTCCCCACTTTCCCGGGTGGAGGTCTTGCCTGCTGAGGAAGTCTGCTTCCCAGTTGTCCACTCCCGGAATGAACACTGCTGACAGTGCACTTACGTGATTCTCCGCCCAGCGAAGAATTCTGGTGGCTTCTGCCATCGCCACCTTGCTCCTTGTGCCGCCTTGGCGGTTTACATGAGCCACTGCGGTGATGTTGTCTGACTGAATCAGCACCGATTGGTCGCGAAGCAGGGCTCCGCTTGACTTAGGGCGTTGTATATGGCCCTTAATTCCAGGATATTGATGTGAAGGCAAGTCTCCTGACTTGACCACAGCCCTTGGAAATTTCTTCCCTGTGTGACTGGCCCCCACCCTCGGAGGCTTGCATCCGTGGTCACCAGGACCCAGTCCTGAATGCCGAATCTGCGGCCCTCAAGAAGGTGATGTTATGCACACCAGTGCCAGCAGGAATGTACTGGTGTCTGAACGGTGAGGGATGCAAAACAAATGAACTCACAGACAGACTGGGGAATATGACTTTACATACACAGAAGGTGATAGGGTAACAAAATAAACACAAAGTGAACAGAGAAGCCCAAAGGCTAAGAAACTGGGTGTCTCCCTAGTATTAGGAATGCTCAGATGGAAAGAAGCAAGATGTAGTGATTTAATACGTAGAGAACCCGAAATGCTGTTGCTAAGGGCAACAGCAAAACCCTAAAGGGTTACCAACGGGTGTGGCAGTAAACTCCTTGGTCAGAGATGGAATAATAGACACAAGGAGAGTCTCCACAATCCTAGTCCTCACTTGCAGTGCACTGGTTCAGTTTACTGCCACTAAACTGACACCTGAACACCTTGCACAGTGAGAAAGGATTTTGGCAGGCAAGTCTGAGAATACAGCCGCAAACTTGCTAGGTTCACAGAGTAGCAAAAGAACCCCAGCAGGTTAAACGACTGACTCCAGTCTTACTGCTAGGTCTGGATTGGCAGAGTGTAATACCAAATCCCAAGGCCTATTTGCAGTAAGCAACAAACAAATACAAAGTTTATACAGTACTAGCTAGCTTTCAGGAACTGACTAACCAACAAAGATTCAGCAGCATCTGCCTAACCTGAGAAGAGGGTTTATATAGCAGGTGCTGTCCACGCCCCACTCAGACCTCACAGACTGTGAGCACAAAAACCAGCACCGGATCCCCTGCCGTGCACAGAGCCTGTAACCACTGCACAGCAAAAGACCCGAACCGGAGTATCAGCTACGCTCAGGTTACTCCGCTAGCACTTGTCTCCCGGTTGCCATGACGACGTGGCAGCACAGAGCAGGAGACCCTAACAGGTGAGCACTCTGCACCCACCACAGGAGAGACACCCTGGCCCTGGGGGATAGGGTGATCAGCCGATGCATCTGTAGATGTGATCCGGACCACTTGTCCAACAGATCCCATTGAAAGGTTCTCGCATGGAACCTGCCGAAGGGAATGGCCTCGTATGATGCCACCATCTTTCCCAGGACTCGCGTGCAGTGATGCACCGACACCTGTTTTGGTTTTAATAGATCTCTGACCAGTGTCATGAGCTCCTGAGCCTTCTCCATCGGGAGATAAATCCTTTTCTGGTCTGTGTCCAGAATCATGCCCAGGAAAGGCAGACGAGTCGTAGGAATCAACTGCGACTTTGGAATATTTAGAATCCAGCCGTGCTGTTGTAACACTTCCCGAGAGCATGCTACGCTGACCAGCAACTGCTCTCTGGACCTTGCCTTTATGAGGAGATCACCCAAGTATGGGATAATTGTGACCCCTTGCTTTCGCAGGAGCACCTGAGGTATCGGTGAGGGGGCATCTCTTCGAATTCCAGCTTGTATTCCTGAGACACAATCTCTAGTGCCCACGGATCCACCTGGGAGTGAACCCACTTGTGGCTGAAATTTCGGAGACGCGCCCCCACCGGGCCTAGCTCCGCCTGTGGAGCCCCAGCGTCATGCGGTGGATTTAGTGGAAGCCGGGGAGGACTTCTGTTCCTGGGAACTAGCTGTGTTGTGCAGCTTCTTTCCTTTGCCCCTGCCTCTGGCAAGAAAGGACGCACCTCGGACTTTCTTGCCTTTTTGTGATCGAAAGGACTGCATTTGGTAATACGGTGCTTTCTTAGGTTGTGAGGGAACATATGGCAAAAAATTTGAGTTTCCAGCAGTAGCTGTGGAGACCAGGTCCGAGAGACCCTCCCCAAACAACTCCTCACCCTTGTAAGGTAAAACCTCCATGTGCCTTTTTGAGTCGGCATCGCCTGTCCATTGCCGAGTCCACAGGACCCTTCTGGCAGAAATCGACATTGCATTTATTCTAGAGCCCAGTAGGCTGTCTCTTTGAGCATCTCTCATATATAGGACAGCGTCTTTTATATGCCCCAGGGTCATTAATATAGTATCCCTGTCCAAGGTATCAAGTTCCTCAGATAAGGTATCCGTCCATGCTGCTACAGCACTACACACCCAGGCCGACGCAATTGCCGGCCTTAGTAAGGTACCTGAATGTATATAAATGGAGTTCAGGGTACCCTCTTGCTTTCTATCCGCAGCATCTTTTAGGGTGGCCGTATCCTGTGACGGCAGGGCTACCCTCTTGGATAAGCGTGTGAGAGCTTTGTCCACCCTAGGGGAGGATTCCCAGCGTAACCTGTCCGTTGGCGGGAAAGGATACGCCATAAGCATCCGTTTGGAAATCTGCAGTTTTTTATCTGGAGATTCCCAAGCCTTTTCACATAACTCATTTAGCTCATGTGAGGGGGGAAAGGTCACCATCTGCCTTTTTCCCCCATACATATGAACCCTCTTGTCAGGGACTGGGGTTTCCTCTGTGATGTGCAACACATCCTTAATTGCTATAATCATATAACGGATGGCTTTAGCCAATTTAGGCTGTAACTTTGCATCATCGCCATCGACACTAGAGTCAGAATCCGTGTCGATATCTGTGTCAACAATTTGGGATAGTGGGCGCTTCTGAGACCCTGACGGCCTCTGCGACATAGGATCAGGCATGGGCTGAGACCCCGACTGTCCTAAGGTTTCAGCTTTATCCAACCTTTTATGCAAGGAATTAACATTATCATTTAAAACCTTCCACATATCCATCCAATCAGGTGTCAGCGCCGTCGGCGGCGACCCCACATTAATTTGCTCCCGCTCTGCTTCCACATAGCCTTCCTCGTCAAACATGTCGACACAAGCGTACCGACACACCACACACACACAGGGGATGCTCTTTTTGAAGACAGTTCCCCCACAAGGCCTTTTGGAGAGACAGAGAGAGAGTATGCCAGCACACACCCCAGCGCTATATGTCCCAGGAATCACACAGTAACTTAGTGTTAACCCAGTAGCTGCTGTATATAATGTTTTTGCGCCTAATTTATGTGCCCCCCCTCTCTTTTTACCCTCTTCTACCGTGGATCTGCAGGGGAGAGCCTGGGGAGCTTCCTCTCAGCGGAGCTGTGGAGAGAAAATGGCGCTGGTGAGTGCTGAGGAAGAGGCCCCGCCCCCTCAGCGGCAGGCTTCCTTCCCGTGTTTCTGTGTAAAATTATGGCAGGGGCTCATGCATATATACAGTGCCCAACTGTATATATGCCCATCTTTTGCCAAGAGGTCCTAATTGCTGCCCAGGGCGCCCCCCCCCCCTGCGCCCTGCACCCTACAGTGACCGGAGTATGTGGGTTTAATGTGGGAGCAATGGCGCACAGCTGCAGTGCTGTGCGCTACCTCAGTTTGAAGACTGGAGTCTTCTGCCGCCGATTTTGAAGTCTTCTTGCTTCTTCCACCCGGCTTCTGTCTTCCGGCTCTGCGAGGGGGGCGGCGGCGCGGCTCCGGGATCGGACGACAAAGTGTGAGATCCTGTGTACGATCCCTCTGGAGCTAATGGTGTCCAGTAGCATAAGAAGCAGGACTTATCTTCAGAGAGTAGGGCTGCTTCTCTCCCCTCAGTCCCACGCTTCAGAGAGTCTGTTGCCAGCAGATCTCTCTGAAAATAAAAAAAACCTAACAAAATACTTTCTTAAAGCAAGCTCAGGAGAGCTCACTAAGTAGCACCCAGCTCGTCCGGGCACAGATTCAAACTGAGGTCTGGAGGAGGGACATAGAGGGAGGAGCCAGAGCACACCAGTATCCAAATTCTTTCTTAAAGTGCCCTGTCTCCTGCGGAGCCCGTCTATTCCCCATGGTCCTTACGGAGTCCCCAGCATCCACTAGGACGTTAGAGAAATGGGGATGTAATGTATCAAGGGCATTGCAGTGTGTGGCATAATATGGTGCAGGTGGAATTACTGTGTGGGGCTTAATATGGTAGAATTTTTTTCCCCCTATGGTGGCCGTGATCTTACTGAATAGGGGCCCCCATTTATCAAGCAGCTATAAGTGAAGTGGTAAATACCGTTTTCACTCGCCGTGGTATAGGGGCATGGTGCTCTTCTAGTAAGCTTGCGAGCAGGGCCTTCCTACCTCTGTCTGTCTGTCTTTTCCCAGTTTTGTTCTATAACTGTTGTTCTAATTGTAAAGCGCAACGGAATATGCTGCGCTATATAAGAAACTGCTAATAATAAATAATAAAGAAGAGCCTATGCCACGGTGAGCGAATGTGGTATTTGCCACGTCAGCGCTGATGTTTACCTTACATCAGTGCTGACGAATGATGTGTGTAGGGAGTCTGCGCATGTCCTGGAATATGGTAATTTTCGGCACATGTGCAGTAGTAATTTCCGGACGCAGCATAATGCATGCCGGGATTGCTGCGAGAGGGGGGAGCCGGAGCGCAAGGTGGACAATGCTGCAGTGCAGCGGAGTCCTGTCTCTATAGCAACCCGGCAGCTGTGATGCATGCCGAGATTGCTGCAGGAGGTGGGAGCCGGAATACTGGGCGGACTCCGCAGCGGTGTCCTAACGTCTGCCCGGAGCAGACGAGGCCATTATAGGTAGCGAGCGCTATTTCAGAAAGAGCGCTCATTCTTAAATACACTTTAGCGTGCCGCAGTATAGGGAATATGAAAGGCTAGTTAGCAGTGCTATTAGCCTTGTTAAATAGCAATTGGCCCCATTTACCACCAAAAACGAGTTACCAGCAAAGAAACTCGTTGATAAATGGGGGCCAGGGTTCTAAATTCGCAGCCGCTGCATTGTAGCACTTCATATACAGATTCAGACTCATTCGCACACAAATATACAACTGTTGTACCCCAAACTGATCAGTGTAATCTAGCAAAGTCGTTTTGTCGCTTCCAGTTGTTTTAAATATGTGAATAAGATGCAGAAACAAAACTTGGAGTCAGTGCATGAGTACACATTTTTTTAATATTTTTATATGTGCTTTTTTCTCCATCCCCTGCATTGTGTCTTCCCCTCTCTCATTTATTACCCACAATTTCTCACTGCTGTACAGCTGTCTGTGCCTGGCTTCTAGATTGTTTCTCCGAGGCTGTATGACTATTTAGACCAGTGGAAATTGTTTATCAAGGCTTGGAGGGACATTGCAGATAATTAGCTGAGAAGAGCACGGCATGATTGGTGTACGTGTGCATTTTGGAATGATGGAGATGTTTGTCAGGTGCACAGCAAAAATTGCGAAAATCAAATTATTAGTAAATTGTTTAGGTCTCAAAGGCCGCAGATACCTATAATATAATGATAGACCTACAACATGGGACGGTGTCATTCAGGCAGCTGATCCATTCTGCTAATTAGGTCCTGTGCTGCATGTAATTCACTGGTGGCACTGGCACATCACAGCGCATCAGACACACGTATAGTTACTGTAGCTCCCTCTGGGTTAGATATTTCTGACACACAAACATTAATGGCTGCTTAACAGCCCTCCAGGCTGAGGGGTTGGAAGTCCACCAGTGCTCACTGGTATACAGCACAAGAAGGCATTTTTATAATATATCCTTTACAACAGTCTGAGCTATATTAAGCATCTTATATTATGCTGAACAGAATATTGTACGATTTAAAAAACTATGGGATCAATTTTCAGGGGGCGGAATCCATATTGCCAGTGACGAACTGTGTCTTCAAAATCATGAATTTATCTGATATATTTTTTTTTAGTAGAGAATTTCCTAAAATGAACAGGGCTATATCAGGGTCAGGCTGGGCCACTGGGGTAGGAAAACCCCCGGTGGGCCCCACTACAGGTGGGCCCATCTCATCCAATAGGGATCAGGCTCCAGACTGTGCACTTTAGTTATACATCATACAGTGCCGTAACTAGACATTTTAGCGCTGTGTGCAACAAACAGCATCGGCGCCCCCCCCCTCAACACACTATATATAAAACAGGGCCAATGCGCGCCTACGGCGCGCACAAAAATATACGGGCATGGCTTCACTGGGAAGGGGCGTGGCCACAGAGCTCCCTTACACAGCATGGCAGGCAGAGCTCCCTTTTACACAGCACAGCAGGCAGGGCTCCCTTTTACACAGCACAGCAGGCAGAGCTCCCTTTTACACAGCACGCCAGGTAGAGTCCCCCTTTTACATAGCACGGCAAGCAGAGTCTCCCTTTTTCACACACTAGGCAAGCAGAGTCCCCCTCCTTTACACATTAGGCAGCAGTCCCCGTATTTTACATTTCTCTGACGTCCTAGTGGATGCTGGGAACTCCGTAAGGACCATGGGGAATAGACGGGCTCCGCAGGAGACTGGGCACTCTAAAAGAAAGATTAGGTACTATCTGGTGTGCACTGGCTCCTCCCTCTATGCCCCTCCTCCAGACCTCAGTTAGATTTCTGTGCCCGGCCCGAGCTGGATGCACACTAGGGGCTCTCCTAAACTTCTAGAAAGAAAGTTTAAAATTAGGTTTTTTATTTTACAGTGAGACCTGCTGGCAACAGGCTCACTGCAACGAGGGACTAAGGGGAGAAGAAGCGAACCTACCTGCTTGCAGCTAGCTTGGGCTTCTTAGGCTACTGGACAGCATTAGCTCCAGAGGGATCGACCGCAGGACCCGTCCTTGGTGTTCGTTCCCGGAGCCGCGCCGCCGTCCCCCTTACAGAGCCAGAAGCATGAAGATGGTCCGGAAAATCGGCGGCAGAAGACTTCAGTCTTCACCAAGGTAGCGCACAGCACTGCAGCTGTGCGCCATTGCTCCTCATGCACACTTCACACTCCGGTCACTGAGGGTGCAGGGCGCTGGGGGGGGGGGGCGCCCTGAGCAGCAATAAAAACACCTTGGCTGGCAAAATAATCACAATATATAGCCCCAGAGGCTATATATGTGATAATTACCCCTGCCAGATTCCATAAAAAAGCGGGAGAAAAGTCCTCGAAAAAGGGGCGGAGCTATCTCCCTCGGCACACTGGCGCCATTTTCTCTTCACAGTGTAGCTGGAAGACAGCTCCCCAGGCTCTCCCCTGTAGTTTTCAGGCTCAAGGGGTTAAAAAGAGAGGGGGGGCACAAAATTTAGGCGCAATATTGTTTATACAAGCAGCTATAGGGGAAAATTCACTCAGTGATAGTGTTTATCCCTACAGTATATAGCGCTCTGGTGTGTGCTGGCATACTCTCTCTCTGTCTCCCCAAAGGGCTGTGTGGGGTCCTGTCCTCAGTCAGAGCATTCCCTGTGTGTGTGCGGTGTGTCGGTACGGCTGTGTCGACATGTTTGATGAGGAGGCTTATGTGGAGGCGGAGCAGATGCTGAAAATGGGATGTCGCCCCCTGTGGGCCGACACCAGAGTGGATGGATAGGTGGAAGGTATTAACCGACAGTGTCAACTCCTTACATAAAAGGCTGGATGATGTAACAGCTATGGGACAGCCGGCTTCTCAGCCCGCGCCTGCCCAGGCGTCTCAAAGGCCATCAGGGGCTCAAAAACGCCCGCTCCCTCAGATGGCAGACACAGATGTCGACACGGAGTCTGACTCCAGTATCGACGAGGTTGAGACATATACACAATCCACTAGGAACATCCGTTACATGATCTCGGCAATAAAAAATGTGTTACACATTTCTGACATTAACCCAAGTACCACTAAAAAAGGGTTTTATATGTGGGGAGAAAAAGCAGGCGGTGTTTTGTTCCCCCATCAAATGAGTGAATGAAGTGTGAAAAAGCGTGGGTTCCCCCGATAAGAATCTGGTAATTTCTAAAAAGTTACTGATGGCGTACCCTTTCCCGCCAGAGGATAAGTTACGCTGGGAGATATCCCCTAGGGTGGATAAAGCGCTCACACGTTTGTCAAAGCTGCAGCGTGGTCTGTAACCCTTTCAAACAATAAGACGTCGTCTTATATTTGAGGGATGCACAGAGGGATATTTTGCCGGCTGGCATCCAGAATTATTGCAATGTCCATTCTGTCAGGAGGGTATTAGAGACCCGACACTGGACAGGTGATGCTGACTTTAAAAGGCACATAGAGCCTTATAAGGGTGAGGAATTGTTTGGGGATGGTCTCTGGGACCTCGTATCCACAGCAACAGCTGGGATGAAAATTTTTTACCTCAAGTTTCCTCACAGCCTAAGAAAAGCACTGTATTATCAGGTACAGTCCTTTCGGCTTCAGAAAAGCAAGCGGGTCAAAGGAAAAAGCTGCACCAGTCAGCCAGTTCCCAGAATCAAAATTCTTCCCCCGCTTCCTCTGAGTCCACCGCATGACGCGGGGGCTCCACAGGCATAGCCAGGTACGGTGGGGGGCCGCCTCAAAAATTTCATCGATCAGTGGGCTCGCTCACAGGTGGATCCCTGGATCCTTCAAGTAGTATCTCAGGGGTACAAGCTGGAATTCGAGGCGTCTCCCCCCCGCCGTTTCCTCAAATCTGCCTTGCCGACAACTCCCTCAGGCAGGGAGGCTGTGCTAGAGGCAATTCACAAGCTGTATTCCCAGCAGGTGATAGTCAAGGTGCCCCTACTTCAACAAGGACGGGGTTACTATTCCACACTGGTTGTGGTACCGAAACCGGACGGTTCGGTGAGACCCATTTTAAATTTGAAATCCTTGAACACATACATTAAAAAATTCAAGTTCAAGATGGAATCGCTCAGGGCGGTTATTGCAAGCCTGGAGGAGGGGGATTACATGGTATCCCTGGACATCAAGGATGCTTACCTACATGTCCCCATTTACCATCCTCATCAGGAGTACCTCAGATTTGTGGTACAGGATTGCCATTACCAATTCCAAACACTGCCGTTTGGACCGTCCACGGCACCGAGGGTCTTTACCAAAGTAATGGCAGAAATGATGATACTCCTTCGAAAAAAGGGAGTTTTAATTATCCCGTACTTGGACGATCTCCTTATAAAGTCGAGGTCCAAGGAGCAGTTGTTGGTCGGAGTAGCACTATCTCGGGAAGTGCTACATCAGCACGGATGGATTCTATACGTTCCAAAGTCACAGCTGGTTCCTACCACACGCCTACTGTTCCTGGGGATGGTTCTGGACACAGAACAGAAAAAAGTGTTTCTCCTGCAGGAGAAAGCCAAGGAGCTGTCATCTCTAGTCAGAGACCTCCTGAAACCAAAACAGGTATCGGTGCATCACTGCACACGAGTCCTGGGAAAAATGGTAGCTTCTTACGAAGAAAAATTCCATTCGGCAGGTTCCATACAAGAACCTTTTAGTGGAACCTCTTGAACAAGGGGTCGGGATCGCATCTTCAGATGCATCGGCTGATAACCCTGTCTCCAAGGACCAGGGTATCTCTACTGTGGTGGCTGCAGAGTGCTCATCTTCAAGAGGGCCGCAGATTCGGCATACAGGACTGGGTCCTGGTAACCACGGATGCCAGCCTTCGAGGCTGGGGGGGCAGTCACACAGGGAAGAAACTTCCAAGGACTTTGGTCAAGTCAGGAGTCGTCTCTAAACATAAATATTCTGGAACTAAGGGCCATTTACAATGCCCTAAGTCAGGCAAAACCCCTGCTTCAAAACCAGCCGGTACTGATCCAGTCAGACAACATCACGGCAGTCGCCCATGTAAACCGACAGGGCGGCACAAGAAGCAGGATGGCGATGGCAGAAGCCACAAGGATTCTCCGATGGGCGGAAAATCACGTCTTAGCACTGTCAGCAGTGTTCATTCCGGGAGTGGACAACTGGGAAGCAGACTTCCTCAGCAGACACGACCGACACCCGGGAGAGTGGGGACTTCATCCAGAAGTCTTCCAACTGTTGGTAAACCGTTGGGAAAGGCCACAGGTGGACATGATGGCGTCCCGCCTAAACAAAAAACTAGATATTGCGCCAGGTCAAGGGACCCTCAGGCAATAGCTGTGGACGCGCTAGTGACACCGTGGGTGTACCAGTCGGTTTATGTATTCCCTCCTCTGCCTCTTATACCAAAGGTACTGAGAATAATAAGAATACGAGGAGTAAGAACGATACTCGTGGTTCCGGATGGGCCAAGAAGAGCTTGGTACCCAGAACTTCAAGAAATAATATCAGAGGACCCATGGCCTCTACCGCTCAGACAGGATCTGCTACAGCAGGGGCCCTGTCTGTTCCAAGACTTACCGCGGCTGCGTTGGACGGCATGGCGGTTGGATTCCGGATCCTAAAGCAAAAGGGCATTCCGGAGGAAGTCATTCCTACGCTGATAAAAGCCAGGAAAGAAGTAACCGCAAACCATTATCACCATATTTGGCGAAAATATGTTGCGTGGTGTGAGGCCAGGAAGGCCCCAACAGAGGAATTTCAGCTGGGTCGTTTTCTGCACTTCCTACAGTCAGGAGTGACTATGGGCCTAAAATTGGGTTCCATTAAGGTCCAGATTTCGGCTCTGTCGATTTTCTTCCAGAAAGAACTGGCTTCACTGCCTGGAGTTCAGACATTTGTAAAGGGAGTGCTACATATTCAGCCCTTTTTTTTTTTGTGCCTTCTGTGGCACCTTGGGATCTCAACGTGGTGTTGAGTTTCTTAAAATCACATTGATTTGAGCCACTTAAAACTGTGGATTTGAAATATCTCACGTGGGAAGTGGTCATGTTATTGGCCTTGGCTTCGGCCAGGCGTGTGTCAGAATTGGCGGCTTTGTCATGTTAAAGCCCTTATCTGATTTTCCATATGGATAGGGCAGAATTGAGGACTCGTCCCCAGTTTCTCCCTAAGGTGGTATCAGCTTTTCACTTGAACCAACCTATTGCAGTGCCTGCGGCTACTAGGGACTTGGAAGATTCCAAGTTACTGGACGTAGTCAGGGCCTTAAAAATTTATATTTCCAGGACGGCTGGAGTCAGGAAAACTGACTCGTTTTTTTATCCTGTAGGCACCCAACAAAATAGGTGCTCCTGCTTCTAAGCAGACTATTGCTCGCTGAAATTGTAGCACAATTCAGCTGGAGCATTCTGCGGCTGGATTGCCGCATCCTAAATCAGTAACAGCCCATTCCACGAGGAAAGTGGGCTCATCTTGGGCGGCTGCCCGAGGGGTCTCGGCTTTACAACTTTGCCGAGCTGCAACTTGGTCAGGGGCAAACACGTTTGCTAAATTCTACAAATTTGATACCCTGGCTGAGGAGGACCTTGAGTTCTCTCATTCGGTGCTGCAGAGTCATCCGCACTCTCCCGCCCGTTTGGGAGCTTTGGTATAATCCCCATGGTCCTTACGGAGTTCCCAGCATCCACTAGGACGTCAGAGAAAATAAGATTTTACTCACCGGTAAATCTATTTCTCGTAGTCCGTAGTGGATGCTGGGCGCCCATCCCAAGTGCGGATTGTCTGCAATACTTGTATATAGTTATTGCCTAACTAAAGGGTTATTGTTGAGCCATCTGTTGAGAGGCTCAGTTATGTTTCATACTGTTAACTGGGTATAGTATCACGAGTTATACAGTGTGATTGGTGTGGCTGGTATGAGTCTTACCCGGGATTCAAAATCCTTCCTTATTGTGTCAGCTCTTCCGGGCACAGTATCCTAACTGAGGTCTGGAGGAGGGGCATAGAGGGAGGAGCCAGTGCACACCAGATAGTACCTAATCTTTCTTTTAGAGTGCCCAGTCTCCTGCGGAGCCCGTCTATTCCCCATGGTCCTTACGGAGTTCCCAGCATCCACTACGGACTACGAGAAATAGATTTACTGGTGAGTAAAGTCTTATTATTACAACAAAAGAGCCTCCTTTTTGTACACATTAGGCATAGTGAGAGAGTGAGAGTGTGTGTGTGTGTGTTGTGTGTGTTGTTCACCTGTTGGCCGATCCGACTTCCACGCAGACAGGCACTACTAGCTGGGACCTGCAGCCTACAATAGCGCTCCCTGTGCATCACACAGCCGCCGGCGGAAATCACAGACGGGGAGTTGTGCTACAGCATGACAGCTGCGGCACCAGTCCCCATCCCTTACACAGGCGCCGGGACTCACAAGCGGGATACCGGGGGTGAGGTGCGTTACCACATGGCAGCTGCAGCACCACTCCCCGTCCCTTACACAGGCGCCGGGACTCACAAGCGGGATACGGGGGGTGAGGTGCGCTACCACATGGCAGCTGCAGCACCACTCCCCATCCCTTACACAGGCGCCGGGACTCACAAGCGGGATGCAGGGGGGTGAGGTGCGCTACCACATGGCAGCTGCAGCACCACTCCCTGTCCCTCGCCCGGAGGTGGCACTAACAGACCGGATCCTGGAACGCGGCTGTATGACACCACATGCCAGCTGCACAGGCGGCTGAAAACAGGCGCCAAAGGCAGGCAGAACTTACACTACTGCCTCACTGGGTACAGTGGGAGGGGGGTTGCTGCCAGATGGTGTGCCTGCAGTGCATTTGCGCTGTGGGCAAGGCACCATCGGCACACACCTAGTTACGGCCCTGACATTATATATATGTTACATTATACTGCACTGGACTTTGGTGTGTTTCAACAAGTGCTAATCTAGTGCATTTTCATGCATGCACTGGTAGGATTTACCATATACAGTTATCAAGGGGCCCAGACATAGGCGGATCCAGGGGGAGGACACTCGCCCCCCCCCCCCCCCCCCGTCTTTTCTGACTTTTTTTTGAAAAGGAGAACAGCAACATCACTACTGCTATTTCCGTCAGTCAGATTTGATAAAAGAGCCGGCAGGCACTAGGACCCTCTAGCAGCAAGTCTGTGTGGTAACCAATGGGGAGGCTGGAGCTTCAGGTGCAGCCTCCCCCTGCTCACACCACAACCTACCTCCCCCACTACCAGCCGGCCAGAGTCCAGCCCAGGCGCGGGGGTCAAATGGCAGCATCGAGTATGGGTGTGTACACACGGTGAGATATTTTCTTTCGATTTTGACTAAATAGTCAAAATTGTAAGAAAAGTTAGTGCAGATCGCAAGTTGAAAGTCACCGTGCGATCCCGATTCGATCCTGATGCGCGGTCCTGCCAGGTCGGCATCGCAAGAAAAGATAGACTGTGCAGGCAAGTCAATCCTTACTAGATCGGTGTACTATCTAGTTCATCTCACATGTCAATGACATCTCACATAAGACAAAATCTCACATAAGCCAAAATCGTAAGCACACATAGTCCATATCTCAAGAAAAGTTAGTCAAAATCTGTGCTATCTGGGCTCCGGGGAGTTCAAGGGAAATCGCAAGTGAAAATCGGGCATAGCAAGGATCTCACCGTGTGTATACAGCATAAGACTTAAGGTGGGTACACACTAGTGATGTGCACCGGACATTTTTCGGGTTTTGTGTTTTGGTTTTGGATTCGGTTCCGCGGCCGTGTTTTGGATTCGGACGCGTTTTGGCAAAACCTCACCGAAATTTTTTTATCGGATTCGGGTGTGTTTTGGATTCGGGAGTTTTTTTTACAAAAAACCTAAAAAACAGCTTAAATCATAGAATTTGGGGGTCATTTTGATCCCATAGTTTTATTAACCTCAATAACCATAATTTCCACTCATTTCCAGTCTATTCTGAACACCTCACACCTCACAATATTATTTTTAGTCCTAAAATTTGCACCGAGGTCGCTGGATGGCTAAGCTAAGCGACACAAGTGGCCGACACAAACACCTGGCCCATCTAGGAGTGGCACTGCAGTGTCAGGCAGGATGGCACTTCAAAAAAATTGTCCCCAAACAGCACATGATGCAAAGAAAAAAAGAGGCGTACCAAGGTCGCTGTGTGACTAAGCTAAGCGACACAAGTGGCCGACACAAACACCTGGCCCATCTAGGAGTGGCACTGCAGTGTCAGGCAGGATGGCACTTCAAAAAAATTGTCCCCAAACAGCACATGATGCAAAGAAAAAAAAGAGGCGCACCAAGGTCGCTGTGTGACTAAGCTAAGCGACACAAGTGGCCGACACAAACACCTGGCCCATCTAGGAGTGGCACTGCAGTGTCAGACAGGATGGCACTTCAAAAAAATTGTCCCCAAACAGCACATGATGCAAAGAAAAAAAGAGGCGCACCACAGGTATAGAATGTAGATGGATAGTATACTTAATGACGACACAGAGGTAGGTACAGCAGTGGCCTTCCGTACTGCTATATATAGTATACTGGTGGTCACTGTGTCAGCAAACTGCAAAACTAAAATGCACCACAGGTATAGAATGTAGATGGATAGTATACTTAATGAATGACGACACAGAGGTAGGTACAGCAGTGGCCTTCCGTACTGCTATATATAGTATACTGGTGGTCACTGTGTCAGCAAACTGCAAAACTAAAATGCACCACAGGTATAGAATGTAAATGGATAGTATACTTAATGAATGGCGACACAGAGGTAGGTACAGCAGTGGCCTTCCGTACTGCTATATATAGTATACTGGTGGTCACTGTGTCAGCAAACTGCAAAACTAAAATGCACCACAGGTATAGAATGTAGATGGATAGTATACTTAATGACGACACAGAGGTAGGTACAGCAGTGGCCTTCCGTACCGTACTGCTATTATATACAGTATACTGGTGGTCACTGTGTCAGCAAACTGCAAAACTAAAATGCACCACAGGTATAGAATGTAGATGGATAGTATACTTAATGACGACACAGAGGTAGGTACAGCAGTGGCCTACTGTACCGTAATGCTATATATTATATACTGGTGGTCACTGGTCAGCAAAACTCTGCACTGTACTCCTCCTATATAATATTATACTGGTGGTCCCCAGTCCCCACAATAAAGCAGCACACTGAGCACAGATATGGAGTGTTTTTCAGGCAGACAACGTATACTGGTGGTCACTGTCAGCAAAACTCTGCACTGTACTCCTGCTATATAATACAGCTGCTCCCCAGTCCCCACAATTAAGCAGTGTGAGCACATATATATGCAGCACACTGAGCACAGATATGGAGCGTTTTTTTCAGGCAGAGAACGGATAACTGGTGGTCACTGATCAGCAAAACTCTGCACTGTACTCCTCCTATATTATACAGCTGCTCCCCAGCCCTCCCACAATTAAGCAATAGTGCACAGCACAATCAAGTTCAACAATAACGGAGAGGACGCCAGCCACGTCCTCTCTCTAACATTTCCAATACACGAGTGAAAATGGCGGCGACGCGCGGCTGCTTATATAGAATCCGAATCTCGCGAGAATCCGACAGCGGGATGATGACGTTCGGGCGCGCTCGGGTTACCCGAGCCATACGGGAGAATCCGAGTGTGGCTCGGACCCGTGTAAAAAGGGTGAAGTTCGGGGGGGTTCGGTTTCCGAGAAACCGAACCCGCTCATCACTAGTACACACTAATAGATATATCTGCAGATCAATTGATCTGCAGATATATCTATGTACGGATCGGGCAGTGTGCTGTGCATACACACTGCCCGATCCGTCGGGGACTGACGTCATGAACTGAGCGGGCGTGTACACACGCCCGCCCAGTTCAGCTGTCAATCACTGCTGGCCGCCGCAGCATGTGTACGGGCGGTCGGATGACCGCCCCGTACACACACAGCAACGCGCCAATATATTGTTAGATATATTGTCCGTCGGCTGTGCTGCGCGGCCGACGCGATACGTCTGTGAACGACGGAGTTCACAGACATATCGGCCGTACACACTGGCCGACGGTCCCGCGATATATCGGCCGTTCAAGAGAACAGCCGATATATCGACCAGTGTGTACGGGCCTTTAGGGTGTGTACACACGGTGAGATCCCTGCTATGTTCGATTTTGACTATGCGATTTCCCTTGAACTCCCCCAGAGCCCAGATAGCACAGATAGTACAGATTTTGACTATCTGGGCTTGAGATTTTGTCTATGTACGATTTTGACTAAAGTGCCAATTTTGACTATACTTTGTACTAGATTGTACACTAAATAGTCAAGATTGACTTGCCTGCACAGTCTATCTAGCCTTACGATACAGACCCCACGGGAGCGCGCATCGGGATCGAATCTGTATCGCAAGCTGCCTAGCACCATGAGATATGCACTAACTTTTCATAAGATTTTAACTATATAGTCAAAATCTCACAGATTTATCTCACCGTGTGTACACAGTACACACCCTGATTTATGACGGCGCAGAAGGCTTCATTAGCCCTCACTGCACCGCACAGTTTCCCAGCGCTTCCTCCTCAATTTCCTTTACCAACCATGCTAGGTGCAGTCAAACTCAGCCTTAGCTTTGAGAAGGCGGCCCGTGTGATTGTGACAGGGCTGTCCTGCAGATGTCTTATGCTGCTTGTTGGAGATCCAGCTGGCTGCTTCTGCTAATGAAAGATGGGCAGTTCGTGTCCTGCAGTCTGAGTCTCAAAACAAGGTATGCTGCACCTGCCACCACCAACTAAAACTTTAATAATTATATTGTGCTGGGTGCCTTCCAGGCTCCCATAACTAAGGGAACAGGTGACCAACATTTCAAGGCCCAATCAGCCTTTTCATCAGGGTGTGAAACATTGGCAATAAACCAGGATGTACTCCTACAGCCAATCATTACCTGATGGCGTATATTGTGAGGCTACGCCCCCTGTGATACCACACCCCTTATCTGGGAGCACACGTGCCTTAGATGCATGTAAATATAACTATTACCGTTCCCCTATCATGGTGCCCCGCTTTAATTTTCTTCTGGATCCGCCCCTGGGCCCAGACCATGCACTCTTGCACTCTTTAATGGTTACAAAATGTCTGTGGTGGCTGGACATGCTCCTAAGCATGGGCCCTACCACTGCAATCCCCCAGTGGGGCCTTCATGCCACATTCCGACACTGGCTATTCTCTGCCCCTGAAAATAAACATGAGCTGTCTCATTTATATACAGGGTGGCCATAACTAAACTCCCCCTATTCAGAACTATCTGTAACTTGATCTAACAACCAACGTTGCTGTGCAACGACAACATAGCACGAAAATGTACAGGCAAGTGAATATCAAGACTTAAGGTGTATACACACGGTGAGATCCTTGCTATGGCCTATTTTGACTATGCTATTTCCCTTGAAATCCTCGGAGCCCAGCACCACCGATTTTGACTAACTTTTCTTGAGATATGGGATATGTGTGCTTACGATTTTGGCTTATGTGAGATTTTGACTTATGTGAGATGTCATAGACATGTGAGATGAACTAAATAGTACACCGATCTAGCAAGGATTGACTTGCCTGCACAGTCTATCTTTACTTGCGATGCCGACCTGGAGGGACCGCGCATCAGGATCGAATCGGGATCGCAAGGTGACTTTCACCTTGCGATCTGCACTAACTTTTCTTGAGATTTTGACTATATAGTCAAAATCGAAAGAAAAAAAATATCTCACCCTGTGTACACACCTTTAGCTTTATTGTGCTACACTAATGATATCTAATCACACCAAATAAAACATGTGTCTGTACATTTTCACTCTGTTTTTACATCATGTTCCCGCTGTTGATGACTTTTTGCACTATTATTATTATTATTATTATTATTATTATTATTATTTTTTTTATATGAAATCCTGTTTCCGATTACCTGTTTAGTATCCCTGCCAAATTTGGTGAAATTCTGATTGTTAGATCAAGCTACAAATGCCTAAGAATAGTGGAACTTTAATTATATTTACTGAATATTTTTCGGTATGACAGCTATTTTTTAAAATATTTTGTTTGTAGTGAGATTCCTGTTACCATGCTTCCTTGTGCGCTTATTACAGCAGACGGGCACAGAACAGTGAGAAAAAACTATTGCCTCGATAAAATAATCTTAATTTGCGGTGATACATTTTTTTTGTGTGTGGGGGGGGGTTATCTATTGTTGCCTTCTGGATGATGGAAGTCCTAGCACCTTGAAAACTTGCAGTGATTTATTTTATTTCTAATATATCTTAATTAAACATGAGTAACGATGACGCGATTGAAATTTTATAAAAGCTGTATGTCTATTACAGATAATGCCATTAGGTATTACTATTTATCATAGTACATGACATTATTTCCCATGTTGTATTCTTTCAGGTTTTTTAAAGCTAACAATGCATCTTTTATTAAGCAGATTATTGAGGCTTTAAATATTGCCAATGTAATATAGTCATATTTCACACTAAACAAGCTCTAATGTCTTTAAGGAGCAAAGGCTATTCATGTTTTTATATTCATTTTGGTTTTTAGATTGATATTGAGAATGTTGGACAGCAAATATCACCTTGGACAGTATATATTTGAATTTGGAGGCTTCATTCCGAGTTGATCGCTCGCTGCCGTTTTTCACAGCGCAGCGATCAAGTGAAAAAATGGCAATTCTGCGCATGCGCATGGTACACAGCGCGCATGCGCTAAGTACTTTCGCACAAAACTTTGTAGTTTTACCCAAGCTCGAGCGACGTTTTTCAGTCACTCGACTGTTCGTAGTATGATTGAAAGGAAGTGGGTGTTTCTGGGCGGCAACTCTGCGTTTTCAGGGAGTGTGCTAAAAAACGCAGGCGTGCCAGGTAAAAACGCAGGAGTGACTGGAGAAACGGGGGAGTGGCTGGCCGAACGCAGGGCGTGTTTGTCACGTCAAACCAGGAACTAAACTGACTGCAGTGATCGCAAGATAGGAGTAGGTCTGGAGCTACTCAGAAACGCCATGAAAATTTTTAGTAGCAATTCTGCTACTCTTTCGTTCGCACTTCTGCTAAGCTAAGATACACTCCCAGAGGGCGGCGGCCTAGCGTGTGCTATGCTGGTAAAAGCAGCTAGCGAGCGATCAACTCGGAATGAGGGCCTGAGGTTGGAGTGAGTAAAGCTACAGGTCCTAATTCAGACCCGATCGATGCAGCAGCAGCAATCGTAGCCTAATACCCTTTGGAGAGTGCGCACGCTCCAACCAATGAGATGCGAAAGCCATTTTTTTAAAGGGACAATCACTTACAAGGCATGGTTTTGATTACCCCTTTAAAAAAACGGGCGTGATCAGCCGACACCCTGCATCTCCGGCAATCTTAGACTCCCATACATCCCACCGTAGTGTTTGAAAAAAGTAAAATGTTGAACCATAATTTCTGGAAGGATTTGTAGTCATTAGACTTGGTTCAATAATGTGGAGATCCTGGCAGCGCAGTAGGAACACCTGCTCTATACGGGTGGTATTCATTATGCCAGCTGTTGGGATCCCGGCGCTCAGTATACCGGCGCCGGAATTCCGACAGCCGGCATACCGACAACTATTCTCACTCTTGGGGGTCCACGACCCCCCTGGAGGGAGATTAAATAGCTAGCGCGCCACCGTGCCCGCAGCGTGGCGAGCGCAGTGAGCCCGCAAGGGGCTCATTTGTGCTCGACCCAGCTGCCGGTCGCCGGCATACCATACTACACCCGCTCTATACAGTATATGTTTTCTGGAGCACTTTGGATGCTTCACTCTCCTTAGTTGTAATTACGGGTCACCCTGAAGACTACCTTTTTCAGCATTCTCTTCCCATTGGCACCAGCTAGAATACTTTTGTGCAATCCGTTGTTACTATTATTGCAGCTCCCAGGCTGGTTACCTTGTGGTAAATGTTGTGAATGGAACAGGATGATTTGGAATAACAGAACATAAACACAATACACCCGAGTGCTAGAATAACACGTATTTGTATGATGTCATTGGAAACAATGGAGTGTATTTTCATGTACTGCACTAGTGTTAAAAACCTTGGTCAAACACATGAAATTAAAGCCAGTTTGTATAACACCTCAGTGTGCGATCACAGGGGCGATCACCATGCATTGTCCATCCATCTTTGGCCTGTTGATTATTCACCCTGCAATGTCTGAGTGACTTCTGAACAGCCCTTGTAATCCTCACATGGATCAATGAGCCCTTTTTAAAGTTCCATTTGAGCTACATTCTTTTCTGTTTGACGCCACTGAATGGAACGCAGATTAAGTGGAAGGGGAACGTGGCGTGAATGGCCAAGTGCAGATCACCTATAACTTGGAGAACATTTTGCAGCTTATTTACATTTGAAAGCCGTAGAGACAATCCATTCTAAAGCACTTCTTATTAGATACTGCATTGTATCATAGCTTTACCTAAGAGCTTGCAGTGAAATTTAGAGGAAGATTTCAGCAGCTTGAGTGCTTGTTAACACAGGGATCAATAGATTACTATGATAAATATTTTACCAGTACTCAGTGCATTCTTAGAAAACACCAGATAAAGAATCCAACAAGTCGGCTACCAGTAAGTCCTTGAGCACATATCAGGGGATCTCACTAGGGACAGTATTAACATACGTGCCCTAATTCAGTGGAAGTTATTGCAGTGGAAATATTGAAAAAGCGAGGAACATTAACACAATGTAAAATACAGGAGTGTTGCCTGGCCTATAGCAGATATTGAGGGTAATTCAGAGTTGATTGTAGCAGCAAATTTGTTAGCAGATGGGCAAAACCATGTGCACTGCAGGGGGGGGGGGGGGGGGAGATATAAGATGTGCAGAGAGAGTTAGATTTGGGCGGCATGGGCACACGCAGGGGGGTTTCTGGTTGCCCAGAAACCCCTCTTCCCTTGGCAAGTCGCAAACTATGACAACAAGAGCAATGGTATAGAATACAATTACTAGAGCTGCCGCCGCATCATGCAGAACTGCTGCACATACCCAGTAGCAGCTTTATCTACAAAGTTTGCTGTGTGTGTGGTTCTGAGCCCTCATTCAGTGCACTGGACTAAAGAGTAGCTACCAGAAAGAAGAGACAGGAGCCTTACCATGAGGTGGGAGAATGTGTGCTTAGAAAGTGAGGTACTAGTTCCATAATGTTTGTGCCTTTATTGTAGTATGTTTAACCTTTTCCAGACCACTTATATTATTTATATAATTTAAATATGTTTCTTACAGCTTATACTATAGATCAGTGGTTCTCAACCTCGGTCCTCAAGTACCCCCAACAGTACATGTTTTCCAGGTCACCTAGCAGTTGAACAGGTGTATTTATTACTCACTGACACATTTTAAAAGACCCACAGGTGGAGCTAATTATTTCACTTGCAGTCCTGTGAGGAGACCTGGAAAACATAAACTGTAGGGGGTCCTTGAGGACCGAGGTTGAGAACCACTGCTATAGATCATCTGTAATGTTCTGCAGAGTGGAATATATGGAGATTGCATTTGGAAACCCCCCTCTAGAAATCCTGCGTTTGCCACTGGGCGGGTTATATTGTTTCTGTGCAGGGTAAATGCTGACTGCTTTATTTTCAAACCGAAATCTAAATTGCAATGTAAAAATAAAGCAGTCAGCATTTACCCTGCACAGAAACAATATAACCCACCCAAATCTAACTCTCTCTGCACATGTTATATCTGCCCCCCCTGCAGTGCACATGGTTTTGCCCATCTGCTAACAAATTTGCTGCTACGATCAGGTCTGAATTAGGCCCACTATGTGTTCACTATATACAAATACAACACAATAAGCTGCTTTAGGGAGGGGGGCATTACATTGGATTAACTACAATTTGTCACAGCTGTATCATATGAATTGCTTCCTGTCCCATGGGGACCGATTACAGGCTTCAGTATTGATGGTAGGATATCTACATGTCAGTGGTACTAACAAGCATCTTTGTAACCTAAAGACAGATGTCAAATTTTAAAAGGAAATGTTTCATTATAAAAAGATACTGTGTATGATTACATTTGTAAACGGCATTGTTTTATCTTCCATTTAGTGCTTTCTTTACTGTTCTGTTTATGCAAATTATCATTCATTTGGACACTCGGCCATCATACATAAGACAAAGGATGAGTTCATTGATGCTGTTTCTTAGGAGGAAGAAACCGCAGTTATTATTATTATTTGGACTATTAGGCCTAAAGTTAGATTTTTCATTAATCATACAGACCAGGGAATTACTAAATTAAAGTGTATGCTTGCTAATGCAAGAGGCCTAACAAGTAAAATGGGGGAATTAGAAATGAATGCACTAAATGATCAGTATGATATAAGAGACATTACAGAGACATGGTGGGACGATTCTCACGACTGGGCAGCAAATTTGGAGGTATATACTCTCTTCAGGAGAGATAGGGCTGTCTTAATGTTAAGCCATCTTTTAAACCTTATTTAAAGGTGGTTATTTATGAGGGGACTGGAGATAACGTGGAGTCATTATGGGTTGAAATTTCGAGTGAGGGAAAAGATGCAAAAAAGCTACTAATAGGGACATGCTACAAACTGCCAGATATTAGTGTGACTGAAGAATTACAACTCTTGCAGCAAATCGAAAAAGCTGCAGGACTGGGGGAGGTCCTAATCATTGGGGATTTTAATTATCCAGACATAAATTAGAACACGAATCAGGTAAAACTGCTAGGGGTAACAGATTCTTAAACATGCTAAAAGATTACTACCTGTCTCAAGTAATCGAGGAACCAACTAGACTTAGAACTATACTGGATCTAGTATTAACTAATGATTTGGAGATTATATTGAATACTAAAGTAAGGAAGACCTTGGGAAATAGTGATCATAATATGGTCACATTCGATATCAGTTTTCAAAACAACACTATAAGAGTCCAAATAAGACTTTAAACTTTAGAAAAGCTAGTTTCAACATGCTGAAATGAGCAATAAAGGACATGGATTGGAGAAATTTTGTTTCATGGTAAGAATACGACTGAAATGTGGGATGCTTTTAAAATTTTGCTAGATAAGTACACTCATCTGTTTATTCCCAAGGGCAGCAAATGTAGGAGTATTAAATTCAAACCGATGTGGCTTAACAAGAAGGTTAAGGAACAAATGGATAAAAAGAGATGTGCATTCAAAGCGTTTAAATCCGACAGGAAGGCGGAGTCATTCAAGTACTACAAGGAATGCAACAGTAAATGTAAATATGAAATCAGAGCAGCAAAAATAGAAAACAAAAATAAATCGCCAAGGAGAGTAAAACAAACCCAAAAACTTTTTTAAGTACATAAACAGTAAAAGGTTAAAAAAGGAGAATATACTGTAGGACCACTAAAGGGCGAGTTGGGTGTCTTGATTAAGGATGACAAAGATAAAGTAGATTTATTGAACAAATGTTTTTCATCAGTGTTCACTAGAGAGGACCTTTTGGTGGGAGTAGAGCACAACATAAGCCATGATAATGTCCCATTGCTAAATACTTGGTTAAATGAGGAAGTAGTCCGGGAGAGACTAACTAAAATCAAGATAAATAAATATCCTGGTACAGATGGACTTCACCCAAGGGTTCTTATGGAGCTTAACGCAGAACTAGCAGGGCCCTTATATTTGATTTCACATCTGGCATGATACCGAAGAACTGGCGTATAGCAAAAGTAGTCCCAATATTCAAAAAGGCAATTAAAACTCATCCCGGTAACTATAGACTGATAAGTTTGACATCTACAGTATAGTGAGGAAAATACTGGAAGATATAATAAGGGATAGTATACAGGAGTACTTGGATACCTCCAAGGTTATTAATAGGAATCAGCATGGCTTTCTGAGGGACAGGACATGTCAAACTACCTTATTTAGCTTCTACGAGAAAGTGAGCGATAATATTGATCAGGGTAAAGCAGTGGATGAGGTCTATTTGGATTTTGCTAAAGACTTTGACACAGTGCCACATATGAGGCTGATTTTCAAATTGAGAGAGCTTGGTATAGGAAACACTATCTGCACTTGGGTAAGTAATTGGCTGAATAACTGGGAACAGCTAGTGGTGGTTAATAGGATGTATTCTGACTGGGCCTCAGTACTCAGTTGAATACCGCAAGGGTCAGTACTCGGGTCACTACTGTTTAACATATTTATTAATGACCTAGGAATGGGTCTGGAAAGCACAGCGTGAATTTTCGCAGATGATACTAAGCTGTGTAGAGTAAATAATTCAGACAAGAATGTTGAGTCTCTACAGAACGACTTATCTAAACTGGAGGTTTGGGCAGACAAAAGGAGAATGAGGTTCAATACAAAAAAATGTAAAGTTATGCACCTTGGGACTAAGAACAATTGGGCAGCGTATAAATTAAATGGCAAAAATGTAGGGGAAACGGTAGTTGAAAAAGATTTGTGGGTGCTCATTGATAATAGACTTAGTAGCAGTTCCCAATGACAAAAGCAAATAAGGTGTTAGCATGCATAAAACGGGGAATTGAGACAACGGATGAGAATGTAATCCTACCACTGGATAAATCATTGGTACGGCCACACCTTGAATATTGTGTACAGTTCTGGGCACCGCATTATGAAAGAGATATCTTGGAACTTGAAAAGGTTCCGAGGCGAGCCACCAAACTGATCAAGGGGTTAGAAGCACTGGATTATGAGGAAAGGCTTACTAAGTTAGATATGTGTACACTCAAAAAGACGCAACATTATTAATATTTACAAATATATAAAGGGACAATACAAGGATCTATCAGGCGATTTGTTTATCGAAAAACCTCAACACCCGGACACCCTCTGAGGTTAGAGGACAGAAAATTTCACACACAATGAAGGAAAGGGTTCTTCACAGTAAGGGCAGTGAAAATTTGGAATTCTCTGCCAGAGAAGGTAGTTATAGTGGACTCAGTCAATATATTAAAAAAATGGATTAGATAAATTCCTAGCTGCAAGAAATATTCAAGGATATAGCATTTAAGGGAAGAGTATTTTTAGAAAAAGCACAAATCATAGTAGTTATGTAGACTTAAAAACATAACTTCATTTGGATCACTATAGTAAAACTATAATTACATACAGATTAGTGAGAGAAATATAATACAGGTTGAACTCAATGAACATATTGTCTGTTTTCAGCCTCATTAACTATGTTATATGTTACTATGACATAAGACAATACATGAGCCAAAAATTCATGTAACTCCCTTTTTAAACTACATACCAGCAACAGGAATCCTAAATCCAAACTGGAGCTTGTGAAATGCCAAGTGATTTCTATTAAAAAAGGTTATGTTGCCTATTTTTATAGCAAAATGTAGTGAACCTCTCACCACATTCTATTCAACCCACAATTTTATCTGTTTCGTGGTTGTGGACATTAGATATTAGATTTCTAAACTGAATGTTTAGGCTCCTCCCACCCCTATAGCTGCACCACTCTTCTGACAGTTCTTCTAAACTTGGTCCTCAGGAGCCCATACGGTTCTTTTTTTCCAGGTCACCTGTGGATTTTGAAAATGTGACAGTTGGTGATACACAGTGCACCTGCCAGGTGCCCTGGAAAACGTGACCTGTATGGGGTCCTGAGGATTGCATTTGCGAACCACTGTTTTAAACAATGTTTTGTTGCAACCATGTGTTGATGGAAATACTGAGCATTAGGTAGTTACTCCAAAAAAATCAGTATCTCTGTAAGAGGCATACATTATTTTTTTGGTACTAACATGTGTATAGGCAGAGCTGCTATCAGAAACTGTGGGGCCAGGAGGGCATTTGGCTTACTATCTTCTTTGGCTGGTCTTTCTTTCCTCTCCTCTATGTCACAACTGAGGGCCTGAGCTGACGGGAGGCAGCCTCAGTTGTAGGGGCTGAGATGTACCGGAACCTGGGAGGTTGTATCAGACCCCTGGACATGTAAGTAACATGAATAATAACTGCCCGAAGGCGTGACCACGACAACTTGGATAAAAGTCAATGATGTTTATTATGACAACTCCGCAACACAGCAGCAGTAAAAGAAAACGTAAAAGTCAGCAAAGAATAAATACAGTTCCTGGGTACTACAGGATGGCAGGAGCCACAGGGCACTGGTAGTGTGAGATAGTTCTTATGATCTTCTAGATGGAAAGTCCTTACCAGGCCCGACTGTAGCAATGGAGATAACCCAGGATTGTGCCAGCTGGTGTTCCAGGAAAAGCTGGGTTGCTGAAGATAAAACAGCTGCTGTGGATACTGGCTGGAACCAGACTGTTGTTAGCACGGAGTGGATACTGGCTGGAACCAGTTAAATAATAAATGAACTTGGGAGCGATGAAATATGAACTGAAATGTAGAACTTGAGAGCGGAGAAATAATAATACCGGTGGAGAGTGGTGAAGTGTAGAAAGGACACCGGCCCTTTAAGGGAAGCTGTACTCTGCTGGAAGCTGAGCTGGAAGCAGGTAATGTTGTAGCTGGAAACAGATGAATCCACAATGGGTTGGAGAGTCAGGCTACACCGCAGGTGGAATGCTGGTGCGGGTCTCTATGGTGGAAGTCTTGAGACAGGAGCTGGAACCTGGAAGACAATCACAGGAGAGAGACAAACAGGAACTAGGTTTGACAACCAAAGCACTGACGCCTTCCTTGCTCAGGCACAGTGTATTTATACCTGCAGCAAGGAAGGGATTGGCTAGGCAATTATGCAGATTATCAATACTGAGAACAGATTGGTGGAAATGATCAGCTGACAGAATCCAAGATGGCTGCGCCCATGCAGACACTTGGAGGGAAGTTTGGTTTGTAATCCATGTGGTAATGAAAACAGTAATGGCGGCGCCGGCCACCGGAGACAGGAGGCGCCAGGCTGACAGATGCACATCCAACCACGCGGACACAGCGGAGGCCGCGGCTGACGTAATCGCCACTCAGACACTCTGCATGCAGAAGTTCAGGGACGGCGGCGGAGGCCGCGGGAGACGCCATGCCAGGTGTAATATGGCGTTTACTGTGACAGCGTCCCAGAGTGACAGGAGAGGATACAGGAATGTACACATCAGGATAACAGATGGGATCCGGTCCTGGAGCGCTGAGCCAGCCTTAGGAGGCATCTGATGGGTAAGAAATGGCGTCCAGATACCCGGATCGTGGCACTCTACAATGCATTCTTCGCTCACTTGGCGCTCTAGGGTGCGGCATTCTGCTATGTGACATCACACGTTGTGATGTCTCATTTAGGTGGATCGCCATGGATCTGTATGGATACCAATGTGCAGAGAAGGCTAGTTTTTAAGAAGTCCTCCCTGTGTTGTTGCGCTGCCTTGTGCAGCTCTCCAGGTATCAGCAGTAGGAGCCAGGGATGGGTTTGTTCTGAGATCCCTTTGTTCAGAAAAATCTCACCCACCATCAAATAATTGTTTGGGCAGGCCTTGATTTTATTTGTTTGTTGCAGTTACATTGCTTGATACCTTATGGGCAGGAAAGAATGACAGAGTAGTGGACATTTTGGTGCAGTAGATGGGTGCTCTCTCCTTCCCAGTAGAGGTTTGAGAACAGCCTACTGGGCGTCAGGCTTCCGGTTGGTAGTGAGTGAAGGGAGGTTGAAGACCATTTTTCATTGAAGTACCTGTAGTGGACTGTTGTCCACAATGCATGTATGATGTTATTGCATTGTTATGTTTCCTGTCTTTTATGTTATGAATAATTAGTAGTTGTTTCAGGTGGTTATCAGCTGTACCCAGGACCAGCACTTTTCTTTAGTTCTCATTTTTAATTCTTAAATTATAACTAGTTACATTGTGGATGCTGCTACGACATTTTCTCCAACTTCAGTTAGTGCCAGCACCTTATTTCTAAGCATTGGCTCCTTTATTCATATAAAGAAAGCACTGTGAATAATGTTTAATAAACAACTTATAAATGATATTATGACAATGGGTCATCAACCATTAGAGGTTTAGTAGTTAAATAAGACAATTTGAAACAAATGTAAGCTCTTATCCAGGAAACGCTGCCAGGTAGGGTTTTCCCAAACACTGCCCCGGTTTAAAATTACAGCTCCCTGTTTTTTTACACAAAGTACCTGTTAAGAAAGAAACCTAAATGAAATATTCAATTGTAGAACACGATTAATAAAATACAAGACAAAGGAAAGCATATTGATTTGTAAGGGGAAATAGCAACATAAAATGCTGGTATAGGGCATGACTATGTTACAGTTGTTCAGTGAACAGGAAGGAAACATAGCTAACCTACAGTGCAAGATGAGTTCCTCATATGTATATAAGTGCTCCTAATCTTTTCCAGGGCGTGCACCCTCTACTGTGACATTAGAGTGATACATACAAGGGGTGTGGTGTGATACGTCAACAGTCATAATATCAACATTCATCAAACTGACATGAGACTGTCGACATAATCATAATGTCAACATTAACCATGTCCACATTCATCATGTAGACAGAGATGAAATATCAACATGTTAGAATTTTGACATATTGTTTCTGGTGGCCCATCAGCCACAGCAGCTCAAGCACAGCTTCTTGGTCCCAACGGTCATGTGACTTCTGCATCTGGTGTTCTGGTGAGTATATCTCTCCTATTCCTAACACTAGGGCTGTGGTGGGTCAAGGGAGGCTGCGACAGCTGTGCAGCATCAGTCACCTCTCCTCACATCACTGGTGTATTTATAATGGGTGCAGTGTGTGTGGTGTACATGAGCCCCACACCGCACACTCATATTTTCAATACCTACCCCCCTGGAGTCCCGCAGAAGTGCTGCAGAAATCACCAGGAAAATAGCCCGGCGTTTCGTGCATGCGCAGTAAGAATATCACTGGAAAGATGTCCGCAGTGCTATTTTCCCCAGAGACCTGCACATGTGCACTAGACTTTAGGACAGCGCTCGGGTCCCCTAGTGACCCTAGTGCCCAGAGTCAACAGTGCTGCCGGCTAGAGAGGAGGGGCCAGAGGAGCATCAATGCTTAAAGAAAAATCAGACAAATACAGTCCCAAAAGTCTACTATTATTTTTATATTGCTATGTGTTTTTTCCACCACAGAATCATGAAAGAAAACTCACAAAAAAAAAAAAAATATATAGTATATGAAAATAATTACTGAACTGATTAAATTTGAATTAAATTTGATGAATAAATTTGTCATACTGTACATATGAAAATTACTCTACTTTCAAGAGAATCTTCCACCCATCAACCAAATAAGCTTCATTAGTCTCAAATAAATTACGAAAACGCACCATCTTAAACCTGATTAATAAGTGTACTTGCAAATGATTTCATGTTCAAAAGGTCTTATAAATGCATCTTACTGCATTAATTGCCCACAAACCACCAAGCATAATTGTATTTTTCAGTCTACTGCAAACCAGGACATGCAGACTATTCTAGGGAAAGGTTTATTGACATTTGGTGTACCTGCCAACATGACTGCTTCTAGTTCTGAAACTTGGCCTGAAATTGTGAAATTGAAACAGTAGCCAAAAAAAAGAGTCTTTAACACTAGTTAATTTATTTTGAAGCAGAACCATACTATTGGCACACTGTGCAGAAGAGTCGCTGATAGTCACTGATAGGTATGTGATTTCTATTTGCATTCTTAAGGCCCCAATACATCAGCAATCACATAAAACAATTAGCAGATACTGAGCCCCCCCTCCCCCCCGCACCAGATTTTAAAAGGGGTTACACACGGAGCGATGTTTAGCTCATTTCTAAGCAATCTGCCTAGATTGCTTAGAACATCGCTCCGTGTGTAGGGGTGCCGGCGACAGCGATGCGCAGTCCCGCGCGTTGCTATCGCCGGTGCTAGATTGGCTCAACACATATCTCTAGGGAAATCTCCCCGTCAGTACAGCCCTTAAGACTCAAATCCTCCAATCTGCACCCATACATTACAGATATGTTTCAGGGATTTTAAGATAATTTTCAGCAAATACAGATCTGCCAACTTAAAAGGCTCATCAGTTTAGTAGAAACAGTCTGCAAATCTGCTGATTGTTACCATGCACTAGCAATCTACAGACCCAATTGATCTGTGAAATCCAACATGTTGGAGAACCGGATTTAACAATCCCAATTGATTTTTGGACAAAACCCCATACATTGCGAGCCCCATACATTGCAGATTTGTTTACACAATCATCTGCAAAACACCAAATTGCCCCAATTGATTGCTAATGTATGGGGGGCTTTAGTTAAGGTCTGTTTCACATAGTGCTTTAAACTAACATAACATTCTGACCTGGAAATGGGAGTGTTCTGAAGAGATGATACAGTCAACACAAATTAAAAATTAATGGCAAACACTGTTAAAATGTAACACCACTGCTAGTTTGGGGGATATTCAATTGCCGTCGATGAAGCTTCGGGTGATATTTCCCAATGTTTTTTTACCCGGATAAAACATATTTTTCACCCGAAATCACACAGGTTAAGCAAAACCTGTGTGTTTTCGATCAAAACAGCCCATTTTCAGGTGAAAACTGGGCTGTTTTCGGGGATTTTGCTTGACCTGCCGGCTTATTGGGGCTAATTTAATAGCGCCCCGTCGATACTTTTACACCTGAGCAGTGAGTGCGGGTAATTGAATATCCCCCTTTGCCTTCCTTTTATTGTTTCATCAGTTTGCTTTATATAACAGTTTACTTGCCATTGGCTTTATTCAAGTGACGTTTAGGTCTGCAATACAGATAAGCCACACAATATCGTTTCTCACTTACTGAATCTTAATGGATGTAAAGGTCAACCCTGTGGCCTTCGTAAGCTTACTGCAGATTCTCTTCAGGTGTCTCATTATTCAGGATTTATGTAAGAATAAAAATGTGTCATTATTAAACAGCCTCTCAGCTGAGGTTTGTGATAAGTGACTGATATTACAGGGAATTCCAGAGTATTCTAGCATTATTATTGTCCCTGGACCTGACCTCATGCAGAGGACTATGATATCACATAAGCACTATACTGTATTTATATATGGTATAAATGCTATCATTAATAATTGTCCTAATTTCTGCACAGTGTTTTTTGGTCCATGGCTCTAGCTCCTAGCTAAGTGGATGTCATTAGAGGGATTTGTCTGGCTGTCAAAGTGTCATTGGATGGACGATATCAGTGTACAGAGGCACGATTCTCACAGCCTGCAGAGATTATACCAGGTAATCTTCTCTGCAAGAGCGTGCTCTGTCACCCACTCTCGTCCCCCTTCAGTGTCAGGGTTTCTTCAAAGCACATAATAGTGCATTAAGCATACAGCATTTAGGCCCAAATGTATTAAGTTTTAATAAGAGATAAAGTGGATACTGATAACAGGGCTGAAACTAGGATTTTTGTCACCCGGGGCAAAGCAGTAATTTGGCACCCCCCTCCCCCCCACACACACACCTCCCCCCCAAAAAATAAATAAATAAAAATCACACAAATAAACAAACCCTATCACACTAAAATAATCAGATTATCAAAAATTTTGAAAAAAGGGGATACTACTGGACAATGTTACGCTATGTGCCTCAAATGCCCTATGCGTCACATGCCCCACCAGCGTGTTCAATTACATGCTCCTCTGTGTGTCCCCATACATTGCACTATATAATAACACTTCATCACTGCACTACATTCTCCTATCCACTGCACTACATCACTACCTGTATACTACATCCCCTACACTCTGAACTACATCACTACACTTCATGCCCCTATTTTGTCCCTTTGGAAGAGGGACACACCACGCCGAAGGTAAGGTAAGGGGCGTGGCCTATTGCAGTGACACCCGTTTCGTCATTTTGGGGGCGTGTCCAGCGCTCCATGAGCTGCTGGACAACCCCGGCTCTCCTCCGTGTGCTGATAGATGCCGTGCGCATGCGCACGGCATCTATTTAGTGTGATCACTGGCTGCTTTTCAAAGCAGAGCAGCGGTAATCACAGTCTCTCCCAACTGCCTCCCGCCTGCGGGACACTGCGACCCGCGGGAGGGACAGCAGGACAGTGTCCAATTGGCGGGACTGTCCCGCGGAAATCGGGACAGTTGGGAGGTATGACTGCACTACATACCCTATATGCTACACTACATCCCATTATATGCTACACCACATCAGTGCACTACATGCCCCTATATACTGCAATACATGACCACACTACATACCCTATATGGTACGCTACATCACTGCACTACACCTCCCTATATGCTACACCAAATCCCCCCATCTGGGAGGCAAAGCGGAGGTTGATACTGCTAACTGGGTGCACAGTGCGCTTCTATAGCTTGTATGGTGCACCGCATACTAGTCACAGCACTGCATGGCAAAGAAGAGAGTTTAAGACTGTAGTCAACATGGGAGAGATCCCAGGTACTGGAGCTGACCTGCACAGCATCAGAGCCAGTTGCGGGCAGACAGGTGGGTCAGATGCATTGCCCTGGGAGATGTCTGCTGTCTCATTGTAGCAGCACAGCACTGCCAGTAAAAAAACAACACAAAACTGCTCCTCTGTAACTCCTTGACGCCCCCTCAAATCCTGCACCCAGGGCGCATGCCCCCTTAGCCCCCCCCCAGTTACGGCCCTGCTGATAAAGAGTGATAAAGTACCAGTCAATCAGCTCCTAACTGTCACACAGCCTGAGACATGGCAGTTAGGAGCTGATTGGCTGGTGCTTTATCACTCTTTATCCATCTCCACTTTATCTCTTGTTAAAGCTTAATACATTTGAGCCTTAGTCAGGTCTTTAATAAAGGTTTGGTATACTGACATCGGCATCCCGAGCAGTAGAATGCTGGCAGGGGGGCGAGCGCAACAAAGCTCCTTGGGGGCTCGGTGGTGAACTACGGTCACCACAGGTTCAATTCTCCCACTATGGGTGTCGAGGACATCCATAGAGGGGGAATCACCTTGCTCAATGGTATTCTGGCTGCTGTATGGTGTCCCCGTCGGGACTCCGGTGTCGGTATTGTGACAGCCTGGATCTCGACGAGCAGTATGCTAACAGCATACCCTTTAATAACATAGGGTTGTGATCTTGGTTTCTTGTTTGCCCATATGAAATTTGAAATGTCTCGCTGTAAATTCTTAAGAATTGAAATGGGAATATGAATTGTGAGTGTCTGCCATAGATATAATAAGCGGGGTAGAACGTTCATTTTTACCGCCGCCGTGCGACCGAACCATGAAATATATTGTTTATCCCAAGTAGATAAGTCCGATTTAATAGAGGCCAATAACCTCGGGAAGTTGGCAGCGTATAGCCGGGGATAAGATTTAGTTAAATAAACCCCCAAATATTTCAGTTTGTCGGGTTGCCAACGAAAAGGAAACTCATTTTGAAGTAGTGTTAAATCAGAGCGTGGGATATTGATATCTAAAAATTCCGTTTTATCTGTGTTGATATTATAATTTGAGTGATAGCCGTAAGTGCGAGCTTCAGCGAACAGGGTCGGAAGGGAGACAATAGGATTGGTTAATGTCAATATTACATCGTCCGTATATAGTGCTATCTTATGTTCTGAGTGTCCCAACTTGTTACCCGTAATATTGTCATTAAGTCTAACCCTCGCGGCAAGAGGTTCCATGATAAGAGCGAATAAAAGAGAAAGGGGACAACCTTGTCGGGTACCGTTCTTAATTTGGAAGGGTTCAGAGGAGAGGCCATTTACCAGTATGGAGGCTGAGGGGTTATGATAGAGAGATTTAATTCCGTTGAGGAAGGCACCTTGAAATCCCATTTGATAGAGGGTTTGTGTCAAAAACGGCCAGGCGACCCTGTCAAAGGCCTTTTCAGCATCGAGCGCCACCACCAGGGTCGACAGCGAGTGGGTTGTTGCTATATGAATGAGATTGATCATACGCCTCGTGTTGTCTGAGGCTTGTCTGTTGGGGATGAAGCCCACCTGATCCGGATGGACCAAGGATGACAGTATAGGGGTTAATCGCATGGCAAGAATTTTAGCAAAGAGTTTCAAATCAACGTTTAGAAGAGAGATAGGCCTGTAATTGCCCATCTCCAGAGGGTCTCTCTGGAGTTTTGGGATAATTATAATGTTGGCCCTGGTGGTGGCGTCATCAAGCGAGCCGCCCTCCAGTAACGAGTTGAAAAGGGGGCGAAGCATAGGAAGCAGCGACTCAGTAAATTTTTTATAGTAAAGGACGGTGAAGCCATCAGGGCCTGGTGCTGCAGAGCGGCGTAGCGATTTAATAGCTATTCTGATTTCCTCATCAGTGATCGCTGCATTAAGGGTATGAAGTTGAATCGCGGATAATGTGGGCAAAGAGCAGGAATCCAGATAGTGAGTTAGAGAGGTGAAATCTGGGAGCGGGGTGGCGGGGCTATGCGAGAGATTGTAGAGTGATTCAAAGAACTGACGGAATTGCCTAGTCATTACTTGGGAATCGTGAGTGGTAGTGCCGTTGAGACATTTCAGCATAAGGATACGGTTGCGAGTGCACTTTAGCGCGGAGCTTACGGGCTAAGATGGTGTCGGCTTTGTCAGATTTTTCATAAAAAGTTTGTCGAACCCATAATAGAGTCTGCACTTCCTTTTTAGACAAAATTTGCGATAATTGTCCCTTAACAGCGAGTATTTTTAAATAAGTGCATTTTTTAGGGTAGTTATGGTAGAGATCTGTTAAGAAGGCTAGTGACTTTTCAAGCTCCAGTATTCGAGCCATCTCTGCTTTTTTAGATGCAGCTGCTAAACTAATAAGGGTACCCCGAAGAGTAGCTTTATGAGCTTCCCATAAAGTGGGTGGGGGCATACCAGGGGTGTTATTGTGGGTAAAGAAGTCCGTAAGAGCTGTGGTAAGAGCCTCAATATTGACTTGTTTCAAGAGGAGAGATTCGGTAAATCGCCAATGGCGAGTAGGGCGAGGACCCATATGAGTTGAAATTTCCAATTCTATGGCTAGATGATCTGACCATGGGATAGGGAGGACCTGAGCGCTGAGAAGGGTTTGGGATGTAGCACGATCAATAAAGAAATAATCTATGCGAGTGTGTAGATCATGGGGAGGAGAGTAATGTGTGAATCCTCTAGCAGAGGGGTATTGTATTCTCCATGCATCATATAGGTCGTGGAGAGCTAGTCGTGATAGAAGCGTCTTGGATGTTTTGGCATGTCTGGGGGTGGTATTAGGAGAACGAGATCTATCGAGATTGGGGTCTATGATAATATTAAAATCCCCGGGGTAGCTGAGCAAGTCGGTTGAAAAAGGTAGCGTAGAGAGATCCCTGTTGACCATTAGGGGCATAGACTGAGGCTAATATGATTGGGGCTTGTTTGTACGTTCCCGTGAGGATAAGAAAGCGGCCCATTGGATCAGAAACAGTATCGTGTATGGTGATGGGCGTATTATGATGGATTAGTATCGCAGTGCCTCGACGTTTAGCGTTCATGGTGGAGTGAAAAACCGTGGGATATTGTTTAGATGCGAGGGAGGGATGGGGAGTTTTAAGGTGGGTCTCTTGCAGCATTATAATATTAGACTTATGTCTGTGGAAATATTGAATGGCCATAGCTCTTTTGGTGGGGGAGTTGAGGCCGTTTACATTAAGAGTCAGAACAGTTAACTTCATGGTGGGTCAGAATAAAATGAGCGGAGCAGTAAACAAAATCTACACCTCAACTGGCGGAAAGAGCAGGGAAGAGGTCCAAAGATAAAGAGAGAGGAAATAAGAACTAGAGAAAAGAGAAGGCGACCTACTCCTATAGCGGGGACAGGTCCGGGATGGAAAGAGAGAGTGTCTCTAGGACACATCCATCTTCTGGAGGTGCGGGTGAGTAAGAGCAACAAAATTTGCATCAGTTGAAATATAGTGAACATACTAGGTAAGTACAAGAAAGAGATGACCTAAGGGGGAAAAAGGGTGTGCAGTGACATAATAACGTCTGAGTTACGAGTGGATAAAGAGATGAAGAATATGAATCCAGAGTATATAATGACAGCTGGAAAAAGCGGGATTGAAAAAGTAGACAATAGTGAAATACAGAAGAGCAAATGTGACAGGTATATATATTAAGGGGTAAATTTACTAAGATGGGAGTTCTATATAAGATGTGATGTTGCCCATAGCAACCAATCAGATTCCAGGTATTATCTTCAAGAAGGTGCTAGATAAATGAGAAGTAGAATGTGATTGGTTGCTATGGGCAACATCCCATCTTAAATAGAACTCCCATCTTAGTAAATTTACCCCTAAGTCGGATATTTACCTATAACAAATAGTAATTAAAGAAAAAGTAAGAGCATCATTCAATGTGTGGGTAAGAGTGCTCCAGTAGAGGAGCCAAACATGTATTAATAGAGCGTCAAAGCTGTCTAAAGAACTAATATTAAGAAAAAAGCAAAATATAACTTTACGTAACAACAAGAACAGTAAAACAGTTATGCTGTGGACAGGGCCGGTTCTTGCCCTTTTGGCGCCCCGGGTGGGAAATATGGGTGTGGCTTCATACAGGGGGCGTGGTCAGTTACGCCCCCTGTACAGTAGAGTAGCGCCGCTGAAAAAGAAAAAAGAAAAGAAAAAATTAATACTTACTATCCCCGCTCTCGACCACTGCAGACCTCCGCCGGCGCCGCTCCTCTCCTCGGATCTGGCAGACACTAGAGGTCAATAATGACCCCTAGCGTCTGTGTCAGTCCCACAATGCACAGCAAAGGTCCTCTCCACGAAGGGAAACTAGACGTGTAGCGTCTACTTCCCTTCACAGCGGGGAACCAGCGGGACGGCAGGGGACACAGCGGGCAGCGGGGGGCACAGCAGTAGCGGATCTTGCCATGGTGCGGCGCCCTCCGGAAAGGTGGTGCCCCGGGCAAAAGTCCTGCTTGCCCGTGGCAAGATCTGCTACTGGCCGTGGACCAGTCTCGGGATGGTGCCACAGGCTTAGGCGTTGAAACAGTCTGCTGTCGACATATTTCTGGAACTTCGTCTAGGAGACCAAACAATTTCAGGCGGTCATAACCCTGGGCTGGGGTCTTGACAGCGTGAGTCGTGCCATTTCTGGTGACTAGAAGCTGAAATGGGAAGCCCCACTTATATTTTATAGAGTGGGTTCGCAAGGTTTTGGTGACATTCAGTAGATCTCTCCGTTTTTTAAGTGTCGATGGGGCCAGAGTCCTCTAACAGCTGCCATGATCTGCTCTTTTGCTCTAAAGTAGTGAAATCTGAAGATGACGTCCCGAGGGGGTTGGGTCGAAGGAGGCTTGGGACGGAGAGCTCTGTGAGCTCGATCCAGATGTAGAAGATCAGCAGGGATGTCAGGAGCCAGTTGAAGGAATAGGCCCTCTTAGTAGGTATGAAGAGAGTCGACCGATTCCATTTCCAGGATGTTGCGTATGCGGATATTATTTCGTCTGTTCCGATTTTCAATGTCCTCAAGATGGTCCTTGTAAGACTCAAGGTCAGCTCGGAGATCTGTGAATTCTTGGTCCATGACACTCTGGCAGATTTCATCCACCTTCTGTTCAAGGGTGTCCGTTCTGGAGCCAAGGTCGGCAAGCTCAGATTTAAAGTCGGCTAGGGCAGATCTCATCTCTGATTGAATCGTTTTGGTGACTATAGAGATCACATCATTAGCTGATAGAGGGGGGTTGGTAGTTGATACGCCGACCATGGTTAGGGTATCTCCTTCTGTAGGTGTTTGTTTCGGAAGAGAACCGGCTTTTTCCAACGCTCTAATGATACTGGGTTTGGAGAGAGCAGGGGCCTTTCGGCGCTTCTGTGGCATACCGTGTGGAGAACCACACGCTAGAGCAAGAAGTCAAAGAGTAGCAGGACTAAAAAGACAAAATTGAGCTTCCCTTAGCAGCAGGGTGGAGTAGTCACCAGTTCACTTGTACAATCGTAGTGATAGCAATAGACATCCGCTAGGAAGACGTGCAGATAAGCCCTTAATCGGATCAGGTCATCTCGTAAATTAAAGGAAATATATAATTATGCGGGCTGATGGGAGCACACGAAGTGAGGAAACAACATCTGAGACATAAACTTAGGGGTCTTAGGTGAACAGAGCAAAATAGAGGTGGGAAAAGGGTATGGCGGTAACCCTAAAGAACAGTAATCAGCATTCAGTGGTGATCAAGCCAGGGCCCTGAGAGTGTTGGATAAACACTGTGGCTGAATCAGAAAAAGAATAGAGCCTTTGACTGCAATGAGTGGAAGAGGCAATGTGGCCCTGCAGCACTGCCCTTTTGCGGTGTCGGCCCGGTGTTCTCACGGTGCGGGGTGACTTCCGGGTAGCGGCAGCCAGGGAGGTTTTATTAGGTTGGCACTGGGGTGTACAAGGGTGTGCAAGGGGAGTGAGGGTGAGACACAGGGCTCAGGGACAGTCAGTATGGGAAATTAAGAAAAGTGGGAACAGATCCCACTCTGTACTCACCCACCAACCCAGCAGTGCAGTGGATATTTGGAGATGCACTCTGATGGGTCCACAACAAGGGAGAGCAGCCCGGTGTATGTAAAATGGCTGGGGTCCCACAACGCTGAAGGGGAGTCGGATCAGCTGTCTCTCCCACCTGTGCTGGCAGCAGGGCGCAGCAAGATGTAAGCGCTGGCTCCAGTCAAGATGGCCGCTGGGAGTCTCCTGCCGCTGGTGTGATGTCCAGCGCTGCCGGAGCGAGTGAGTGCGGGTAGCGGCGGATGCAGGTACAGCAGATCCAGCAGGTCTGGCGGCGAGCTGAGTGGCCAGAGCCAGCAGGATCAGCGATCCGTGGCGAGCAGGGCGCCGGGGGTGCGCGCCGGTACGGGCTGCAGGATCAAGGCCCCAGCTTGAAGGGTCAGGATAGGCCGCAGTCTGCGGGAGCTCCCAATGACGCTCCCCGACTCTGCGGCGGCTACCCATGCGTCTCAGTGGGCACAGCAGAGGCAAGTCTGGGTGCAGGGATGATCAGTGGGCCAAGGGAGGGAGATTATAAGCTTTTATAATGCTTAAATAAGCGGAGCTCAGGGCAAACAGGTCTTGTCTCCACAGAAATATCTTCTTTGTATTATTCTAATCATTTTTATAGTAAAAACTATGGAGTCTATGGCAGGTGATGCAGTGCCTCCCATGCCTATCTTTTCTGCACATCTCTGAGCAAAACTCACCAAATTTTCTGCAGTATATACTGCTGCACCTGTGCATAATGCCCAGATGCAGGGCCATAACTAGCGATGTGCCAGCGGTGCCTTGCCCACAGCGCCTGTGCACTGTAGGCACACCCTCCGGAAGCACCCGCATGGCCTCTTACCACCATCACTGCCGCCTGCCACCTTTAACTGCAGCGCTGCCTGCTGTGCTGTATGTAGTGGTGCGTTTGGCTCCTTCTCTGCTGCGCAACGCTATAGCTTCTCCCCAGATGCTCCGCACCCCTGCCGTATCTTCAGACTCCATGAAGAGATGTGATGACGTCTCTCCCAGCCAGCTGACTCCCATAGTGCTCAGCACCACAAGGAGCCTCTGCATTTGGGCGGGGGGCAGTGAGTGGCGTAACACCCAGAGGCAATGGGACCATTTTCCGCTGGACACCAGCTGTCACAGGAGCAACACAGAGTGCGCCCGCTGCCACCAGGACAAATCTGCCAGAAGCGCCTATTAAATTTGTGACCCAGCAGTGCTGAACTCATCTTCAGACGCTGCCCTGGCCATCAGTGTACTGAGGCAGGGCTTAGCGTGGGCTACACAGCCGTTTCCCCAGCCCATGAAGCAGCAACCCGTCAATTCAGAAACACTGTCTTGTAGCAATAAATGATGCATGCAGTGCGCCCTGGTCTGGCTGTCTCCTGCTATTACCTTTCCGCAGCTGCTCTGGGTCCAGCATACAGTGCTATAGAATGAGACAGTCCACCCTGACTAGTGAAGAAGAGGCGGAGCTAGTACTGGAACTGGAGCTGCTGCTGCAGCTGGAAAGAGTGAAACTTAAAAGTAGCTCAACAAACTGTCGGAGGAAGTTGTTACAAAGTCTGAATTCACTGCAGGGGATGCAGGGGCATAACTAGATTTTGTGGGACCCATAGCAAAATTTTGAAAGGACTACACCACTGTCACTACAATGCCCCTAAAACTGGGTACACACTAGGCAATATTTTAAACGATATCACTTATTTTGGCCCTTCTGAGTGATATCGATTGTAATATTGTCCAGTGTGTATGTTCAATATCGTTAACGATGCACGCTCCTGTGGGTTGTTAACAAGGTCTTCTGTTGTCTGTACATGCATCTCAATTTTGACTATATCATCAACGATTGCATGTTCGGAGCGGTGACAGGATTACATCACTGAATGATATACAGCAAAGAGGGTGTTGGGGGGAAAAGAGAGAGAAAAAAAAGAGAGGAGCGAGAGAGGAGTGGTCAGGGAGAAAGAGAGGGCTTCATGGAAAAAGCGGGAATGAGAGAAAGAGAGAGCGTATCAAAGAGAAAGAGAGAGGAAGCAGCAAGAGAGAGGAAGTGGTGCGAGTGAGAGTGAGAGAATGCCAGGTGAGGGAGAGACAAAAAGGCGAGCAAGAGAGTGAGAGATTGTCAAGGAGAGAAAGAGGGAGACAAGGAGAAAGAGGATGTCAGGGAGAGAGAGAGAGAGAGAGAGAGAGGGGGGTGTCAGGGAGAGAAAGGGGGAAAGACAGGGTGTCAGAGATAGTGCCAGGTAGAGAAAGAGGGAGAGAGAGCAAGAGGACTGACAGAGAGAGAGAGGGAGAGAAAGTGTGTCAGTGAGAGAGGGGGAGAGAGAGACTTGCCAGGGGGAGGGAAAGAGAGACCGTTTCAGGTAGAGATAGAGGAAGGGAGACAGTGTCAGGGAGAGAGCGACAAAGAGGGAGTGAGAGAGTGTCAGGGAGAGAGAAAGAGAGTGTCAGAGAGAGAGTGTCAGTGAGAGGGAGGTAGAGAACGACTGTCAGGGGGGGAGAGAGACAGTGTCAGAGAGAGAGAGAGAGAGAGAGAGAGAGAGAGACAGTGTCAGGGAGAGAAAGGGAGGGGGAGAGAGACACTGTCAGGGAGGTAGAGAGAAAGAGAGAGAGAGACACTGTCAGGGAGAGAGAGAGTGTCAGAGAGAGAGTGTCAGGGAGAGAGACAGTGTGAAGGAGAGAGAGGTGAAGAGAAAGAGAGGGAGGGAGAGCAAACTCAAGAGACACAGGGGCTAATTCAGACTGGATCACTGCAGCAGCAGCGATCGTAGACTGAATCCTTTTGTGGAGTGCGCACGCGCAGCGGCTGCACTGCTTATGCGCACCCCGGGAGTCCAGTGTGATACTAAAAGCAACTCAGGGCTGCGATTGCCTCTGCCTGATTGACAGGCAGAGGCGGTCACACGGCGGGAGGGGGCGTACCAACGGCATTAGAACGACGTTGGCAGGGTGCGGTCCGGACAACTGAGGTGTGTCCAGACCGTTGGGGTGGCGGGTCGCGGCGGTTGCGTCTTTCACAGACGTATTGCTTGTACACACCTGCAGATCAGCAAAAGATATATTGGACAACCAACTGACTGGCCAATATATCTGCCAGTGTGTACCCAGCATTAGGTTTAGGTACTAAAGGGAGGGTTAGGGTTAGGCTGCAGGAAGCGGGGTTAGGCACTAAAAAGGGAACGTTATGGGCCCTACACACTGGCCGATTACACTCAACGTTGGTGTCGGCTCGTTTATGCATGCAAGCCAATATGGACAATATAGTCCATATTAGAATGCAGAGCTATGGGGCTGGGTGACGAGGGGAGTGAAGAAACTTCACTCCCCCCGTCACCCCCGTCCCCACCGCCGCCGGGTTGTCCGTCAGCCATATCGGCCGTCAGGCACCTCGGCCGGCAGCCGGCCAGTATGTAGCACCCATTAAGCACTAAGGGGGAAGAGTAAGGCTACAGGGAGAGAGGGTTAGACACTAAGGGGGAAGGGTTAGGCTGCAGGAGGGGGGTTAGGGCTAGGCTGCGGGGAGGGAGCGTTAGGCACTAAGGGGGGAGGGTTAGAGTTAGACTGTGGGGAGGGAGGGTTAGGCTGCAGGGATGGATTAGAGTCAAACTGCAGGTAGGGAGGATTAGGGGGTAGAGGGGGAGGCAGACTTACCTTGCAGGTGTAGGGATTCTGTGCATCGGGATGCTGCTGCCACTTTTGTCATGTCACAGCTGTGTTTAAAATGTATCCTCTGAATGATTATAGCAGGGACGGACATCTATACTGTACTACACTACTGTGCGGTGTAATGTGGATAACGGACTCTACTATGCATTGTAATGTGAATTTGTACTATTATGTGGCCATGCCCCCTTCCCCATGAAGGCCCGTCCCTTTATTTACAGCTATCCCTTTTATGCATGTGTGTGTATGTGTGAGGGGGAAAGGGGGGTCACCAATTATCTTTCAGACACAGGGCACCAAAATGTCTAGTTACAGCTCTGCCTCACATTACCCCTTTGGCTTGTATACTGGCCCTCATTCAGAGTTGTTCGCTTGCTAGCAGATTTTAGCAGCATTGCACACGTTAGGCCGCCGCCCTCTGGGAGTGTATCTTAGCAAAGCAGAATTGCGAACGAAAGATTAGCAGAATTGCGAATAGAAAATTCTTAGCAGTTTCTGAGTAGCTCGAGACTTACTCCTACACTGCGATCAGCTCAGCCCGTTTCGTTCCTGGTTTGACGTCACAAACACGCCATGCGTTCGGCCAGCCACTCCCCCGTTTCTCCAGACACTACCGCGTTTTATGCTGGCACGCCTGCGTTTTTCCGCACACTCCCAGAAAACGGTCAGTTTCCGCTCAGAAACACCCACTTCCTGTCAATCACACTCCGATCACTTCAACGATGAAAATTCTTCGTTTGGACGTGAGTAAATATACTAAGTTTCGTGCTAAAATACTTAATGCATACGCACTGCGTACCATACGCATGCGCATTTTTGGCTAAATCGCTCCGTTGCGAAAATCGTCAACGAGCGATCAACTCGGAATGACCCCCATTGTGTGTAAATCTGGCTCTGGTGTCTCCTGAGCCATTTACCTCACTGCACGTCCCTGGCATATATAAAGCTAAAAAAGAAAGGCAGAAGCAAACAATAATGGGCTAGATGCGTCATTGCTTGGAAAGTGATAAAATGGAGAGAGAAAACGTACCAGCCAATCAGCTCCTAACTGCCATTTTTCAAACCCAGCCTGTAACATGGCAGTTAGCAGCTGATTGACTGGTACTTAATTCATCCGGGGGTCGAGCTTTTAGTCATGCGGCTCCGACTCAATGGAACTCACTTCCCCGAACAGTGCGAGAGGCCCCAACTATAGAATCCTTCAAAAGTAGACTCAAGACTTTCCTGTTTACTCAAGCATTTCCATAATGTCCCTTTTAGTATCTTCATGCTTCTGTATTTTATGAAAATGTACTTCATTATTTTCTGTACTATATTATGCTATGTATCTGTTAAGCGCCTTGAGTCCTATTGGAGAAAGAGCGCTATATAAATAAAATGATTATTATTATTATTATTACTTTTTATCTCTCCATTTTATCACTCTCCAAGCGCTGACGCATCTAGCCCTATAGGGGTAAATGTATGAAGCAGTGATAAGAGTGAAGTGAACCAATGGAGAAGTTGCCCATGGCAACCAATCAACATTGAAGTAACATGTATAATTTGCATACTAGAAAATTGTACGGAGCAGCTGATTGGTTGCCGTGGGCAACTTCTCCACTCTTATCACTGCTCCATACATTTACCCCATAGGGGAAGAGACATCAGGAGTAAAAAACCCACAATGTTTCTTCAGGTGCTGCGGTTGGGCTATTTGATTAGCTCAGTAAACACACAGGTTCAGTGAAACCTGTGTGTTTTCGGGTGAAATGGACCAGTTTTTCGATGAAAACGGGGCTGTTATTGGAGATTTTGCTTCGCCTGCCCGGAGGCTGGTGAAACAAAATCCCCGATAAACCGCTGCACACGCTGGCTTATCGGGGCTAATTAGATAGCCCCCGGCGGCAATACATTACTCCCAACTTGCTGTCGGGATAATTGAATATCCCCCATAGTCTCTATACAGGAGCTCAATTCTAAGTTGTAGTTAGCAAGTACATGGATTGAGAGGTACCATGATGCCTGAGTAAATGGAAAAAACGGTGCAGCCTGTGAAAAGGGTGAAGACAAGTTAAGATTCACGAAATAGGCATTAGAAAACAATGTTTGGGTGGAGTTCTCCTGTAACTTGTCTTATCAGTTATTGTGGAGATAATATTTGTATTTATAAACTTGAGTGGAAGTTGCTATGTTGCTTATCTGTTAAAGACCTCATGAAAAGCAAACCTTAATAAAAAGGAATAGCACCATCACATATAAGGTGCTAGGCATGGGCGGATCCAGAAAAAAATGACAGGGGGGGCACCATGACTTGGGGGGTACTTTGTGCGCCAAAGGCAAGCACACTCCTGGGAAAGTGGGTGTGGCCCACAATAATAAGCGTGGCTTCAAAGGGAATGCTGTATCCATGAGCTAGTGGGTGACAGGAATGGTAGACATGGAGACACAGTGGGTGACAGGGAAAAGTTGACATGGAGAGGGAGAGGGTGATGCTTTGAAGAGGGTAACAGGAGAGAGAGGCGGATGTCGAGATAGTGATGCAGGGGAAAGGCAGTGTGTGAAAGGAGAGGGTGACAGGGAGAGGAAGTGGATGATGAGAGGGAGAAGGTGACAGCAGAGGCAGTAGGAGACAGGGAAAGGTAGTGGGTGACATTAAAAGGGTGACAGGGAGAGACAATTGATGACACCAGATAGAGGTTGATGGGGAGAGGCAGTGGATGATATATAGGGGGGCACTGGGCTGAATGGGAAATAGGCACTGACATGGTGGGAAGGGGTGGCACTATGTTGGAGAAGGGGGTACACTGGGCTTAATAAGGGAGGGAATACCCAGTGCTGGTAGGGTGGGAGACATTGGGATGGGAGGGGGGCCAGTGAGATGGTGGGGGACGCTAGGCAGGATGGGAAGGGGGCAGGGGGATCCCTGTGACTGAACTGGCAGGTAGGTTCTAGGTGGGGGGGCAATGACATCGATGGGCGCAGTGGGCTGGTGGGGGGCACACAAAGAATTACCCCTACCCCCTGATATACCACCCCTGTACCCCCACACTAACACTGTTGATGGCCCCCTGCTATGGAAACTGTTCCCTGGTACTGGCATTGAGAAGAGTGGACGGAAGGTACCAGGGGTAGGATGGGGAGCGGACCTTTACCTGATGTCAGATATGGAGATCTGGCTGCAGCAGGGCCGGTGCTAGGGTGTTCGGCGCCCCCCTGCAAACTATAAATTTGCGCCCGAAAAGGGGTGTGGTCTCACAAGTAAGGGGCATGGCAACACGATAGTACCCCCATTTAAATTTACGCCAAAATGTAGCACAATCTTATTTATTTTATACGTAATGCCCCACCCGTAGTAGTAGCGTCCTTATGCATAATGCCCCCCCAGTAGTATTAGCGTCCTTATACATAATGCCTCCCCAGTAGTAGTAGCGTCCTTATACGTAATGCCTCCCCCAGTAGTAGTAGCGTCCTTATACGTAGTGCACTCCAAGTAGTAGTAGCGTCCTTATACTTAATGCCCCCCAGTAGTAGTAGCGTCCTTACATGTAATGCCCCCCCCAGTAGTAGTAGTGTCCTTACACGTAATGGCCCCCCCAGTAGTAGTAACATCCTTATACATAATGCCCCCCAGTAGTAGTAGCGTCCTTACATGTAACGCCCGCCAGTAGTAGTAGCGTTATACTTAATGCCCCCCCTCTAGTAGCGTCCTTATACGTAATGCCCCCCCAGTAGTAGTAGCGTCCTTACACGTAATGGCCCCCCCAGTAGTAGTAACGTCCTTACATGTGATGCCCCCCCAATAGTAGTCGAGTCGTTATACGTAATGCCCCCCCAGTAGTAGTAGCGTCATTATATGTAATGCCCCCCCTGTAGTTGCGTCCTTACACGTAATGCACCCCCCCAGTAGTAGCGTCCATAAAATGTGTGCGCACACACACAATTCACACACACACACACACACACACACACACACACACACACACACACACACACACACACACACATTTCTCTGTCACCCACCACTTACCTAAGCCACTGTCTCCCTCAGTACAGCACTGCAGCAGTCTGGTCCGTGTAGCTCCGCCCCTTCTGTCCCGTTTAGCCCCGCCCATTCCGGTCCGTGTAGCTCCGCCCCCTCCTTTTATATGTACCGAGCCACTGACACAGGTGAGGGAAGGGGGGAGTGGGCTTTTCATGCTGCCAGCGCCGCACAGCAGCTGGCAGCAGCACGGGTGTCAGGACGGCACTCAGCAGCAGGATGCGGACCGGACAGAGGGGGACTTCAGTGCAGTCTAGCAACAGGACTGCACCATCTCCCCCCGTACTGCAGGGGCCGCCGCGGAGATTGGAGCATTCCATTTCCCTTACAGTGTCGGACTCGTGCACTATCAATAAAAAAAAAAATCTTCTTCTAAACGACAGGGGGGGCACCATCTCCCCCCTGGATCCGCCACTGGGCTAGGCTACTTAGTACACTGCTGTTATTTGCTTTAAAATGTGTTTAAAGAACCTCTAGAGCTAATATTGAGATGTTATACATTGCTCAGTATTCACTCTATGGGGTAAATGTATCAAGCAGTGATAAGAGTGGAGAAGTGAGCCAGTGGAGAAGTTGCCCATGGCAACCAATCAGCTGCTCTGTATAATCTTATAGTATGCAAATGATAAATGTTACTTCAATACTGATTGGTTGCCATGGGCAACTTCTCCACTGGCTCACTTCTCCACTCTTATCACTGCTTCATACATATACCCCTATAATAGAAATGTGCAGTAGGTTTAACAGAAGTATTCTCTCCCGCCTCCAGTACAGAAAGCTGAAACCTAATACCACATCATCAGACTATTGCCATACCTCCCAACTATTACACATTAAGTGGGACAGTCCCAGTTTCCTGGGACTGTCCCACTGTCCCACCCGCGGCCGGCGGTGTGAGGGAGTTGGGGGGAATATATGGCAGTGCAGCAGGAGATGAGGAGAATAGATGCCATGTGCATGAGTGCAGCATCTATTCACAGTGCCGAGGGGAGCATGGGGGCAGACCAGCATCTCGTAGAGTGTTGGGCACGCCCCCACAGTGAAGCGATCGGGGCGGGGGTGGGGTAATGGGCTCTTTGAAGCTCTGCCCCTTTCATTGATGCTTCACCCCTTTTCCTAAGGCTCCGTCCCCTTTCGGAAGGGTCCTGAATCACAAATCTATAAAGTTTGCAGGTATGCTATTGCTATGATGGGATACTGTATAATGGCCTGCTGTGACACAATTGGACAGGGCCAAATGCAAGATTTCGACAGGGGGTTTCCAAATACTTGACTTTAGAGTGAGTGAGGCCAACACATGAAGAGGTCAAAGTCTGCCTCATACAAAGTGCAGTGAATGTAATATTTCATATATATATGGTCAGCAATCACAGTAAGCAATATTGTGATCAGGCCAGGGGGCGTTTTAACAGAGGAGGGGGCCCGTGGGCAGACTCCAAGTGGGCTCACTCCTCTCTATGGTGCAGTAGGCTCCAGCATTGTGTATGCGCAGGTCTCTGGGAACATGGTGCCCGCCATGTTCCGGAGACTGATTTCACTACTCTGTATTTCAGCTGTGATTATTGCAGCGGTTGCAGCATCCGACGCGGGACTCCGGAGAGTTAAGTATTAAAGCATGGGTGCAGAGTGTGCGGTGTCGAACCCCTCTGGACCCAGGGGCTCATGTACACACATTGCACCCATTACAGAAACGCCAATGGATCAGACAGTAAAGTATTAATAATTAATATTACAAATGATCTATTTCAGTGTTTCCCAAACTCAGTTCTCAGTGCATGTTTTCCAGATCTCCTAGTTGCTGCACGGATGTATTCATTACTGGCTGATACATTTTTCAAGATCCACAGATGGTTCTAATGATTTCAATTGTGATACGGAGATCAGTAAATGTGCACTGTTAGGGGACCCTTAGAGATAGGTTTGGGAAACACTGCTCTATAGTATAAACTGCAGGGGAGAGTCTAAAAAAAACAAACCTTCTGTATCAAACTTATTTATCCCCTAAAAATAACATAAGAGGTCAAGAAAAGGTTAAACATGCCATAATAATAACTATACAGTAAATGCATAATATAACCAGTAGGAAACTGATGTGAGTTTTCTAAGCACTCATTTTCCCATCTAGTGGTAAGACACCTGTGTGTTCTTGCTGGCAGCTGCTCTCTGGTCTCACTGGTACAGTGCGCTGATAGAGAGCTCAGATATGCACACACAGATTTAAGAGGTTATCCTATTCAATTAGCCCTCTTTTTTTCTGTGCTAAAAAGAAAAATCTTTGGGGGGAAAAACATAGGATCTGCAAAAAATTTGCGGACCAATGTGTTTTCATGACAATGAAAGTGGAAAAAATGTTTTATTATCACGGATTTGTTAAACAAAATACCCAATCAGTGGCGACTTTAGGGCTAATTAGATAGCCCCGGGGGAGGTTATAATTAGCCGCGGTATATTACCACAGCTAATAGGATAATGCCCTTGGCGGGAGAAGCTACTACTGGACATGTGCAGCAGTTCCATGCATCCCTTATGCTACATATTGTGGCTGCATCTCTAGTTAAATTGTATAGATACTACCTCTATTATGAACATGATTTGATCACGGCAGGCTGTCAACACTACTGTTACTTTCTTAATTTGTTTAAATTAAATTGCTCTACTCTGTTAAACAGTGAGACCTTCATTTTGCAGAGTATCTGATCATTTTATACCTTATTTCCAATACTAATTGTGGAACATAAATAAAAGTAAATCACAATCTAAGTTACAACCGTTATTGGCTGCTTAAAATATAAGCAGCTGGTGTTTTTATTAGAGATGAGCGCCTGAAATTTTTCGGGTTTTGTGTTTTGGTTTTGGGTTCGGTTCCGCGGCCGTGTTTTGGGTTCGAACGCGTTTTGGCAAAACCTCACCGAATTTTTTTTGTCGGATTCGGGTGTGTTTTGGATTCGGGTGTTTTTTTCAAAAAACACTAAAAAACAGCTTAAATCATAGAATTTGGGGGTCATTTTGATCCCAAAGTATTATTAACCTCAAAAACCATAATTTACACTCATTTTCAGTCTATTCTGAATACCTCACACCTCACAATATTATTTTTAGTCCTAAAATTTGCACCGAGGTCGCTGTGTGAGTAAGATAAGCGACCCTAGTGGCCGACACAAACACCGGGCCCATCTAGGAGTGGCACTGCAGTGTCACGCAGGATGTCCCTTCCAAAAAACCCTCCCCAAACAGCACATGACGCAAAGAAAAAAAGAGGCGCAATGAGGTAGCTGTGTGAGTAAGATTAGCGACCCTAGTGGCCGACACAAACACCGGGCCCATCTAGGAGTGGCACTGCAGTGTCACGCAGGATGTCCCTTCCAAAAAACCTGAACCACTAGCCATGAACATAGGCCAGGGCCTCAGCCGTTCCTTGCCACTCCGTGTGGTAAATGGCATATTGGCAAGTTTACGCTTCTCCTCCGACAATTTTATTTTAGGTTTTGGAGTCCTTTTTTTACTGATATTTGGTGTTTTGGATTTGACATGCTCTGTACTATGACATTGGGCATCGGCCTTGGCAGACGACGTTGCTGGCATTTCATCGTCTCGGCCATGACTAGTGGCAGCAGCTTCAGCACGAGGTGGAAGTGGATCTTGATCTTTCCCTAATTTTGGAACCTCAACATTTTTGTTCTCCATATTTTAATAGGCACAACTAAAAGGCACCTCAGGTAAACAATGGAGATGGATGGATTGGATACTAGTATACAATTATGGACGGGCTGCCGAGTGCCGACACAGAGGTAGCCACAGCCGTGAACTACCGCACTGTACTGTGTCTGCTGCTAATATAGACTGGTTGATAAAGAGATAGTATACTCGTAACTAGTATGTATGTATAAAGAAAGAAAAAAAAACCACGGTTAGGTGGTATATACAATTATGGACGGGCTGCCGAGTGCCGACACAGAGGTAGCCACAGCCGTGAACTACCGCACTGTACTGTGTCTGCTGCTAATATAGACTGGTTGATAAAGAGATAGTATACTCGTAACTAGTATGTATGTATAAAGAAAGAAAAAAAAACCACGGTTAGGTGGTATATACAATTATGGACGGGCTGCCGAGTGCCGACACAGAGGTAGCCACAGCCGTGAACTACCGCACTGTACTGTGTCTGCTGCTAATATATAGACTGGTTGATAAAGAGATAGTATACTCGTAACTAGTATGTATGTATAAAGAAAGAAAAAAAAACCACGGTTAGGTGGTATATACAATTATGGACGGGCTGCCGAGTGCCGACACAGAGGTAGCCACAGCCGTGAACTACCGCACTGTACTGTGTCTGCTGCTAATATAGACTGGTTGATAAAGAGATAGTATACTCGTAACTAGTATGTATGTATAAAGAAAGAAAAAAAAACCACGGTTAGGTGGTATATACAATTATGGACGGGCTGCTGAGTGCCGACACAGAGGTAGCCACAGCCGTGAACTACCGCACTGTACTGTGTCTGCTGCTAATATAGACTGGTTGATAAAGAGATAGTATACTCGTAACTAGTATGTATGTATAAAGAAAGAAAAAAAACCACGGTTAGGTGGTATATACAATTATGGACGGGCTGCCGAGTGCCGACACAGAGGTAGCCACAGCCGTGAACTACCGCACTGTACTGTGTCTGCTGCTAATATATAGACTGGTTGATAAAGAGATAGTATACTCGTAACTAGTATGTATGTATAAAGAAAGAAAAAAAAACCACGGTTAGGTGGTATATACAATTATGGACGGGCTGCCGAGTGCCGACACAGAGGTAGCCACAGCCGTGAACTACCGCACTGTACTGTGTCTGCTGCTAATATAGACTGGTTGATAAAGAGATAGTATACTCGTAACTAGTATGTATGTATAAAGAAAGAAAAAAAAACCACGGTTAGGTGGTATATACAATTATGGACGGGCTGCCGAGTGCCGACACAGAGGTAGCCACAGCCGTGAACTACCGCACTGTACTGTGTCTGCTGCTAATATAGACTGGTTGATAAAGAGATAGTATACTCGTAACTAGTATGTATGTATAAAGAAAGAAAAAAAAACCACGGTTAGGTGGTATATACAATTATGGACGGGCTGCCGAGTGCCGACACAGAGGTAGCCACAGCCGTGAACTACCGCACTGTACTGTGTCTGCTGCTAATATATAGACTGGTTGATAAAGAGATAGTATACTCGTAACTAGTATGTATGTATAAAGAAAGAAAAAAAAACCACGGTTAGGTGGTATATACAATTATGGACGGGCTGCCGAGTGCCGACACAGAGGTAGCCACAGCCGTGAACTACCGCACTGTACTGTGTCTGCTGCTAATATATAGACTGGTTGATAAAGAGATAGTATACTACTAATATTATATATACTGGTGGTCAGGTCACTGGTCACTAGTCACACTGGCAGTGGCACTCCTGCAGCAAAAGTGTGCACTGTTTAATTTTAATATAATATTATGTACTCCTGGCTCCTGCTATAACCTATAACTGGCACTGCAGTAGTGCTCCCCAGTCTCCCCCACAATTATAAGCTGTGTGAGCTGAGCAGTCAGACAGATATATAATATATATAGATGATGCAGCACACTGGCCTGAGCCTGAGCAGTGCACACAAATATGGTATGTGACTGACTGAGTCACTGTGTGTATCGCTTTTTTCAGGCAGAGAACGGATATATTAAATAAACTGCACTGTGTGTCTGGTGGTCACTCACTATATAATATATGATGTACTCCTGGCTCCTGCTATAACCTATAACTGGCACTGCAGTAGTGCTCCCCAGTCTCCCCCACAATTATAAGCTGTGTGAGCTGAGCAGTCAGACAGATATATATAATATTATATATAGATAATAGATGATGCAGCACACTGGCCTGAGCCTGAGCAGTGCACACAGATATGGTATGTGACTGAGTCACTGTGTGCTGTGTATCGCTTTTTTCAGGCAGAGAACGGATTATAAATAAAACTGGTGGTCACTATCAGCAAAACTCTGCACTGTACTGAGTACTCCTAATGCTCCCCAAAATTAGTAAATCAAGTGTCTCTCTAATCTATTCTAAACGGAGAGGACGCCAGCCACGTCCTCTCCCTATCAATCTCAATGCACGTGTGAAAATGGCGGCGACGCGCGGCTCCTTATATAGAATCCGAGTCTCGCGATAGAATCCGAGCCTCGCGAGAATCCGACAGCGTCATGATGACGTTCGGGCGCGCTCGGGTTAACCGAGCAAGGCGGGAAGATCCGAGTCGCTCGGACCCGTGAAAAAAAACATGAAGTTCTGGCGGGTTCGGATTCAGAGAAACCGAACCCGCTCATCTCTAGTTTTTATATACCAAAACAGTTATCATTTGAATTTGCTATCTAAATAGCTACTGGAGTGAGATTCCAGCTATAGTGCACAGATTCATGTATCTGATTATATTTACACTCACATATTTTGTTGCATGCTTTACAAATAATTATGGCAGTGGTTCTCAAGCTGTGTGCCGTGGCACACCTTTATATGTATCTACAGGTGAAACTCAGACAATTAGAATATCGTGCAAAATTTCATTTATTTCAGTAATTCAGCTTAATAGGTGAAATGAATATATTATATAGACTCAATACATGCAAAGTGAGATATTTCAAGCCTTTATTTGTTATAATTTTGATGATTGTGGCTTACAGCTTTAGAAAAACCCAAATCCAAAATCTCAGAAAATTAGAATATTGTGGAAATGATCAATATTGTAGGCTCTAAGTGTCACACTCTAATCAGCTAATTAACCCAAACCACCTGCAAAGGGTTCCTGAGCCTTTAAATGGTCTCTCAGTCTGTTTCAGTACAATTCATAATCATGGGGAAGACTGCTAATCTGACAGTTGTGTAGAAAACCATCATTGACACCCTCCACAAGGAGGGAAAGCCTCAAAAGGAAATTGCAAAAGAAGTTGGATGTTCTCAAAGTGCTGTATCAAAGCACATTAATAGAAAGGTAAGTGGAAGGAAAAAGTGTGGAAGAAAAAGGTACACAAGCAGCAGGGATGACCACAGCTTGGAGAGGATCGTCAGGAAAAGGCCATTCAAAAGTGTGGGGGAGCTTCACAAGGAGTGGACTTAGGCTGGAGTTAGTGCATCAAGAGCCACCACACACAGACGGATCCTGGACATGGGCTTCAAATGTCATATTCCTCTTGTCAAGTCGCTACTGAACAACAAACAACGTCAGAAGCATTTAACCTGGGCTAAAGAAAAAAAGTACTGGTCTGTTGCTAGTGGTCCAAAGTCCTCTTTTCTGATGAGAGCATTTTTGCATCTCAATTGGAAACCAAGGTCCAATAGTATGGAGGAAGAATGTAGAGATACACAATCCAAAATGCTTGAAGTCCAGTGTGAAGTTTCCAAAGTCTGTGTTGATTAGGGGAGCCATATCATCTGCTGGTGTTGGTCCACTGTGCTTTATTAAGTCCAGAGTCAACGCAGCCGTCTACCCCTTCATGCTTCCTTCTGCAGACAAGCTTTATGGAGATGCTGACTTCATTTTCAAGCAGGATTTGGCACCAGCCCACACTGCCAAAAGTACCAAAACCTGGTTCAATGACTGTGGGATTACTGTACTGGATTGGCCAGCAAACTCGCCTGACCTGAACCCCATAGAGAATCTATGGGGCATTGCCAAGAGAAAGATGAGAGACATGAGACCGAACAATGCAGAAGAGCTGAAGGCCGCTATTGAAGCATCCTGGTCTTCTATAACACCTCAGCAGTGCCACAGGCTGATAGAATTCATGCCATGTTGCACTGAGACAGTAATTCATACAAAATGGGCCCAAACCAAGTACTGAGTACATATGCATGATTATTCTTTTCAGAGGGCTGACATTTCTGTATTTAAAAACCTTTTTTTATTGATTTTATGTAATATTCTAATTTTCTGAGATTTTGGAAAAGGGGGTTTCTTAAGCTGTAAAACACAATCAACAAAATTATAACAAAAAAAGGCTTGAAATATCTCACTTTGGAGTATATGCAATTCCGGACGAATTACGGCGTTTTTTCGACAGTTTTAGGATTCGACACTACTCGACAGCCGAAACCCTCCACCCGGGACCATGAATTCGACATATTCAATTCATAAGGCTTCGACACTCCCCTTGTCGAATAACGGACCAATCGTCAATTAGTGGGCGTGCTTGATTCGACTTCCCGCCGTTTGGAGTCCTATATAGGGCTTGTTTGCTGCGTGCTCAGCAGCCATTTTGTGAACCTGCAGAGAGGTGTGTGGAGGTGCAGAGCTAGCAAATTGGTTATTTTTTGTTGTGGTATCGTTTGGACACCCAGCAGGCTTTAATCCAGGATGGACAGAATACCTGTTACCCCGGAGGAGAGTCGTTTTTGGAGCGATTTCTACATTTGTAGGGAAGTACCACATGTGGTCTGGCGTTGCATGTAAGTGTTTGTGTAGTGTATGGGTGTTGTTCTGAGTGCTTGGCTACTGTTTTGGATGAGGTATGAGTGCAGTATGTAATGTTTGGGTGGTTTTTCACGTTTTTTTTTTGCATAAAATGTATTTTGGGTCTTGCTTTTGCATTGGTGTACCTCCAGCATGTGCAGGGATACTTTTTGGCTTGTTTGGAGTGACTTTGAGCATGTCGGTATCTGCCATGTGGTCGACATGTGCTGTCGTTTGTTTGCAAAACACAGTTTTTGGCTCCTACTTTATCACTGGTGTACCTCCAGCATGTGCAGGGATGCTTTTTGGCTTGTTTGGAGTGACTTTGAGCATGTGCCATGTGGCTGTTGTTTGTTTGCAAAACATGGTTTTTGGCTTCTACTTTATTACTGGTGTACCTCCAGCATGTGCAGGGATGCGTTTTGGCTTGTTTGGAGTGACTTTGAGCATGTCGGTATCTGCCATGTGGTCGACATGTGCTGTCGTTTGTTTGCAAAACATGTTTTTTGGCTCCTACTTTATCACTGGTGTACCTCCAGCATGTGCAGGGATGCTTTTTGGCTTGTTTGGCGTCGCTTTTTGCATGTCAGTATATGCCATGTGGTCGACATGTGCTCTTCTTTGTTTGCAAAACATGTTTTTTTGGCTCCTTTTTTAGCACTGGTTGACCACCAGCATGTGCAGGGATGCTTTTACTGGGTTTTTGGCTTGTTTGGCGTCGCTTTTTGCATGTCGGTATATGCCATGTGGTCGACATGTGCTCTCGTTTGTTTGCAAAACATGTTTTTTGGCTCCTTTTTTAGCACTGGTTGACCTCCAGCATGTGCAGGGATGCTAGTACGGGGTTTTTGGCTTGTTTGGCTGAGTTTTTTTTTCCCCCCCCCCAATTTTTTTGTGTTTGTTTGGTCCTGCTTGAGCACTGGGGTCCCAGCAGCATGACGTGTGGTTGCATGTAATTAATTGTGAACTCCAGATAAAGCAAAAAGAACTCCAAGAGGCTTATTTCAAGTGAACAAAAAAAGCTTCTCTGGAAGTTTGTACTTACTATATATGTGGTTGTACTTGCTGTATGTGTGGTTGTACTTACTGTATCTGTGGTTGTACTTGCTGTATGTGTGGTTGTACTTACTATATACGTGGTTGTACTTGCTGTATCTGTGATTGTACTTGCTGTATCTGTGATTGTACTTGCTGTATCTGTGGTGTGCTGACATCTTTTTGACATTAATTGAAATCTTAGAATGGGGCATATTTATTTCAAACTATTATTTACAATTGGCCGATAATCCTTTTCTTTACGGACACAGGAATTACACAGATTTTGTGGTAATTAAATAAAATTGCACTCACATTTCCCACAGAAATGATATATGTGTCAACAATGACAGCGATTGGAGAACCAGCCATGCTGAGATTATCACTGGCCTATGGGGATCATTCTGAGTTGATCGCTAGCTGCCGTTGTTCGCAGCATAGCGATCAGGCTAAAAATCGGCATTTCTGCGCATGCGTACGGGCCACAGTGTGCACGCGCAAAGTACTTTCACACAAAACTATGCAGTTTTACACAAGGTCGAGCGATGCTTTTCAGTCGCTCTGCTGATCGGTGAGTGATTGACAGGAAGTGGGTATTTCTGGGTGGTAACTGAGCGTTTTCCGGGAGTGTGCTAAAAAATGCAGGCGTGTCAGGTAAAAACGCAGGCATGCCTGGGGACACGGGGGAGTGGCTGGCTGGACGCAGGGCGTGTTTGTGACGTCAAAACAGGAACTAAATAGACTGAAGTGATCACAAGGTAGGAGTAGGTCTGCAGCTACTCAGAAACTGCTTGGAAAAATGTCAGCACTATTCTGCTATCCTTTCGTTCGCACTTCTGCTAAGCTAAGATACACTCCCAGAGGGCGGCGGCTTTGCGTTTACACTGCTGCTAAAAGCAGCTAGCGAGCGATCAACTCGGAATGAGGGCCTATGTTACATGCTTTCACTGAGAGACGTATATATCCCACCAGGCTTTGCTTCAGTTTGTCTAGCTTCCCTGATCAGTCAGAGATATCATAATGATATCAACATATATCAGTGACATACGGTGGGGTGAGGCAGAGCCTTTCCTGTCATACTAACATTTGCACCAGAGTTTTAACTGTATAAAGTATATGAAAAATACAAATAATATGTTAGAAATATCTTTTTTTTTTTTTTTTTTTTTTTGAAAGATAATTTTATTAAGTAAAGCAGAAAAAGGTTACACCAAATGGGATAAACAGCATAATATATTATAGAACCTCAAGCAAAACATTATCGGCAACGATAGACTGGGATTGAGGTCCAATAAATATCCTCAAAAATCTATAAAGGTGTAACTTATCAAAATACTGAAACATTGTATAACATTTTGTCTATATGAAGTATAATATACCAGTGAACAATCTAAACAGTGGATAACTGAATATAAAAGAAAACACACAGAACTGTAAGGAATGTACAGAGATAGAAACAAGACAGTAGAAAGAATATAAAGAGGGGGAGAAAGAGAAAGAGGGGAGGAAGGAGGGAAGGGAGGACGAGAGCAGGGAGTTATAGAGTCGAAGTGATAGAGGTAAGGCAGAAGGGAGGGGGTAGCCAGTCGAGGTGAAAACGCTACATTAGTGTAGTTTACTAATCTGCAAAGTGAGATCAAATGGTTGTCAAGGGAGGTTCGGCTTCATTGTAGGCAGTCCAAGGTGACCAGACGCGAACAAATTGAGTCGGGGTATCATGGATAACTGAGGAGATTCGCTCCAGTCTATACAGCGACCATATGGCATTAATGGTAGCAGGGAGGGGAGGAGGGGCATTATATTTCCATTGTGCTGCTATTTGACATTTAGCGGTGTTAAGTATATGTTTAATCAGTTTGTGTGTGGGTCGTGAAAGGTTGGGGAGCGGTCTAGCTAAAAGAGAGTAAAAAGGTGAACAGGGCATTTCAAAGTCAGTGATGTCTTTAATTAATTTGTGTATTTCCTTCCAATATTGGTTTATAATAGGGCATGTTCACCAGATGTGTAATAAAGACCCCCTCTGGCCACATTGTCGCCAAGCAGAGATCCGAAGTATTAGGGTAAATAACATGGAGTTGGGTCGGGACCAGGTACCAGCGAGCATAGAGCTTATACGCATTTTCTTTAATACGTACTGAGATTGAGCATTTCGATATCGCTAGCTTAATTTGAGACCATTCTTTAGGAGTAAGAACCTCCCTAGTGTCATTTTCCCAGGCCAGTTCATGAGTTTCTTTAGGGGGTTGATTATAGGATAGCAGAATTTGATAGATTGACGAAATGAGTCCCTTAGATAATTGGTGTGAGCGACAAAGGGATTCAAAAGCTGAGATGGGCGTAAAGGGTATACCCGGAGGGGGACGGTCAAGTGAGCGGTAAAAATTTCGGATTTGTAAAAACTGGTAGAAGACTCTGTGAGGGAGGTTAAAGCGAGATTGTATGTTAGCAAAGTCCGGAAAGGTGTGCAGGGGGGCTATGTCCAGAGGGAATAAAATGTTATGGGCAGTCCACAGTGGGAATTGACAGTGGTCCTGTCAAAGTCAAAAAAATATTACATAAAGAGTACATACAAACCACACACATTTAAGTAGCTAAACTTGCAAATATGCGCAGCGAGCACAGCAATATATGGTAACACACGCATTTACACCGACATGCCACAGAAATGGATTCAACACTTATTTCATACAGTACATAATTATAATAATATCAAGCGCCATACATCATGGTGATTTAAAATTACCTAATGAATTAATGTCATGAATGTGTATTATTTGAACGGAACCAGATACACCTGTCATGTTTACTTTTAAAACCAGTAGATTGGTGTGTAGATTAGTTTGATACTTGTTATTAAGTTGTAGGACATTGCAGCGGATAGTTATGATTGAATGTATAAAAGCTAAAATCACTTTGTTAGAACAATGAATGATACAGTGAACAGAGCTGAACCTGATCAGCATATGCAAAGAAACTGGTGACTCATGAGTCCCCTCCCCCAGAAACTAGATAACATATTGATTACACTGGAGCCCACTTGCTTTTTGGACTCAGACAGAGATGGAGGTCTTGCATGATTTTACAGAGGAAAGAGAGGAAGAGAGAGTCATATGGAGGGACAAACTTATATGAGAAAGACCTGGTAATTGTATCGCTGGCATTTAACTGTAACTATATGTATTTTAACTATGTTCTAACTGTTTACTGTGTGAGTTGTATTCATGAAACTATAGGTATACTGTACTTTGTAATATATATTGAATCCATATCCTTTTAACAACAAATATATACATCAATGAGCTTTGGAACTCAGATAATGTGTGAGTGTATTGTTTTCTCTTATGGGATACAGTGTTTTGTGATGTACAGCGCACTTTTATCGTATATGGTATTAAGTGGTACAGGCATTTACAATATATATTAGAGCGGGCATTTTAAATATTTGTGAGAAATCAATTTGGCATTCATAGATGGGGGCTCTCACGGGATATCACATTATTAATGATGCACTGTACATTACAAACGCGGCTGTGATCGACCGGCTAATGATGGACGCATCGCAAAATGCTGACGAATCACATCCACGTGTATTGTGTTGTGTTATTAGTAAGATGCTGATATTAAATTTAAGGGACAATGCGTTTCTCATAATATTTAAGATGCTAAAATGTATTTTTATTGTTGCAAAACAAGGTTCAAATAAGTCATATTGTGTTTGATTCAGATTGGATTGCTTATCTGTTAAGTAGGGTTAAAAGTACATTTAAAAGTTGCTGCAATAGCCTTGATATAGTGTTTTTTTTTTAACTCAGGCCTAAAATAACTTCAGGTGCTTGCATGGTGTGTGATTTCATTGTGACAAAGGAAGCCGAATGGTCCATCCTCCATTTTGGACTAACCACATGGCCTGTCCACCAATTTGTGTAACCCTCATGGATGTGGAAGGGGGAGGAGCAGCGGCCATTTTGGGAAGGTCATTTTTCTAAATGGCTGATTTTCAGTCTGCTCAAGAATAATCCGCTTTCCTTTGTCACATGAAACACAATTTATGAGTTACCAATGCATTTATTTAACCCATGCCATAGTCAATTACAAATAGTTTCAATGGGGCCTAGTGAAAGTTAATAGTGAGATGAATACTTGATATAAGAAGTACACAGATAAAAAAAACAAAGTTTTTTTCTTTTTTTTTCTTTTACCTCTAGGATTTAGGTAACTCTGCTTGCTATAAGATAGCCATTGAAATGTTAATTAACCTGTGTAACTGTTTTTTCTTAGCAGTGAACAACCTCTTGAACAGGCAGTCAAAAGCACACAGCTTTGATATGCAAATTAGAAGCACTAAATGGGTAAATGAGTTTCAGAGACCAGTGAATGATACATATATACAATATTATTATAATTATGTGGGTGTTTATATCAATGTATGTTCTGCAAGATGGCTATCCAATCTGAATCATGTCATTTAAATTATTGATTATTGCTAGAGTCATTATAGATCTGTGTGAAACCGGAGATATTTGTTGCTATATAGTTAAAACTAAAATAAATATTTAAGGAAGTAAACGTAAAACACAAACACAGTCTGGCCTAGTTAAAAAGGTTTATACAGAAAGAAACTGAGTTGTGTTAAGTGAGCGATTATAGGTAATATCGCTTACATTTATAGAAGTGTGGGATTTGTACTATTGCGGATGTACGGTTTTTGTACACGTGTCTCGGACAAAGTACGGGACTGCGTATGCAACGTAAAGACATACGCACGGTCGCGTGTTTATGCAACGTGCGTAAGGGTACGACCGCTAAGTACAAATTACACAATAGCATCATTTAGTTTAGGGGCGGGACAGTAGTAACGCTACATTAGCACAAATTGCTCGGTTTCCAAGATTTAGTTTAAATAAAACCTTTTTTACTGTATTGCCTCTGGGAGTAAAGCTGTTTATCTGAATGAAAGATAATTTTCTGTACAGAAAAAACAAAACAAAGTGTATTTGAGTGAGCGAACGTAACAAAGAACGTAGTGGACCCAGGGAATTCGGGATCCCGTCGAGTGGTACATCAAGTGAGTGGAGACTTGGTGGCAGCTGACTCATGTTAATATAGATTTAAGTACAAAGGAGCAAGGTATGCAATTGTTAGAGTACCGCGGCCCAGGGGGTTAGCAAAGGTTTACCCATTTAGTTTTTTTTTTATATGCTCCGGCTGAGGTTTCGCAGCTTGTGATTCGATTCCAGTGGTCGTACGGCGGATAAGTAACAAGTACCTATACGCTGTGCGATTGGACCGCGCGTTCGTGGGTGCAATATTTAGCGCAACATGATAACCTTTTTACGAGCTTTGCGTAAAATCGCGGTATCATTAGCGCTGTATATAGCATACGCAAGCGTGATTTGTGTATAATAAAGGTTTAGGGAGTTTTCGCTGGCCTCTCTCAGGAAATCTCCAACGGCCTATATTTACTGGAAAGGGTAAGTTATTCCCAGAAACTTCCAGTAAATAGAGGTTACATAGGGGCCCTAAGTTGGGTACATTGCCTTCGCTATCGACAGGCTATGGTAGTACTGGCCAACGTGGGCGGTGAGCGGGTGAACAGCGCTCGGAGAACTTTCACCGTTGCCTTATATTGAGTATTTTGTTTTTTTGTGGGATTAGCCGAAAGGGCAATACCTGCAAAATATGGGGGCCGGTTGCTCAAGTAAGGGACGTTCAACCAGGGTTCAGGTTGACATACAGCGGCCCAGGGGGTCAGCGAGGTTCATAATGTGTGAGAAGCATGGACCACACAAAGAAGTTTTATGCAATGAATGGGAACGTATGACTGCGTGAGATAGGGAACCATTCCCTAAGGTAGGCAGTTTTGAACCAGAGGTATTGCAGAATTTAAGGATAAGAATACGTCTGATAAAATCCCGAAAACAAAGGCTCAGACATACAAATTGTTTAAACCTGTGACAGCAAGAGGGTTTGGTGAGTTTGATCCAAAGGTATTGCAGGTGGTATGTTTAACCAAAGTAATATAAGACAAGAATGGAAATATAAGAACTGTTTGAACTTGTAGCAACAATAAATAAGTAGGAAGAGAAAAAAAATAGAATGCAAGTACACCGCCTTATGTAGATGTGGAAGCAGTTACGGCCAGCGTACAAACTATGGAAAATAATAAAAAAATATGAAAAATATGACTGTAACCTATATATATACTAATGAATGTTGAAGTTTTATTTAGGAGGAGAAGGTGACCTGATCGTTTTCAGCCATTTCTCATGTACCCAGAGGAGTATCCAACCGGTAAAAGAAGAGCAGTAGCCTGTGGGGGAAGTGGCTGAGACCAGTGGAACAGGTAAGTATGGTATCATTCGTGTACATATATAGTAAAATCCCCCCCAAAAAAAATTAAACAAAAAAAAAATCAAGAAAGTAACGTCAGAAATGGAGAAAAACCTGTCCGCACATTAGTATTTGCCAGCAGGAAAGCAGGCAGAGACAAGGTAACCCCAGGGTATTTCTTTCAGTTACCATATAAGAAGAATTCGTTCCTAGTAATGCCCCTAGTAAAGATGAGCTCGGAAATGTTTGATGGACCATGTACAGACCCTTAATACGGGATGAGAAGGATTGAATGAATACTTCGCATGACCTAGAAGCTTGTTAAACTTTTTTTTGTTTTTGTCTCTTGCAGTAATAGAAAACTCTCCATCTGGATAAGACGACTGGTAAACACTAATTCGGCAAATGGGAGGTGGCTGTCTCTGTGCAAATGGACGGGCTCAATAAGGCATTGAGTGTCAGGGTGCAGACTTCTTTGCAAAATTGGAAAGGTCACAGTAGCTAATCTTAGATAGTGTGCTATTGAACTTCACAAGAATAGTGTTAGGCGCAGAGAACAACAGGTGGAGAGGTTGAGGACGGTAAGTATACTGGAACATACAGGAAAGACCCATCAGTCCAAACCCCAGATCCCAAATGGTCAATAATATGTTACACTTGTAGGAAGCAAGGGCATTTTGCCAGAGATTGTAGGAGTAGTAGGACACATAGTCAATATAGATCCCCTAGACAGAAAACACAAGCCACATTATTAAACACATAGACGGGACCAAGGGACATATAGTAAAGAATCACGAGCCATATAGAAAACACAGATTCGGTTAATGGGAAGAACAGAATAAATGCAACTTACTAATGTTACATTTCGCTGTTCTAGATGCATGTCCATCACAGGTAGAGGAAATTAACTCACAGATACCGGGTTCCCTATGAACTTAGGATGGACAGGACACTGGATTGATGGCTGGGATAGTCCCAGTAGAGATAAGACACACAGAAATGTTTTTTTAAGGGGAGTAGACCAAGTAGAGAATCACTTCCCCGTAGTGCCCAATCCATTTGTCAAATTTTTATAAAATCTTCTTCACCTCTACAAAACTCATCTGTCACCAACCTCTATTCTGTTTCTCTACAGTTTCCTCTTCATCTTTTGCGTTCACACAGGGTGGTACAATACATGGACCCAAGTACAGTTCAAACTCCACATGCCTAGGTCCTTCAGAGTTCTGCCCAAACCCAGTATACCTCAACAGCATGATAACACCAGTATTACTGCAGTGTGCCTTGTCATGCACAAAGGGTAGAGAATGGGAATACTGGTGAAGGGAAATTTTGCATAGACACTGATATGCCTGTTGGTGAATGGCAAACCTGACATTTTCTGTTTCCATTTTCTTCTTCCTTCTCTCCTCTAGAGATGTTTCTTTTTTCTTTTTTTTTTTTGAGTTATGCTCATGGTACTCTACATTGCAAACACACGATAGTTAAATTAAGATACAAAAATGTGTGTTCCCTGCAGGAAGAGGCAGTCTGGAGGACAAAGGGGTATGGCCAGGAGTCCTCAGGACTGTGGGCAGGTGGACACGGTACGCCAGTAGCCCTCAGAGCATACCTTCCAAGTCTAGCTGAGGTGGCACATGGTCTGACTCATCTAGGCAAAGAGGGTAGGTACAGGCTGATGAGAGCCTACTGGTGTGCGCCAGGATTCTATTCTCATGCAGGTAAGAGAGCAATGACCTGTCTTACTTGCTTGAGGAAGAATATTGGTAAAGCAATACCAACAGAGCCATCCCATATCCCTCCTGTAGACGGATCTTTTCAGGAAATACAAATCAACTTCGTACAGTTAACACCCTTTAGGAATTATTGTTATGTATTGGTGTGCACTGATGTTTTCTCAAACTGGGTAGAGGCATTTCCTGCCGCCATGGATGCTGCTGTGTTTACCGCAAAGAAAAATTGCGCAGAAATTTGTGTGTAGATAAGGATACCCCTGGAAGTAGGAGCAAAGCTTGAAATTGTACTATTGTGATCATAGATACTGCCACTAGTATTATGTAGCTTCTGAACCACTCCCAGATCTTCACTCAACGAATCACCCTCTTCGAAATTTGTTTTTGTTTTGGTATTTGTGTCTTGTTGGGTTGTTTTTGGAAGACAACCTCATGTCATGATTGATCCGCACAATGATCAGAAATACACCAATGAGGTGACAGTACAGTACCTTGTTGAGATGATCCAGCATTTGAGAACTTGACAAAAGAACTTGAAACTGTTGATTGCTGGTATGCCAAATGCTAACTGTATTGATTATGAACCAAGAGACTGTGTGATTGCCCTTACGCTACAGGTTGCCTAATAGACAGGTGGGAAGGACCATACCAAGATTTGTTGACAGCACTAAAGGTCGCCGAAAGAAAGACTTGGGTCCACTCGTCCCACTGCAAGAAGGTCGCTGACCCGGAGAGAACTCGTGACAAAGTAGTTTATTGCTCACATTCATCGAGTTTGTGAACTGTGTGTTTGAATTGAACTGTGTGTTCCAAGTGAACTGTGTATTCAAAGAGCAAGGCAAAGAGAACCTCGTATCACCAGAGACTCTGTTCCGTGAAGACTGAGAGACGGCACTGTGGGACACTACCTGAGCGTACTAAAGGACTGCAGAAAGACCAGTCATTGTAATTGATTTGTTATGAACAAGAGTTGTTTTGTTCTATTTCTCTTTTCTCTCTTTCCCGCTGACAAACATTTTCTTTCAGGATATTCTATTTTTGCGAGGTTTTTTATGCGGAGTCGAGTGTGGGACTGGAAATGGTTCTGTAGGAAGGAGTGATCTCCTTATAGGATCCCAGGATTAGCCGATCAGTTTGTTACAGTAGAGAAAAATCAAAGGTCTAGTAGTTATGGAGTTCAGAGGTAATGTTAGGGTCTCCTGCTCTGTGCTGCCACGTCGTCATGGCAACCGGGAGACAAGTGCTAGCGGAGTAACCTGAGCATAGCTGATACTCCGGTTCGGGTCTTTTGCTGTGCAGTGGTTACAGGTTCTGTGCACGGCAGGGGATCCGGTGCTGGTTTTTGTGCTCACAGTCTGTGAGGTCTGAGTGGGGCGTGGACAGCACCTGCTATATAAACCCTCTTCTCAGGTTAGGCAGATGCTGCTGAATCTTTGTTGGTTAGTCAGTTCCTGAAAGCTAGCTAGTACTGTGTAAACTTTGTATTTGTTTGTTGCTTACTGCAAATAGGCCTTGGGATTTGGTATTACACTCTGCCAATCCAGACCTAGCAGTAAGACTGGAGTCAGTCGTTTAACCTGCTGGGGTTCTTTTGCTACTCTGTGAACCTAGCAAGTTTGCGGCTGTATTCTCAGACTTGCCTGCCAAAATCCTTTCTCACTGTGCAAGGTGTTCAGGTGTCAGTTTAGTGGCAGTAAGCTGAACCAGTGCACTGCAAGTGAAGACTAGGATTGTGGAGACTCTCCTTGTGTCTATTATTCCATCTCTGACCAAGGAGTTTACTGCCACACCCGTTGGTAACCCTTTAGGGTTTTGCTGTTGCCCTTAGCAACAGCATTTCGGGTTCTCTACGTATTAAATCACAACATCTCGCTTCTTTCCATCTGAGCATTCCTAATACTAGGGAGACACCCAGTTTCTTAGCCTTTGGGCTTCTCTGTTCACTTTGTGTTTATTTTGTTACCCTATCACCTTCTGTGTATGTAATGTCATATTCCCCAGTCTGTCTGTGAGTTAATTTGTTTTGCATCCCTCTCCGTTCAGACACCAGTACATTCCTGCTGGCACTGGTGTGCATAACATATTCAGCAGCCTAATACTCCTGTTGAAATTTTGTGGGAATATGGAGCATACCCCTCAAAATACTTTGCAACAGGTGGTCGATCAGGTGCAGGTCCTGACTCGACAATTTAATGATTTGTCCATTAAAATGCACACCTCGCAGGCCGCTGGCAGAGCTCCCGCAGCAGCAGTACCTTCAGGGGTTAAGGAGCCGAAAGTAAATCTCCCGGATCGTTTTTCTGGAGATCGCTCGCAGTTCTTTTGTTTCAAGGAGAGCTGCAAGCTATATTTCCAGCTTAGGCCTCAGTCTTCTGGGTCGGAGATTCAGCGGGTGGGCATAGTGATTTCCTTGCTACAAGGAGACCCACAGGTCTGGGCATATGGGTTGCAGCCTGACTGTCCGTCGCTTAAAAGTGTTGATGCTTTTTTTACGGCACTGGGCATGTTGTATGATGACCCTGACAAGACGGCCTCAGCCGAGGCTCAGATTTCGATCCTTAAGCAAGGGCGAAGGCCAGTTGAGGTTTATTGTACGGAGTTTCGGAGGTTGGCCCATGATACCCAGTGGAATGACCCAGCCCTGAGACACCAGTACCGAAGAGGTCTTTCTAACCAGTTAAAAGACCAACTGGTACAATATCCCTTGCCTGATAGCTTGGATCAGCTCATGCAGTTATCCATTCGGGTGGATAGACGGCTGAGAGAGCGCAGGCTTGAAAGGGAGACCGAGGTTTCCTTCTTTCCCAAGGGAACCTCAGACTCTGAGGAATTTTCCGAGGAGCCTATGCAGATTGGGGCTACCCGCCTCTCCTCGCGTGAGAAGACGCGGAGGAGACAGCAGGGGTTATGTTTGTACTGTGGGAATAAAGGTCATGTGGTAGTATCATGTCCAGAAAAGCCGGAAAACTTCAGGGCCTGAGGGTGATGGGAAATATCCTGTCAGGCCAGAAGTCAGAATTTCCCAAGAAGACTTATCATTCCGGTGACCTTGAAGATCCTCAGTCAAACTGTCAAGACTGAGGCCTTTGTGGACAGTGGGGCCGACGGGGTTTTTATGGACCGCCAATTCGCCCTGAAACACTCTGTTCCCTTAGTACCCTTGGCATCGGAAATTGAGATTTGTGGGTTAAACGGGGAACCATTATCCCAGGGTAAAATTACCTCTTGCACTAGCCAGATTTCTTTGTTTATTGGAGCCACACACTCTGAAAAATTGTCCTTTTATGTGACTGTCTGTACTTTTGCCCCATTGGTGTTGGGGTTACCCTGGTTAAGGGCCCACAATCCTCAATTTGACTGGGTCTCTGGGGAGATTCTTAGTTGGGGTACTGATTGTTTCAGGAGTTGCTTGAGCCTTCCAGTCAGGCTTTCGCAGCTAAGTTTGCCAGGATTGCCAGAATGTTATGCAGATTTTGCGGACGTGTTCTCCAAAAGAGTTGCAGAGGTACTACCTCCCCATCGCCCCTATGACTGTGCCATTCATTTGTTGCCGAATGCTAAGCTTCCCAAGAGCAGGTTGTACTCCCTGTCACGTCCTGAGACTCAGGCTATGGCAGAGTACATTCAGGAGAACTTGGCTAAGGGATTTATCAGACCTTCACAGTCTCCAGTTGGGTCGGGGTTCTTCTTCGTGGGTAAAAAGGATGGTTCGTTGCGACCCTGCATCGACTTCAGGGAATTGAACCGTATCACGATTAAAAACTCATACCCACTGCCTCTCATTTCGGTCTTGTTTGACCAGCTTCGTACGGCCACCATTTTTTCTAAGATTGACCTACGCGGTGCGTACAATCTAATCCGAATAAGAGAGGGGGATGAATGGAAGACTGCCTTTAATACCCACTCAGGGCACTATGAATATTTGGTGATGCCTTTTTGGGCTCTGTAATGCCCCGGCAGTCTTCCAGGACTTCATGAACGATGTGCTCAGGGAATATTTGGATAGATTCTTAGTTGTATACTTAGATGACATCCTAATCTTCTCCCATTCCCTGGAGGAACATCGGAAGCATGTACGCTTAGTCCTCCAGAAACTCAGGGACCACTGGCTTGGGGCGAAGCTGGAGAAGTGCGAATTTGAAGTTCAGCAAATCGCATTTCTAGGATATATTATCTCTCCAGAAGGTTTCCAAATGGAGGGTTCCAAGGTACAGGCAGTCCTGGATTGGGTGCAGCCTACTAGTTTGAAGGCGCTTCAGCGTTTTCTGGGCTTTGCGAATTTTTATAGACGATTTATCGCTGGATTTTCGTCTATAGTGGCGCCCTTGGTGGCACTCACTAAGAAAGGGGCGGATGTTGCTCACTGGTCTTGTGAGGCCAAAGCGGCTTTTGCCCGTCTCAAAAGGGCATTTGTCTCGGCCAAGGTGCTGCGACACCCAGATCCAGAGCGTCCTTTTGTGGTGGAGGTGGATGCCTCTGAGATGGGTATTGGGGCAGTGCTCTCTCAGATGGGGGTGTCTGATAATCGCCTTCATCCCTGTGCTTACTTTTCCCGTAAATTTTCGCCTGCCAAGATGAATTATGACGTGGGTAACCGGGAATTGTTGGCTATTAAGGATGCACTCGAGGAGTGGAGACACTGGCTTGAGGGGGCTAAGTTTGTGGTCTCAATTCTCACCGACCATAAGAATTTGGCATATTTAGAGTCAGCGAAGCGCCTCAATGCCAGGCAGGCACGATGGGCTTTGTTTTTTGCTCGCTTTAATTTTTTGATAACATATCGCCCTGGGTCAAAAAACATCAAGGCTGATGCGCTCTCGCGAAGTTTTGCTCCAATCCAGGAGACCATCGAGGAGCCATTGCCCATTGTGTCCCCATCATGTATTAAAGTGGGCATTACCCAGGACCTCTTGTCATTAGTCCTTAGAGCACAGGAGCAGGCTTCTCCAGACCTTCTGGTAGGTCTTTTGTTTGTGCCTCCTAGGTTAAGACAGCGAGTGTTCCTGGAATTCCATGCCAAGAAGTCGGCAGGTCACCCGGGTATTGCCAGAACTCGGGAGTTGCTATCTAGGACGGTGTGGTGGCCCTCGGTGGCTAGGGATGTGGATCAGTGGGTTCGGGCATGTGACATCTGTGCCCGAAATAAGACTCCTAGAGGGGTTCCTGTTGGCCCATTACATCCACTCTCTATTCCATCTAAGCCATGGACCCACATTTCAATAGATTTTGTGGTGGACTTGCCCAAATCCTCGGGGATGACAGCCATCTGGGTTGTCGTTGACAGGTTTTCGAAGATGGCGCACTTCGTTCCATTGGTTGGGCTGCCATCGGCCAGACGCCTGTCTGAATTATTTATGCTGCATGTTGTGCGCCTCCACGGGTTGCCACTTGATGTGGTCTCTGACCGCGGATCTCAGTTTGTGGCCAAATTCTGGAGGGCATTTTGTTCCGATCTCCAGATTTCTGTCAGCTTGTCGTCAGGCTACCATCCACAGTCTAATGGGCAGACTGAAAGGGTGAACCAGTCCTTGGAGAAGTTCCTCAGGTGTTATGTCTCCAAGTGTCAGACTGACTGGGTTGCTCATCTGTCCATGGCGGAGTTTGCCTATAACAACGCGGCTCACTCTGCTACAGGGATCTCTCCCTTCCTTTGTGTGTATGGGCATCATCCTAAGGCCAATTCTTTTGACCCCCTGGATTCCACGCCTGGTGGTTCCTCTGTGGTTTCGGTCCTTAAAGGTATTTGGAGGAAAGTGAAGAAAGCCCTTGTGTCTGTGTCATTAGTGACCAAAAGGGTTTTTGATAAGCGGAAGAGACCCTGCAGCTTCAAATTAGGAGACTTCGTCTGGTTGTCTACCAAGAATTTGAAGTTGAGACAGCCATCTCATAAGTTAGGCCCCCGGTTCATCGGTCCTTATAAGATCACTAGGGTTATCAATCCGGTGGCATTTCAGTTAGATCTACCCCGTTCTTTGGGTATCAATAAAACATTTCACTGTTCCCTTTTAAAACGGGCGATTAGTAATCCTTCTTCCAGTGGAAGACCTTCCCCTCTTCTGATACGTGGCCAGAGGGAGTTTGTTGTTGAAAGGATTCTTGACTCCAAGATGGTTCGGGGCTGTCATTTTTGGTGCACTGGAAGGGGTATGGCCCGGAGGAGCGGTCGTGGGTGCGTAGTTGTGATCTTCATGCCCCCAGACTGTTACGCTCTTTCTTCTCGCAGTTCCCCGATAAACCCGGTGGTAGGGGTTCTTTGACCCCTCGTCAGAGGGGGGGTACTGTTAGGGTCTCCTGCTCTGTGCTGCCACGTCGTCATGGCAACCGGGAGACAAGTGCTAGCGGAGTAACCTGAGCGTAGCTGATACTCCGGTTCGGGTCTTTTGCTGTGCAGTGGTTACAGGCTCTGTGCACGGCAGGGGATCCGGTGCAGGTTTTTGTGCTCACAGTCTGTGAGGTCTGAGTGGGGCATGGACAGCACCTGCTATATAAACCCTCTTCTCAGGTTAGGCAGATGCTGCTGAATCTTTGTTGGTTAGTCAGTTCCTGAAAGCTAGCTAGTACTGTGTAAACTTTGTATTTGTTTGTTGCTTACTGCAAATAGGCCTTGGGATTTGGTATTACACTCTGCCAATCCAGACCTAGCAGTAAGACTGGAGTCAGTCGTTTAACCTGCTGGGGTTCTTTTGCTACTCTGTGAACCTAGCAAGTTTGCGGCTGTATTCTCAGACTTGCCTGCCAAAATCCTTTCTCACTGTGCAAGGTGTTCAGGTGTCAGTTTAGTGGCAGTAAGCTGAACCAGTGCACTGCAAGTGAGGACTAGGATTGTGGAGACTCTCCTTGTGTCTATTATTCCATCTCTGACCAAGGAGTTTACTGCCACACCCGTTGGTAACCCTTTAGGGTTTTGCTGTTGCCCTTAGCAACAGCATTTCGGGTTCTCTACATATTAAATCACAACATCTCGCTTCTTTCCATCTGAGCATTCCTAATACTAGGGAGACACCCAGTTTCTTAGCCTTTGGGCTTCTCTGTTCACTTTGTGTTTATTTTGTTACCCTATCACCTTCTGTGTATGTAATGTCATATTCCCCAGTCTGTCTGTGAGTTCATTTGTTTTGCATCCCTCTCCGTTCAGACACCAGTACATTCCTGCTGGCACTGGTGTGCATAACAGGTAATCAGGAGCAGTCAGACAATGGCTATTCACACACTGCAGATAAAGAGCTCACTAACATATGTGGAAGAAAGGTTTATGAGTGGCTCTTCCTGAACTCCGAAGGTTTATGTTATTTAGGAAGGACACTACTTATAACCCTTGTTCAATGATTAAACAGACCTAACAGACGTTCCAGAAATGGAAACAATGTTCAGAAAATGATAGGAATATGTAGATCACGAAAATTTTATATGTCACTGTCACGATTTGTTTGTGTCTTTTTCACCTACCCAGCAGAACCTCAATAGAATCCAAACATCAGTGTACAAAGACGTAGGTACATGTATGTGTGAAATGTTCGCCGCAAATCAGACATTATAGGCCAAAGCACTGTCCCAGCATACTCTATAGGTTGAATGTTGTCCCACACCCAACCAGTGGTCCCGTGACCGCCGAGTGCATATAGAGGATGTCTCGTCCTACTCCCTGTCTTCCCCAAATATAGTCAAGTGTCTGATTTGCGAAATGCATACATACTTGTGTCTAGGTCACCGATAATGGTATGAAATTTTTTTTTTTCTTATGTTAATAATTGATGGCAGTTATTGTTTACTGCCAAAGGGTGGACTGTCAAAGTCAAAAAATATTACATAAAGAGAACATACAAACCACACACATTTAAGTCGCTATACTTGCAAATATGCGCAGCGAGCACAGCAATATATGGTAACACACGCATTTACACCGACATGCCACAGAAATGGATTCGACACTTATTTCATACAGTACATAATTATAATAATATCAAGCGCCAGACATCATGGTGATTTAAAATCACCTAATGAATTAATGTCATGAATGTGTATTATTTGAACGGAACCAGATACACCTGTCATGTTTACTTTTAAAACAAGTAGATTGGTGTGTAGATTAGTTTGATACTTGTTATTAAGTTGTAGGACATTGCAGCGGATAGTTATGATTGAATGTATAAAAGCTAAAATCACTTTGTTAGAACAATGAATGATACAGTGAACAGGGCTGAACCTGATCAGCATATGCAAAGAAACTGGTGACTCATGAGTCCCCTCCCCCAGAAACTAGATAACATATTGATTACACTGGAGCCCACTTGCTTTTTGGACTCAGACAGAGATGGAGGTCTTGCATGATTTTACAGAGGAAAGAGAGGAAGAGAGAGTCATATGGAGGGACAAACTTATATGAGAAAGACCTGGTAATTGTATCGATGGCATTTAACTGTAACTATATGTAACTGTGTTTTAACTATGTTCTAACTGTTTACTGTGTGAGTTGTATTCATGAAACTACATTTAAGCATTACATTTAATTTGGCACTTTCACTGTTTGTTTATTATACATGTTACACATTTTTTTCACTTATATTAATTCACCCCATAACACCCTTTTTTTCTCACCTATCCCTTAATCCTTCTCACTACACATAATTATTCCCTGCGATGCCCTGGGGTTGCTTGGCTGTGGTTTTTTTGGGGGTCCCGTGCCATAGGTTTGAACCCCTATAGTGTTAGGTACTGCAGCAGAGTGGAGTCCCTTGCCGCGGGGCTGCAGCTTCATGCATTGATCAATTCATAACTAAACTCCACTATTTATTATATGCTAAGCTATATGATATCAGTAATGCTAGAGACAGTGCACCTACAACACCCCCCTTTTTTCTTCTGTAGAACTACAAGTCTCAGTAGGTAGCACCTCACATTACTGGCAGCTATAGGTGTGCAGTCTAAGGCCCCTCCCTAGCAAACTAAAAGTGTTTTGTATAGACACACCTGAAGGAGAGAGACACCTTCATTCTTAGACTTGCACCCACCCGCACCTGACCCTCATTTATTTTAACTAGGGTACCTAGCATGACTGCACTCGTGAATATGGCACAATTCTAGGTAAGTCCAATTATTCAGAACAATAGGTCAGAAATGGGGTGGCTCCTGGGGTACAGGGCCTCCTGGACTGCCGTGGCTGGGCGACAACAGGGCATCGCAGCATTACATTTAATTTGGCACTTTCACTGTTTGTTTGTTTATTATACATGTTACACATTTTTTTCACTTATATTAATTCACCCCATAACACCCTTTTTTTCTCACCTATCCCTTAATCCTTCTCACTACACATAATTATTCCCTGCAATGCCCTGGGGTTGCTTGGCTGTGGTTTTTTGGGGGGTCCCGTGCCCTAGGTTTGAACCCCTATAGTGTTAGGTACTGCAGCAGAGTGGAGTCCCTTGCCGCGGGGCTGCAGCTTCATGCATTGATCAATTCATAACTAAACTCCACTATTTATTATATGCTAAGCTATATGATATCAGTAATGCTAGAGACAGTGCACCTACAACACCCCCCTTTTTTCTTCTGTAGAACTACAAGTCTCAGTAGGTAGCACCTCACATTACTGGCAGCTATAGGTGTGCAGTCTAAGGCCCCTCCCTATGAAACTATAGGTATACTGTACTTTGTAATATATATTGAATCCATATCCTTTTAACAACAAATATATACATCAATGAGCTTTGGAACTCAGAAAATGTGTGAGTGTATTGTTTTCTCTTATGGGATACAGTGTTTTGCGATGTACAGTGCACTTTTATCGTATATATGGTAGTAAGTGGTGCAAGCATTTACAACATATATTAGAGCGGGCATTTTAAATATTTGTGAGAAATCAATTTGGCATTCATAGTCCATACCAGGAATGAAAGCGGGATTGTTCCATAGTGGGGTCAGAAGGGTATGAGGCGAACAAAGCTTGTAGAAACGTGTACAAAAATCTTAGGTAGATAGTGTGAATCGTATCGTAGGGAGAAGGATGAAGTCGGTGGACGATGTGCGCGGGAGCACCATAAGAGGGTAGAAGGGGAATAGACTGACAATGTGTGGGATTCAATATGTGTCCATACTTTTTGATTTGGAGGGGCATGCCAATGAATACAGGAGGCTAAATGGACAGCACGATAATATTTAATAAGATCAGGGATGCCCACTTCCCCAGAAGCCTGATGTTTTTGTAATATTCGCATCTTAACTCTTGGTTTCTTGTTTGCCCATATGAAATTTGAAATGTCTCGCTGTAAATTCTTAAGAATTGAAATGGGAATATGAATTGTGAGTGTCTGCCATAGATATAATAAGCGGGGTAGAACGTTAATTTTTACCGCCGCCGTGCGACCGAACCATGAAATATATTGTTTATCCCAAGTAGATAAGTCCAATTTAATAGAGGCCAATAACCTCGGGAAGTTGGCAGCGTATAGCCGGGGATAAGATTTAGTTAAATAAACCCCCAAATATTTCAGTTTGTCGGGTTGCCAACGAAAAGGAAACTCATTTTGAAGTAGTGTTAAATCTGAGCGTGGGATATTGATATCTAAAAATTCCGTTTTATCTGTGTTGATATTATAATTTGAGTGATAGCCGTAAGTGCGAGCTTCAGCGAACAGGGTCGGAAGGGAGACAATAGGATTGGTTAATGTCAATATTACATCGTCCGCATATAGTGCTATCTTATGTTCCGAGTGTCCCACCTTGATACCCGTAATATTGTCATTAAGTCTAACCCTCGCGGCAAGAGGTTCCATGATAAGAGCGAATAAAAGAGGAGAAAGGGGACAACCTTGTCGGGTACCGTTCTTAATTTGGAAGGGTTCAGAGGAGAGGCCATTTACCAGTATGGAGGCTGAGGGGTTATGATAGAGAGATTTAATTCCGTTGAGGAAGGCACCTTGAAATCCCATTTGACAGAGGGTTTGTGTCAAAAACAGCCAGGCGACCCTGTCAAAGGCCTTTTCAGCATCGAGCGCCACCACCAGGGTCGACAGCGAGCGGGTTGTTGCTATATGAATGAGATTGATCATACGCCTCGTGTTGTCTGAGGCTTGTCTGTTGGGGATGAAGCCCACCTGATCCGGATGGACCAAGGATGACAGTATAGGGGTTAATCGCATGGCAAGAATTTTAGCAAAGAGTTTCAAATCAACGTTTAGAAGAGAGATAGGCCTGTAATTGCCCATCTCCAGAGGGTCTCTCTGGAGTTTTGGGATAATTATAATGTTGGCCAGGTGGTGGCGTCATCAAGCGAGCCGCCCTCCAGTAACGAGTTGAAAAGGGGGCGAAGCTTAGGAAGCAGCGACTCAGTAAATTTTTTATAGTAAAGGACGGTGAAGCCATCAGGGCCTGGTGCTGCAGAGCGGCGTAGTGATTTAATAGCTATTCTGATTTCCTCATCAGTGATCGCTGTATTAAGGGTATGAAGTTGAATCGCGGATAACGTGGGCAAAGAGCAGGAATCCAGATAGTGAGTTAGAGAGGTGAAATCTGGGAGCGGGGTGGCGGGGCTATGCGAGAGATTGTAGAGTGATTCAAAGAACTGACGGAATTGCCTAGTCATTACTTGGGGATCGTGAGTGGTAGTGCCGTTGAGACAATTCAGCATAAGGATACGGTTGCGAGTGCATTAAGCGAGGAGCTTACGGGCTAAAATGGTGTCGGCTTTGTCAGATTTTTCATAAAACGTTTGTCGAACCCATAATAGAGTCTGCACTGCCTTTTTAGACAAAATTTGCGATAATTGTCCCTTAACAGCGAGTATTTTTAAATAAGTGCGTTTTTTAGGGTAGTTATGGTAGAGATCTGTTAAGAAGGCTAGTGACTTTTCAAGCTCCAGTATTCAAGCCATCTCTGCTTTTTTAGATGCAGCTGCTAAACTAATAAGGGTACCCCGAAGAGTAGCTTTATGAGCTTCCCATAAAGTGGGTGGGGGGATACCAGGGGTGTTATTGTGGGTAAAGAAGTCCGTGAGAGCTGTGGTAAGAGCCTCAATATTGACTTGTTTCAAGAGGAGAGATTCGGTAAATCGCCAATGGCGAGTAGGGCGAGGACCCATATGAGTTGAAATTTCCAATTCTACGGCTAGATGATCTGACCATGGGATAGGGAGGACCTGAGTGCTGAGAAGGGTTTGGGATGTAGCACGATCAATAAAGAAATAATCTATGCGAGTGTGTAGATCATGGGGAGGAGAGTAATGTGTGAATCCTCTAGCAGAGGGGTATTGTATTCTCCATGCATCATATAGGTCGTGGAGAGCTAGTCGTGATAGAAGCGTCTTGGATGTTTTGGCATGTCTGGGGGTGGTATTAGGAGAACGAGATCTATCGAGATTGGGGTCTATGATAATATTCAAATCCCCTCCTATAATAGTAAGTCCCCGGGGTAGCTGAGCAAGTCGGTTGAAAAAGGTAGCGTAGAGAGATCCCTGTTGGCCGTTAGGGGCATAGACTGAGGCTAATATGATTGGGGCTTGTTTGTACGTTCCCGTGAGGATAAGAAAGCGGCCCATTGGATAAGAAACAGTATCGTGTATGGTGATGGGCGTATTATGATGGATTAGTATCGCAGTGCCTCGACGTTTAGCGTTTTATGGAGGAGTGAAAACCCGTGGGATATTGTTTAGATGCGAGGGAGGGATGGGGAGTTTTAAGATGGGTCTCTTGCAGCATAATAATATTAGACTTATGTCTGTGGAAATATTGAATGGCCATAGCTCTTTTGGTGGGGGAGTTGAGGCCGTTTACATTATCAGAACAGTTAACTTCATGGTGGGTCAGAATAAAATGAGCGGAGCAGTAAACAAAATCTACACCTCAACTGGCGGAAAGAGCAGGGAAGAGGGCCAATAAGGGGGCCAAAGATAAAGAGAGAGGAAATAAGAATTAGAGAAAAGAGAAGGCGACCTACTCCTATAGCGGGGACAGGTCCGGGATGGAAAGAGAGAGTGTCTGTAGGACACATCCATCTTCTGGAGGTGCGGGTGAGTAAGAGCAACAAAATTTGCATCAGTTGAAATATAGTGAACATACTAGGTAAGTACAAGAAAGAGATGACCTAAGGGGGAAAAAGGGCGTGCAGTGACATAATAACGTCTGAGTTACGAGTGGATAAAGAGATGAAGAATATGAATCCAGAGTATATAATGACAGCTGGAAAAAGTGGGATTGAAAAAGTAGACAATAGTGAAATAGAGAAGAGCAAATGTAACAGGTAGATATATTAAGTCGGATATTTACCTATAACAAATAGTAATTAAAGAAAAAGTAAGAGCATCATTCAATGTGTGGGTAAGAGTGCTCCAGTAGAGGATCCAAACATGTATTAATAGAGCGTCAAAGCTGTCTAAAGAACTAATATTAAGAAAAAAGCAAAATATAACTTTACGTAACAACAAGAACAGTAAAACAGTTATGCCGTGGACAGGGCCGGTTCTTGCCCTTTTGGTGCCCCGGGTGGGAAATATGGGCGTGGCTTCATACAGGGGGTGTGGTCAGCTACACCCTCTGTACAGTAGAGTAGCACCGCTGAAAAAGAAAAAATAAAAGAAAAAATTAATACTTACTATCCCCGCTCCCGACCACTGCAGACCTCCGCCAGCGCCGCTCCTCTCCTCGGATCTGGCTTAGACAGACACTAGAGGTCAATTATGACCCCTAGCGTCTGTGTCAGTCCCACAATGCTGTGCGGTGCGCGATCACAGTGGGGAACCAGCGGGGGGCACAGCAGTAGCGGATCTTGCCATGGTGCGGCGCCCTCCGGAAGGTGGCGCCCCGGGTAAAAGTCCTGCTTGCCCGTGGCAAGATCCGCTACTGGCCGTGGACCAGTCTCGGGATGGTGCCATGGGCTTAGGCGTTGAAACAGTCTGCTGTCGACATATTTCTGGAACTTCATCTAGGAGACCAAACAATTTCAGGTGGTCATAACCCTGGGCTGGGGTCTTGACAGCGTGAGTCGTGCCATTTCTGGTGACTAGGAGCTGAAATGGGAAGCCCCACTTATATTTTATAGAGTGGGTTCGCAAGGTTTTGGTGACATTCAGTAGATCTCTCCGTTTTTTTAAGTGTCGATGGGGCCAAGTCCTGAAACAGTTGGAGTTGAGACCCGGAGTAGGAGACAGTGGAGAGTCCTCTAACGGCTGCCATGATCTGCTCTTTTGCTCTAAATTAGTGAAATCTGAAGATGACGTCCCGAGGGGGTTGGGTCGAAGGAGGCTTGGGACGGAGAGCTCTGTGAGCTCGATCCAGATGTAGAAGATCAGCAGGGATGTCAGGAGCCAGTTGAAGGAAAAGGCCCTCTAAGTAGGTATGAAGAGAGTCGGCCGTATCCATTTCCGGGATGTTGCGTATGCGGATATTATTTCGTCTGTTCCGGTTTTCAATGTCCTCAAGATGGTCCTTGTAAGACTCAAGGTCAGCTCGGAGATCTGTGAATTCTTGGTCCATGACACTCTGGCAGATTTCATCCACCTTCTGTTCAAGGATGTCCGTTCTGGAGCCAAGGTCGGCAAGCTCAGATTTAAAGTCGGCTAGGGCAGATCTCATCTCTGATTGAATCGTTTTGGTGACTATAGAGATCACATCATTAGCTGATAGAGGGGGGTTGGTAGTTGATACGCCGACCATGGTTAGGGTATCTCCTTCTGTAGGTGTTTGTTTCGGAAGAGAACTGGCTTTTTCCCACACTCTAATGATACTGGGTTTGGAGAGAGCAGGGGCCTTTCGGCGCTTCTGTGGCATACCGTGCAGAGGACCACACGCTAGAGCAAGGAGTCAAAGAGTAGCAGGACTAAAAAGACAAAATTGAGCTTCCCTTAGCAGCAGGGTGGAGTAGTCACCAGTTCACTTGTACAATCGTAGTGATAGCAATAGACATCCGCTAGGAAGACGTGCAGATAAACCCTTAATCGGGTCAGGTCATCTCGTAAATTAAAGATAATATATCATTATGCGGGCTGATGGGAGCACACGAAGTGAGGAAACAACATCTGACACATAGACTTAGGGGTCTTAGGTGAACAGAGCAAAATGGAGGTGGGAAAAGGGTATGGCGGTAACCCTAAAGGACAGTAATCAGCATTCAGTGGTGATCAAGCCAGGGCCCTGAGAGTGTTGGATAAACACTGTGGCTGAATCAGAAAAAGAATAGAGCCTTTGACTGCACTGAGATGAAGAGGCAATGTGGCCCTGCAGCACTGCCCTTTTACGGTGTCGGCCCGGTGTTCTCACGGTGTGGGGTGACTTCCGGGTAGCGGCAGCCAGGGAGGTTTTATTAGGTTGGCACTGGGGTGTACAAGGGTGTGCAAGGGGAGTGAGGGTGAGACACAGGGCTCAGGGAAAGTCAGTATGGGAAATTAAGAAAAGTGGGAACAGATCCCACTCTGTACTCACCCACCAACCCAGCAGTGCAGTGGATATTTGGAGATGCACTCTGAGGGGTCCACAACAAGGGAGAGCAGCCTGGTGTATGTAAAATGGCTGGGGTCCCACAACGATGAAGGGGAGTCGGATCAGCTGTCTCTCCCACCTGTGCTGGCAGCAGGGCGCAGCAAGATGCAAGCGCTGGCTCCAGTCAAGATGGCCGCTGGGAGTCTCCTGCCGCGGGTGTGATGTCCAGCGCTGCCAGAGCGAGTGAGTGCGGGTAGCGGCGGAGGCAGGTACAGCGGGTCCGGCAGGTCTGGCGGCGAGCTGAGCGGCCAGAGCCAGCAGGATCAGCGATCCGTGGCAAGCAGATCGCCGGGGGTGCGCACCGGTACGGGCTGCAGGATCAAGGCCCCGGCTTGAAGGGTCAGGATAGACCGCAGTCCGCGGGAGCTCCCAGTGACGCTCCCCGACTCTGCGGCGGCTACCCGTGCGTCTCAGTGGGCACAGCAGAGGCAAGTCTGGGTGCAGGGATGATCAGTGGGCCAAGGGAGGGAGATTATAAGCTTTTATAACGCTTAAATAAGCGGAGCTCAGGGCAAACAGGTCTTGTCTCCTCAGAAATATCTTCTTTGTATTATTCTAATCATTTTTATAGTAAAAACTATGGAGTCTATGGCAGGTGATGCAGTGTCTCCCATGCCTATCTTTTCTGCACATCTCTGAGCAAAACTCACCATATTTTCTGCAGTATATACTGCTGCACCTGTGCATAATGCCCAGATGCAGGGCCATAACTAGCGATGTGCCAGTGGTGCCTTGCCCACAGCGCCTGTGCACTGTAGGCACACCCTCCGGAAGCACACGCATGGCCTCTTACCACCATCACTGCCGCCTGCCACCTTTAACTGCAGCGCTGCCTGCTGTGCTGTATGTAGTGGTGCGTTTGGCTCCATCTCTGCTGCGCAGCGCTATAGCTTCTCCCCAGATGCTCCGCACCCCTGCCGTATCTTCAGACTCCATGAAGAGATGTGATGACGTCTCTCCCAGCCAGCTGACTCCCATAGTGCTCAGCGCCGCAAGGAGCCTCTGCATTTGGGCGGGGGGCAGTGAGTGGCGTAACACCCAGAGGCAATGGGACCATTTTCCGCTGGACGCCAGCTGTCACGGGAGCAACACAGAGTGTGCCCGCTGCCACCAGGACAAATCTGCCAGAAGCGCCTATTAAATTTGTGACCCAGCAGTGCTGAACTCATCTTCAGATGCTGCCCTGGCCATCAGTGTACTGAGGCAGGGCTTAGCGTGGGCTACACAGCCGTTTCCCCAGCCCATGAAGCAGCAACCCGTCAATTCAGGAACACTGTCTTGTAGCAATAAATGATGCATGCAGTGCGCCCTGGTCTGGCTGTCTCCTGCTATTACCTTTCCGCAGCTGCTCTGGGTCCAGCATACAGTGCTATAGAATGAGACAGCCCACCCTGACTAGTGAAGAAGAGGCGGAGCTAGTACTGGAACTGGAGCTGCTGCTGCCGCTGGAAAGAGTGAAACTTAAAAGTAGCTCAACAAACTGTCGGAGGAAGTTGTTACAAAGTCTGAATTCACTGCAGGGGATGCAGGGGCATAACTAGATTTTGTGGGCCCCATAGCAAAATTTTTAAAGGACAACACCACTGTCACTACAATGCCCCTAAAACTGGGTACAGACCAGGCAATATTTTAAACGATATCGCTCATTTTAGCCCTTCTGAGTGATATCGATTGTAATATTGTCCAGTGTGTATGTTCAATATCGTTAACGATGCACGCTCCTGTGGGTTGTTAACAAGGTCTTCTGTCGTCTGTACATGCATCTCAATTTTGACTATATCATCAATGATTGCATGTTCAGAGCGGTGACAGGATTACATCACTGAATGATATACAGCAAAGAGGGTGTTGGGGGGAAAAGAGAGAGAAAAAAAGAGAGGAGCGAGAGAGGAGTGGTCAGGGAGAAAGAGAGGGCTTCATGGAAAAAGCGGGAATGAGAGAAAGAGAGAGCGTATCAAAGAGAAAGAGAGGGGAAGCAGCAAGAGAGAGGAAGTGGTGCAAGCGAGAGTGAGAGAATGCCAGGGAGGTGAGGGAGAGATAAAAAGGCGAGCAAGAGAGTGAGAGATTGTCAAGGAGAGAAAGAGGGAGACAAGGAGAAAGAGGGTGTCAGGGAGAGAGAGAGAGAGAGAGAGAGAGAGGGGGGGGGGGTCAGGGAGAGAAAGGGGGAAAGACAGGGTGTCAGATATAGTGCCAGGTAGAGAAAGAGGGAGAGAGAGCAAGAGGACTGACAGAGAGAGAGGGAGAGAAAGTGTGTCAGTGAGAGAGGGGGAGAGAGAGACTTGCCAGGGGGAGGGAAAGAGAGACCGTTTCAGGTAGAGATAGAGGAAGGGAGACAGTGTCAGGGAGAGAGCGACAAAGAGGGAGTGAGAGAGTGTCAGGGAGAGAGAAAGAGAGTGTCAGAGAGAGAGTGTCAGTGAGAGGGAGGTAGAGAGAGACTGTCAGGGGGAGAGAGAGACAGTGTCAGGGAGAGAGACAGAGTCAGAGAGCGAGAGAGAGAGAGAGAGAGAGAGAGAGACAGTGTCAGGGAGAGAAAGGGAGGGGGAGAGAGACACTGTCAGGGAGGTAGAGAGAAAGAGAGAGAGACACTGTCAGGGAGAGAGAGAGAGTGTCAGAGAGAGAGTGTTAGGGAGAGAGACAGTGTGAAAGAGAGAGAGGTGAAGAGAAAGAGAGGGAGGGAAAGCAAACTCAAGAGACACAGGGGCTAATTCAGACTGGATCACTGCAGCAGCAGCGATCGCAGACTGAATCCTTTTGTGGAGTGCGCACGCGCAGCGGCTGCACTGCTTATGCGCACCCCGGGAGTCCAGTGTGATACTAAAAGCATCTCAGGGCTGCGATTGCCTCTGCCGGATTGACAGGCAGAGGCGGTCACAGGGCGGGAGGGGGCGTACCAATGGCATTAGAACGACGTTGGCAGGGTGCGGTCCGGACAACTGAGGTGTGTCCAGACCGTTGGGGTGGCGGGTCGCGGCGGTTGCGTCTTTCACAGACGTATTGCTTGTACACACCTGCAGATCAGCAAAAGATATATTGGACAACTAACTGACTGGCCAGTATATCTGCCAGTGTGTACCCAGAGTCGTCTTAACAGCAGTGTAGGCCCCTGGGCACAGCAATGCACTGGGGCTCCTACCCACCCATCAGCGGTAGGGGTGAGGGGTGCTATCATCGGCAGCTTTGATATCCTGCGTGGGGTAGGGTGTTCTATCTTTCGCTCAGCATGTAGGACCTGGAGAAATAATTTCTACCAATTACTCCTTTACTGCACAAATGGGGCGGGAAGGAGAACACTAAACTGTAGAAGGGGACATTGTGCGGAATGGAGGGGCCCTGGTACATGACTTCCAGGGTGGTAGGGGGTGTTTAATACACAGGGGAGGGGTGGATAGTGGAGTGGGCTTAATA